>NC_090450.1:837012634-837712217 GCF_031143425.1 Pleurodeles waltl | reverse complement strand
AATAGAACTCGCAATAAGGAATCAATTATGGCAACTATAGAAGTGATACAAAAATCTACAATATTTGCTGATGACAATATTTTATAGCTAAGAGCCGAGAGAACATCAAGGGGGGTTTGGGTGAAATTTCAGATTTTACAAGTACAGAGGAGTATAAAATAAATGAAGTGAAGACGGACCTTTTATTATTTAATGCATCATGTATGGTTTTACCACAAAACCTTCAGTTGGTCACACAGCACCCCATTTGTGATCTCGAGATATATGTAACTAACACCTACTCACAGTTATTTCAACTGAATTATTGTGCTATGTTTAGCAAAGTAAACGCCCTACTCAAAAGAGGGACCGTCCTTCCTTTATCATTGATTGGTGGCATTCATTAAAATGGCCATTTTACCATATTTTTATTTCTTTTTTCCCAATCTCCCTCTTAATATTCCTAGTTCATATTTTAAAGAGTAAGACCTTCTTTTAGGAAATGTATATGGAAAAATAAACATCCAAGGATAAACATTACAAATTTACAATTGGGTAAACTCAGGGTAGGTTGGCGTTACCACACTTACCACAGTATTATCAGGCTGCTCTTTTAGATAATGCTGTGCAGCTCTTGGAAGCATCAATGGTTTTGGCAACTTTTTATTGAGTTCATTGCTCAAAGAGAGTGCAATGAAGATACCAGCTTTTTTGAAGACTGTAAAACCTCCTATAAGGTCATAGGTACTACGGGCCACATGTACAAAGCTTTTTTTGCCTCGCAAACGGCCCGATTCACGGATAAAAAAGCATTTTTTTAATGCACAAACCCTATTGTGAGATTCGGTAATCTCTTTACCAAATAGCAAATTGGCTTTGCCAGTCACAATTAGGAAGGGGCGGTCCCTTCCTAATTGCGAGTCACAGTGTGATGTATAGTTGTTTTGTTACTGTGAATGAGGTCACAAAACCATCAAAGTTAGCACCAATTTCAAATTGGTGCTAACCCATTCGCAAACGGGAAGGGGTCTCCATTGGACCCCTTCCTCTTTGTGAATGGTAGCGAAAATGTTTTTTCGGAGCAGGCAGTGGTCTCATGAACCACTGCCAAGACTGCAAAAATGAAAAGAAATGTTTTCATCCAGTTTTCGTTTAAGGTATACGGGCTGCATTTAAAAAAAAAAAAACTGCTTTATTTAAAAACAGTCACAGACATGGTGGTCTGCTGTCCCCAGCAGGCCACCATCCCTGTGAGTGCAGCCATTTCCAATGGACTTGCAAATTGCAACCTACCTCAAGAATATTAATGAGTTAGGTTGATTGCGACCTTAATGGGAATCGCAAACATTGTGAAGTACACTGTTGTACATATGCTTTTGCAACTTGCAATGTGAGACTTGCAAATGGGTTGCAAATTGCGAATCGCAAAACTCTGGGTCATATATCTGGCCCTAAATGTTCTAGAATTTTGTATGCAGGTGTTATTTAAAATCTGAAATGCCCCAGTCTGCATTGTGTGAGAGGATGGTTCTGACCATCTTGACTGCCCTGATTTTTATTGTGATGGAGCTTTCTATTCTGACATTCACCCACAGTAAACTCAAGGTAAAATGGACTGCGTGTGGTTACTGCCAGTGCTGCTTTGCTAAGGAAAGGCTATTGTGGCGCAGCAAGAGTAGGAGGTCCCGGGCTGGCTACACATGATCATGTGTGCGCTTAGGTAGCTTGGCGCAGAAGGAACTATGCAGAGTGGGTGGTAACCTGGAGTAGGCCTCATGAGATGCGTATGCACATGTGAGGGACAGTCAGTGTGCTTACTGTCTTTTACTGTAGGGACACTGCAGTGAATGTCAACATCATTATGCTTACCGTCTTTTCACTGTAGGGACACTCCATTAAATGTAAATGGGAAAGAGTAGCCTAGGGCATAACTCAGGTGCCCTAGAGCCCACAGAGCCAGAGTCACACCAATGTACACTATAACCTGTATGACAAGAATGATGCAGTAGATTACAAAAGCATAGTTGTACAACTTGTGGGTCATTCAGGAATGTCATCTTTCTCTGACTCAGCTCTGGATTAGGGTCAAATACTGCTCTATCCAGCTGCCTGAGCACCCAATGAAAGGCCGGTCCCCACAGCAGCATCTGGAGTTGCAGGCTGTGTGGGGGGCCAGTGGGAATGGATGGGTGTGGGATCTCCGAGCCGCACCCCAACGTTATTCACCTGACGGAGGTGTCCAGGTGGGACCAGATACCCCCCAACATGAGGGCAGCTGGGAGATGGCTCCCCATGCCGCTCTACAATGAGGAGACAGCATGACGGGGTGTCCGGGAGGGACCGGACACCCCCAAAACACCAGGGCACCCAAGGGTGGGCTCTCCGCACTGCCTCCCAATGAGGAAATCTACAGTATATCTAATGTGTGGGTGTCTGGGTCGGACTGGGCAACCCAGCTACATCGCTCCAACACAGGGGTCACGACTCTCCCCGGCACAGCAGGAGACCCGCTCATTATGCAAGTATTTACCACACAAGGCTTTGGGAGGCCCAACGTCTATCTGAGGTTGTTGCTCACCTTGTGGTGGCCCCAGGAAGATGGGACCACCACCAACCATGCGCCCATGGACAGGGGGTGATGCAGGAGCAGCACAGTCTCACCCCAATGTACAGTTGGTGTCCCCACCCTAAGGTGGCTTGGACAAAATAATTTAAACCCCATAACGGTTCCAGCTCAATGTGGAGCACAAGTCTCTTGGAAATTCCGTTCTTTGCTCGTGGGACTAAACCCTCTAGATGTGTAGGATGGTATTACACCAGGTTAATCGAGGATAGTTAGGAAGTAATCTATGAGTAATCTAAAAGGTGAGTGTGAGACAATTATCCATCAGTCATTCAGATATGTTGGCCACAGTGTTACAGAAGTTGGTTTTGGCATTGGCGGGGTCCTCAGTGAGTGAGAGGATTAGCTGTGTGTCATTTGCCTAGGAGATTATATTGAGTCCATGGGATCTGATGATGTCTGCGAGGGGGGACATGTATATGTTGAATAGGGTGGGGCTCAGAGAAGATTCCAGAGGTGCGCTGCAGACAATGTCCTTGGGTGCAGAGGTCAAGGGTGGTAGTCAGATGCTTTGAGTGCATCCTGTGAGGTCAGGAAGGAGATGATCAATTCAAGGGCTTTTTTCTGTATACCTATGTTGTGGAGTCTTTTAATGATGGTGTGGTGAGAGAGGATGTCAAACGTAGCATAGAGGTTGAGGAGGAGTAGAGCTGCTGTTTATCCTCAGTCAAGGAGAGTTCTGATGTTAGTTGCAGCAATCAGTGCAGTCTCCGTAATGTGGTTGGCTCGAAATCTAGATTGGAAGGTATCAAGAAGATGGTTCTGTTCCAGGTAAGTGGTGGGCTATTGGTTGATGGCTTTCTCAAGGACTTTGGCTGAGTAGGGGAGCAGGGAGATCAAGTGGTAGTTCTTGAGTTCACTGGGTAAGTGGAGGCTTTCTTTAGTAGGGGTTTGACTTCTGCATGTTTCCAATAGGCTGGGAACGTTTCTATGGAGATGGAGGTGTTGAGGATGCTGGTAAGTTCCCTGCTGATTAAGTTGGTTCTGAGGTTAGAAAGGTGGTGGGGGAGAGGTCAGTAGGTGCCCCGGAGTCGATGGATGTCATGATGGTTGTGGTGTTCTGTGCAGTGAGCGATAACCAAGCATTGATCATTGGGTTGGTGTTCGGAGGAAGGCTCAGGTTGTTGAGGTTGAAAATCTTCGGTTTGGCAGTGAAGTTGTTATAGATGTTGGCAATCTTGCTGTGGAAGTAGTCGGAGAGAGTGCCACAAAGTTCTTGGTAGGGGTGGATGGTGTTTTCTATGGCTGTCGGGTTGGAGAACTCCTTGATTGTCTTGAAGAGTTCTCTTGTGTTGTTGGCCACTGTGTCAATGTGGGTTGTGATGGCTGCTCTCTTGGTTTCTTTGATAAGGTGGTAGTAGTTGCTGAGGGCAACTTTGTGTGTGGCTGCATCAAAGGGGTCTTTTGTGGTTCACCAACACTTCTAAAATCGATAGCACTTGTGATTGGTGGATTTGAGTTTGGGATGTGCCAGCTGGTTTGTTTTGTGATGTGGTTGGCTTTTGCTTGTTTCAGTGGAGTGACTTTGGGGGTGCATTTGGTGATCTAGAAGTTCTGGGCAGCCTGGACAGGGTCTGCTGAAATTTTGGGTTGGGTGTCTTTGAGGGCCTGTGACCATTGGGGGTTGGTGACCCTGCTCCAGCTGCGATGGGTGGCTCAGTGCTCTTGATTGCAGTAGTATGTTAGGTGCTGGAGATGGTGAAAAGTAAAGTAAAAATAGCATCAAAGGTATAGCCAGCTTTGTGTGTGGGTTCAGTGACCAGCTTGGTGAGGTTGCTGTTGTCCAGGATCTCTGGGAGGATGGTGGAGTTGGTGAAATTTGGGTAGTCAATGTGGAAGTTAAGATTGATGAGTAGTGGTGGGATTCGATGGCCAGGAGTAGGATGAGGCTGGGAGGCTGGCGATTGGATTGCAGAAGACTGGGCAGTGTCTGGGGGGGTCTGTAGGTGAGGGTGCCCTTCACTGTGGTTTTGGCATCAGTCTGAGGTCAGAAGTTGAGGTGTTACATGTGGGGCATTGGGTCATTGTTAGTGATGGTGCACCTGATGGTTTCTTTGAAGATGATGGCACTATCTCCTCCTTATTGGTTGGTAAGGTTCAGGTGTATCATTTTGCATTGGTTGGGGTTGTGGAGGTGATGTCTGGGTTTGAGGTGGGGTTGAGCCAGGTTACGGTGATGAAGGCCACGTCGGGGGGAATGGTGCAGATGGTGCCCAGATTTCTGTGGCATTTTTACATAGTGAGCAGGCATTGAGCAGGATGCATTGGGGCTGTTTCTGGTCAGTCATGGTTTCCTTGGTGGGAGCGTTGTGGTGTCCGGTGTGGGTCGGTGGTCTGGTGTAGCAGGAAAAGTAGCATGGGTGGCAGCTAAAGGGTCCTTTGGTTGAGAGTGGAGAGGACACAAAGCATCTGGTGTTTCACTGTCTGGGGTCTAGGGCCAGGTGTTCCTCAAAGGTGTAGTACCAGATGGTATGTAGACCAGGGGTCCTGATACTGGGTGTGGTCAAGGCTCGTATAGGCACAGAGGGGCTTGCCTTTGGCACACCTTCGGCCTCTGATTGTAACTGTATACTTTGGAATCCTTGAATGGGAATAAGGCAGCACCAGAGCACTTCAATGTATTGGCAGTCGTTTATCTTTTTGAATTATGAATCTTATATTGGCACTACTCTTTACTGGACAAACAGTTGCTTTTCTTTGTTATTTTGTATTCTTTATATCCTGCTCAATAAAAAATACAATAAAAAAAAAGTCATGCAGGTGTCATGCACATGCATGGCAGTGATGAGGGTAGTTTCCATGCTGTGGCTCAGTTTGAAATCAGATTGAGTGGCACTGAGGAGTTGGTAGTCTTGAAGGTATTTGGTGAGGCATATGTGGATGATTTTCTATAGGATCTTCACTAGGAGTGGTAGCAGGGAGATCAGTCTATATTTGGTGAGGATTGAAGGGTCCACAGCAGTTTCTTGAGCAATTGGAGGACAGTTGAGTCGTTTTTCAAATCTGTGAAAGTCACAGAACAGATGGAGGTGTTCAGAGTTGGTGTGAGTTTGGCACTGATTGATTGCAGTCCTCTGGAGGTTTGATAGGGGAGTGGTCTTATGGGGCTCCTGAGTGGATGGAAATCATAGTGGCAGCAGTTTCTCCTTGGTTGATGAAGGGCCATGTGGTTAGCATTGGCTCTTTGGATAATATCAGAAGGTGTTTAGCAAGGTCTATCAGTTTAAGCTGCAGCTGGATGTTGCTTTCAATGGTGGTGATTAGTTTGCTGAAGAATTGAAAGAGATTGTTGCAGCGGTCTTTGAGGAGGTGCTTGATTTGGAGGTGGCCGCCAGTGAGGTAAAATCCCTCATGTTGGCAAAGATTTATTTGCTTTTCTTGGTGCTGGCATCAATGCAGTCCACTCGAACAGTACATTTGGTGGTCCAGATAATTTGGTCATAGCATCTCTGGGCAGATTTAAAAGTGTTCCTGTCTGCATTGTTCTGGCTCATTCTGTATTTATGCTCCAGTTGTTTCCACTGATGTTTCATCTGTCTGAGTTCCTCCATGAACCAATTGGCCTAGGGTCTCCTTGTATTGCTCTGTTTGAAAGGAGGCAGGGAGTAGGGACAGGAGGTGATGGAATTGTTGAAATTCACGATGGCTTGGGGGGGGTGCTGCAGTGTTATGGTTGGTTGATGTTTAGAGCACTGTTTGAGTCCTTGTCAGGGATGCTGTTCCAGTTTTGGTGAGCTGATTTGGTGGTGGTATGTGTGCATGAATGGGATGCTCAACTTGACAAAGACAGGGACTGTCCAAGAGACTTGTGTGGGCTTGTTGACTTGAATTCTGTTGAGGATGGTGAAAATATAGTCCAGAATGTGTCTAGCAATATGCATAGGTCCCTTTACTCAGTAGATGAGACCTGGGCTTTCAAGGTCATTTACAAGTGCTTTTGAGTTGGGGTTGGTGTGGTCTTCCAGGTGGAAGTTCAGGTCTCCAAGTAGGATGTATCTGCTAACACCGAGGATGAGTAGTGCAACAAAGTCAGTGATGGTGTCAGTGAACTTGATGTCTGATCTCATGGTCTGTACATCGGAGTGCTGCTTAAGTTGAAGTTAACTGTGATATGGAGCTTGAATGACAAGTGATCCATTTTGGAATAGGAAGTGTTTATGGAGATGGTGCAGTTAATGGTGTTCTTATGGATGATGGCAATTCCACCTCAGCGCATGTGATGTCTCTTTTGCCTGGAGATAATGTAGCCAGGGGGAATGGCTGTGGTGATGTCAGTTGCTGATATGAGGTTCAACTTGGTTTCCATGAGAACAAGTAAGTCTGAGGTGATGAGGAGCATGCATGCAAGTTGTGTTGGTAGTTGTAAGACTATGTGAGTGTGACAGAGTGGGTTGCTGGGTGATGTTGGTACAGGTGAGGTGGGTGTTGGTTGTGTGTAAGTGCAAGAAAACCTGTAGGAAACACAGGAGAATGACTCTTTGGTATTGTTTGTTGCAGGGAGGCATCAGGATGGGGAGTGGTCACCATGACTGTGGGCACTGAGGGTCGCAGTGGGATAGTGGTGAGGTGAGGTCCAAGGGGCCTGGCACTGGGTACGGTCTAGGAACAGATAGGCACAGAGGGATTTACCTATGGAATGCCTTTGGTGCACCAGCAGTGCATCCACACTGCAACCACCATTAATTAGGTCCTGGGAGGGGGTAGGAGAGATGTCACTTCTTGTGCAGACAGACGATGGGAAGTCCAGTGATATCACTTCCTGTGCATATGCATAATGGGATATCCGCTGATGTCACTTCTTGTGCAGATGGATTCTGGGAAATCCAGTGATGTCACATCCTGTGCAGATGGATTATGGACATGAGCCCAAGTGCTTGGCCGACAAATTTGGTAGGAAACTAGTGATGTAATTTCCAGTGTTTATGGATTTTGGGCAATCCAGTGATGTAAATGCCTGTGCAGATGGATCATGGAAATGTGTCCTTTTGCATGACTTCTTCTTTTAAAGACAATTTTGGTTGGAAACCAGTGATGTCACTTCCTGCACCAATGGATGATAGGAAATCCACTGATGTCACTTCCTGGAAAGATGTATGATGAGAAATCCAGATATGTCACTTTCTATGGCAAAAGATCTTGTTAATGTTGAGATCATTTGAATTTCCAAGAGGGATATTTCCGATCTGGAACGTGTGTGGCATCAGTTGTAGGAAATCTCCCTCCTAGTCTGGATGTGATCCTAATAAAGAGCTTACCTCTATTAAATATGCACTTTCATTTATGACTTTCGTATTCCTCACTGGAGATGTGGATCTTATCCAATGACCCATCAACGGGGAGGAGGGCCACCGGATGGGCCTTTGTCTCCCTGATGCTCCAAACTGCTCTCGGCAGCAGTGTAAGACCTCTGAAGGTGTGGTAAGCCCTCATGTTATCCTGCTTTGAGCGCTGCTGTATTTCACTCATTTTGGAGCTGCCTCTTCCGTGAGCTGCTGCAGATGCCGTGCCATGTGACACGCTCATCATTCCTTGCTACCTGGCAACTCTGCTTTCAGGAAGTCTCCAGTGCGAGAGAGACCACACAAATCTTAAATGCTGATGTCCTTGCTGTGAAGGGATTGGAGACATTTGAAGGGATACGCTCTGAGTATTTGGAGCTGTTTTAACTATTTTTCAGTCTGGGCAATGTGGAAACAAACTGCAACTTCACATTAGGGGTAGTGAAAAATTAATGATATATCATATCACATTGGAGTCATGTAAATTGATTAACTTTGGTGGAACTTTTGAAAAGAGAAGTTCATGCCACTTGTGCTATGTGCACTGTAAGTATATTAGTACACTTTCTTCTACCTTGCATTTCCTGTAAAGCAAACTTTGCTAAATTGTATGTTATGCTCAATGATCTATGACTATGGAAGGATTTTTGGCACCTACATATTTCTTGAATACTCCTGGTGAACCAGTTAAATGATGGAATGACTTGTATGAGGCGTTTGTAGTCTATTTTCAAGCCATTGGAGTGACATTTTTACCATTTTAAGGAAGTTAGCTATGTTAAAACACTGTCTTGGGCCAAAGGAAGACATATCTTGAAATATCTACTAAATCCCATTGATGATGAGGAAGAGAATGTTGAAATGGATGAATATGACAGGGCTTTGTTTCAATTGAGTTTGCATTTTGGAAAAAAAGGAATGAAGTGGTATAAATGGTTTAAGTTCCTTAAAAGGTGTCAGTTTCCAGGTCAATCTATGGAAAGTTGCGTTGCCAGTTTATGGTCACCAGCATCTACAAATATTTTCTTGAGGTGATGCCTAGAGGCCAGTTGGTGCTGAAAGCTAATTATAAAAAGGTGCAGGAAAAATTGTGGGTAGGTGGATATAATGAAAAGGGCAGAGTCCACAAGTGAAAGTTTAAAGGAGTTGGTGTCCATACAAAATTGAGGCTTCTCAAAAGGAATCTCTGAAATCAAAACAAGAGGACCTTAAGGGGACCTTGACAAAAAGTTGGGGACAAAAGCAATGTAACTTGTTACAATTGTGGATTAAGGGGTCATTTGGCACCAGATGACTGTTGCCCTGCTATAATAAAAAGTACAAACCAAAGGGGCATTTTTCTAGTGAGTGTCAATGAAGAGTTGGGGCAAGAAAAAAACTACAAATAGAGCAAGTGCTGTAGAGGGGTGTAGTGAAGAGAGTATCTGTCAAGATGTAATTTTGCAGGTGCAACAAGGATGAAATAATCCAGAGGATAATCCTTTGTGCACTATCAAGGTTGATGGCAAGTGTGTGAGAGTGATGGCAGATTCTTGAGCCAGGTACACACTCATTGGAGAAGTGTACATGGGAAGTTTGCCTGATCATACCCTCAGTGTCCTAGATGTGAAGCTGGTAGCTTTTGGAAATAAACCTACTGATCTGCAGTGGTTCACTGGGGACCAATTAGAGTTCCAAGGAGTGAGGGGGGTTCCTTAGGTTCATTTTGCCAAGGAAGGGCCTTGGTTTTTGGTGTGGCCACAACAAACACATTTCTTCATGCAACTTGACCCGAACCATCGTGATCTAGTCTTAGGTGCACAATCTACGATATGCAGTGTGGGTAGGAAATCTGTTGAAGATGAGCATCCCATGGTGTTCAATTATGAGTTGGCGGAGCTCAAGAGGCGCAAGCCCAAGGTTATACTAAAGGATGGTGTGGTTCCCAAGGCTCACAAACTCCACAATGTTCCTTTAGTTTTAAGAGAGACATTATGCCAAGAATTGCAGAAGCTATGTGACATAGGGATAATTGAAGATACTGAAGTGTCAGAATGATTGGCACCAGTAGTAGTATTCAAGAAAAGCAATAGGGTTTTGCTCATTTGTGTTGATTAGGGGGCTTGCATGCTGCCATTTGGGTTGACAGGCATCCCTTGCGCAATATTGCGCAAATGTTGTCTACCATCAGAGGGGCTAAGATATTTTTCACTGTTGATCTCTCTTCTGCTTATCACAAGATTGTGTTGCGGCCAAATTCTTGCCCATTGATATCATTTCTCACACTAGAGGGTGCCTAGCATCTGCATATGCACTGTTTCAGAGAGTGACGCATCACCTATTGAAAAGTCTAGCTCAATTTATATACTTTCAAGATGATGTTCTGATTTTTAGTGCTGATGTTAATGAGCATGCTCATGCATTACAGATTGCAGTGGAGATTTTGCAAGAAAGTGAGTTAACGATAAGAAAGGAAAAGTGTAAGATGAGAGTGGATGGAGTTGAGTCTCAGGGGTACTGGAAATATGAAAGAGAGATTTCTCTTAAGTTGAAAGTGTTGTCTGCTATTGAGGGAGGACCTTCTGGCAAAAAAAGGTAATTAAGATCATTACTAGAGATGGGGGAATACTGTTTCAATTTTTGTCCCTATGTTTGCGGACAAGGTGAAGTTCATAAGGGAGCTCATGCTTGAGAAGGACAAATTTGTGGGGTGTGATGTGTGTGAAAAGGAATTCTGTGAGGTAAAAAGAGCACTGCAATTGCCCCTAAACTTAAGCATTTTGGTAGCAAGGATACATCCATCATAAACATTGATGGCAGCTGTCTGAGGTT
The DNA here is from genome assembly GCF_031143425.1 of Pleurodeles waltl. NCBI lineage: Eukaryota > Metazoa > Chordata > Amphibia > Caudata > Salamandridae > Pleurodeles > Pleurodeles waltl. Next base: position 837,701,525 of record NC_090450.1, on the reverse strand, counting down.
GGGTGCAGTGTTGTTGCAAAGCAGGAATGTGGTCATTTCTGGGGCCTTCCCAGCCCAAATACATCTGTGTACATATGTTCGTCCCTTTACAAAGAGCTTAAATACTCATCTTTTCTGCGAGGAAACAGAATCACCTCCAGTCCAGATGTCTTCGGATAGGAAGGTATTTTATAAGTGATTACAATATTTAAAATGATGAAAATACACCTGATGAGTGATTATTTTTTAGATTGGAATATTGCTTAACAAGTTCAAATGCAAGTGACATAGTATGTGAATATACAAAGTTACAAGATTTATTCACTGCAAACTTTGTACATTTTTTTACACTTTGCAGATTTCAATTGTGAAGTTTCTTTTGTGGAAAACCATCTCATCAAGATCCAACTGTTTGTGGGAGGAATATCTTATACAAAAATGTTTTGCATATACATCCTTCTGAAAAAACATTGTTGCAGTTGTTAATTCCACAGTAGAAGTGTTTGCAGTGTGCAAGTTGTAAACATTTGAAAAATTCTACTTGTGAAATTTAAATTTTGCTCATCAATAATGAAATGCACGATAAAGGACAGATAGCAGGCATCATGTCTTGTTTTCATCCATTCATCACTTCAAATGCACAATAATGTTTTATCACTTTTATCACCTTTCTTTCTGGTGCAATGCAAACATTACCATGTGACAATTTTCTTAGACACACTAAAAAAGAAGCAATTGCATACTCAATCCCTCATTCCTGAATGCAAAGTATCTTCTTACTGTGACTGTTGTTTATCCACATAGAGGTGCAATTTAACATTGTGTGCTTTAGCTCCTTTGAGTTTGGTTTTGGCCACCCAATGAAAGGTCTTTGAAGTCAGATCCAAATGTACGGTACAAATCTATTAAGTTGTTTATCAACATGACTAAAACGAACCCCGAATACAACAAAAAGCAGGATATCACTTGTGCTATCCCCAATGTTGTTAATTATGCTATTTGAAATGTCATTGTTGATCTTATCAATATTTTTGATTGAGATCTTATCAGACAGGCCACTTGGGATGTTAGGAGCAATGCATGTCAAGAACATGTGCTGCAATAACAAGTGAATTTGAGGTGGTTTCAGTTTTTGTTTTGTGACCATAATCTTGCTATCAATGTTTTTTTTCAGTGAATTTGTGAGGCTATGACCTTAACGATCTTAACACATGTGGAGAGTAGGGGAGTAAAATGATAACTATAGGAGGAACTCAGCCATACTCAACTTCCTATAAGTATAACCGAAAATCACACAAAGGAGTACGGGGTTCACTTATCACAAGGGGGGCTGCTAACAGAGGATGTATTTAAACCCCTGCCGCTCTCAGTCCATATTAGGATTGGTGGATGCTGTGAGGAAAAGGATGTCGATAGTAGGGGGGGAGTCTCCTTTACAGACTAGGTGGTCTCACACACTATGTAGTGTCATACTTCATTTGACCACCAAGCCCCACCCAGGTAGGACAGTGCGACCTGGGTGGAATCAACCTCCCTGTTAAAAGAACAGAGGGGAGTGCGAAATAGTTTCTGATCTGGAAAGATATGGGATCCAGCTAACCTAGGGTATAATTAAAAAACCTAAACAGCCACCAGTGTGAAAGTACACATTTAATAATGGTGTCTGTTGGTGTGATTAAAAACAAAAAATTGGGAAACCTCTGTGAGAACAAGGACTCACTGGGTCACCTATCTAAAAGTCGATTGCCAACATGTTTCTGCCCTCAAAAATGAGCCAAGGAAGGTCTCAGGCATTCGTCAGGGCCTTGGATCCCTATGTCTCAAACTAGTATATGAGAGCCAACTCCAAAAGAATGGAGAGTAAAGGAACAGTGATAATGGGCCTACCTTAAGCAAGGGAATACCTTGTGGAGGCCCTATCCCCGAAGGCTACTAGCCTCACGTAACCAGGAGAGGGAGTGTCCCCTTAAAGTCGCACACCTATCCCTGAAGGCTACTAGCCTCAGGTAACCAGGAGAGGGAGTGTCCCCTTAAAGTCGCACAAACTCCAAAGGGGGCGCTCATTGTGCGTCTACTCTGTCCTCTCTCTGGACCGCTTGAGCGTCAAGTGGGATTAAATACATCCCCTGTTAGCAGCCCCCCGTGATAAGTGAACCCCGTACTCCTTTGTGTGATTTTATGACCAGACGTAACCATAACTTCACTTTTAATATGTCCCTTTCATCTGAATTTTCTGTTTTTTGATTATATACTGTATGGCACATTTTTGTGGCCAACACAACACAGGACTAACCTTGAAAACACCAAATCTCGGCAGCATATAGCCTTTGGCTGTGTTCAGTAGGATTTAGAAGGAGGACCTAGACAAAGGTGTCTGCCCTGCTCTGAATATGCAGTAGCACACAACCAACAGTATGCATATTCTTCACCCAAGCCCTGTGTCTGACACTCTCTATTCGCCAAACCCGCCATGGCAAGCTATCCTGCTGATTGCACAAGACTTGACTTTGTGCTGTGAAAATTGAGCTCAGTCAATCCATTAGTAAGACTCTGTGTTCTACCTACTACATGCACCCAACCTTCTGCAGGGGCACAATCACTGCCTGGCCTGTGCTTTTAAATCAAGCATAAAAATCAGATTTGTTTATTTTGTTAAATGTCATGATAGTCCGTCTCGCACGCTATGCAACATAAGCATTGAGGTCTTGGGAAGATGCCATTAACCACTGAAATGACCTTTTTGTCTCAAGAGTCCATGCTCACCTCCTGTAATGGCAGCCAATTCAAAGAGCTTTAGTGGTGTGGGTTGGGAAACCCAAATTGAACAATGGGACAAAAGCCTTCCTTGTCCAGTGGGATGACCTTAATTACCTAAATTTGAGTTTGGACTTTTGAATCGATGTGTGTAAACTGTTCACAATCCTGTGTTCGTGAACTGTTTAGAAACTATGTGCAAACTAGAAGTCAAGGTAGCTCTAAAATGACCTTATTGAGGCCTATCCAATTGTTAAGATGCACTCTCCTTGCACTCTACATCCAATGGGAACCATATGAGTGTTCACAAATCTCTGAATCTACTGCCTACATTACACTAAAGCCATGTAGGTTAGAAGTAGACAACAAAGGAAATTTGAGAAAAGAGAGACATTGGGTATTGAAACACTGCCTATTTTTCACAGCTGGGCTTGATCTGTGTTGTGGATATTTTGTTACCTAAAGAAAAGTGAAGACTTTTAGCATGGCTATGTTATTGGCTTTGCCATTTATATTTTGTAAATGATATACCTGCAGACACTATTTGTATTTCTACCTGTCTGTTATGGGATGAGACTCCTTAACTTTCTTGAGCTGAAACATGATCCCCTAGTTCTTCTAATAACAATATAAGGTCTGTGCAAGAAAAGATTCCAGTGACCTCTAATGGAAGTAGAGTATTGAGTTCTTAATCCTTATGGATGGTTCCTTGTGAAGAGTAAAACAATAGTTTTTAATCTTAGTAGATAACCCCTTTTAAAATGTAAACAATTGCAATATGTGAGTTCACAATCCTTTATGGATGTTATAAAATAATAGCCAAATGCCAATATATATCCGCATATGAGTTCTAAGCTACAACACTTCTCTGACACAAGAGATTACATTTGTCAACGTCCTAGAATATCAGATTACAAGTTCTGACTGCAGCAACTATATATCACAATTGCCAAGTAAACATTGTACAGACAACAACAAGCTTATACTCCAAGCATTGACAATGGCCATCAGCATTTTTAAATTTATTGGGAGCCCTATGACTCCATGGGACATGTAGTCTTCCTAGTTTCACTCAGGTGGTTATAATAGCGTGTGAGGCCACTGTCCAGGTAGTGAATGAATTCTGTACCCCCATCCATTTTATTCTGCTTTTGAAGGTGCACCTGTTCATGATACTGACAGTACTACCTCTATGCGGGTGACCAGCAGGAGAGATAAGGATATCATGTGCATCCTGATGTGCTCATTTCTCAAAAACTGTTGAACTAGTTTTCCACATTCCCCATGTTCTTCAATATGGGAGGACATTGTATTTAGCACACATTTTCCAAATCAGTTTCATAAACATCTTAGAGATAAATCTCTTGAATTGGATGGGCAATTATTTGAGCCTACCAGAATTGTGTCTATAAGAAGAATGGACTGCAATGCTTAAACAAGTTTTCTTCAAACCTATGGCCCTCATTATAGCCTTGGCAGTCGGTGTTAAAGCAGCGGTGATACCGCAAACAGGCCGGCGGAGAAAGAAATGGGATTACGACCGTGGCGGAAACCGTTAACATAGACAGCCACTTTAACACTCAGACCGCCACAACAGTACAAACAAACAGTGCGGCGGACACCGCCAACAGACAGGCGGAAGACAATGTACAGCCCACCCTATCACAACAGGCCTATCCGCCAACTTTTCTGGGGCGGAACCAACGCGAACAAAAACACAGCGGAAACAGTATACAGAAGGGAAAACACTCACCTCTCCACAACCCACGAGGAACCCGGATGCCATGGAGCCCGAATTGCAGATACTGCCGATGATGGTCTTCCTTCTCTTCAATCAGGAGCTAAAATGACGGCGGCGATGACCACAGTGAGTACTGCACCTACAACACAGGGGAGGGGGGAGGAAAAAGAGAGTGAAACACACACACGAAACACCCCACCCTCACCCACAACAACATACACAGAAATACATGCAGCAACATTACATATACACCCCCTCCCCTGGAAGAACGCAAGGACAAAAGGAATTGATCTGAATGAATGTAATCATGTGAAATCTCATTATCAAAGTTAAAAATCCAGTAAATGCAATTATGTACACCAACTACACAAGTCCGGATAGTGCACCAATCATTGTCCGTGGACCACTAGGCCCAAAATACATGGGCCAAGCCCACACTAGATACCTGACTCCAAACGGAGAGAACACTGCTGGGGCATCAGACCGAAAATATAGTCACCTCAGGGGGACGGGGGCACCTCAGCCAGATGAATGCACGACACCACTGCTGCACGAGAGGGCTCCATGCCCTTTGCTGTATCTTGGGGAGTGCAAAGCCATAGTCTCTCAAGTCTCTCCAGTGGGTGGTTTGCCCACTGCTTTATCCTGGGAGTGCAAAGCCACAGTCTCTCAAGTCTCTCCAGTGGGTGGGTTGCCCACTGTTTATCCTGGGGAGTGCAAAGCCACAGTCTCTCAAGTCTCTCCAGTGGGTGGGTTGCCCACTGCTTTATCCTGGGGAGTGCAAAGCCACAGTCTCTCACGTCTCTCCAGTGAGTGGTTTGCCCACTGCTTTATCTTGGGGAGTGCAAAGCCACAGTCTCCCAAGTGGATAACAGTCTCCACTGGTTCTGGAGGGGGCTTTGTGCCCAGAGTGCTTCATCAGGACTGAGGCAGTGGATGACATTATCCACTGGTTCTGGAGGGGGCTTTGTGCCCAGAGTGCTTCATCCTGCCAAGGACTGAGGAAGTGGATGTCATTCTCCACTGGTTCTGGAGGGGGCTTTGTGCCCAGAGTGCTTCATCCTGCCAAGGACTGAGGAAGTGGATGTCACTCTCCACTGGTTCTGGAGGGGGGTTTGTGCCCAGGGTGCTTCATCCTGCCAAGGACTGAGGTAGTGGATGTCATTCTCCACTGGTTCTGGAGAGGGATTTGTGCCCAGAGTGTGCCACGTGCAGTGTGGCCGGTACAATACACTCGCCTGGGTGTGTGTGACACAAGATTGCCGAGGTACAGGTAGCATGATACGCCATGGAGGCAGAGACATACCCAACACTGCTGCGGCTTCGCATTCCATATGCAGGTGACAACTGTGATGACAGTGATGCTTCATGGAAGCTGCCCAGGGTCCTGGAACTCACCACCAGCCCCGGATGACTGACCACTGGGTATGGTAGGCCTGTCTGTGGTGGTGCCACTGTCTGAGGATGTCGCAGGGCCGCTGGCGGTGCTTGCAGTGGTGTCAGTCATGGCGGTGCTTGCGGTGGTGTCAGTCATGGCGGTGCTGGCTGCGGGGTCTGTGGCGGCAGTGCTGGCTGCGGGGTCTGTGGCGGCGGTTCTGGCTGCGAGGACTGTGGCGGCGGTGCTGGCTGCGGGGTCTGTGGTGGCGGAGCATGTGTCAGCACCTGCTGAGTGAGAATGCATGATGTCTCCTGCAGCCTCGGACTGCTGCCCACCGGGGAAGAGGCTGAGGACTTTTGCAGCGGCTGTAGATGTGCCGGAGGTAGTGCAGGTGGCGGTGCAGGTGGCGGTGTTCACAGCCATACAGGTTGGTGTGGACAGAAGGTGTGACACTGGCCCCTCAGTAGGTGCCACCATGCCCTCTCCTGACCTGCCTTCAGTTTTTTGCCCTTCCCCACCTTTGATGGTGGTGCAGTTGTCTTGCCCCTATCCCCTTTTGTTTTCGCTGACCCCTTGTTGGCAGGTGTTTTTGGCTTGTCCTTCCAGGATGTGGGCACCTTTTTAACCTTGGTAGGTGGCGGAATGTCCGTGCCCTCGCTCCGTGGCACACTGGCAGCTCTGATGGTTGGCGCACTCCATGACCCCGCAGCTGCTGGCACCACTGTGCCTGGGGATGTGGTGGCTGAGGTGCTGGACTGGGACCTGGAAAGCCTGGCCCTAGGGGAAGGATGGGGGGTGGAGGTGAAGGGAAGAGATCAAGGTTTGACAGGAATAGTTTTTTAGACACACTGGGATGAGTAGATGGAGGGGGTTTGGGAGTGGAGGAAGAGGTAGTGGTTGTAGGAGGTGTACGTCTGCTGAATTTGGGTGAGGGTGCATGGGCTGGAGGCTGTTGTGAGGTGGATGGCTGTTGGGTGGGTGTGTACCTGCGTTTGTGTACTTTGGGAGGAGGGCTTACTGACACACTGGGAGAGGACACTGGGGATGTGTGAATGGTAGTGGAGGTGGTGAGTGCACATGAGCGGTGTGTGGTGATGGGTGTGCTGGTGATGGAGGTAGTGGCTGAGGATGTAGTGCATGCAGGTGTGAGTGGAGACGAGACTGGGAGGGAGGAGGGAGATGTGGAGGAGGGGGACACAGTGGAGGAAGTGGATGTTGGTATGTGTGCATGGGTATGATTCTTGTGTGAATGCCTGTGGGATGTGTGGTGCTTATGTTTCCCATGGGCACTATTATGTGTTGATGTGTGTGCATGCTGGTCTGATGGTGTGCTTGGGATAGGCTGAGGTACAGGGGATTGGGTCTGGGTGGAGGAGGTTGGAGGGGGGAGGCTGGACACAGGGACAATGGCTGCCATCAGTGCTTAGGCCGGAAACTGAAATGCTCTCTGATGGGCTGCCTGGCCAGAATGAATGCCCTCCAGGTATGCATTTGTTTGTTGCAAATGCCTCTCAACACCCTGGATGGCATTCAGAATGGTAGACTGCCCAACAGTGAGGGATCTCAGGAGGTCAATAGCCTCCTCATTGAGGGCAGCAGGGCTGACTGGGGCAGGGCCTGAGGTGCCTGGGGCGAAGGAGATGCCTACCCTCCTGGGTGAGCGGGCACGGGACACACGCAGAGGGGCTGCTGGGAGGGAGGTGCTGGTAGGGAGGTGGCGGCTGTACCTGTTGATGCAGTGGGCACAGAGGGGCCTGCCACCGCAAGGGAGCTCCCATCAGGGAGGAGTCGCTGCCGCTGGTCTCTGCTCCTGTCCCCGCCGTGGAGCTCCCCTCGCCCTCCATCCCACTGGTGGCTTCAGACTCCGTTGCTTTACCCTCCAGGGCCAAGTGGGATGCAGCTCCCTCCTGCTCCGGTGCCAATGCTCCTCTGCCTGATGATGCTATTGCACACAAGAAGAGGGAGACCACAAAAAGGGGGGGGGAGACAGGAGAAAGACATGTTCAGTGCATGCAACACCACTACCGTTGGCGGACACAACAGACACAGCAGCCCTCTGCACTACGCCATGCACTTATAGTTCCTACATTAATCACATGCCCATGGGGTACAAGGCCTAACCCCGATTGCTGCACACCTGGAAGTCACAGGAGCCTGACTAGGTGTAGATGGCTCTAACCACTAGTGGGGTTGGGGTGCCACATAGCCTGCCTCACAAGGGACCTTGCCTACCATGATCGCCCTGGCCTAGGGGAACCAACTGCCCACCTCCCCCACCCAGACACCTCGTAATGCACGCAGAGTCAGCTGAATGAGAGTGTACTCACCCCATTGTGGCTGCTGTGATGCCCTCAAGCACCCATCCAACTCCGGATAGGCCACAGCCAGGATCTGGAACATCACGGGGGTCATGGTGCGATGGGCACCCCTCCCACATTAGGAGGCCATCCCCAGCTGGGCCTCCCCCATCTTCTTGCTCCAGCGGCGCAGGTCCTCCCTTCTTTTACGGCAGTGGGTGCTCCGTCTGTGGTGGACTGCCAGGGTCCGGACGTCCTTGGCGATGGCACGCCAAATAGCCTTCTTCTGGTGGGCGCTGACCTAGAGGAATAGTACCGGGGGAAAGGAAATTCTTTACCTGTCTGGAACGTCATACTCATTGGCCCCCTTTCCCACCCTTGCCCTGACGCACATACACTCACCGTCCGCACATACAGGCCTCAGCACCCCCATGTATCTTCCATCCACACCATTCTAAACAGGCATTGTCCATGCAGCATGCTCACAGTGTACTCACCTGTTTGTCTGGAGGACAGTACAGTTGTGTGTACTGGGGGAGGACCCCATCCACTAGTTTCCCCAACTCCTCCGAAGTGAAGGCAGGGGCCCTTTCCCCAGACACTGTAGACATCGTCGCTTCCAGACATGGGTCACAACAGCACTTGCAGTGTAGGTCCTTTCCTGTTGAAGGTCAGGTATCAAGTGAGTGAACAGACTGAAAATGTCGGTCACGTCCGCGGCAGTGCGTACCGTCACCGCCGGCGAACATCGTCATTGGCTCCTCTGACCCATAGGGCCCAATGTTAACAAATGCAGAATTACGCTGTGGTCTTCGACCGCCCACCGCGACGCTGTAGAATGCCAGTGTAGTTACCTCATATCCCCTTGTCCCACCTTACAGGTCAGGCAGCCGCCATTTCAGGAGGCCACATGGCATTAATAATAACTGCATCACACCAATGTAGGCCTGGAATACACACAGTTACAGGCACATTGCGGATTACTAAATGTGTGCAAATGACATTTTGTGATACCTCAGTGTTGGATGACTCTCTGCTCGCTGATCTCCTCCATAGGGCACGTCTGCTGGGGCAGGTGATGAGATGGCGGCATCCACCGGTGTACAGACCGCTGGTGGACCTGTCGACAATGGAAGAGAGACACATCATAGTCACATACAGACTTGATTGTGCAACAATCCAGGAACTGTGTGCCCACTTGGAGTCAGACCTGATGTCAGCTACCCGCCATCCCACAGGGATACCCCCTCTATTGCAGGTCCTGTCAGTACTCCATTTCCTGGCAAGTGGTTCCTTTCAAACAACAGTGGCCATTGCATCAGGGATGTCCCAGCCAATGTTCTCTAACGTGTTGTCTGCCCTGCTGAAACACATGAGCAGCTACATTGTGTTCCCTCAGGTGGAGGATTTGCCCACAGTGAAAGGTGACTTCTATGCCCTGGGACATATCTCCAACATCATTGGTGCCATTGATGGGACACATGTGGCATTGGCACCGCCCCCCGCAGGAGTGAACAGGTGTACAGAAACCGGAAGACCTACCATTTGATGAATGCGCAGATGGTGTGTTTGGCAGACCAGTACATCTCCCATGTCAATGCCAAGTTTCCTGGTTCAGTGCATGACGCTTACATTTTGAGGAATAGAAGCATCCCTTATGTGATGGGGCAACTCCAGAGGCACCGTGTGTGGCTAATAGGTGAGGCCAAGGACCCTATACAGTGTGAATAGGTGTCTGGGTATGGGGTTGTCCCTAAGGGTTGGTGTGTGTCTAACAGTTGTCCCTCGATATTTGCAGGTGACTCTTGTTACCCCAACCTGTCATGGCTACTGACCCCCGTGAGGAATCCCAGGACAAGGGCAGAGGAATGCTACAATGACGCACATGGGCGAACTAGGAGGGTGACTGAACGAACCTTCGGCCTCCTGAAGGCCAGATTCCGGTTCTGCTATATTTCCTACAGGCCTACAGCTGTGTTACATCGGTATGTGCACAAGTAAATTTACATTGACATATTCCATGGTTATTGCAATTACACGTTTGTGAAAGCACAGACTGACTCCAGATTGTTTTGTGATTGAAGTGTGTTTATTTCTGTGCAAATAAGTTGAGGGGGTTGTAAAATGGGCTGGGGGGATGGTGGAGAAATGTCCATGGCCGAGTCCAGTCTATTTGTTTCACAGGTGCATTGTCCAAAGGGGCATAGGAAGTGGAGCAATGGCAGTTTAAGGATGGACAGGGTGACAAAGTGGAACAGAAGGGTGACATTCAGGGGGGTCTCATTTCCTGGCGGGGGTCTTTGCAATGTTCTCTGTCTTGTTCCTGGATCTCAGGGACCGTTTGCAGGGTGGTTCTCCATCTGCAGGGGGTGGGGTGCTGGTGTCATGTTCCTGTGGCTGTGCCTCCTGTCCACTAGCGCCGGCGGAGGTGGAGGGCTGTTCATCATCCAGGCTAGTGTCAGAGGCCCCTTGTTGTGTCACTGTGCCCCTCCTGGTGTTGACAAGGTCTTGCAGCACCCCTGCAATGGTGACCAGGGTGTTGTTAATGGACTTCAGGTCCTCCCTAATCCCCAGATAGTTTTCCTCCTGCAGCCGCTGGTTCGCCTGAAACTTGGCCAGTACTGTTGCCATCGTCTCCTGGGAATGATGGTAAGCTCCCATGATGTTGGAGAGTGCCTTGTGGAGAGTGGGTTTCCTGTGCCTGTCCTCCCTCTGTCACACAGCAGTCTTCCCAGCTTCCCTGTTTTCCTGAGCCTCTGTCCCCTGAACCGTGTGCCCACTGCCACTGCCCCCAGGTCCCTGATCGTACTGTGTTAGTGGAGTTGCCTGGGTTCCTTGTAGTGGTGGACACACTGCTGATTGACGTGTCCTGGGGACAGAGGTATGGACCCGCTGGGTGGATGCTGTGGTGGTGTTTCCTGAGCGGGGAGGCTCTGTGGTGGCTTGTGCCAGTGTCAGGGGAACCAACTGTCCCGAGGTCCCTGATGGGCCACGCTGGTCATCTTGATCCAGTTGTGCAGAGCTGCTGTCATCACTGTGGGTCTCTTCTGTGGGGGGACTGGATATGTCTGGTACCGCCTGGCCGGTGACGTTGAGTAGGGGTCCTGCAGGGGTGTAAAGGCATGATCATTGCATCTGTGAGTGCCATTGTGTGCAATGGGTGAGTGACCCTGTACTCCAGTGCTTGCATTATTGGCTTGGTCCTAGTGTGATATTTGGTTTGTGGTCTGTGTGGGTATCTGTAGTGGACATGCTTTGGTGATGGGTGTCCATGCTTTGGTGTTGCATGCAGGGCTTGGTATTGGGATGGGTGGGTTGTGATAGTGGGGCATATGTGAGGTGTTGGAGTGATGGGGTGAGGGTGAGGGTGTGGGTATGTGATGGCATGCAGGTGGGGTGGAGGTTATGGTATTTAAGATATGACTTACCAGAGTCCAGCCCTCCTGCTACTCCTGCAAGGCCCTCAGGATGCAGTATTGCCAAGACTTGCTCCTCCCATGTTGTTAGTTTTGGGGGAGGAGGTGGGGGTCCACCGCCAGTCCTCTGTACAGCAATCTGGTGTCTGGAGACCACGGAATGCACCTTCCCCCGTAGGTCGTTCCACCTCTTCCTGATGTCATCCCATGTTCTTGGATGCTGTCCCACTGCGTTGACCCTGTTGACAATTCTGTGCCATAGCTCCATCTTCCTAGCTATGGAGGTGTGCTGCACATGTGATCCGAATAGCTGTGGCTGTACCCGGACAATTTCCTCCACCATGACCCTGAGCTCCTCCACAGAGAACCTGGGGTGTCGTTGAGGTGCCATGATGTGGTGTGGGTGATGTGTGAGGTGGTGTGTGTTGTGATGTGTGAGGGGATATTTTGGTGTGTGTTGTTTGAGGTGCATGGATGTTGTGTAAGTGATGGTGTTGTGTGTCTGTGGATGCTGGTGTTGTTTAAGGTAGTGTCTCTCTCTGGCGTGGTTTCAGAATTCTGGTAGTAAGGGTTTGTGGGTGATGTGGGTGTGTGCTTTATATTGGATTGGGTGTGTGGGTGTGGTGTGTGTATGTGTATCAGGTGTGTGTATTTCGATTTGTCCAATGTGGTTGTGTTTTGTAAATGTGTGTGTATTTTGAGTGCGGCGGTGTGTACCGCCAATGGAATACCGCGGTTGAAAGACCACCGCGTTGATCTGTGGGTCGTGATAGTGTGGGCATATTCCTGTTGGCGTGACGGTGTTGGTTTTGTTATCGCCAGTTTATCACTGGCCTTTGGTGTGGCGGACTTGTGTGGGTGTCTGTATTATGGCGGATTCCGAGCTGTGGGCCGTAATACCTGTAGCGGAAATCTGCGGCCTCAGCGGTATGTTGCCAGTCTTCTGCACGGCGGTAAGCAGCATTTACCGCCAGGGTTGTAATGAGGGCCTATGACACAAAAAAATAGTTCTAAATTTATGGAGTTCTGTCTTTTAGCTATTACCAAAGATGTGAATTGTTCAATACAAGACATTAGACAGTCTATTGAAGATTCTTCAAACCAACTGATCCCACTAAAGCTGATCAAGTCCTTCCCACATCACCTGGGACAATGAAGACCTTGCAGACCTTAAACCAGAATGTAAAGTTTCAGAGAGGGCACGACGTATGGTCTATAACCCAGTCTGTACATATAATTAAGCTGAGGCCTTGAAAAACATTTCAACAATGAGTGGATAAGCGTTGCACAATGGTTAGAGTGGCAAACCCTACTGTAAAGATGTAGCCCGGGACCAGGGTTCAATTCCCACCTTGGTGGGTCTTGGGCTCAATTCCCTTGGACCAGATAATTCTCGCCTTGGTGCCTAATCTAATTAATGTGTCCCACTCTGGGCAATATCTTTCTTAATCTCCACAACAGCCCTCACAGTGCTTGGATGCCTGGCTTCACCATGGGGCTTTCCAGGAGTGGGAACCTCACAGGGAAAAACCAGGAGGGGTTCCACAGCGGTATGCGTACAGCACCTTGAGACCCTAACAGGTGAGTAGTGCGTAATACAAGTGTGAAGTTTACAGTTTTTTAAGTTTATTGTAGTAAAAAGCTGTTTTTATTCTGCCAGCACGTTTACGACAACTCTACTACAACGTTAGTGTAAACTTTAAGACTGTTAATGAGTACGCCTTTCCTAATTGCTGTACTATATCAATGACTCCACAGCCATAATTAAGTGAATCATTTGCATGCTGCTTTTATATGAAATTGAATAAGTTTATGACACTTTTCAATAAGTTTCATGCACATTCAGAAGCCTTTTACATGCAGATAACACAGTTGGCTGCCTTACCAGCAACAGAAGTAAAAGGGCTGAATCCCAATCAGACCATTGTCCTCTCAAAATATTCCAATTAGCTATGGAGAACAGTTGTTAAATTAATAGAAGGGGTGTCATGACCATCTCCCTCCCACCGCTTTAGCAGCTACAGCAGGATGGAGTTCTTGGTGGGACTCTTCTGTCAGCTACTCGGCAGAGATAGGCTCATAAATAATGTGAAATTGAGGGTGGGTGGGTGGATGCGTGAGTGAGTGAAATACAGATAGAGGGATGGGAGAGTGAATGAACGGGTGGGTGGATGGGTGAGTGAAAGGTAGAATGGGTAGGTGGATGAATGAATAAGTGAAATGATGGATGTAGTGATGAATAAGTGAAAACAATGGATGAATGAATGAAAGGGAGGGTTGATAGATGGATTGATGAAGGTGAATGGATGGATGAGTGAAAGGGTAAATGGATCATGAGAGAAAGTATAAATACATGAGTACATGAAGGTATAGCTGGTTGACTGAATGGGCAAATGGGTGGAGTAACAGTGTGGGTAGATAGATAAATGAACTAAAGGATGGATGAGTAAAAGAATGGATACAGGGGAACCATCCAACTTCAGCAGCTACAATGGGGAAGAAATTCTTAATGGGCCTCTTCTGTCTGCAACATGGCAGGCAAAGGAGAGTAAGTGATAGGATTGATGGACGGATGGATGTGAGTAAAAATATGGTTGAATGGGTGAGTAAAAGGATGGATGGGTAGATGGATGAATGAATGAAAGGATAGGTGAGTGAAAGAATGGATGGATGAGTGAAAGGGTGGATGGATGAGAGACAGGATGGATGAGTGGATATGGATATGTGAAAGGAGGGTGGATGTAAGGTTGATAAAAGGATGGATGGGAATCTGAATGGATAGGTGAGTGAAAGGGAGGTTTAGTGGATGGTTGAAAGGGTGGATGGAAGGTTGAGTGAAAAAATGGATGGATGAGTGAAAGGGAGGATAAATAGATGAAGAGATGAGTGAATGTGTGGATGGATGAGTAGGTGGAAGGGTGGATGGATTAGTGAAAGGACATATGGCTAAGTGAAAGAGTGGATGAATGGGTGAGTGAAAGGGTGGATGGGTGGATGAGGGATAATCACTGAAAGGATGGCTATATAGATGGGTGAGTGAAAGGGAGGACCGATGAATGGATGATAAAAGTTTGGATGGATGGATAAGTGAAAGAATGGATGAATGAATATAAGGGAGTGTGGATGGATGAGCGAAAGGGTAAATGGATGAATAGAAAAGGTATGGATGCCTGAAAGAGTAAAAGTATGGATGGCTGAATAAATGGATGGATGGATGAAAGTAAGAATGGATGGATGGGTGTTGCAACAGGGTGAGTTGCTTGATAAAGTGAAAGAGTTCATAGTGGATGAGCAAAGGGATGGTTGAGTAAAAGAATGGATGTTGGGGCCTCGGGAACCCTCCACCTTGAGCAGCTACATTGGGGTTAATGGGCCTCTTCTGTCTGAAACTTGGCAGACAAAGGTGAGTGAGCGTTAGGATGGATGGATGCATGTGAGTGAACATGTGGATGGATAAGTGAGGGAAAGGATGGCTGGGTAGATGGATGAGTGAATGAAATGATGATGTAAGGATGGATGAGTGAACAATGGATGGAAGAGTAAAAGAGAGGGTGGATGGAAGAGAGAAAGAATGGATGACTGAGTAAAAGGGAGGGAGGGTGATTGGATGGATGGATGGATGGATGAGTGAAAGGGTTTATGGATGGAGAGTGAGGAAGAGGATGGATGGATGAATGATTGAAACGATAGATGGACTGATGAGTGAAATGGTGCATAGAGAGATGATAGGTGAAAGGGTTAATGGATGAAAAGAAGGATGGATGGATGAATGGATGGATGGGTTTAATGGAGAAGGTTGGAGATGAATGGATGAGTTTGGTTATTGGTGGTCAGATGAAATGAATGATGAAAGGCTCAATGATGGATAAAAGAATGAATGGATAGCAGAATCTAAAGGTGAAATTGTAGATATCAGCAGATGGATATAAGGATGAAACGACGAATGGATAGATATATGGATGAAAGAAGCAAGAGCGCTCTTGCGGGTGGGGTCATGGCGACTTGCTTCATTTGCTTGGTGCCGAAAGAGCTTTGGTTCTACGTGAAGGGTATTTTAACTTTCTGGCTACTCCATTAAACAGAACTAGTACTCACTTAAAACAGTTGTAGTCCCAGATATGTGAAAAAAGGCAATTGTAAAACCTTTACTTTGGAAAACATCTGTAGAATGTTCAATTGTTAACAATTTTTGGCAAATATCTTTGCTTCCATGTATGTCTAAAGTAGCAAAAAGCAAAACAATTAGTCAATAATCAGTTTATAAGGTTTACAAATAGATTCATTTTACTAATTAATTCCATAGCCATTGATACTGCGTATCAGAAAATACTATCCTAATGACTCAGAGAGAAATTGGGGTGAATGATTTGGACTTGGGCTGGCTTCAATCTCTTCTTCAGAACCATAGTCAGGCCGCATAGGCATCCATATATTTCAATTCTGATTGTTGGTTACTACAAGGCTATCTTTTAAGGCCAACTAATTTTAAGGTGTGCATAGCTCCTCTGACCTGCCTCATTAGATCTTTCATTTGAACATTATAACCAATGCAGCTGGCATGCACATAATCAGAACAATTAGTGGCAGCACTTCCTTGAAGCAGATTAAAATGGTGGCACCATGGGTGAGAGATAATTTTCTAAAATGTAACACAGACATGACAGAAGTGTTGGTCTAGGGAGGGCATTCATACATTTGGACATAAGAGTGTTGACCTTCATCGCTAGGAGAATGCCCCTCTCCAGCAGAGTATAGGTTGACATCTCCGGTTCATTTTTGATAGCAAGTCACAATGCATTGCCCAAAAAACATTTGTGCCTATTAAGAAAAATAATTCTGATGCTGTCACCCAATCAGAAATGTACAGTTATTCTGTTAATTGGGGTTCTCATCTTGATTACTGTAATGTATTGTATCTGACCCCTCCAAAATGTGTTCTGAAGTAACTGCAAATTATTCAGCATATGGTTGTAAGGGTCATGTTGAACCTTCTGCGCTGAGCCTTGCTTTCCCATAATATTTTCCTATTACATGAGCTGCCAATTGACAAACAGATCAAAATCTCAGTGCTCTATGTTTGCCAAAATACTATCTGTGGGACAAGCCTGTTTTTTTTTTTAAGAGAGAGTTGATCCTCATTTATGAACCTGCTCCGAACTGGTGCTTGATTACAGCCTCCTTACTTACTCCTGCCAACGTTTATAAGCTTAAAGAAGAAGAACATCCTTTTTTCTACTTAGTGCCATTTTTGTGGAATTCTCTCCCCACTTGCAATAACTAAGCTTTCAGAAAAATGCTTAAAACTTGTATTAAAGATTTATTTTTGCTTTATATTAACAAAACAATAAGAATCCAAAAAGGGGAAACAACGACATGATTTTTTTAACTATTTAAATAGAAAAACACCAATGATAGTCAATGGTCACAGTGGACCAGGAACAAAATACAGTTTCAGGTCAATTGTGAATAGTAGTTTGCCATGTCAAGTGGATTGATCCCGTTGAAAGTCTGTAAGTAAAAAGGTTTGAAAAAACATTCCCACTTGTCCAAAGGTAACTATTTCAAAAGAATCCAAGCTTTTATCTGGTTTCCCCAAAACACAAGAGTACACTTCTAAGCCCTCCAGGATCTTGCTGAAGACACTAAGAGACGTACATGGTGTTCCACAGAGGCAAACAACAGGGTGCAGTCTATATCCAGTTGCTACTGGTCAGATGGGGACGTTTGCAAAAGAAGTTACCCAATAGATCCTTTGAGACCATTTCTTTGTCCTGGATACAAGTGGGAGCAGGATAAACCCTTCGGGTATCTCAATAATTCTCAAACAAAAGGTGCAGGCCCTCTTCTGTTCTTCCACAAGTCCAGAAAGCATTCTGATGGTGAGCTCCAGGTGTCATACTTACACCTGCTACCAGCTAGTGGGTGGGGAGGACAGCTGGGCATTTCCTCACTAATCGGGTGATGGTTTGGGATGGGGAACCCTATCCACTTTTGTGGAATTTCTGTTGGTTGTACTGAAAACAGTCTCTTAGGGTAATGGGTGTATATTAGAATGCACTGGGATATCACTGGTGTCCCACAACTTGAACACTAAAATCCAGTTTGAAGCAGGTCATCTACCCACAACAAACTAGGAGACAGAAGTCTGGAAGGACAAAGGCTGTGTACTACAACACCCAGAGTGAAGATACAGATGAATTGTCTTGGCACCCTGTTTTCTTCCTTTCAAGTGCACCAAAGTGTTACATGTGGCTCAAACAGACCTGTCAGGTAGGACTTAACATGTGCTGACAACAGGATATCGACAGGCTCCACTGTGATGATTCTGCTGCACTCAAAGTAATCATCCATGCCCATTCAAGCCAACCTATTTTATAGCTCCTGGGAGCAGTACCATACCTTGTTCACTTCAGTCACACCTCATTCAACGCTAGGAATTGGCAAATGTTAGCTAATCCGCCTTCTGCAAGGTTAGGAAGCCAAAGAGTTATTTTCTAAAATATACTTTACCTCAATATTTATTAAAACTTGAATTCACTATTAAATTTGATTTTTAAACTTATTTTGTCCAGTTATTTTTCTAGCTGGTCCCTTTACCTTTTTAGTATTTTATTCTGTGCTCTGGTTTTCTACAGATCACAGCTAGCCCTGCCACAGTAAAACTAGTCTTTAGTGTGTATTCACTGTAAGGACATGTTAATATTAATTTTCTATGTGTCCTACTTTTGAATGCAGCCTACCTTGAGTTGTATGTTAGAACCAAGCAGGCATTTGCCACTCCTGTCCTAACAACATGGTCTGAACTATGAATGTATTTTTAGAACGTATTCCTTTATCAGGCAAATCCTTACAACGACTTGCCTTAGGAAAAGACTGGACACTGGAATAGATATAATTTACTATTCCAACTCCAGTCTGCTCATGTGAGAGAACAGGGCTGACTGCAGAGGCCTCCTAACTTTTTGCCCCCATTTTCCACTTTTTTTCTGGTGTTTTCCTGACTCTGATGGTGCCCTAGGTACTGCTAACCAGTCCCAGGGCCTGTGCTCTGTGTAAAATCAGTATGCAAATTAGGCTAATTATAATTGGCTAAGTCAACCTACCTATAAGTCCCTAGTATATGGTAGGGCATGTAGGTTTAGGGACCCCAGCATAGGTAGTGCACCCACTGCTGAGGTGCCCAGTGTCATTTTAAAGGCAGGCCTGCCTTGCTGGCTGCTTTTAAATTAAAGTTATATGCAAATTCGACTTTGGAATTAAAAGTAGTTCCAAAGTCTTAAACTGCCTTATTCTTACATATAAATGACCTCTAAGGTGTTCCCTGTGTGCCCCTAGGGCTGGGTGCCATGTAACTATAAGCAGGGACCTTATAAAAATAGTTTTAGAAGCCCTGGTGAGGTCAAACAGCCAAATTCGTTTTTCCCTCATTGTAGTGAATGGCCTCCATAGGCTAGAGTGGGGAGACTTTATTTTAATTTTAAAAGTCCCCAGATACCAGAAGTTTGGTATCAAATCAATTGTTATAATAAATCCCACAACTTCCAGTTGTGGGATTTAATATAACTTGTCCATGGACCCCATGGACAGGGTGCAGTGTATGTTTAAGGTAGGACATATACTAATGTGAAATACTGCTAAATTCGTTTTTCACTGTTGCAAGGTCTATCTCTCTCATAGGTTAACCTGGGGGCTGCCTTTAAACATGATTAAAGCATAGATTCCCTTTGGGAGCAGATGGACATGTGGAGTTTGGGACCTCTGAACTCACAATTTAAAAATACATCTTTTAGTAAAGTTGGATTAGGATTGTGTGTTTGAAAATGCCACTTTTAGAAAGTGGGCACTTTCTTGCTTGAACCATTTTAGTGACTCTGCCTGTTTGTGGATTCCCTGTCTGGGTTAGTTTGACAGCTGGGCTGCTTGGACCTCTCTCCAGACAGTGACACAAAGGGGGCTGGGGTGTAGCCTGCATATTCTGATAAGCCATCTTTGCTAGGAGGGAGGGGAGGAGTGGTCACTCGCACCTGAAAGGGCTGTGCCTCCCTCACACTATGCAGTCTCCAACCCCATGGTGTGTGTCTGAGGCCTTGCCTGGGCAAGGCAGGATTTCACAAACAAGTGAGATGTTTCTTTGAAGTAAGCCTACTTCAAAGGCAAAAATGGGTATAAGAAGAGCACCCAAAACCACAGACTTTAGACATTTCTTGGGGTAGACACTCTACATCACAAACACTTCTGGACAAGAAACCTGCTGGTAAAGAATCCCTGAACCAGACATACCAAGAGGAACTGCCTGGCTGTCCAAAGGACTCACTGGGGCTGCTTTTCTTAGAAGGACTGCTGCCTTGCTGTTGCCCTGCTGCCTTGCTGTTCTCTGGCTGTGCTGAGAAGTGCTCTCCAAGGGCTTGGATAGAGATTGCCTCCTTTTTCCTGAAGTCTCAGGACCAAAAAGACTTCAATCCTGCAAGTGGACTCCTTGTGCAGTGAAAATTTGATGCACAGCCTGCAAAAAACGATGCACAGCCTGCCGCGCAGTGAGAAATTCACCGCACGCCGAACCGGAACAACGCAGCCTAACTTCGCAAGAAGAAGATCGACGCCGCACCTGCGTTGCGACCGGAACTTCGACGCATGACCCACCGGATCGATGCACAGCCGACCCGGGACGACTCAGCCTGACTTCCAGAGAGGAATCGACGCAGCGCCTGCCGTGCGGGAGGACTTTCTACGCAACACCGACTGGATCAACACAGAGCTTGTGACTTCGCTCCGCAAGCCCAGGACTCCACGCACCTTCCCCGGGACACCAGAAAACCCCGCAACCTGAAGAGGAACCAAGTCCAAGCGCCGGAAATCAACGCAAAGTCTTCCCCTGCGTGGAAAATAATGACGCAAGTCAGTGTGCGAAGGGGCAAAACCGACGCACACCTCCCCGTTTTCCATACATCCCCTCCTCTGCTGTCCCTTGTGGAGATTTTGAACGCAAACTAGGTACTTTGTGCTTGCAAGAGACCTTCATTGTTTTTAAGAGACATTTATTTATTTTTCAAAGACTTAAGACACTTTGGCCCTCATTACAACCCTGGCGGCCAGTGATAAAGCGGCGGTAATCCTGCCAACAGGCCTGCGGTAAAAAACTTGGAATTATGACCACGGCAGAACCCGCCAACACAAACAGCCACTTTAACACTCCGACCACCACGGCGGTAGCAACAAACATCGCAGCGGTAACCGCCAACAGCCAGGTGGAAGACAATGTACCGCCCACTGCATTACAACATGCCTATCCACCAGCTTTTCCGGAGCGGTACCAATGCCATCAAAAGCACTGCGGAAACAGAACACTGAAGGGAAATGACTCACCTCTCGACATTCAAGGAAGAACCAAGACCCCATGGAGCCCAAACTGCAGGTGTTCCCCATGCCGGTGTACCTTCTCATACACCAGGAACATAAACGCCGGCAAAGACGACCACGGTGAGTACTGCACCTAGCACACAGGGGAGGGAGGAGGAAAAAGAGAGTGACACACACACACACAGAATGCAACACCCCCACCCCCACCCCCACCCCCACCCCCACCCTCATCCCCAACACCATACACACAAACACATGCAACACCATTACATATACACCCATTAACCCTCAGGAATAACGCAAGGACAATAGGAATGGAGTAAAATGAGTGTAATATTAGTAATTTTGAGAAATGCGTTCTTTAAGAAATAAACAGTATGTACAATATATACAATATACACAAAAGGAGGGACGATACCCACTCCAGAATGTCCATGGCCCACTGGCCAAAACACATAGGACAAGGCCACACTTGACTTCTGCCTCAATACAGAGAGAACACTGCAGGGGAATCAGGTCGAAAACACCCAGGCACCTTAGGGGGATGGGGAATGTGGGGCACATCAGCCAGAAGATGGGATAACGCCACTGGCCTGGAGGGGGCTCCATGCCCACTGCTTGGTCCTGGGGAGTGCAAGGCCACAGTCTCTCAAGTGGGTGGTTCGCTCACTGCTTGGTCCTGGGCAGTGCAAAGCCAAAGTCTCTCTAGTGGGTGGTTCGCCCACTGCTTGGTCCTGGGGAGTGCAAAGCCACAGTTTCTCTAGTGGGTGGTTTGCCCACTGCTTGGTCCTGGGGAGTGCAACGCCACATCCTCTCTAGTGGGCGGTTTGCCACTGCTTGGTCCTGGGGAGTACAAAGCCACAGTCTCTCAAGTGGGTGGTTTGCCCACTGCTTGGTCTTTGGGAGTGGAAAGCCACAGACTCTCAAGTGGGTGCCAATTTGCCACTGGTTCTGGAGGGGGCCTTGTGCCCAGTGTGCTTCATCCTGGCGAGGAGGGGCTGAGTGGATACCTTCTTCCACTGGTTCTGGAGGGGGCCTTGTGTCCAGTGGGCTTCATCCAGGCAAGGAGGGGCTGAGTGGATGCCTTCTTCCACTGGTTCTGGAGGGGGCCTTGTTCCACGTGTGCTTCTTCCTGGATGGGGCAAGGTCACAGTCTCACCTGGCTGTCACACCGACAGGTGTTGCAGGGTCCAGGACGCACTGCAGCCCATGTAGTTACCACTACACACTGCTCTCCGCCGGTGACGGCTGCTCAGTGGATGCCAGTTGCGCTGCAGGTGGCAGTGCAGGCAGTGGTGGTGGTAGCCTCAAGGCCTTTATCTGCAGCCTCGGACGGCTGCCCCTGGGGCTGCTGGCAGTAGTGCTGTTGTTGGCGAGGCAGGTGGCAGTGGTGGCCGCAGTGCAGGTGGCGGTGCTGGCTGCGGTGCAGGTGGCGCTGTAGGCAGTGGTGGTGGTAGCCTCCAGACCTTCACCTGCAGCCTTGGATGGGTGCCCACTGGGGCTGCTGCTGCTGCTGGCAGTGGTGCTGCTGGCAGCGGGGCAGGTGGCAGTGGTGGCCGCGGTGCGGATGGTGGTGCTGGCCACGGCAAGGGTGGCGGTGCAGGCAGTGGTGGTGGTAGCCTCCAGGCCTTCAACTGCAGCCTCGGACGGCTGCACACTGGGGCTGCTGCTGCTGGCAGTGGGGCAGGTGGCGGTGGTGACCATGGTGCAGGTGGGGGTGCTGGCCGCGGTGCAGTTGGCAGTGCTGGCAGTGGTTGTGGTAGCCTCCAGGCCTTCACATGCAGCCTCGGATGGCTAAAGTCACATGGCTGGTGGTCTGTGCCCCTTCCTGCCCTTAGCAGATGGTGGTGCCTCCTTGCTTCTGCCAGCTGGAATCTTTGTCTTGTCCTTGCTGGCTGGTTGTGCCTCCTTCCCCTTGCTGGCTAGTGTCCCCTTCTTGCCCTTGCTAGGTGGCAGACCATTCTGCTGGCACACTGGCTGGGCAGACGGGTGCCTGCTTGGAGCCTCTCACAGCTGCAGAAACCACAGTGGCCACGGACTGGGTGGCTAAGCTGCTGGGCTGGGTTCTGGCCACCCTGGCCCGAGGTAAAGGACAGGGGGAGGGCTAGGGAATAGGTCAATGTTGGTGAGGAAAAGCTTCTTACGGACACTGGGGCGGGAAGAGGGTGAAGGTTTTGGAGTGGAGGAAGAGGGAGTGGTTGTAGGAGTTATCAGTCTACTGCTTTTGGGTGCAGGTGCATGGGCTGGTTACTGTTGTGAGGTGGATGGCTGTTGGGTGCGTGTGTGCTTGCATTTGTGTACTTTGGGAGGAGAGGCCACAGTGGGAGAGGACACAGGGGACAGATGTGGGGATGGTGACTGCCAGTGAGGGTCGTGTAGTGATAGGCGTGCTGGTGATGGAGGTAGTGGATGAGAATGTAGTTCATGCAGGTGTGAGTGGAGATGCTACTGGGAAGGAGGTGGACGAGGAGGAGGAGGGGCACACAGTGGAGGCAGTGGATGTTGGTGTGTCTGCATGTGGATGGTGCTTGTGTGAGTGCCTGTGAGATGAAGTGTGGTGCTTGTACTTGCCTGAACCATTTCTGTGTGTTGATTTGGGTGATTGCTGGTCTGAAGGTGTGCTTGGGATAGGCTGGGATTGAGGGGATTGGGACTGGGTAGAGGAAGGGGGAGACTGGAGAAAGGGACAAAGGCTGCCATCAGTGCAGAGGCCAGAGCCTGGAATGCTCTCTGTTGGGCCGCCACACCAGAGTGAATGCCCTCCAGGTATGCATTTGTTTGTTGCAAATGCCCTGCTACACCCTAGATGGCATTCAGTATGGTTGACTGCCCAACAGAGAGGGATCTCAGGAGGTCAATAGCCTCCTCACTGAGGGCAGCAGGGCTGACTGGGGCAGGGCCTGAGGTGCCTGGGGCGAAGGAGATGCCCACCCTCATAGGTGAACGTGCACGGGAAACATGCTGAGAGGCTGCTGGGAGGGCGGTGCTGGTATGGGGGTGGCGGCTGTACCTGTTGTTGGGGTGGGCACAGAGGTTTCCTCCACCACCTGGGAGCTTCCATCGGAAGAGGAGTCGCTGTCGGTAGTGTCCCCTCCTGTCTCCGTCGTGACGCTCCCCTCCCCCTCCATCCCACAGGTGCCCTCACCGTCGATGGAGTCGGCCGCCAGGCCCATGTAGGATGCAGCTCCCTCCGTCGTCGGTGCCTCTGCTTCTCTGCCAGATGATGCTAATGCACACAAGGACAGGATGACAAAACAAAAAGGGGGGGAGAGACAGAGGATACACTTGATCAGTGCCAGGAACAACACTACCGTTGGCGTACACAACACACAGGGAACAGCCCTATGCACTTGGCCATGCACTACCAGTTACAATGCTAGTCACCAGCCCATGGGGTAGAATGCCTAATGCCATTAGCTGCACACCTGAAACCCACAGGACCCTGCCCAGTAGTAGATGCCCACTAACACTATTGGGGTTGGAGTGCATCTGATCTTGCTTATCATTGAACATACCCTGCCATGTTTGCCCTGGCCTAGGGGCACCCACAGCACACATCCCCCACCCACGTAACACCTTAAAGAGCGCAAAATCATGATTCTGAATCTGTACTCACCCCCTTGTGGCCGCTGTGATGCCTCCAAGCGCCCATCCAACTCCGGATAGGCCACCGCTAAGATGCGGAACATCAGGGGGGTCGGGGTACGACAGGCACCCCTTTCTCATTGGGAGGCCAGCCCCAGCTGGGTCTCTGCCATCTTCCTTGCCCAGCGGTGCAGGTCCTCCCACCGTTTGCAGCAGTGGGTGCTCCGCCTGTCAAAGACCCCCAGGGTCTGCACCTCCTTGGCGATGGCACGCCAAATATGATGGGCGCTGACCTGCAGAAAAAAAATACAGCAGAAAAGGGATTACTCATACCGTCAGACTGTTATACTCATGGCCCACCATATCCATCCCATCCCTTTAAGCACATACATTGACCACCATACATGCAGCACTCTTCCCATGACACCTCAGAACCCCCCTACACGGGGCTTACACACACAGCAATCTATACATTCATGGCCCACACATCATGCTCACAGTGTACTCGCCTGTTTGTCTGGAGGACCATAGAGTAAAGTGTACTGGGGTAGGACCCCATCCACTAGTTTCTCCAACTCCTCAGAAGTGAAGGCAGGGGCCATTTCCCCAGACACTCGAGCCACTGTCGCTTCCAGACACAGGTCACAGCAGCACTTGCAGTGTAGGTCCTCTCCTGTTGAAGGTCAGGTAACAAGTGAGTGCACAGATAGAAAATGGCAGTCACGTCCGCGGCGATGCATACCGTCACCGCGGGCGTACATCGCCATTGGCTCCTGGAACCCATAGGGCCCAATGATAACCGATGCGATGTTGCGAGGCGGCCGTCGACCGCTGACTGCAACGTCACACAATGCAGCGGAATTACCTAATTTCCACTTGTCTCTCCTCACAGGTCAGGCAGCCGCCATTTCAAGGGGGCACAGGCCATGGCACCTAACTGCATCACAGCAGACTTTGGCACATCAACTGACTCACGAGTTCACATGCTGTTTCTGTAAAGGAAGAAATGCATGTTAATATTGACATATGTGTGAATATGACATTCTGCTTGCCTTTTTTCACCCTAGAGTTCAACTGCTGAGGATGAATAGGAGATGGAGACATCCCCTGTGTACAGACCGCTGGTGGACCTGGCGACAATGGAGGACAGGCACATTATACCTACCTACAGACTTGATAGGGCCCCAATCCAAAAACTGTGTGCCCAATAGGAGCAAGACCTGATGTCAGCTATCCGCCACCCCACAGGTATCCCCCCCCCCAGTGCAGGTCCTGTCAGTGCTTCATTTCCTGGTAAGTGGTTCCTTCCAAGTGACAGTGGCCATGGCATCAGGGATGTCTCAGCCAATGTTCTCAAACGTGCTGACCAGAGTGTTGTCTACCCTGCTGAAACACATGCGCAGCTTCATCATATTCCCCCAGGTGGAGGATTTGGCCACAGTGAAGGCTGACTTTTATGCACTGGGACATATCCCCAACATCATTGGTGCCATTCATGGTACACATATTGCAATTTCTCCCCCCCCCCCGGAGAAATGAACAAGTGTTCAGAAATAGGAAAATCTTTCACTCTCTGAATGTGCAGATGGTGTGTTTGGCGGGCCAGTACATCTCCCATGTAAATGGCAAGTATCCTGGCTCTGTGCATGATACCTTTATCTCGAGGAATAGCAGCATTCCATATGTGATGTCTCAACTCCAGAGGCACAGGGTGTGGCTAATAGGTGAGCCCACGGTCCCCACCCAGTTGATGTAGGTATATGGGTATGGGTTTGGACCTAAGGGTGAGTTTGTGGCTAACATGTATCCCTCGATATTTACAGGTGACTCTGTTTACCCCAACCTCTCCCCTGACCCCAGTGTGGAATGCCAGGACAAGGGCAGAGAACGTTACAATGAGGCACATGGGCGAACAAGGAGGATCATTGAGAGAACCCTTGGCCTCCTGAAGGCCAGATTCCGATGCCTCCATCTGACAGGTGGATATCTGTACTACTCACCCAAGAAGGTGTGCCAGATTACTGTTGCATTTTGCTCAACCTGGCCTTGAGACGCCAGGTGCCTTTTCTGCAGGAGGATGGGCCTGGGGATGGTCGTGTGGCAGCGGCGGAGCCTGTGGACAGTGACGAAGAGGAGGCAGAGGAAGAAGATGTGGACAACAAAAGTAAACTAATTCAACGATACTTCCAGTGACACACAGGTAAGACACTGTAACTTCACCTTCCATTGCAGTTTTGTGTTGGACATTGAACATGGCAGCCTGATTTCCCTATTACCATGGCCACTTACTGTACCCTTTTGGCATCTCGATTTTCAGATCTCTGTGCCCCACTCTGGCTCCTGGTGTGTTTACTGCTGTCCACTACAGGTCATACCTATGTAAATATTATAGTACATTTGAATTGCAATATTTACAGTTTGTGAAACTAATGCATTTGTCATAGAATTCACAGACTCCATACTTGAATTTGTTCCGAGGGTGTTTATTTAGGTGGTAATAAGTGTAGGGGGTATTGCAATGAGCTGGGTTGCTGATGGAGGAAAGTCCAGTGTAGAGTCCAGTCTATTTGTATCACAAGTGCCTTGTCCAAGGGGGCATAGGAAGTGGAGCAATGGCAGTTCAAGGTGGACAGGACGACAGAGTGAGACAGAATGGTGACAATCAGGAGAGTCTTATTTCCTGGCGGGGGTCTTGGCAATGTTCTCTGGTTTCTGCCTGGATCACAGGGACCGTTTGCGGGGTGGATCTCCTTCTGCGGTGGGTGGGGTGCTGGTGGCCTGTTGTTCCTGTGGCGGGGCCTCCTGTCCACTAGCGCCGGCAGAGGTGGAGGACTGTTCTTCAGTTTGGCTAGTGTTAGGGGCCCGTTGGTGTTCCACTGCCTCCCTCATGGTGTTGGCCATGTCTGCCACCATGGTGACCAGGGTGGTGTGGATGTCTCGCAGGTCCTCCCTGATCCCCAGGTACTGTCCCTCCTGCAGCCGCTGGGTCTCTTGCAACTTGGCCAGTATCTGGCCCATTGTCTCCTGATAATGGTGGTATGCTCCCAGGATGTTTGTGAGTGCCTCGTGGAGAGTCGGTTCCCTGGGCCTGTCCTTCCCATTCGCACAGCAGTCCTCCCAGCTTCCCTGTGGTCCTGTGCCTCTGTCCCCTGAACTGTGTGCCCACTGCCACTGACCCCAGGTCCCTGATCGTCCTGGGTTGTGGGGTTGCCTGGGGTCCATGTAGTGGTGGACACACTGCTGATTGACGTGTCCTGGGGACAGAGGGGTGGGCCCAATGGGTGGGTGCTGTGGTAGTGTTTTCTGAGGGGGAGGCTCTATGGTGGGTTGGGACTGTGGTTGGGGCATCGACTGTCCAGAGGTCCCTGATAGGCCAGGTTGATCATCGTGATCCAGGCGTGCAGAGCTGCTGTCATCACTGTGAGCCTCTTCAAGGGGAGGAACTGGATGTGGCTGGCACCTCCTCTCCAGTGACATTGAGTGGGGGTCCTATGGGGATGTAAATGCAATGTTATTGTCTGTGCGGTGCCATCTTGTGCATGGATATGTTTCCCTCTATGGTTGTTATTAGCAAGGCAGCTTTGGCTTGTGTGAGTTGTGATTGGTTTGGCTAAGTGATTGTCACTAGTGTGCATGCTGTGGTGATGGGTGTCCATGCAGGTCTGTCATGGGGGTCCATGCATTGGTGTTGCATGCAGGGCTTGGTATTGGGATGGGTGGGTTGTGATGCTGGGGTATATGTGAGGTGGTGGTGTGATGGGCTGAGGGTAGGGGTTGTTGTTTGTGATGGCATGCAGGTAGGGTGGGGGGGGTAAAGTAGTAAAGATTTGATTATCCAGAGTCCAGTCCTCCTGCTACTCCTGCGAGTCCCTCAGGATGCATGATCATCAAGACTTGCTCCTCCCATGTTGTTAGTTGTGGGGGAGGAGGTGGGGGTCCACCGCCAGTCCTCTGTACAGCTACCTGGTGTCTTGCAACCATGGAATGCACCTTCCCCTGTAGGTCATTCCAGCTCTTCCTGATATCATCCCTTGTTCTTGGGTGCTGTCCCATGGCATTGCCCCTCTCCACGACTCTGTGCTATAGCTACATCTTCCTTGCAATAGATGTCTGCTGCACCTGTGATCCAAATAGCTGTGGCTCCACCTGGATAATTTCCTCCACCATGACCCTTAGCTCCTCCTCTGAGAACCTGGGGTGTCTTTGTGGTGCCATGGGTATAGTGTGAGTGGTATGTGTGAGTGTGTGTGAGGTAATGTGTTGGGGTGTGTGATGTGTGATGTGTGGATGGTGTATGGGTGATGGTGTTTTGTGGCTCTGATTCAGTGGGTGCTCCTGGCTTGTCTCTCTCTCACTTGCCAAAATGTTTGGGTTGTAAAGGGTTGTGGGTATTGTGGGTGTGTGTTTTATAGTGTTGTGGGTGTGGTGTATGTATGTCTGTCAGGTGTGTGTAGTTTGATTTGTCCAATGTAGTGTTGTCTTCTTAGGTTGTGTGTATTTTGAGAGCAGCAGTATGTACCGCCAATGGTTTACCGTTGTTGAAAGTCTGCATCGGTGATTCGTGGGTCATGAAGCTGTGGGCGTATTTCTGTTGCCGTAAGGGTGTGGGTTTTGGTACTGCCAGTTTATCATTGACCTCTTGGCTGGCCAACTTGTGTGGATGTCTGTATAGTGGCAGATTTCTATGTGTGAGTCATAATACGGGTAGCAGTATATCGTCGCGGTCACAGTATTTTGGCGGCAGCAACATGGCTGTAAGCGGCACTTACCGCCAATGTTGTAATGAGGGCCATAATATCACTTTTACAGTAATATCTCAACATTTACTTATTGCATTTTAATCGTTTTGAGCTGCATCTTATTAGATAAATATCATATATTTTTCTAAACACTGTGGTGTATTTTTGTTGTGCTATATAGTGTTATTGTATGATTTATTGCACAAATATGTTACACATTGCCTTCTAAGTTAAGCCTTTGCCAAGCTACCAGAGGGTGGGCACAGGATAATTTGGATTGTGTGTGACTTACCCTGACTAGAATGAGGGTCCTTGCTTGGACAGGTAACCTGACTGCCAAACAAATACCCCATTTCTAACAATCATAACTCATAACACAAGGTTATTTTGTAACATAATTCAAATTCACACAATGTTATAACTCATAACATCATAATATTTAAAAACCACACCTCACACAACAGCAAAGGAAACCATTCTTCTCATACCAAGTGCATTGCTGGTTACCTAACTCTTGATGTTCCAGATGCAATGAAAAATATGAAAATGATTTTACAGGTCAGATTAAATATCTTATTGCCATTAACACTATCAATCTGATGTTTTTGATTTTAAATAGTTTATTGGTTTGAGTATGAGTATTTTATTTTATTTAACAACATTTACATTTAAGGTGTAGTAATGCAGATCTGCTCTAGCATCACATAAGTGCCATGCTCATGGATAACCCTAATACTCTCTCCCGCCAATGAGCCACAATACTATTCACAAATAGAACCTCAGCACCGCTCTGTCAAAAAAATCAATGTCATTAGATTACAACTAAAAAGGTTGACTCTCTCACTCCTCCCAGCAATATTGGAGGCACTCAAACCACAACCCCTACTCTGTAACTGAGGAATCATGAAAACTGATGTAAAGTTTGAAACATCTGACTAACTATATGAATGCTCCAGTATGCTGCAAAGCATTTCCCATTTACACCTCTGGTGCCAGTGAGACAATTTAAGTGCACAGGCACAGTAGGACACAATAGGACCATGGAGAAGACCCACTTTGATCTCTGTACATCTACCTAGCTCACAGGTAAATCAGGTGCTGGAACTTGGAACTACAAGAAAGAGTCGAGGGGCCTCATTCTGAGGCCGGAGGGTGGCGGTCGCCGCCCGCCTGGCGGGAACCGCCATTTCGACCGCGGAGGCCATTCTGGCTTTCCCGCTGGGCTGGCGGGCGACCGCCAGAAGGCCGCCCGCCAGCCCAGCGGGAAACCCCTTCCCACGAGGAAGCCGGCTCCGAATGGAGCCGGCGGAGTGGGAATGGTGCGACGGGTGCAGTAGCACCCGTCGCGAATTTCAGTGTCTGCTAAGCAGACACTGAAATTCAAAGTGGGGCCCTCTTACGGGGGCCCCTGCAGTGCCCATGCCATTGGCATGGGCACTGCAGGGGCCCCACGACACCCCTCACCGCCATCCTGTTCCTGGCGGTTGGAACTGCCAGGAACAGGATAGCGGTGAGGGGTCGGAATCCCCCATGGCGTCGCAGCAAGCTGCGCCGCCATGGGGGATTCCTCAGGGCAGCGGAAAACCGGCGGGACACCGCCGGTTTTCCTGTTCTGACCGCGGCCATACCGCCGCGGTCAGAATGCCCTGCGGAACACCGCCAGCCTGTTGGCGGTGCTCCCGCCGACCCCGGCCCCGGCGGTCCTTGACCGCCGGGGTCGGAATGACCCCCGAGGTGTCAACTATTGTGGCTTGGGTGCACTTCTTCTGACACAATGCTAATAAGTCCCAAACTCATGACAGATGTATTGGTAGTAGCGGGTTATTGTATCAGGACAAAATTGGAAGAGAAACACAATATAAATACATTTGAATGAAGATATATAGTTCATGTGCAATTGACATTCATCACTGAGCTTAGCTGAGCTTGTACGTTGTTAGGTTCACCAGTCTCTGCTGAAGGTTAGCTAGGGTTTCTTAGTCTTCTACAGCCATGCCTCTTGTACCCTTGGACTCCCTAAGAGCTTCAGGGTGGGCATGGCCAACATCAGCCACAGAGAAATGCAGAAACGATTCAGAAGTGTTTACGTCTTAGCCCTGAGGATGAGGGCATCAATCATCATCTATCATCTCGACATTCAAGAGGCACCGCAGCTACATTGAGTGCACACAGGTCTGAAGCAATACAGATCTTCAATAAAGTGGAGGGAAGCTCAACTTATATTAATGGCTATAGGCATTTGCATAGCAGTTCACTGCTAATTCATGCCAGTGCGTGTCAGAAAGTGTAAAGCTCAATTAGCTAATTTGGGTCAGTGTTTCAATAAATAGCAGGGTTCCAGGGAAGGTAGGCCTTGTTCATGCCCCTCAGATGTGACCTTGAATCAGAGGAGCTGAAAAGAAGTAGTGCTGTTTTAAATCTCTGGACAACAGTCATCTTGTACTTTCCATGTCATACCAAGAATGGGTCTGATCATTGAATGGTAACCCATACAAGAAGTTCAGAAATGATGATTATGATCATCATTCCTTCCTTCTTGTTCTGATGTTTGTAGTCATTACTATAAATATCATCCACACAATGTTCTTGAACAATTTAATTTATTAGACTAGAAAAAAGGGATGTAAGGGCCAGATGTAGCAAATTCCGGCTTTGCGACTCGCAAATTGCGAGTCGCAAAGCTGGATGCAGGATGGTGTCCCTGACAACATCTGCGAGTCGCAAGGGGGTCGCAAAGGCCCACCTCATTAATATTAATGAGTTGGGTCGCAGTTTGCAACCCCCTTGCGAGTTGCAGCACTCACAGGGATGGTAGCCTGCTGCAGACAGCAGACCGCCATGTCTGTGACTGCTTTTCAATAAAGCAGTTGTTTTGTTTTTTGTCATGCAGTCCGTTTTCCTTAAAGGAAAACAAGATGCATTACACACGAAAAAATGAAACATGTCAGGGGACCCCTTCCCTTTTGCGAAAGGGTTACCACCAGTGTGACACTGGTGATAACTGCAAATTGCTTTGCAACTGCGTTCGCAGTTCGCACATACATGATGACGCCCTACCTAAATCCTACAACACTAGCAGAGCGGACATACAGTTCAGCACACAGGGCAACCTGCAATGTGGTGGACTGCACCTTTGGCCTGCTGAAGAGTCGCTTACGGTACATCCACAAAAGTGGAGGGGCACTACAGTACAGCCCGGACACGACCTGTAGAATAGTGGCCACATGTGCGATCTTGCACAATATACTACCACCAGGGGCATACCTGTGGAAATATCAGAGCCAGACTCAGATGAGGATGATGATCCCATACCACCCCTACAGCCAGCAGACAGGACCAGTGCAGCAGAGGGCAGGAAAAGGAGTGCTGACATCACATACAACCATTTCAGATGTAAGTAATGACAACACCACCTCACTGACATGTATTCCAGTAGTTAGCACCTTTATTTCCTTGACTTCAGGTAACATATGTGTCACTAGGACAAAGCAATGCACAATAGGCAGACATGAGCCATTAACAGTGTCGCACTATTATCATGATAGTTTTACTGTATTGCTACATGTCAAGGTAGTCCCCTGTAGCCCTCAATGTCACTTCGTACGACCACGCATTCCACTTGAGTGCGCAGTGGCCTCGCCGGCACCTCTTGTATCAGGCTCACAGGCAGTACTGTGCCTGGCACTGCGATGCCTAGGATCCATCACGGATACTGCAAGACTGCTGAGGCTAGATGACTCCTCAGTATCCCCAACACCCAGTTCGCTGGATGTAGCACTGTGTGCTGTCAGCATAGCATCCAGAACATTGGTTATTTGCACCAATCCCTGTGCAAAGTCCTGACTGCTATGTGCTGCCTCCACCTGTGCGGCCACAGCACGCCGTGATATCAGGGCGGTCGAAGTAGCGAGCCGATTTTTGTATCTGCAAAAGCCATTGAACATTCCCATGAATTGCCGTTGGCGCCTGCAGTGGCTCACACGCTCATGCCTGATCTCAGTATAGAGTTCCTTAATGGCATTTGTCAGTTCCTTCGTGTTATCTGCAGCTGTTTGCTGTCCCTCATGCAGCTTGCAGATGTTTGCATTCAGAGACTCCAACTGCTTGTGCAGTCCTCCCATATTGTCATTGTGTGACTGCAACTGCCTGTGCATTGCCCTCATGTTTTTGCATTGCAGGCACTGCACTTTGAGCATGGACGCTTCAAGGCCGCCAAAGATTGATGGGCTCTCGCCTTCATCTGTGTGCTGTGTGCCTGCATCGTGAGGCCTCCTGCGGGAAGATGAGGGATGCTAGGGCACGGACTGCCGCCTTCCTGTGGATCTAGCTTCTGGGGGTGGTGTATGGCCTTCATCTGGCATTTCATCGGAGTCCAGGTTCAACACGTGGAGAGGTAACACCCTTGCCCTGCGTCTGATTGGTGCTATACACAATGACTCACTGGTGTTTGAGTCAGACAGTGACTGTGTTTCTACATCCCCCACATTAGAACATTCTGCTGCTGCTGGGCATGGGCCATCTGCAACGACAATGTGCAGCATGTCATTTATGAATGTATCACCAAATGTTGCACAATGGTAATAAATGTACACTTACATCATATCACCGTGAATTGTGTGTGTTGTTCTTATGAGTGTCTGTATACTTAATTGCTATCTATGTGCTATTTTCAGCTCAGGGTTGTGGACTACCACTCCCATAAGGCATTGTTGTGCCGCATTTAAGATGTGGAATGGACTACTTATCACAATGCGTTGCACTAATTGCTATATCCTAAGGTGCATTTGTACATGAACAGATGGAGATACACATCATCATTGGACTTACCTTTGCTGGTACTGGGTGTGCCGGTAGTGCCAATGTCAGTGACCCCACTGACAGCTTCTGGAAGCAGTGTGGACTCCAACAGGTCTTCCATGGGGGTGGAGGGTGTCTGGGTGGATGGTCCGCCTCCTGTGCTCCTTGCCTCCATTAGCCTGCTGGCCACCCTCTCCTTGGCACAGGAACGCAGGTCGTACCACGTCTTGCGTATCTCTTCCACCGAGCACTGCGCAACCCCCACTGTGCAGATTTTTGTCTGATTGTCAGCCCAAAGTTTCCGCTTCTCACTCCCTGGTACCTGGAGTGCGATCTTCCCAAAGAGCCGGTCATGGCTCCTGACCACCTCCTCAGTGAGCACCTCCAATTCTTGCTCAATGAATTTCAGCTTCCTGTTCCTGTCTCCCTTCTCCTTCCCATTGCCAGCATTGGCTATGTTGGTGTTAGGTCCTGGCTTGCTCCCACAATAGCCTCCCTGGGGCTGGTCTGTGACTCCTTGACTCCTCCTGTGGGTGTGGTACCTGGAAACAGTATGGGCTGACTTACTTCCTGCTTGTGATGTCATCAGGCTGTGCCGGGGAACCATTTTCACAATGTGCGAAGTCAAATACCGGATCGCAATTTTATTTGCGATTCGGTATATGGACCTCGCAAATTGCATTAGCGATTTCTTAAAAATCGCTATTTCCAACTCGCAATTTTGATACATCACATTTTGCGTGCCGGAAATAGCGATTTCTTAAAATTTGCTATTTGAGACTTGCAAAGCAAAATCTTGATACATCTGTTCCATTGTCTCCAGATCCTGGACTGTGAAATCACTGGAAATATATTGTTGTTGAGACAAGTTAGATTTGGCTTGTATCGTGGAAAAGAAAGATTTGAGTTTAAGTTTGAGAGTAAATTTAAATAGATTTATTTTGGTTTGAACTAGGTCCCGATGCTGAGTGGGGCAGAAAGAAAGTGCCCTCTTCAAGCTTCAAGTTGGGGTGAAGATAAAGTCTCCTCAAATAGGTTAACAATTAATTCTTTGTCTGTTCTCTGTGTCTTGCTTCCTTGCTGCGTGCTCATGTCTGTATACCTAGTGTTTTTGGTTCTTGTGTTATGATATTTGGTGGTTTTGTGCGACTGTCTTGTGCCGTACCAAGATGGTGTCGTCTGACTTCCTCACAAATATTTACTGTTGGTTTACTAGACTGGTGTTTATTTGTTTCTTCCGGTGATTCTATCTCTGAGGAAGGTAGTGTCCCATGGCAGCTGGGTAGTTCTGAAGTCGAGTTGGATACTTTGATATTGTCATATTGTTTGCCAAAGGTGTATTCTCTTCCTAGTTGGTAGTCAGTTAAGTCACGTCTAAATTTCCTATTTGTTCTCTGAATAATGTCTTCTTCATATTGATCTATAATGCTATTGAGAATATCATAGTTCTTCACAGAAATATCACCCCAATTCGCTTCCTCACTTTGTTAGTTTAGGGTATCTATTTCCTGTCGGTATTTTTCATACTCTTCTTGACCTATTAGTTGTCAAAATATGTTGTTAGAAGCCAGCTGCAAGTTAGCTTCCCACTGTTGGGGTCTTTCTTGAGAGGTAGTATCCATTGGAGGAAAAATTAAAATTCTCAAACCGCGTGGTATGAGGTCATGTTCAAGGTATTTTTTAAAGGAGCTGCTTCCCCCCGTTTTCAATCAATCAATCAAAGAAATTTGTAGAGCACGCTACTCACCCGTGAGGGTCTCAAGGCGCTGGGGGGGGGGTGGGTGGAGGGTCACTGGTCGAACAGCCAAGTCTTGGGGTTCTTTCTGAAGACCAGTAGGTCTTTGGTTTTGCGAAGGTCGGGAGGGAGGGAGTTCCAGGTTTTGGGGGCGAGGTAGGAGAAGGACCTGCCTCCTGTGGTGGTGTACTGGATGCGGGGGAATGTGGCTAGGGCGAGGTCGGCTGATCGGAGGTTGCGTGTGGGAGTGTGGAAGTTTACCCTTTCATTGAGGTAGGTTGGGCCGGTGTTGTGGAGGGATTTGTGTGCATGCATGAGGATCTTGAATGTGATTCTCTTGTCTATGAGGAGCCAGTGAAGGGAGTTGAGGTGTGGTGAGATTCGTTCGTGGCGGGGGAGGCCAAGGACAAGGCGCGCAGCTGTGTTCTGGATTCTTTGGAGTTTGCGTTTGAGTTTGAGTGTGGTGCCGGCATAGAGGGCGTTGCCATAGCCCAGTCTGCTGCTGATGAGAGCGTGGGTGACTGTCTTTCTGGTTTCTGGGGGGATCCATTTGAAGGATTTTTTTAGAGTGCGGAGTGTGTGGAAGCAGGAGGAGGTTAGAGCATTGATTTGCTTTGTCATGGAGAGGGAGGGGTCGAGGATGAAGCCGAGGTTGCGTGCGTGGGTTGCGGGGGTGGGTGCGGGACCTAGGGTGGTGGGCCAGCAGGAGTCGTCCCATGTGGTTTTGTTGGGGCCGAAGACGATGATTTCGTTTTTGTTTGAGTTGAGCTTGAGGTGGTTAGTGGTCATCCAGTTGGCGGTGTCTAGGAGAGCGGCGTGTAGGTTGGTTTTGGCATTGGTGGGGTTCCGGGTGAGGGGGAGGATGAGTTGGGTGTCATCTGCATAGGAGAGGATAGTGATTCCGTGTGCTCGGAGAATGTTGGCTAGGGGGATCATGTAGATGTTGAAGAGTGTGGGGCTGAGGGAGGACCCTTGGGGGACTCCGCAGGTGATCTTGGTAGTGGTGGAGTGGAAGGGTGGAAGGCGGACTCTCTGGTTTCGGTGGGTGAGGAATGAGGTGAGCCAGTCTAAGGCTTTGTGGCAGATTCCTATGTTATGGAGGCGTGTGCGGAGTGTGTGATGGCAGACGGAGTCAAAAGCTGCAGAGAGGTCTAGGAGGATGAGTGCAACGGGCTCACCTTTGTCGACTTTGGTTCTTATGTCGTCAGTGCATGCGATAAAGGCGGTTTCTGTGCTGTGATTCTTGCGGAACCCAGATTGTGAGGGGTCAAGGGTGTTGGTTGCTTCGAGGAAGTGGGATAGGCGGGTGTTGACTAATTTCTCTGCAACCTTGGCGGGGAAAGGGAGGAGGGAGATGGGGCGGTAGTTGGAGAGGATCTCCGGGTCGGCTTGATTTTTTTTTAGGAGAGCAGTGATTTCCTCGTGCTTCCAGGGGTCTGGGTAGGTGGCGGAGTCGAAAGAGGAGTTGATTATGTTGTAGAGTATGGGGGCGATGGTAGGGCTAGCTTTGTTGTAGATGCGGTGTGGACAGGGGCCAGAGGGGGAACCGGAGTGGATGGAGTTCATGGTTTTTTCGGTTTCTTCGTGTGTGGTAGGGGTCCATGTGGATAGTGTGGTGTGGGGGGTCTTGGGTGGGGGTTGAGTTGGGTGAGTGAGGGGTATGTGTGGTGGGTGGGGGTGATGTGAAGCTGTTGTGGATGTCCAGGATTTTGTGGAGGAAGTGGTTGGAAAGGGCGTCACATAGGGGCTGTGTGTGTGGGGGGTCTATGTTGTTGGCTTTGGGTTTGGCAAGTTCATTGATGATGGTGAAGAGTTCTTTGCTGTTTTGGGAGTTGTTGTCAAGGCGCGTCTTCTAGTGATCTCTTTTGGTGGTGCATATGAGTTGGTGATGGGTTTGAATGGTGGTTTAGAGGGTGGGGGAGTTGGTTGAGGAGGGTTCTAGTCTCCATATTTTCTCAGCTTGGCGGCATTTGTGCTTGGAGTCTTGGAGTTCCGGGGTGAACCATGGGGCATTCTTGAGGTTGCGGGTGGTGATGTGTTTTCTGAGGGGTGCTAGTGTGTCTGCGCAGGTAGTGATCCATTTGGAGAGGTTGTGTGCTCCTGTGTTGGGGTCATTGGTGTGGGGGGGGTTTGGGCCAGTTGGGAGTTTAGTCATTCTGGAGGGATCTTGTCCCACATGCAGTAGGGTGTGGTGTGTTGATGGTAGTGTGTGGGGGTTTGGTGAAGGAGAAGTGGACGCAGTGGTGGTCAGTCCAAATGAGTTCGGTGGTGTGGGTGTAGGCTATGTGTTGGCTTGAGGTGAAGATTGCATCCAGCGTGTGTCCTGCTGAGTGGGTGGGTGCAGTGACCAGTTGTTTGAGTTCGAGGTTGTTGAGGTTGTCTATGAGGGAGGTAGTGTTGTGGTCGTGCGGGTTTTCTAAGTGAAAGTTGAAATCACCGAGGGTGATGTAGTCTGTGGAGGTGAGGGCGTATGGGCTGATGCTGTCGGCGATGGTGTTGCAGAAGGCGTGGCGGGCGTGGCGTGGTCCGGGTGGTCTGTAGATTAGTGTACCTCTGAGGGTGGAGTTGTTGTTGATGTGGATGAGGAAGTGCAAGGGTTCAGCGTTGCTGATAGTGTCTTGGGAGCTGGTGGTGACTTTGATGGTGTCTCTGTGTAGGATGGCAATGCCCCCGCCTGGCCTGTTAAGGTGGTCTTTTCGTTGGAGTTTGTATCCCTTGGGGTGGCTATGGCTATGTCGGGTTCTGAGGAGGGGCTGGTCCAGGTTTCCGTGAGGAAGGCGATGTCAGGTGAGTGTGAAGTGATGAGGTCCCAGAGTTCTATGGCATGTTTGTGAAGGGAGCGGATGTTGAGGAGCAGGCAGTTCAGGTGGTTGTGGTGGGTGGCGTTGGTGTGGTGCGTGGGGGTGTTGTTGCGGGGTGTGTTCTGGTTGTGGGCTGGTGTGCTGCGGGGTTGGTTGGTAGTGGCAGGGTGGTTGAGTCTTGTGTTGGGAATGTTGTTTTTGTTGAAGGTGGGGTCGCTATGGTTGGTGTGTGGTGTAAGGGATGGCGAGTAGGAGAAGTGGCAGGTGTGGCAGGTGAAGGGGCCATGAGTGTGTGTGGGGCTAGATGTGGTGCATGTGGGACGGGGGCCTGGGTTCAGAGAGTGGATGGTGAGGGGGGTTAGGTATTTTGATGTTTCCTTTTTGACTGTTCATTCTAGGGTTAAAAAGGTACTTTTTGCAGAGGACAGATTAGCAATATTAAGTCGAATGAAGCCAGCACCAGAGGTGTTAAATACTTGGTCCAGTTTGTTATTTCTTTGTTCTCGTCTATTAGCACTGTTTGCCATGTTGAGTGATAGATCCAATTTATTGTAGTATAAATCATTCATCAGTCCTAAAAGGAGGGAGACAGTGTATGATACAAAGACAAATCACCTGGGTCCAAAACTTCCTTCCTTAAATTGATTGCCCAAATAGGTAAGTTTGAATAGTGGGTAGTCAGGTGGGGGCTTGGACCAGTTCACCCCCATAAGGGTTAACAAGAGACACAAAAGTTGAGAACCCATGTAAATCTTTTTTAGAGATGTAGTACGTTTTAAAAGTTGTAAACAAACGATACTCCAACCAGTTTCTAATATTTTATTCCAGTGCAACTAATGATTCCAAGCAAAGATTGTCCTGAAAATGAGAAGAACAAACAGCCGACACATGTTTTGCCCCATGTGGTGTGTTCATCTAGGGCTTTTTCAAGGCATTATGGGGGTCATTCTGACCCCGGCAGTCAAGGACCGCCGGGGCCGGGGTCGGCGGTAGCACCGCCAACAGGCTGGCGGTGCTCCGCCGGGCATTCTGACCGCGGCGGTACAGCCGCGGCCAGAAACGAAAGTCGGCGGTGTACTGCCGACTTTCCGCTGCCCATGGGAATCTGCCATGGCGGCGCAGCTTGCTGTGCCGCCATGGGGATTCCGACCCCCTCACCGCCATCCTGTTCCTGGCGGTTCTGCCCGCCAGGAACAGGATGGCGGTGAGGGGTGTCGTGGGGCCCCTGGGGGCCCCTGCAGTGCCCATGCCAATGGCATGGGCACTGCAGGGGCCCCCGTAAGAGGGCCCCACTTTGAATTTCAGTGCCTGCTCAGCAGACACTGAAATTCGCGACGGGTGCTACTGCACCCGTCGCACATCCTCCACTCCGCCGGCTCCATTCGGAGCCGGCATCCTCATGGAGGGGTGTTTCCCACAGGGCTGGCGGGCGGCCTTTTGGCGGTCGCCCGCCAGCTCAGTGGGAAACCCAGAATAACCACGGCGGTCTTTTGACCGCGCAGCGGTATTCTGTCGGTTCCCTCCAGGCGGGCAGCTCCCGCCGCCCGCCGGGGTCAGAATGACCCCCAATGTTATTCATTGAGTAAAATTTGTTTTTGCATTGTGGGTAATCTGGTTTTTTGGGGTAAGAATCCTAGGATAAATCCCTGTTAAGTTTGAGTTGGATCTCCCGTGTTGGATTCAATGGGAGTTTTTTATAGAAGGTAGTATCATTGATTTATCTGTAAAGTTCTTGTAAGTAGACCCTTTTGTTAAGAATAACAATGTTGCCTCCCTTGTCTGCTTCCTTTATGAGGAAGGTGTTGTGCTTTTGTAACTCTTGAATTGCTTTTCTCTGTACAAGATTGGTATTGGAAGGGAGAAACAGTTGTTTCCTAGCATATTTACAATATTGTAGGTCAAGTTCCTCCACCATGGCAGTGAAAAATAAGTCTATAGAATTGCCTGCTGGTAATATAGGAGTAAAAGTTGATTTTATGGAAAGGTCAAAATCTTGATGAGATATCATATTGATGTTACGTTCTTGAGCTATTTCAGTGAGAGACTGATCTTGTTCCCCTGTATTTGAGAGATTTGTGAGTAGAAGCATTGTCTCCAGGTCCTCGACTGTGAAATCACTGGAAATATATTATTGTTGAGACAAGTTAAATTTGGCTTGTATCGTAGAAAAGAAAGATTTGAGTTTAAGTTTGTGAATACATTTAACTAGATCTATTTTGGTCTGCACTAGGTCCCAATGCTGAGTGGGGCAGAAAGAAAGTCCCCTATTCAAGATGTCAAATTGGGGTGAAGATAAGGTCTTATCAGATAGGTTAACAATTAATTATTTGTCTGTTCTCTGTGTCTTGCTTCCTTGCTGCGTGCTCGTGTCTGTATACCTAGTATTTTTGGTTCTTGTGTTATGATATTTGGTGGTTTTGTACGACTCTCTTGTGCGGTACCAAGACGGTGTCGTCTGACTTCCTCATAAAGATTTACTGTTGGTTTACTAGACTGGCGTATATTTGTTTCTTCCGGTGATTCTATTTCTGAGGAAGGTAGTGTCTCAGAGCAGCTGGTTAGTTCTGAAGTTGAGTTGGATACTTTGATATTGCCATATTGTTTGCCAAAGGTGTATATGCTTCCTAGTTGGTAGTCTGTTAAGTCACGTCTAAATTTCCTGTTTGGTCTCTGAATAATGTCTTCTTCGTATTGGTCTATAATGCTATTGAGAATATCATAGTTCTTCTCAGAAATATCACCCCAATTCGCTTCCACAATTTGTTTGTTTAGGGTATCTACTTCCGGTTGGTATTTTTCATACTCTTCTTGAGCTATATCTATTAGTTGTCATATCATGTTGTTAGAAGCCAGCTGCAAGGTAGCTTCCCACTGTTGGAGTCTTTCTTGAGAGGTAGTATCAATTGGAGGAAAAATTAAAATTCTCAAACCGTGCGGTATGAGGTCATGTTCAAGGTATTTTTTTAAAGAAGCTGCTTCCCACCATTTTGATGTTTCCTTTTTGACGGCTTATTCTAGGGTTAAAAAGGTACTTTTTGCAGAGGACAGATTAGCAGTATTAAGTCGATTGAAGCCAGCACCAGAGGTGTTAAATACTTGGTCCAGTTTGTTATTTCTTTGTTCTCGTCTGTTAGCACTGTTCGCCATGTTGAGTTATAGATGCAATTTATTGTAGTATAAATCATTCATCAGTTCTTAAAGGAGGGAGACAGTATATGATACAGAGACAAATCACCTGGGTCCAAAACTTCCTTCCTTAAATTGATTGCCCAAATAGGTAAGTTTGAATAGTGTGTAGTCAGGTGGGGGCTTGGACCAGTTCACCCCAATAGGGGTTAACAAGAGACACAAATGTTGAGAACCCATGTAAATCTTTTTTAGAGATGTAGTACATTTTTAAAGTTGTAAACAAATGATACTCCAACCAGTTTCTAATATTTTATTCTAGTGCAACTAATGATTCCAAGCAAAGATTGTCCTGAAAATGATAAGAACAAACAGCCGGCACATGTTTTGCCCCATGTGGTGTGTTCATCTAGGGCTTTTTCAAGGCATTATGTTATTCATTGAGTTAAGTTTGTTTTTGCATTGTGGGTAATCTGGATTTTTGGGGTAAGAATCCTTGGATAAATCCCTGTTAAGTTTGAGTTGGATCTCCCGTGTTGGATTCAATAGGAGTTTTTTATTGAAGGTAGTATCATTGATTTGTCTGCAGATTTCTTGTAAGTAGACCCTTTTGTTAAGAATAACAATGTTGCCTCCCGTGTCTGCTTCCTTTATGAGGAAGGTGTTGTGCTTTTGTAACTCTTGAATTGCTTTTCTCTGTACAAGATTGGTATTGGAAGGGAGAAAGTGTTGTTTCCTAGCATATTTACGATATTGTTAGTCAAGGTCCTCCATCATGGCAATGAAAAATAAGTCTATAGAATTGCTCACTGGTAATATAGGAGTAAAAGTTGATTTTATGGAAAGGTCAAAATCTTGATGAGATATCATATTTGTGTTAAGTTCTTGAGCTATTTCAGTGAGAGACTGATCTAGTTCCCGTGTATTTGAGAGATTTGTGAGTAGGAGTATTGTCTCCAGATCCTGGCCTGTGAAATCATTGGAAATATATTATTGTTGAGACAAGTTACATTTGGCTTGTATCGTAGAAAAGAAAGATTTGAGCTTAAGTTTGTGAATACATTTAAATAGATCTATTTTGGTCTGCACTAGGTCCCAATGCTGAGTGGGGCAGAAAGAAAGTCCCCTATTCAAGATGTCAGATTGGGGTGAAGATAAGGTCTTATCAGATAGGTTAACAATTAATTATTTGTCTGTTCTCTGTGTCTTGCTTCCTTGCTGCGTGCTCGTGTCTTTATACCTAGTATTTTTGGTACTTGTGTTATGATATTTGGTGGTTTTGTGTGACTGTCTTGCGCCATACCAAGACGGTGTCATCTGACTTCCTCATAAAGATTTACTGTTGGTTTACTAGACTGGTGTATATTTGTTTCTTCCGGTGATTCTATTTCTGAGGAAGGTAGTGTCTCAGAGCAGCTGGGTAGTTCTGAAGTTAAGATGGATGCTTTGATATCGTCATATTGATTGCCAAAGGTGTATACTCTTCCTAGTTGGTAGTCGGTTAAGTCATGTCTAAATTTCCTATTTGTTCTCTGAATAATGTCTTCTTCATATTGGTCAATAATGCTATAGAGAATATCATAGTTCTTCACAAAAATATCACCCCAATTCGCTTCCTCAATTTTATTTTAGGGTATCTACTTCCTATCTGTATTTTTCATACTCTTCTTGAGCTATATCTATTAGTTGTCATATCATGTTGTTAGAAGCCATCTGAAAGTTCGCTTCCAACTGTTGGAGTCTTTCTTGAGAGGAAGTATCAATTAGTGGAAAGATTAAAATTCTCAAACCGCGCGGTATGAGGTCATGTTCAAGGTATTTTTATAAAGAAGCTGCTTCCCCCCATTTTGATGTTTCCTTTTTGACGGCTCGTTCTAGGACTAAAAAGGTACTTTTTGCAGAGGACAGATTGGTAGTATTAAGTCGATTGAAGCCAGCACCAGAGGTGTTAAATACTTGGTCCAGTTTGTTATTTCTTTGTTCTTGTCTATTAGCACTGTTCACCATGTTGAGTTATAGATGCAATTTATTGAAGTAAAAATCATTCATCAGGCCTAAAAAGAGGGAGACAGTATGTGATACAGAGACTGACTACCCACTATTCAAACTTACCTATTTGGCCAATCACATTACGGAAAGAAGTTTTGGACCCAGGCAATTTGTCTCTGTCTAGGAAAAAATGACTGAGATTATATTTGAGCTCTGACTACGCTCCCACAAGGTTTGAAGATCCAACTGCCAACGCTTGGATTGGTAGTTTGCCATGAGTGGATAAACTTCTGTTTGAGTGTAGTATTTGAACTTTAAATTGCCATTAAAGTAATGAAAAGAAACAATTTATATTGGCAAAATAATGTACTAAAAAGAATATGATGTAATAATTAAAACAACACCAAAACAGAGCACAATTGTCATACTGATCTGAATGGGAGTTAAAGAAAGAGCAAATTGTGCCTATATAGAACTATTGGGAAACCTTAAGGTCAAATTGTATTATAAAGGACATAGAAGACTAGGATTTAGGCACCTTCTTAGACTGTCTTCAGAGACGTGGTAGTTGGGAAAAGCTTAGCGGGTTTGTTCCAGTCAACAATTTTAACCTTAGACATAGAAAAGTTTTTTGACCTCAAAATCCTTGAGGAGCGAAGGCTAGATGCAGTAGTTGGAGAAGGATCTATTAAATTTGTTTTGGAATTCTACAATATGTTCAGACTTCAGCACAAAATTCCAAGAAAGGTAAACTTAGAAAAAATGCCCACCAAAGTTGTATCTTTTTTAGTTGGACATGGCACATATGTCAGTCTTCTGGGAATTGAAAAAAATTCTAAGACTCAACTTTGTCAGAAGCTGAATATACTCTTGGGTGCTCCAATTCTTTCAGAAGCACATACTGTCAGGAATACCTCTGACAACTTTCAGGAATACTTTTTAGAATGTCAGTCTACCACAGATTCCTGCAGGAGACATGCTTCTCAACTTTCTTTTTTTAGGAGCCCTGAAAAAAATGAAGTCCCAACTTTTATGCTGGGTTTACAGAAGCAGGACAGCACAGTCTATTCACTGGGACCTTGTTCATTCTTTCCAGAATGGAGAAGAAGCAGATTAGTGGCATTTCCTAGATCATTCCCAGGTACATATCACCTCCTGGTACAATTACCAGACCACATTTTTTTAATCCTGAGAGGAG
This sequence comes from Pleurodeles waltl, assembly GCF_031143425.1. Lineage (NCBI taxonomy): Eukaryota > Metazoa > Chordata > Amphibia > Caudata > Salamandridae > Pleurodeles > Pleurodeles waltl. Next base: position 837,656,633 of record NC_090450.1, on the reverse strand, counting down.
CCTCGAAAGTCAGAGGTTTGAGAGGAAGTGGGATTCCTTCTGTCATTTGCCAGGTTAACCAATACTCTGCCAGCTGTCATCATATTTTTGTTCTCAGATTCCAGCAACATTATGAATTAGAAATGTTGGGATCCTTAATTATTTTGCTAACATATCAATAAGGGGTGATGACCAATGAGCCTATCACTGCACAATTCTCACAATAGCCCATCTTTATTTGAAGCACTTCTTACATTCTTAGCTAGAGCTATTACTAAAAACTCCAAGCCAAGAGTTTTTTAATCAGTTGGACTATAGCCTCTGGCGAGCTCACTTTCTTGAGCTAGCTAACCCTGCCTTTGAATTGGCCTATTCAAATCAAACACTGCCATCTCTCTATTAATGAGAACCCCAGTTGCACTGCAACATTATCCTTTATCCACCCTTGGAGTGTGGTATCAGTGTGTCACTTGTGAGGCTGCCTTCCTAAAGCCTTCCCTGTTGTGGCCTTCTTTAGCAGCAATAGAAAACGTCTATGCCTGCTTTTGAGTGGTAAAGCTGTTAACTTACTAATACTTGCCTAGGCCAGGAATTTCAAGTCATTGCACAACACTGCTACATCAGAAACTGCAGTTAACTCCAGTCCAAGTAAAATTAAAAATCAAAGATTGCCAGCAAAATATATTTTAGTTAAATGTTTCATGGATGGAATTTCTAGGTGATCCACAGTATAAAAGATAAAGACATCGTTTTTAAATATGAAACATGATCTGTCTGGGACATATTGCGTCTATGAACATCTGTCACAGGTCAATGTGGTAATATCATGCTGGTGTCCATGTTTCCATAGAAAAGTGTCAGCTAGTATAAAATATTTCACTTCTCAACTTTTTGCAATTGGGCTTGTGGATTTCTTTCCACAATTTACATTTGAACTTGTAATGTCAGTTGTTGTCATGAACATGTAAAAAATAGTTGGTTTGCCATACTGTTACCACAGCCTTGTATTGTCTGCACTGTCACTTGGGTGCTGATCGGCGTGTTTGTCTTGATTTTAATCACACATGACTGGTATAACTCTATAGTGCTTCTCATATTGTGTATTTGCCATTCACATGCTTAAATAGTGTTGCTGATGATTCACTTTTTAGCCAAATATCTAAATTGTGATTTCCTAAACAGTCAGCTTGCATCAGGATATGGGGATATAAGTGTTCCTTACCATCATGTCTGGTTTATTTGAGAGGAAGCAGTACTTTGATATCTTTTACACTGATGGCCTTCCAGTAAAGGAAATGCTTTTCATTTGATGGAATTCTCTAGAATTGAAGTTTGGGTGTAGAAATAGCTACTGGGAAGGGATGTGTTTAGGGCCTCTGTTCCAAATAGAAACATCCAGTTTTGTCTATCAAGCTTTTGCGACTGACATGCGGTTGCAAAACCTTGGATTTTTACTACCAACTCAAAGTTGGTATTAATGCATTCGCAAATTGGGACCACTTCCCCTTTGTGTGTGTTGGAAAAACAATTTTTAAGAGCAGACAGTTGTCCCAGGGACAAACAAAATGCTTCATTTTTTATTTGATGAAACCCATTTCATTTTTTTTAAGGAAAGCAGGTTGCATTTCAACAACTATAAAAAGAAACCTTTATTCAAAGGCCTTCAGAGACACGGTGTCTGCCGACCTCAGCAGGCTACCATCCGGATGGCAGGCATTCCTAATGGGTGGAAAACTGTGACCTAACTCATTAATATTCATGAGGTAGGTTGATTTGGGACCAACTAGGAATTGCAAGTATGAAACAAAAAGTTTCATACATAAGGCGCCTCTTTGTCTTACAGAGATCCACTATAACCTGTAGCCTTTTTGACATCAGAAGTGGCTTTGCAGAGTGTGAAATCCAGTTTCTCTCTTTTTTCTCCTATCCTCTTTATGTTTCCCTGCTTCTACTACTACTTCTCATCTTCTAATGTAAGTGGTCACTGATCGGGACAATGAGAGATTGGTTAATGCAAATCCTGATACCATGTTTTAGATGTTGACCGCATGATGTGAAATGTTGGTCATAAACCTCTCACTGCTCAGAGAACAAAAATGCCAACAAGCAAGATACATACAAATGAAATAAATCTTAAGGGAGCTTGATCAAATGAAGCATATTTACACAGCCCAACAACCTCAAAGGTACCTCTGTTAGATCAGAACTAGAGGCAACTACCTTGGTATTAAAGGGCAAGAAAAAAAAACAATCTCTCATCAATATCAAGACATACCAAACGTGTCATTATGTAGCACCTGACTTGTGAGAGTGTGTCCTCTTGTTGACTAAGATGGCCACCTAAACATGGTGGTATTGCTCCATCACTGAAAATCCTGCACCATCTGTTCAACAGAGACATCTTAGGACTGGGCTGTGCCCCTTGAAGGACCCTTTAGTGTTTGAACATACTCCTGGGGCAGCTGTCATCAGACTGGAATCATCCTGCAGCTGTGCCCTGGGTAGCTTCTGGTGTGCAGCCACTCCGGCTGCCTTGCCATTGTGGTTGCTCATATTGTGGCTGTTGGATGTTGGCAGCAGAGCCTACAGCTGCTTGACTGCTGCTGCTTCAGGAAGTGAGAAGAACTTAGTGGAGGGCATTTTTTCCTACAGCAGCTTGATGCACTTGGCGCTGCAAGGGTGAAGCCTACAACAGCCATTTTGGTCTCTCAGTCCATAGAAGGTGCTATTTTTATCTACATCTCATGCCCTGTCACTCTTTTGCACACAGGATTACTATTGTATGCTATTAAAATCAATCCAGTCCCATGCCAACTCCAGGGAACAGAATGGTCCTGGCTACTGGATGGATGCTTGGATGGCCTTTGGCCCTTTCTGACATGCCCTCACGGTCATATCTTGTCTCCTTTAGGTGCTATAACACCCTGGTATCTCTCGGTGCAGGGCTTGAGTGACCACTCTAGCTGCCTAACTTGTGGCCTAATTGGTCCTGCACCAGCCATCAAACTGTTTGACTCCTAGTTGATTAGATTCCCAACAAGGCAAACATGCCTTTTGACTTAAGAAGGTCCCTTGTTCATCTGGTGTGTCATACAAGGCCCTAGGACTTTCCAGGACTAGGTATGAGACTGCAGACAATGACTGTGGTTTGAGACAGCTATTGTTTGAGATTAAACGCTGATTGTCTGACATAGATTCCAAAATTGACTCTCTCTAGCTGCCAGCAGGATAAGCTGGAGAAAATCAAACCCCACCTTGGGCAGGCTGAACACCAATGGCTGTATTTATAGGCCCCTAGTGCCATGAGGAGCATCACTTTTTCCCACGTAGCACTGTGCTTGGAAGGGGCGTGCAATGGGTGTTGCTGTGGGTGTGCCACACAATATCCATTGCATTTTGACGCTGTCTCAGATTTATGAAATTTCGTAAACCTGAGGCAGCGCCAAAATCTAACGCCACCAGGGTGCAATGCATAGGAATACTTTTATTTTTTATCGTTTTTTGCTTTTTCTATGCGTGCTGCATTCTGCCGCACGCATAGAAAAAGCAAAATGCCAGAAATAATTGTTTATGTGTGGGAAGGTGTCCCTTCCTACACATAAACAATCATTTGAGAATGACGCTTTGGCACTTCTGTGTGTGCTGCATTATGCAGCACACACAGAAATGGCAAAGCACCATCAGTGATTGTTTATGTGCAGGAAGGGACACCTTTCCACACATAAACAATCACACTCTTCAACACAGACATACTTGCACAATTGAGCAAGGATGCCTGCGTTGGCAGCTAAATTTAGAGCCAGCAAACGGGGAAACGCAGGGTTGTGCCGTATTCCTTTAAATACGGCACATCCCAGCGTTTCTAAAGTGGCACCACTTTACTTTAAATCTGGCCTCAAATTTATGACATTGAAGATGGGTAACAAAATCCTTATTAAATGCCAGTTATAGAAAAGGATCATGCAGAGAAAAAGACCAAAAATGTGCATCTTGAAAAATGCTTTTGGAACAACAACTTAAGGATCCTAGGTGTACCTGTATCCAATCTCATGAGAAGACCTGAGCAGTTAGCTGGTAATCTAGTGTCAGAACAATTTGGCAAGGCACAATTTTCCAAGTAGTTTGTGGAGAAGAAACAGCATTGAACCTTGTTAGGAAAAATGGAAAACTATAATAACAAAATACTACACTTTTGATCTTCCTTGACTTCATGCAGGTGGAACAGGATGCCACACACTCTAACATGGAGGTAAAGAGAATGCTTGACTCAGTGACATTAATAACACTATGCATACCCATCTAAATAGAAGCTCCACCAGGAAGGGAGAGTCTACATCTTTAACAATCCAGATTACATCATTAACTGCATCTAAAAGTACATGGCTGGAAACAGCATTGTGAGGGTCCTTTCAAACTTTCTTCTGCAGCCAGGTCGATATCTTTGGAGGCGGGGATAATACCAGCAATATAGACGAAGTGCTAGGAACGGGGTAGCCCTTTCTTCCTCATGGCTGCTCACTGGTTTCAACACACCATGTGTGCTTTCGCTGTTGATGTGTATGTCAACACTGTTGAAATTAGCCTGTAACTTGTACAGTATATGCTATTTACCACACTGCTTTACAGTTGTGAGGTGGGTCATGTTCAACATTTTCTACTCCTTGTGTAATATTGGCATGACCCTCTTTTTGTGGTTAGAGCTGTACTATGATGTGAGGATCCTTGCTGATGAATCTTGAAGTGTGGATTGCTGTAGTTGGGTGTTTTGTTTAGATTCCTCTCATGCATACTTATTTGCAAGGAGTCATTATTTTTTTTATTTTTTTTATTGGTCCTCATTTTCATACCATCCTTCCTCACCACAAGAGGATTTGAGGTGGGGAGGTAATTTAATACAGAGTGTGCTATGATCAAATGCTGCCCAACTCCGCCAGACCTTTACCTGCCCGAGAGTATGGCCTTGCTATACCTACTCCACTTACCAACGACGGCCGGTGGTGGTACATTGGAGGCATGTTTAATCATTGGACCGTGACAGATCAAAATGTACTCCCTTAGCCTCCCAATCCTCTCCCAAACCCCACCATTGCTTCAGTTGATTCCAGAATCTATTTGTTTTACAATTATTACTCATGCCCAGCTTCAAGTTATACATTAAAGTATCTTTCCAATCCATAAGTGTCGGGGGTGAGGCATTAATCAATTTTTTACGGATCTCTCTCCTTGCCACAAGAATCATATAATATAACAGTTTAGAGCTATCCCTGCTTATCCGCTGAGGTCCTGTCAAACATCCAAAAAACACAAGTGAGGTGCTTACCTTGAGTCTTATAGAGAGTATTTCACTAATAGCATCACCAACCTCTACCCAGAATTTGATGAGCTTGGGACATTCCAGGAACATATGGATGTTGTCTACCGCCAGGGTCCCGCACTTTATGCATCTGACCATGTTTCCCTGATCCATTCTAGAAAGCTTTGCTTGTGTCCAGAAAACTCTGTGAATTGAAAACAAATGATTCCTCCTTAACGCAGCAGGTTTGACAGTATTATATAAAAGTGTAGTAGATACATGCCAAAAATCTTTGTGCTGATGCTCCGGAAAGCACTCTCCCCATAGCTCCTCTGGTAAGGTGAAATCGCCGTCCACGATATCCATAATAAGCCAGTACCATCTGGCCACCTCCTTCTTCAGCGGAATTTCCAGGTGCCACTGATCTTCCAACTCATTTGTGCCTCCCAGTTCCACTTTTAAATCCTTCGCCCAGCTGACAATCTGAAGGTACTTGAATTTAGACAAGTTACCCCCTACCTCCCTATTCAGGTTTTCAAATGATCTAACCTCTCCATTATAGCAAAATTGCCCCCAATATAAAAAACCTGCTGCCTTTAAGGGATTAGCCAATGCATCCTTGGTCCACTCCGGTGACCCTGGGGAGTCCCAAATAGGGGCCTAATTGCTATAATAAGACAGTTTTGTGGCACTCCTGATCGCATACCACAGCCTTGCTAAATCTTGTAACACCTTAAATCTGACTTTCTTAAAGTACTTAGGGTCTCCAAACTTATATATGAAGCTTGTCTGTAACTCGTTATCCTCTGCCATTGCAATCAGAGCCTGCCTCAGCTCCTAAAATGTGTTTCTGTCAGTTTATTTATATCCTGTGTTATAGTAATCCCTAAATATTTAACCTCCTCCTTACAGGGCTACCTACCACATTATTCCAAGCCATCACCTCCGTCTTCTGATTATTAACTGCATAACCTGAGATACTCCAAAATCTCTCATCAGCTCTTCCAATACCAAATTAGTCTGGGTTAGATTAGAAGTATAAATCATCAGGTCATCTGCATACAAAGACACCTTCATAGAAAAATTCCTGCACACAAAGGGGAGAATTCGCTGATCATTCCTAAATCTAGTAGCCAGTGGCTCAATATACAAGTCAAACAGTAGCGAGGATAACAGACACCCCTGCCGCGTACCCCTTTCTATCTTGAACGAGGAAGTGAGAGTACCATTAACCAAAATTCTTGCACAGGGATCATGATAATTTTTTGTAACGTCCTAATAAAATGTACCCCAAGATTATAACCTTCACATACCATATTGAAATATTTCCAGTTAACTCTATCAAACGCTTTGGTTGCATCAACCATCACGACTGCTAGAGGGGAGTGGCATATGGTGGCCAAACCAACCAAGGCTACCCACCCATGTGTCAAATCCTGCATATGTCTTCCTTTCAAAAACCCTTTCTGATCAGTATGTATCAGCTTCCCCAAAACACCCCCTAATCTGTCTGCCAAATTTTTTGCGAAGATCTTATAGTCACAGTTTAGGAGGGATATTGGATGGTAAGATTCACACCTCCTGGGATCCTTTCCTGGTTTTAAAATTATTGTAACAATAGCTTCCCTCCAAGGGGGGGGGGGGGGGGTCTCCCATCAGTCACAAGAATGTTGTTGAAAAATTCTCTTTAAAAAACCATAATACTACTGCCCAAAGCTCTATAAACTTCGGCGGGCAACCCATCAAGTCCTGCCGCCTTACCTAATTTACCCGAGTTTATCGCATGCTCAAGCTCTACCATATCAATTGGCTCATTTATCACCTTATTCTCCTCCTCACTTAGAGATGCCAATTCTAATCCCTCTAACCATCCCTTCACCAAGTCTCCTGAAACTACTAAATCCTCAGTGTATAATTCCTAAAACATTTTTTAAAAAGTGCCTTACACCTCTTTTTTGCTCTTCCTAACCTCCCTAAAATTCTGTCCCGAACTTCTACCACCTGATTCCTAACTATACCAGTTTTCATCTTCCAGGCCAACAGTTTGCCGCTATTCTCACCATATTCAAAATTAGATACCCTATTGGCCTCACATCTCATTCTGATTCAATTATCTATAACTGCTGCTAAATTCAAACAAGCCTCTTGATCTTGTTTATATAGCTGATTAACGTCTTCCTCCTCCAGATCCATAGCTGCCAATCTCTGCTCAACCTGCTGAATCACATTTTCTAGCCTACTTATTTCTTCATAGTACTTTTTCCTTCTATATGCAGCTGCGCTTATCAACTTCCCCCTCAAAAAGGCTTTGAACGCATCCCATACTACCGCAGGCGAGGCTGACCCTTTATTAAGATAGAAAAATTCTTCAGTCCCTCTCCCTAGTTCTGCTACAACCTCGTCTTCCAATAATAGCGTTCTATCCAAAGTCCACCTTCTCTCTCTTTTATGCCCAAACCAATTGAGCTTCAAGGTCACTGCTGAATGATCCAAAAGATGAGCCCCAATATGTAGAACTTCTTCCACTGCCTCTTTTAAACCTTCATCTATTAAAAAATAATCAATCCTAGCTGATGTCTATATTTTTTGTTGTTATAAGTATAGCCTCTTTCACGCCCGTTCTTTTCTCTCCAAACATCATATAAGCCAAATTGTGACATCATTAATCGAACCCGAGAATGCATTTTCTCGTTAATTCTTGACCTACTCCGTGAAGACCTATCCAACTCATAATTCAATACTACATTGAAGTCCCCCACCCATATAATGGGGTCCCAATATTGGAGCAAAGGAAGTGAAAATTCTCTCAGAGGAGATATATCATCCCGATTAGGACCGTAGTACCCCACTAGAGTAAATGCAAAATCATACACTGTTAATCTCCCCACCACCCATCTCCCTGATTTATCCACCGGACCCTCAACAAAAGATATATTAGCATGTTTTTTTATTATAATGCCTACCCCCTGATTACTCCCCGCATGATTGGAACTAGCTATCTGCTGCACCCATCTACATGGTTGAAGAACTTCCACACGCTTCCTTAGAAAGATGGGTTTCCTGCAAGATCAGCAATCAAATTGAGCGTCCTTCAAATATTGTACCATCCTCTTTTTATCTGTTCGGAGGCCATTAACATTCCAGGACAGGAGCTTCAGATCAATTCTCGACATCCTCCCTCAAGGGGCCCCCCACCCCTATTAGACCTCGTGTTTCCCTACCTTTCTCTCTATCGACCACAACACCCAGGACCTTTTTTTCCTTTTTCCCTATACTACTCTCCACCCAGTGCTCCCCCTCTCCACCCTCCCACCCCTCGACCCACCCCCTTCCTCCCAACCCCAGGAGAACCCTCCCTCCCTTCATAGACCGGCTTACCGCCTATGAAGGGTCATCCTGCAGGACTCAGAGTCTCCTATCACCATAACCAGCTGATCGATGATAGAGGAGAAGGCCTATACCGCACCAGAACCTTGCTCTAAATTCTTGATCAAGTCATCAACATCATTACAATCATTGAAATTATACATCTTATTATTTGCCATTACTCTTAAGGCTATCGGAACCTTAATTGGGCCGTTGCCCCTAGTTTTCTCAATATGTCAATTCTTTTCCCCAGCTCCCATTGCTTATTTAAAGTAATGGATGCAAGATCCAACCTAACTTCAAATGGGGCACCATTCACTGAGAGTGACTTCTTCTGCAATGCCATCTCCAAAATAAGTTCCATAAGCCCATGTGTAAGAAAATAAACCAACATTTTTCTTGGCCTTCCCCTGTTAGGGGGCATTTTTGCGGGGACCCTATGGGGCATATTTATACTCTGGTTGCGCCGGAATTGCGTCGGTTTTTTTTACGCAAATCCGACGCAAAACGAACTCCATATTTATACTTTGGCGTTAGACCCATCTAGCGCCAAAGATCTTGGAGTTTGCGTCATTTTTTAGCGTGGACACCTTCCTTGCGTTAATGATATGCAAGGTAGGCGTTCCCGTCTAAAAAATGACTCCGAGGCATGTGCGCCGTATTTATACTCCCGGGCAAAAATGACGCCCGGGAGTGGGCGGGTCAAAAAAAATGACGTCCAGCCGCTTTAGCGTAATTTTTTAGCGCCTGGTCAGGGCAGGCGTTAAGGGACCTGTGGGCTCAGAAGGAGCCCAGAGTTGCCCTCCCATGCCCCCAGGGACACCCCCTGCCACCCTTGCCCACCCCAGGAGGACACCCAAGGATGGAGGGACCCATCCCAGGGAACTTAAGGTAAGTTCAGGTAAGTATTTTTTTTTTTTTTGTGGCATAGGGGGGCCTGATTTGTGCCCCCCTACATGCCACTATGCCCAATGACCATGCCCAGGGGACACAAGTCCCCTGGGCATGGCCATTGGGCAAGGGGGTATGACTCCTGTCTTTGCTAAGACAGGAGTCATGTCAATGGAGGGTGGGAGTCAAAAAAAAATGGCGCAACTCGGGTTGAGGCAGCTTTTTTGCCTCAGACCGACTTGCCCCATTTTTTGACGCCCAAGCTCCATTTTCCCCTACGCCGGCGCTGCCTGGTGTAAGTCATTTGTTTTGACGCACACCAGGCAGCTCCGCCGGCTAACGTCATTCCATAAATAAGGCGCCCGCATGGCGCTTTGGAATGGCGTTAGCCGGCGTTAAATTTTTTGACGCACAACTGCGTTGGTGCAGTTGTGCGCCAAAAAGTATAAATACGGCCCTATGTACCCTTTGAATATCTTTTGCAATATCGATTCCAGCATCCTCAAATGTTATTTCCTGATTTATTAATTTTACCACAAATCCCTTCAGGTCATCTCCCTCCAATCCCTTGAGGAACCTCAAGTTATTTCTCCCTTGATTGTTTTCCAAGGATTCCAACTTAGCCAGCACCCCTGCTTCTCCTGATTTCAAACCTCTTATCTGCTCTTTATTTTCCTCCACAGTAGCCCTCAGATCGCCAACCACTTCCTCCAGGGCAGCTGTCCGACCTGCCATATCGTCTATTTTTTTGCCAAGATCTTCGCACAGATTCCTAATCTCCTCCTGATTAAATTTAGACATTTTAAAACCGTCCTTCAATTCCATGGCTAGAGCCTTCAACATATCTGTAATAGAGTCACTGGGTAGATTTACATTAGCACCCCCATTCATAGGATCGAGTTCCCCTCCAGCCTGTATGTCAACTTGACAGACCCCCTGTCCTCCTTCTGCAGATCCGTCTTCCCTAAAACGGATTCCAGGGATATTTTGCTGCATCGAGTCCCCATGAACTGTTGAAATAGATATATCCCTACTTCCCGGCAAGGGCAGTACTGCTCTGCCCCTTGCACACTTGATATTTTCAGGGTTCCTGGTAACACCCTATAATAAGTCCTTAATGAGGGGGTGACCTTTATTTTCCTATTTGTGGCGGAACCCATGTTACACAAAGTACCTTTCCTCTCACATAAATTATTAATTTGCTCTTCCTTACTCCTCCCCGTAGTCTGCTTCTGAGGATTCTCACTGGTTTATACTTCTATCCGTTTTTTCACTGCCTTCGCACTCCGCGGGGATTAAGCTATTCCACCTCTACCACCCCCAACGCCTGTCTTCCCTTCTCCTCTTCTGGCAAGGCTCAGAGCCACCCCCTCTGCCTTATCCACCATGGGACCTTGAGATGCCAGAGAAATAACGTTATTCTTTACTTGCAGTCTGATATTTGTAAAACAAAAGGTACCTCCCACTCTCCTTCGGCGTTCTTGCTCACTTCTTGCAGCACCAAGTATGGAAAATGCCTTCTCACCTTCTCCTAAACCATTTCCTTTGCCTTTGCAAATGCAGCTGGTGCTGACTCTGCCACACCTCCCCTGGAATGGAATCCTTGCTGTTGCCTCCCTTCCTCTGAGCACCTCCGAGCTGGCTCTCAGCAGGGGCACCGCCCGCTTCTGGTCGTAAAAGCTCAGTGCCCCCGCCACCTTCAAAAGGAAGAAAAAAACATCCCTCGGCTGTAATTATGATTGCGCCGCCTCCTCCAACCTCTGGTAAGCAGCTGCCGTTCAATTTGCATTCTGAGCGTTCCATGCTCTGAGCCCTGCTGAGCCCTCCGCGCCCGGCCCCTCAGCCGGCCGCCATGTTCTCCACACCTGGCGCTACCTCATCAGGCCCGTAGTGTTGTACATAAGTTAGAACGGTGCAAGAAGTCATGATTGTAACTAAAGTTCTTTGAGATAAACCGGGCGTTTGAGGCTCGATATTCCACAATATATGAAATATATGAGCCTTGCATTAGGGGAACAGCTTTTTAAGCAGGTAGATGTCCTGACGTCTATCATGTTGCAATTACACCAATTAGAACATAAGCTGTCATCTACTTAAAAGCAATACTGTATAATTTTGGCACTGGGGATACTCAGTCAGAAATTAATTGTTTTTTCTTCTTTTTCAGGACACCAGTGACCAGAAGGTTAACTTCTTAGTTAAACATTATATGGCCCACAGATATGGAGTGGAGAGCACCTGGGAAGAAAATTGGCCAGTGTCAGCAACAATGATCATTCTGCTATCCTATCAATCCCTACACCTGAGGGAGGTCTTGTAGTCACAGGCAAGGACATTCTAAGCTCACACATGGCATTGTACTCATCCTATATGCAATAGGGTATCTACAGATGCTTCACAGTTGTTTTCATATATTTATGACATATCTTGGGCTGGATAGATATCACCAATTGGCACTGCTAAGGGAACCCTTAAACGAGGCTGAAATCAAAACTACAAAAACACCCTGGCTAGTGGCAAATTCTCAGGCCTGAGTGGCCTGATAGAAGAAATGTAGGCCCTGATTTCAGAAAAGTGGCATTTCATGTCATGAAGCACCACTTTTCTTGCGGCCCATTGCACCCCCCTAACCATGTGTGCACTGTATTTAATATACGGTGCACCAATGTGCAGGTTAGGGAGAGTACTGCCATAATTTTTTACTGTATTGTTGTACTTTGCAGAATTAGTGCCACAAATGTTGACGCTAATCCTGCAAAGTACATAGGGGCCCATTAAAAATAATGGGGTGCTTCCTTTTTCACAACTGATCTGTGCAGGCATTAAAAATGCCGTTAAAAATGTTGCAGTGGAATCTCATAGATTCCACTCACCCATTTTTGCAGGCCCCTTAATGGGGTAAAACCCCCCCTACATACATTATGCCTAGAGCAGGAGTAATGTGGCGCAAGGGTTTACAAAGTGGAACGATGCATGCATTGCACCACTTTGTAAATATAGTACGGCGATTTTACCACAGTAGCGTAAAGAAAAATATGCTTATATGGCGATAGTTAGTGCTAGGCCTTTCTTAAATTTTGACCTTAATACATTATCTTAAGGTCTTTCTGCCAGTCACTATGAACAGCGTACAATGAGGTGCCGGAGGCTGGAACTGTGCCACCCTTGAACAGAAAACGAATATAACATTCTTTCTTCTGTCTGATAAAGATGCCCAGGCAATCTCATCATATCACCTGAACTCTTGCTTGAACCTAAATAATAAGATCCTAGCCAAGGACTGATGGAGAGATCCTTCCTCTTTCTGGTGCTTGAGAAACTTGGAGTGAGGTCAGGTGTACTGTTTTCTGGTAAGGATCAAATATGTACCATGTTGAAGAATGTGCAAAACCATCTGCTCATCATTCTGCTTTAAAAATTGTATGAGAATGTGACAGGGCTACTTCCATCGTCCATGCTCTTTGCCATTGCTATGGAGCCTTTGACCTGCTGGTTGAGAGAACACCACTCTCGTAAGCATTTCCCAATAACTTGTCTGTGGTGTAGAGGGAGCCAGCAAGTTCAGCACACAAACTAGCATCCACAACTATTGTAATGCAAAGGTAGTTCCTTTCACTGCCAAACATACTGGAGCAGCACTCTATATCCAATATGTGGGGATCTTTATAGAACAGGATAGGGATACAGTAGTCAGATATAAGTACAGCCCCATTGTTGCTTGGTTGGTGATGCAGTTGGAATGCTGAATTGCTCTGTCCATCTGACCATCAGTGAGATGGAATCAGTATTCAAATTTCTATATGTTTTTAACAACGCTTCAGCTGATCCGCTTTCTGTGGATTTCATACTCTGTTATCCAGACTGATTTGAGCTATGAAAGAACCACAGATAGCTGGTATATTATCACACTTCCCTATATAAGGGGAGCTTCTCACTCCATGACCTGAAGCACACCTTGACCTGCCGCACTAAATCAATTGCTTTTTTCAGGTACCACCAACATTAGTGCTTGCCCCTTTGATCACTGAGAAGGAACAGATAATGCCAAGTTCACTGTAAATGGTATTGATGAAACAGGGACCTCATCCTGTGGCCTTGATGCAGAGAATCCAGTGCAACACCTCGGTATGGTATAAAGCAGCTGGCACTCTACTCATGTGCTGTTCTCTACTAGACAGCCAAATGCTAAGTTTGACTGAGTAAACGTTAGTGCAGATTGCCCTTCCAGATAGGTTCCCTGCCTGTTCTTTTATTCAAAACGTTCTTTGGTTTTCAGACTGAACAACCATAAAAGCATACATAATGTCAACTCAAAAAGTACATAAATTTAACAACATCAAGATCTAAATTCATATATATTCCTTAGGACTTACATTTTTTAAATTGTAACATTATCCTATCAAAAAGCATCTTAAAACCCCAAACTTATTAGCTTCCTTATTCAAATAGATGTTTTAAAAAAGTGATTAGGGCCACACACAGGGATAAAGATTACATTTTTTGCAGGAAAACTAAAACAGGTCTGCATTGCCTACAATTATGTACCAAGGGCTTCACACATACAGACTGCAGATGTTTGTGAATTTTTCAAAAGAAAACAAAGGGCCTAGTGCTCTGTACAGAAATATTGTCACAAGGACAGAATTCAGAGCCCTTAGACCAGTGACCAAGCATCAGAAAAGCTACTAAATGGCGTGTCATATTCAAACAAAACCTATTCAATAGGAAACAATCATACGAATTGGTCTCCACTACGAGGTAAGGTTGCATATCTGAAGTTACAATCAACAGTTCATGGTAAACTACAGTGATTTTGCCATACTCAGTATGGACTCTCCTCCATTGCAAAATTTACCTTATTTTAAATTGATAACAATTTTGGGAATCTTAGATCTAGCTTCAGGGGTAATATATTTAATAATCAATCCATGCTCTCTAGCATTACCCTAATATATGCCAACCAAAGAATCTACATGGCATTATCAAGAGCTAGGCAATCTACATGTAATGCCCTATTTAACTTTGGTTCAGATGCATACCAGATGTTATGCCATAAAAGAAGAGGCCTAATTTTAATTGCATCTTCCAGATATGGCACAGCTACTACTTTGTGTACAATAGTGGTGGAGGTACTCTTGGGAACCGCTATGAAACTCTTAGCAAAGCAGTTTATGGTTTTCTGGAGATCCTGAGGATCTATAAAACCCTAAACACCACCCCCAAAAATTACGGACGAGACACATTTGCTTCTAGAAATTGCACATATTTCCTTAATTGGTTTAGTGCCTAATTTAGTAGCAAAACCAAAAATGCCTTTATTGTTCTGTTTCACAATTTGTTCTGTACGAGTAATACGCTCTTTCTAATTACCAAACAAACAACACACCCAAATAATAAAAAGTGTCAACTTTAGGCATTATAGCACCATTAATTGTACATTTAAATGATTTGGGAGTTTCTTTCCCACACACAAATAATAAACGTTTTAGATATATTGACTTTCAGGTGGAGTTCTTCCATAAAATATACAAAAGCTTCAGACAACTTCTGATGGCCCCATGTACTTCTTGGGAGAAGAATGGCATTGTCTGCATACAGTAAAATTTATGTTTTATGCGGACGTATTTTGGGCATGTGTCAATGTTAGTTTGAAGAAGGGCACTTTCCAAACTATTGATGTATAAGTGAAATAAAAAAGGGACCAGGACACATCCTTGTCTGACCCCCCTAGTAATCTTAAAAGGTTTTGAATATTCTCCGTTAGGACCAAAACACACTCAAAAGATGCATGTTGGTATCATTGACTTAATAAAATGTTTGCAGAATTGTCCACTCCCATATATCTCATAATGTTCCAGAACTTAGGGTAGGAGACACAATCAAAAGCACTGCTCATGTCCATAGAACCCAAATAAAGAAAGCCCTTCTTAGCCTTGGTGTGCTCAACTCCACATTTAGGCAATCTTTTCCTCGGCCCATATTGGATATCTGAAAGAGCCACATTTGGGTCTGCCCACTTTTCCAGTTTCTGTAGTAAGACTCTCCCAAGTATCTTGACTAATGAGTGAGGTAAGGAGATTGAACGGTACAAATGGGGGTCAAATTTATTATCCCTTTTTAAAGATTGGCACTGTAATAGATTCTGACCTGGTTTGTAGAAACATGCCTTTCCTTGCTGAATTTAAAACATTGGTTAACAATGGTGCCCAATGATGTAAGTTGCCTTTGTAAATATCTAAGGGTACCCTGTCTAGGTCTGCCACCTTGGCTAAGGGGCTATTCCTCAGTGCTAGCTTCATATGCTTAATACTATACATAGGCTAACTCATCTCCCACACTCCTTCCTTCTGTCAAAGTTTCTTGTTGGGGAGGATTTTCCTTGTAAAAACTGCAGAAAACTGAGTTATCCATTGCACCTCCGTAACCCCCGCACTTAGTGTAAAATCTAAGATGTCCTTCAAAAAGGAAGACTTAATTACTTGCCAGAAAAGAATGTTAATATTGGTTACATTAGCTTTTACGTTATCCCATGCTTCTTGCCTTAAAGGTGCCTTTCTGTCTTTTAATACTTTCTTATAAAATGATCTTGCTTCTCATAATAGACCTATTTGTTTTGGACTCAACATTAAAGTAAGACGAGGATTGTCTTGGCCGTGTCTATGCTTTTTATCAAATCAACATCTAAATGAAAGTGGTTGCCCTTTTTCGTCTTTGTGAGTAAACAATTGGTCATTTTACATATGTTCTCAAAGGTCGCAATACCCTCAGAAGGTGAGGTGTGGTCTTGCAAACACACCTCAAAGGTGGTTATTGAGGGACCCACCAAATCATCTAACACTTAATCATGCTGGATCCCACACCATTTTAGACAAGGCCCATTTCTTCTGTAACTTTTCATACAACCTCTTTTTTCGAATTCAGCAGGGTCAAGCACAGGTAGGGTTATTGTTATATTGTACTCACATATGATGTAAGAGAACCTGGCTGTCTCCTGGCAACTTAAGAAAGGGTTCTAGAAGCTGGAGGGTGGAAAGACGGTTGGAGCTGAGGACAGCCATGGATGACAGCCGGGCCGGGTCGCTTATGAATAAACGTACTTACTGAGGAAGAAACGGTGTACGTCGAGTTCCTTCGTTCATACTTATCATTGGCGACGAGGGTGTTTGGAGCCCATGGAAATATGACAAGTGCGACCCTGGACTGGTAGAGCATTGTCGGCGGCGCAGCAGAGAGGTGCCCAGAACTTGAGGAAAACGTTTGGGTTTGCAGCGGGGAGACGCCGCAGAGTTGAGCTGTGTCCAGAGCTGCGTCCAGAGATTGTCGGCAAGTTCATTAAATTTACTTTACGTGCGCGCGACGCTAGCACGCATTAGTAAAAGAGAAATCCATAAATAGTGTGCGACGCGACCAGCGCGTGGTGCGATCGATGCGCAGGGTTGCTAGGCAACGCGCGAACAACGAGTGTACGCGTACAACGAGCGAGACGGAGAAACAGTGTTGCTTAGAAACGCAACACGAAAAACTAAAACACTTTTTTTTTTTTAAACGTGTTATTAAACGGAAAGAAGACCATATTATGGAAGGATTGTAATGCAATTTCATGGACAATGTACAATGTAAACGTTTCAACTGTATAAAAAAAAAAAAAGGAAGTGAAAGGAAAAGACAGTAAATATTAGAAACATGGCAACACACTCTATAACTCCACCACCAGCATTTTTACAGCTTCCAGGTGAACCCTGCATGGCCTGGGAAGATTGGAAAGACACTTTCACTACATATTTAGAGGCCATTGGAGGGGAGATGTATGTAGAAAAAAGGAAGTTGGCAATTTTAAAGCATTGTCTGGGGGTGGAAGGAAGGAAAGTTTTGAAAACTTTACCATTACAGACACACAAGGAGGAGATTCGGACCAAGAAGAAGATGTATATGAAAATGCCATGAAGGCGTTGGAAGAAAACTACGGAAAGAAAATCAACATTGTAGTAGAGCGGCATAAGTTTTTCTCTTGTGCTCAGAAACAGGGTGAAACCATAGATCCGTTTGTGAACAGTCTACGAAGGCTAGCTATTTCGTGCAAATTTAGAGATCTAAATGATGAAATCATTCGGGACCAATTCATCAACAGGGCGAAGGAGGTCAAAATACAGGAGAAATTGTTGAGCTTAAGGAATCCGACATTGGACAAAACGGTGGAAGTTGGTAAACATATGGAGAGTACATCTCAATATGTCAAGGAGCTCAACAACACATGTGGCACTAAAGAGCAAATCACAGTGTGAGAAGTACGATATTCCAAGAAGGATACAAGTAAATTTGGTGATAATTTAGGGAAGAGAAAGAGGGGCTTCAGGTGCGGAAGTGGTAAACACTTAGCGGAAGCAAAAAATTGTCCAGCTATTAACACGAGGTGTTTCAAGTGCAAGAAGATTGGACATTTTGCAAGGGTATGCAGAATGGTTAAAGAGAATAAGTTCAGGAAGTCGGTAAATGCTGTGAGGAGAGATGAACAAGAGAATAGTAACTCAAGTGAAGAGGAGTTGGAAGTTTTAGCTGTGGAGGATGGGGATACAACAGTATGCATACAACTTGGTAGCAAATCTAAGGAATATAACCCGCCTAAGTGCGTTGTTAAAATAAATGTTCACCATTCACTTTAATTGACGAGCAAATATGAGGTGATTTGAGAGACAACGAGCTTAAACCCACGGAGTTGTTACCGGAAGGGTATGGTGGTGGCAAACTGCCGGTATTAGGTTATTTTGATGCTGAACTTGGATTTAAAGATAGGAAAGCACAAGGAAGGGTATATGTAGTACGTCAAGGATGATCATTACTAGGGTGGAAGGAACAACGTGCTTTGAACATAGTGTTGGATCCTAATCATCCCGAACAAGTATTGCTGACAAAGGAAAGCAAGGAAGGAAAGTGGGTAGCTACATTTCCAGAGCTGTTTAAAGAAAAGTTGGGTTGCCTCAAAGGATTTCAACACCAGATAGTTTTAAAGAAAAATGCTGCCCCAAAGGTGCACAAAGCACGGATAGTACCAATAGCCTTGAGGGGTAAATTGAAGGATGAACTTCACAGGCTCTGTAAGGAAGGGGTAATTGAACCGATTGAAGTATCTGAGTGGTTAAGTCCGATAGTAATAGCTATGAAATCTGATGTCAGGATCCATATGTGTGTAGACTTGAGGGACCTGAACAACAACATATTAATAGACCGATACCCATTACCCAGAATACATGAAATGTTGGCCAATGTCCGTGGTGGAAAGTATTTTACGACATTGGATTTATCAAATGCGTACCACCAGGTGTGCTTATCAGAAAAATCTCGACAATTGACGTCTTTCATTACATCTGAGGGGGTGTTCCAATTTGTTAGGATGCCATTTGGCTTGGCGTCCGCTTCTGCCGTGTTACAGAGAGTGATGCAAAGGATTTTGAATAATGTTGATGACTCATTAGTGTTTCAAGACGATGTGCTGGTTTGGGGTGAAAGTGAACAGGTACATGATGAGATACTGGCAATAGTATTAAAGAAATTGGAGAAAGCTGGCCTTACCATCAGCAGGAACAAGTGCAGGTTTGGTGTGGAAGAAGTGGAATATTTGGGGCACACATTGAATCAACATGGAGTGAAGCCGAAACGGAAGTTAATTGACGCCATTGCAGAAGCCCCTGCTCCACAAAACAAGGATCAGCTAAGATCATTTTTAGGCTTGGCTGAATATTATAAAAAATTAGTGGATCACTTTGCAGGAAAAGTACATGTGCTTAGGGACTTGATGAAAAAAGGCTGCCGTTTTAAATGGTCCAATGAGTGTCAAGAAGCATTTGAGGTGATTAAGGAAGCTATTGTGAAAGCCATAACATTGAAACCATTTGACCCGTATGATGAGACTATAATTGTGGCAGATGCCAGTAATTACGGGTTAGGAGCAGCATTATTGCAAAGACATGAGGGAAGAGAGAGAGTAGTGGTGTTTGCATCACGCATGTTGAAGGGAGCAGAACCAACATACTCAACCATTGAAAAAGAGGCTTTGGCATGTTGGTGGAGTGTACAGCACTTCCGTATATATGTTTGGGGCACAGAATTTGAGCTACGGACAGATCATAAACCATTGGTAGACATTTTTACCACCAAGGGGGCTAGTAGAGCCACACCAAGCATTGCAAAGTGGATGTACAGGCTGCAAGAGTACACTTTTAGAATGACATATGTACCAGGGATAAAAAACATAAGTGCAGATTGTATGTCTAGATTACCGGTGGTTGACAATGAGATTTGTGTAGAGGATGAGTGGGTGGTGGCGGACCTATCTGAAGCATGTGGTGCCATAAGCCAAGAGGAATGGGAAAATGCTGTACGGGAGGATGTGCTGATGAATAAGGTAATGAAGGAATTACCATTGGTTAAAAATAAACATTTGGATGTTGATATAGATGGATTTAAGCATGTTTGGGAGGAGTTATTGGTTATGGATGGTGTGTTGAGAAGAGGGAACAAATTGGTGGTTCCGGATGGCCTGAAAGAAAGAGTATTAAGGTTGATGCATGAAGGGCATGGAGGCATGTCTGCTATGAAAAGAAAAGTGCGGGCGGATTTTTGGTGTCCAGGGATGGATAAACAGATTGATAGGTACGTGAGAGATTGCATAGCATGTATGTCAAGTGACAAGTCGCATGTGTTGTTAGAAACAACGATTAAGTCACAAGAATTGCCGGAGAAAGCGTGGTACAAAGTGGCCATAGATATATGTGGTCCGTTTGAGTGTTTAGGGTGTTCAGATAGATATGCTATAGTTATGATGGATTATTATTCGAAATGGCCAGAAGTTGCATTTGTAAGGGAGGCAAAATCAGGTAATGTTATTGCATTTTGTGAAGAAATATTTAGAAGGGAAGGATGTCCTGGAGAAATGGTTAGTGATAATGGACCACAATTTACTTCAACCGAATTTATGAGCTTTCTCAGGAGATGGGGAATCAAACATTAAAGGACACCTGTGTATCATCCCAGAGGAAATGGTATGGTGGAACGGTTTAACCGAGTGTTGGGAGAGAACATCCAGTTAGCCTTATATAACAATTTTTCATGGAAGTCTCAAATCAGGGATATGCTATGGAATTATAGAACTACGCCACATAGTGTGACGGGTGAGTCTCCGTTTGTGTTGTTGAAGGGAGGGGTACCATGCACCATGGCTTTACCTGCGTGGATGGGTAGTAGTAAGAAAAAAATGTTTAATGCTGAACAGATCAGGGAAAAGGTGAAGTCGTATCAACAGCAATATGAAGCAAGACACAATGATAAAGTTAAGAGAGAGCAGAAGGCATCCGAAAAGGGTGTCCGAGTGAGAGTGATGGCAGGACATTTGGTAAGAAAGGGAGAATCTAAATTATCAGAACCAAGGTGTGTGTTGAAAGTAAAAGGTAACTGTGTAAAGTTATCAGATGGTAACTGGTGGAATGCGAGAAGGACAGTGAGGTGTTCGGAGAGGGAAGTTGACGATTGGCTGGAGAGGAACGAAATGAACATGAACAAGAATGAAAAGTGTGAAAGTGTGACAAAAAGGGTCAGTGCAAGGGTAAAACAACCATCAAGGTTATTGAAGGACTTTACATGCAAATGATAAATGTACATTGGACTTTATATTCAATTAACTGTGTACATAGTTGTAGTTAGTTTAGTTAGTTTTAGGATTGTTAGTAGGGATATGTAGTAGTTAGTTCTAGGATTGTTAGTAGGAGTATATATTTGTTTTTTTCTTTGTAGGAATGGGGATGTGTTATATTGTACTCACATATGATGTAAGAGAACCTGGCTGTCTCCTGGCAATTTATGAAAGGGTTCTAGAAGCTGGAGGGTGGAAAAGCGGTTGGAGCTGAGGACAGCCGTGGATGACAGCCGGGCCGGGTTGCTTATGAATAAACTTACTTACTGAGGAAGAAACGGTGTACGTCGAGTTCCTTCGTTCATACTTATCAGTTATCCCCATCAATACCATTTTATGGTCACTCTAAACTGAATATTTAACAGGACGGTCACTGGGATAAAGAAGTAAGTTTTCCGAAATTAAGATTTATGCCCTCATTCTAACTCTGGCGGGAAGCGCCATTTGGCCGCCACGCGGCAAAAATACAGCTTCCCGCATTCTGCCATTCCCGCTGGGCCGGCGGGCGCTAAGCAACTTAGTGCCCGCCGGCCCAGCGGGAATTTCGGCCGCAACACAGGATCCGGCTCCGAATGGAGCCGGCGGTGTTGCGGCGGTGCGACGGGTGCAGTTGCACCCGTCGTGCTTTTCACTGTCTGCTAAGCAGACAGTGAAAAGCCGCCCTGGGCCCTGTTAGGGGACCCCTGCACTGCCCATGCCAGTGGCATGAGCAGTGCAGGGGCCCCCAGGGGCCCCAGGACACCCGTTCCCACCAGCCTCTTCCTGGCGGTGAAAACCGCCAGAAACAAGCTGGCGGGAAGGGGGTCAGAATCCCCAAGGCAGCGCTGCTTGCAGCGCTGCCCTGTCAGATTCGCCCAGCCGGGGGTAAACCGGCGGGAAACCACCGGCCCCGGTTTTCTGACCGCGGCTTTACCGCCGCTGTCAGAATGGGCTAGGAAGCACCGCCAGCCTGTTGGCGGTGCTTCCGTCATTCGCGGCCCTGGCGGTCTTTGTCTTTGACCGCCAGGGTCGGAATGACCCCCATAATCTATCACAGATGAGGGTCCTCTTGGAGAAAAGGTTGATGGCCTATTGTCATGGACAGAGCTCCCTGTATCAAGTACTAGATGTAAGTTTTCTCACAGTTAAGTTATGCAAGGCCTCTCCGTAACAGGAATGCATGAAATGAAAATGGCCATTCCCCCAGGTATTTTCCCACCCGCAAAATTCCTTGGCTAGCTTAAAGCATAAATGAACTTTATACTCCCCTGCCCATATGATGTAAAGTTCTATTTTACTGTTGGAGTATTATTTTCTAATTGTGTCTCCAGCCAATTTGAGAGTTCAGCCTGACTAAATAGAAAATATTATTAAAATAGCTCACAATTAAAAGTTCATGTGACCAATCCAGGCTTTGACAAAGCATTTGAAAGTGTGGGGATTCTGAATTTGACCATATCCCTAATGGAAGGAGAACTGAGAGCAGAATAGTCAACCCATCTCTAGTCCTTCCCATAGTAGATGTAAGAGCAGGTGTATTATATATTCTAAACCCATCCTTCATAAAATCCTCTGTGTTCCTGGTCTCTTGTATGCAAATAATGTTTACCTTGAAACCACATTTACGTATTCCTTATTATTCACTTTATTCTCTATTCTCGCAAAACTCCAGTTTGAAAAATATAAACCATTTTGGTTACATCACTATAACTGCTTGCCTCTCCATGAACATTGCTAAGTACAGTCACACTATCATTTAATACTTCTGCAATGAGACATGAAGGTTCGGATGTGCTTAGAGTACCTAAGCCATTGTGGGTAATGAAAGCCAAGTGTTAGGGGTGTTGTTTTCGTTATAGTGGTAAAGTGCATACTTGATGGTGGTTCAGTGGTATTAGAAAGTTAATCCATTTAATCTTACATAAATAAGCAGGAGAACCGAATACAAGTTGTAATGTTGTATAAAGATACCAAATTCGTATGGCAGGATTGCTCGCCACTGCGTCTCCTGCAATGAAGCTCAGGTTTTTAAAAGAAGCCTAAAAGAATATTTGAAAATAGCGACATAGGATGAGGATCCTGATTTAGGGCTTTGGAATGGTAGCTTAGAAATAGAGAATTCCTGAAATGAATAACAATGCAATCCCCTCTGCATAATTTTCTCGAGGACCCAATGCTCAATGCTTTCCTTACGATCAACTTTTCTGTTGATATTTTTTAGTGTGTCCCATACGTTCTGAGATCCAGTGTATTGATTTAGGCTGCAGTGATTTTCCAGATTCTATTTAATTGCAAGGGGTGGCACTTCTGGGGGTAAAATACGTAAAATATGATTAGCCTTTACCAAATTTGGTTAGGTGAAACACGCTGCAGATTCACATGCCTCTTTCTTCTCACTGGTATAATTGGCTGTTGTCTGGCCCCCTAAACTAAAATATTGTGGGTTTTGCATATTTTTCCATTAGAATTTCGAGAGTCTCCTTAGTACCTTCCCATGTAATCATAGATAAATCAGGCGAAATACAAGTAGTCAAAAGCTACAAAAGCCTTCTGTTGGAAACGTATGACACTCAGAGCCTACAATCAAACGAAGCTAAATCCTTGCCACTTATGGTCTTTCATGGCAAATTAAAGAATGGTCAGTAAGAAGCGATGTATTGCAGCTGGGAACTCACATATGACCCATTTGCTGCAGCTTGCGGGGGTACACCAGGCACCAATACATGTTTGCTTGGGATGCAGGGTGACCACCTCCATTTAAGCCACTCCATTTAAGTCATTATGGGTACAGTCTCTAATTTTGCCCTTTCTTACCTTGGACACTATTACCTATACACCGTATTTCAATCTCTCAAAGTAGAGGATGACTGTATTACTTGGCCACTGGAGGTTTTTATACACCTCTTATTCAGACATACAATTTAAGGCATTCTCTCTACTTTCCCTAAAGGGCCCCTGGAATTGACTCTTTTTTAAGGATATTATCCAAACCTCGACTCCCCATAGATAAGTTGGTAGGCCGAATGCTTGCTTAGGCTTAAGGAGGTTTGTATATGCTTAGGGATGACAAGTAGTGATGAATGCAGGATGTTGCGTTGCAATCAGAAAAGCTAAATATCCTTAAATTACAAGCATAGTTTTTTTTTATATTACTGCACACCTCTGCAAATAAACAGGTATGACCTTTCCAGCAATCCAGCCTGCTCTAAAAGCTCCCACCGCCTGTCTGACTTCTTTCATCAAGGTTGGTATTGACCTTAGATTCGCAGTTTCTTGGAAGCAGTGATGGTTAAAGAAACTATGATCACTAAAATCCACATCGACTTCCACCCTCTAAGAGCATTGCCTGGTAATGTGCCTGGAAGTGCTGAAACAGACCCGATGGCTAACAGCTATGCTACTACAGCTTGCAATGCATGAATTGGTGATGGAGCAGCGTAAATGCCCTGTACCTAAACATAAACACTGGCTGCAAGATGAAGTGTTTTGCAGTTACCCGACTGACCTATACTCCTCGCCCCAACACCCCACCATGAACCCTTGATTTACCTGGGGGCTGCTCCATTTAAATCTTTTGAATAAATTTGCCACATCCAGTAGCCATTTGGAAAGGGTCCCAGAGATGGACTTATATTGCGCCTCACATAGGGGAACATGCATCCCTGGCCCTTTGGATTTTGTAGGTCACGCTCTACTATGTTTGTCTGATAGTCTGTGTACCAGCTTATTATTCTTTGGTACTGTATGCTTATGTCTGTCTTAGATTGGTATCTAGAAGCTACACCTGGCTATGTATTTACTGCAGTATATTTATAATAGACAATAAATGTAGGTGAATATTTCAAAACAAAGGAGCAGTTAACTTGCCGTCTGGGGTTTCATTGTGAGATTATGGGCCAAAAGGTGGAAAATAAACAGTAAACACCAGGACAAAGGACATAATGACAAGGACATTTGTTCTCTCGTGGCATAACCTCTGGGAAACTCCCCTTAGTAACCTGCTCATACCCTAAACCTCCAGCTGATAAGGCAATCAATGGTTGTTGTGCCAAATTCATTAGCACTTTTGATCTAAGTTTATGGTACAGACTTAGAACACGATTACAACATTGCGGCCCTAAATGTGGAATGCCAAAGCCCCTCCGAGCCTATTACAATACTCCTGCCAACCTCGTAATTCATGTTCCCACCGGGAATGCTATGGAATTGGTCTCAGTTCCCCCAAGGGAGCGGAGGCCAATAACATACCACTCCAGCACCCTCTGAATGCACTCTGTCTGCAGTGCAGACAGTGCGCATACTGATGGTGCTGGGCAGGGGAGAGGGTGCGTGTTTTCTACCAGCCTTTTATTGGCAGGGTCCCTGCCATGAAAAGGCTGCCTAAAAAGTGGGCTTGTATTCAGCCAGGTAGCGCTGTGTTCAGCACTGCCCTGGCTGATTACAACGCTGAACACTGTCACCACATCAGGAACCATGTTCCCGGTGTGGACTGGGGTCCCCTGGCGTGTCCACCTGCCGGGGTTGTAATGTGGCAGTTCGACTGCCACAGTTGTGGACACCTTAGACCACCAGCCTCATAATCAGGTCCTTACTGTCTTAACTGAGGGTGCCATGTTTATGTCTAAGGTTTTTAATCTTGAGGGTGATAAAGCAGAAAAAGAAAGACTAACAAATATTCATATATCATGTAACAAAATCGTGTAAGGTAGTGTGATTTTAGCAAAGAAAAATAATGTACGTGGGAAAATGTGCCCACGAGGTAGTTCGCCATTATTATAAACGAGCTTAATTAATCATGAAGAATCGACAAATGTAGTAATCCGAAATAATTGCACATGTATTCCATGATTTTCTTGTTGAAGCTGGTATATGCTTAGCTTAAATTTAGCAGAGGCTTTGGCCTAGTTTGCCTGGTCTCAAATTTAACTGCGTGGTTTTCACTTGTATTAACAGAAACTTATTTATTTACTTTAAGGTTGTATTTTTCCAGTAGAAATGACTAATACACTTATCTCAAGGTTTCGTGCTAGGCTAGTTTCATCCCCTTTGAAGCAAGGTCAGTTTCTGCAGGTGCAGACAATAAAGACTCTGATACAGAAATAATTGGCAAACTTTGTTGCAACTTGTGTTCCAAGGCTCCAAGGACACCTTATGCATAAATGAGTACTAAGAGAAAGACACTATTCATTGGTCAAAAGGAAGCCACCCTATGAACCCTCCAATGGAAGACCCTGAAGAATTTGAAACTTTTTCCTACTTAAACCCACCGGACAAAGCGAAGTCAGCCATTTTCTTTGATGCCATCTTGAAGCAAGACGCCATTTTAAATGACAATTTGATGCCTTTTCTCTGTCGCAGAGAGAGACTTTAAAAATTCTCACCCTAGAGACTTTAACTTTAATTCTGCCCCGTCTTGTCCATGCAGTAACTTTTTGCCCCATTCTCCTTGCTGCTGCAAGGAAACTTGCTCTAACTTTGCCCCTTTGAAATCTGCCCCATGCTGATCGAACCGGTACCTGAAGGACGAAGACTTTTCCTTGAATGCTGATTGTATTTGGTAAATATGAAAGGATAATTGTATTATGCATTGTGTTTTCCTTCTTAGGTACCCACTGCTTATTTTGACAGAACCCAAGCTAGAAGTTTTCTAAATTTATGTTGACTAAATTAGTTTTTTTGCATGAAGCCCCACATGCCAATGCTAATTAGAGGCTAGTCGAGGTATTCATCTGATGCACCATGCTAAGTTGAAATCTTGTTATGCTGACCGATGTATGCAATTAGTCAAATTCAGTTACTTATATTAGTGATTTGCATTGCTATAACCGAGTGCATTATAATCCAGATTTTGCGAAGATTGCGTTTCTTCCGTCGCTATGGACAGCTAGTAATGTTCGCATACGTATATGATTTGATTTTGAGACTTACTTATATTGTGTTCGCTTTGTTAATATAGGGAAAATAAACTCATTAACTTTCAATAAACTGGTGTGGTTATTCATGACTGAAAGGTCATGGTGCGTCAAAATACTGATTGTTATTGATTCTTAATGTGTTGTTTGATCTATTAATTGAGTATTGGGTATTGATTATAATGGTTATTGATTATTGACTTGAGTGATCCGACTATTCTTGGATGAGGAGAACCCAGCTCAGTTAAAAGGTCCACCGACCTCCAGCGTGTCCAAGTACAAGTTATTTATAAAGACTGGACGCGCTATCAAGGGTCACTTTACTTTAAAGGCATTACATTTTGTTTGAAGGATAACCTTGGTTCCTTTCATAAGTTTGTAAAACAGTTTATTACTATGCTAGAAAATGTCAATGCTGCTTCATTTTATGTTATGCTGTTGAGAGCTCCAAGACAGAAAGCTAACTAGCAAATTAACTGAAAATGCTCTCGGCTGTCTGAGATGCAGGACTTCTTATAAAGGAAAGCAAACAACTCATATGGCATGGTTGTCTTCCTTGTCTTCACGGTTCATGGTAATTTATTACCTCACATTCTTAAATTCTATGGATTCTATGGGATATTTGTGAAAGAGTATGATTCTAGAGCAGTTCTCTGCCCAGAAAATACTCTAAGACAGATGTTAGAACTTGCAAAACAGACCCTAAAATATCATAAGACATTTGACACCCTAAAATAGGTGTGTATTTAACTCCTTTGTAAATTCATAACTACAGAAATTAGTTTATTGTTCAGGATGGTTTGTTGCACGAACACTGTTATCTCAACTAGAGGATAGGCAAGGTTTCTCATTGTGTTGGGTACCAGACAAGCCCTAAGAATAATCTTATGTTAACAGCTAGAAAAATGTAAGTTTGCTTTAAAAGAAAGAAAAGACTACTATGGGCAAGTGTCTTATATGATAGATTATGTAGCTGTGGAGTAGGTTATTTTTGCCACACACAAAAGTCTATACAGTAGACCTGAGTGTGCCACAAGGCGATAAAAAGCCAGGACCTGCAACTCTCTAAAACAAAGAAAGTATGAAATGCAACCTGAAAGTAATTTCTAAGTATGGTTTAAATTAGAAATTTCACGCCTGAATGTTAAAATATTTTGCAGTACAAGATCTCAATCAGAATGCAGAATCCTATTATTTCTTTTAGTTTTTGAAGTATATGAGATGGGAGAATTTAAAGTATAGCTATCAAAGGTGAATAAATAATTAAACCTTTGTGGAAGAAAGACAATCCTATTTTGAGAAGCCAAATTGTTCATACACACAATGATTTCTGGACAAAGGAGGGCAAAAATAAAGAGGTGCCTTGCATGGTCTATCTTAAACTACAGGACACCGTGAACAACTGCTACCCTCTTTCTCTATTGTACTGTTATTTGCTCTAAATACTTTTCTATCCTTCCATCTTCATAGGTACCTCTTTCACATGGAAGGCACTGGAATGCATACTACCAAATAAGCCTTCTTTCATCTTGGCATCTTCTTTTGGCCTACAATGCCCACAGCA
Source organism: Pleurodeles waltl (assembly GCF_031143425.1). Taxonomy (NCBI): domain Eukaryota; kingdom Metazoa; phylum Chordata; class Amphibia; order Caudata; family Salamandridae; genus Pleurodeles; species Pleurodeles waltl. Next base: position 837,627,966 of record NC_090450.1, on the reverse strand, counting down.
GAGAGCAAGTACCAATACCTTCGTTTATAGCTTCTTGCTGTGAAGGTTGCTGCAGGTGAATTTAGGGAAATAGTGGGAGTGATATAGGCTTTCTTCCGGAGCAAAACCTAGCCTGAGGTCAATAAGAACCCACACAGTTAAACAAGCAATGGCAAAGCCAACAGGTTTTACCTCTAGGAAATCTATTGGTTTTGTCATTCTGTGCAGCATGTCTTAAAGTTTAAAAAAGAAAACTCTATAGCATGTCCAGCATTGACCACAATTAGGTTTAGCTGTGACCATGTCATAGTGTTTTTTTTTACTTTAAGACATGCTGTGCAGCAGTTAGCACTGCTGTGTCGCATGTCTAAACACCAAAAAATTTAAAGAGGAACCCCATACACCAATAAAGGGACAGAGTTCATGTATGTACACAAACACAAAGCTCCATTTGTGGATATTTCAGTATGTAACCCAAAGAGCGTTGCTGGCACTCTGCTACTGTTAATCAATTGTGATGTAGTGGTTGTGTTATAGACGTGGTGAAACCTTTCATACATTAATAAGCACACCTGTTTCAACCCTTTTCTTATTGATAATAATACTTTCATTTATTTTTGTACTAATGTATTAGTTTAAAAAAAATATACACAAATTTATACAAACCAGTCCGTAGATATTTTAAATTCTTTCTTCATTGATTTTTTGCATAAAACGTTTGTTTATAAAACCTAAAACACAATATTATTATACAATAAAAATGACAATCACTCATACAAAAGTGTTTGTATAAAAGTGCCGCCACAGCGTTTGGGTGTGGTTTTCAATGGTTCACCCCACCTTCTTCAGAACAAAGAAGACTCCATATACAACGAATCGCTGAAAAGAATACACTCTAGTTTGATATTACAACCCATATTGTGTGAGGCTAAGGTTTAACAATGGCTAAACATCATCCCAAACCATCTCTCCATTCCTTAAATTACAAAAATAACCTATTTATTACAATGACAGTGTTGTTTGGATTTATTGCACCAAGTACAAGTCCAAGTATTGTTTTGGTGATCAAATAATCCACTATGATCTTTTTAAAGTGCCAGCATGCCCCAAAAGTAACATTATCTTGGAAATGTCATAACACTTACTGATTTATTGTGTTATGATGGCATCTGATTTTTGACTTACTCACTGCCATCCATGTTATTGCTTATTTCTACAAGGGTGAAAATCAATATTTTCATTATTTTTTATTTTAATTTCAATACCTCAAGCCCTTTTATACCTAATGAAAACGTATAAGCTCCCTACCAATTAGGTGGTAAGTGCATGCTTCATTTATTCTCTTCTGCTGTTCGGGAATTTTGTTCAATTTAAATACCATAAACTGTTCCTCAGTCACGCCTCCTGCACTTTTTCCTCTTTCGTCTTCATACTGTACGTTTCCTTCGCGTTCTCTATCTCACTGGCAATCTACAAGACAAAAACAGGGCCCTCTCCCCTTTAGTTACCTCACCCCATCACCATCATCTGTCCTGTAGCTATAACTCTTATACAATCTTTCTTAAATAATGCCCGGTAGAGGAAATGCGTCTATTTCTCTGCTCACCTGTGAAATGGTGTTCTACTATCTCGCATGTATTGTACTACCTCGTTGTTTCGGGTGCGCCATCTTTTCCGCCCTATTTATACCACACGTTCTCAATATGGGTGGATATCGACTCAAGTTTCCGATCTCACCATTTTAACTATTGGCAGCCCTAAGTTGGTGATGATTTCCTTTTTTCGAAGGATGAGATCAACGTATCCATGCAAATAGTTTACATGACTACAATTAAAATTATGATTTGCTGATAAATATTTTAGTGTATGAGTGATTGTAATTCTTAATGTATAATAATACTGTGTGCTTTGTGTTTGTGTCACATGTCTAAACAAACATTGACAAATCCAATAGATTTCGTAGAGATGAAACATATTGGCTTTGCCAATGCTTGTTTTACACCCTTTAACATTAATATTCATGAACTACATTATCTCTGAGGGCCCAAAGATTTGTGTGGATGTTCTTCAGCATCATATCCAGAGCTCCCAATCATGAACACATCCCCACCGTCTCAACTCACTCAGGCATCCAGGAGCGACTCAGTTCACAAGAGACAAGAGGGACAGGAGAACTATCTTGCACCAAAAAAACCAAAGAAACACATCTACAAAAAATAAAATACTCCTAGGGAATGCAAGACGAAGTAAAACCTGAAAAGTATCAATGGACTTAATTGCTGACATTGTTTGCATTAAGACTGTTCAGAGTTTGTTGAAGATTCAATCAGTGTTTTTACCTATAAAGGTAGGCAGATGAATATCTGTCATGGTAGTGAGCTGTTTCACAATCTGTTTTACATTACAGATGGGTCTGAGACTTGGCAGAACCCTCCCCATTAAAGCCCCTTGCACGATTGGCAGTCTATAGCAGCACCCAAAATGAATGATTTTGAAGGATAGCAAGGCTAATACTAAATAACTTGTAATAGGGGAGGGCCCACTTTTGAGATCTTACTGTCAAGCAAGTCTTCCAGCTCTTTGTCCTCTGCACCCATCATCTTTGCTGTCCAGGGAAGCTAGTGAGGCATAGAGATGGAGCAGCTTCTACAGTACCATGATGAGCTCAAGCAGACAGCCTATGGTACAAATACAGCTCAATAATTAATTTAAAAAAAGTTGGTATGACATAACTTAACACCGCCTCAAATTGAGATGTATCCAAAGCGGCAGTCATAGACATAAAAAGCAGACTACAGTGACATGAAACCAGTTATCAATAAAAAAAACTCTCAGTATGACGTAACTTGATTCCGCCTCACTCTGTGACATATCCAAACATAAAAAGATTACATTGACATGAAATAAAAACAAGCAAGCCTGGTGGAGTGCGCAAGCAACTCCAGGATGTACTTCATACAGCCACATACACTGTGTAAATAAAAAAATAGTATATTGGGAAGCATGGGGTCAGTAGAAGGGCATTGGCTAGTAGCCATTGGCCAGTGATTGGAAGGAGTACTTGATCCTAAATCCACAGGATGGCATGGACAACAGGGCAACAAATCAGAGAGCAGGAAATGAAAGCAGATGACGTGCTGACAGATTGGAAGCATGTAAAGTAGAGCGATGTTGGACTAAGCCAATGGTTAGTTCTAGTAAGTAAGGGGCAGGTTCTAACCCCTTTTTTCATTGACAAAAGATTTCACAAGCACAGTGCACAAGTGTGCACATGCAGGCAAAACCTAAACATGGACATGAGAAGAAAATTATTTTTCTGCTTTTCTGAAGAAAGCAATAAAAGTTCTGCCTTCTGGAAGACAGCTGAGTGAATTGTACCAACACAGCCTAATGCTTGCTCAATAAATAGCCTCTCAGAAACCCGGGAGGCTTTGTATGTTAAAAGCCACTTGCAACCAAATGTTGAACTTTCATCCTGAGACCTGATGTGTGTGGAAGTTGAGAAGGATCTTCACCACAGGCTGCTGGCCAGTTAGGAATTCTCAGATGAGTGGTGTTGCAGTAAGGAGATTTGGTGGCTATATAATAGTTGTGTGATGCCCTGTCTATCTTTTCCAAAGAGAAATTGTTCCAATGAAACAAATCCGGAAAATCCAGCTCAAGAAATTACTTAAAAAGAAGAAATTTGCCTTGGGATTTCCATGCTAGTAAACTCTAACTTCTGTGTCATCGTAATAACTTAAAAGTGGGGAGAAGGCAAATCTTTGCAGGTTTGGAAAGATTGGGAGAAGTCCATCATACGTTTGCTCAGACATAAGAACATACTAGTCCCAACCAGAGCTTCATCATCCCTTCAAAGGCATCAAACCAATTGCACACATTTTTTGGGCAATATTGACAAAGATGAAGAAACTGTATGATAAAGCATGCGCCATGAGAGGGTAAGAGTTAGTCACAATTTTACATGGACTGAGCAAAGTGTATTTTAACGGATCTAATACGTACTATCTAAGGACCTTATATCTATGTGCTGCATTTATTTAAGTACCAAGGACCTGATGACGACTTTAGTGGTTGGGATACTCCATCACAAACAAGACAGATATCCCATCCGTCATAATAAAAGTTCCATTATATCCTATAAAACTTGCAAAACGGCTGGCAAGATATCCGTCACATTTGTGATGGAGTATCCCATATGCCAAAGTCATAATCAGGCCCATAGTATTGGTCCTGCTTTCTAACAAAACACCTCTCACTTCCTCAAGCATTAAATAGGTATTCCAATATAACAGGCAATGGCATCATGTGTCCGTGAGTCCCCTGAATGCCATTTACTACCACAAATGACCTGAATCTTATACAGCATTTAATGTCATGTTGTAGTGCTTCTTCTACCAGTAAATGATCTCAACTCCAATCCCATGCACATACAAATTCCTAAACCCATATACACACTCAGAATGTTACACACACCCAACAGAGGAACAGTCCTAAATACATTAGCACAAACAGAAACACTCACTCCAACACACTCTCTCTTACACACACACATATAGTGGCAATCACATACAAACACAAAGGATCAGTCACTCACATTATGTGGCTAGCCTACCTCACTGCAGCAACTGCTTCTCATCTACTGCTCTACTCTGACATTGGTTGAGTGCTGATAAGGTGACAGGGCCAAATGGTGTTCCCACCAACTAATCTTTAAAGGTTGGCAGACACAGGGGTAGTTGTCTGTAGGCCCAGTTAAAAAGTATTTTTCTTTCTCTGCACTTATACAACTTGGCTAAAAATATACTTGGCACCATTACATGTACCCCGTATAACTCCAATATGGGGAACACCCGGAACAACGACTCTGAAACCACGAAGTCGTGAAAAATAAAAGCAAAACAACGCTTTCGTTTTCCACGACTTCCTGGTATTCGTACCTTAGCCATGCATGTCTGAACCATGTACATGCGTGGTTAAGGTACAGAAGAAGGGAGTCGGAGTCACGCGGTGAAGGAGGAGGTAAGTTGGGCTGGGACTGGGGCTGTTTTTTTGAGGGGGTGGGGTGAGGGGCTCGGGTGATTAGGGTTTAGGTTTAAGGGGTGGGTTGGAGGATTGGGGTGTTTAGGTTTTAGGGGCGGGGTGGGGACTCAGATGATTTTGAATTAGAAGTTTTGTCTCCCATACAACAATTTCACAATCTTAACAGGTATAAATTTTTGGAAAAATATGTTTCCCATCACATGGCCATCCTAAAAAGTGAGAAGCTTTGCGGGCCTGGGGTAAAAAAATACTTTTGTGGGCCTTTTTCTACCTCAGCATTGGCCAACAAGCAAAATTTCTACCTCCCATAGAACCCCATATTAACTTGCACTTCAGCATTAAGCAGGATAGTGCTGTGTTGTGAACAACTTATTTTTTTGCTGCTAACCTCTGACTGCCCCTATCTGCAAATTAATTGGAGACCTGCCAGGCCCAAGGAAAAATGTGCCATCGGCCTCTCCTTGTGATAGCACTGAGAACACTGAGTACTTTTGCAGATTTTAAATACAGAGGTGTGAAGAATTTGAAAATACGTAACATACTGATCCCTTGCAGTATTGTGTCAGGTACGTCAAAATGATTTCTCAAATCCTAATATTCTTGAGGCAAAATTAGAATGCTCCTTTTCTTTTAAGGCATAAATCATCAACAGTGAAAAGGAAGTTTGGTCTCATTGTTTCAACAAATTGTGTCTGTTTTTTTTAATGAAAACTTTGACAGATTATAATTTAACTGAAAAACACATATGTAGATGACTGTTATAACTTACGATGGATCCACTTTGGCTCTGGTGCAAACATCGCCATATATAATATATAGGTGCAAACGCTAATTGTTCTATTGCCTGTTAAACATGCTGCAAAAAAGTGCAAATAAAATTTGCTTCATTTTTTGCCCCAATATAAGCTCTTTGAAACATGGTCACATTGATTTTTTTTGGTCAGAACTGTGCATCATAAACATGGTTCAAATTAAGACGGGTTTGCTCTAGAAGCTAATCTACCTCAAAACATGTGCTGCCAGTTCTTCCACACAGAAGCAAGAGGCCCTTCGCTTGCCGGTTATTTTTAGGGTTGCAAAGTGCTCTGTCCCAGGTGTAATCTCTCTATGGACTTTTAACCGTGTCCATGTCACACCTTTGTTTGGTTGGTTCGTGGGGTTGCCTTTTAAAATTGGCTTGATTTTATTAGCGAAAGGCATGCACATGTCATGCCTTTTACGGTGTTTAGCTCTCCTCGAGCGCACTGGCCAACTATTGAAAACATACGAGGCTCAATGTTTTCCGTGTGGTTCCTGGACTACTTTTCTTTTTATTTCATACACAGCGCAATCTCGCTGGGCAGTAATTGAGCACTTTGCATGACATCGACCCTCTTACATGAATGATTGCACTTTTGTCGGTTACATGGATAATTGCACTTTTGCCTATATGTTTCACTTGGAGCGAACTTCTGTTTCCTTTTGTGTGTCTGCTTCACGCTCATGGCGGCTTTTAGCTCGCTTATGTGAAACTGTTTTACTTTTCAGTTTATGTGGGAAGAAAAGTCTGGTTAGGAGTTAAAAATGCTAATAGCTCTAACTCAAGCAAATGTGAGACCCATTGTATTGCAAATGCTTGTCATTTTTGTGTGTGATTTCAGCATATATCAGTATCAGTACTGGAGTGAAAACTTAGGCTATAATTTATTTCACATTTACTGCAAAGAAGACTTTTATTGTACTGGGGGCTGGTAACCACTGAAAGTGGTGGGGCGTAAATGTTGACGAGTGTGATTAAGTGAGTGAAGCGAACAAGTTCAAATGCTAATGAAGGTGTAACAGGTGGGCTCTCCTCCAGAGAAACAAATTGAAAAATAGAGAACAAAATGGTACCATTTGGTGGAAATATTTTGATGTAGAATGTGGTTAAAAAGCAATATATTAAAAAGGCAATAATGAAGGGGCACTCCTGAAATGTGTATAAACCTGAAATAGTAAGTGTAGGGCTGTTGTACTTAGAAAATGTCATTATCATTGCAAGGATAGTATAAGGATTCATCAAGTGAAACCAAGGACACAGTTTGTATGTTTTTTAATCTAATAATGAAAGCTCATACCTTTGCTCTAAAGAACAAAAACTAAAGCAGATACCAGAGACACCACTTTTTAGGTCCGGCGTTAGTGAAGACTGAAATTTTCAAAAATTATATGCATTATATACTTACTTAAAGGAGCTTTCTGCTATCTTTCCTCATTCATTGGTTTCTTATTGTGTCATTCACATTTGTTTCTGCCCCCTCCTGCATAGGGCAGTGGCATTACACATTCACCCATTGGCTAGCTTTAGTGTGAGGTGGCCTTCTGCTCTTTCACAAGGAGCACATCTACTCACAAACTTCTTTGCTTCAGTTGCCACAACACATAATAATGAGGCTTTTGAGATAAAAAAATTATCTTTGCTTAAAGCTACTTTTTTTTAGTGAAAGCCCAGCGGCTTCCCCAACAACAAAGGTTTTCAAAACCTATGACAAACCAAACAAGCATTGACAAAGCCAAAAGGTTGGCAGTAACCACCAGACATATTGGTTTTGACGATTATTGTTACTGATTGATAGAAAGCATTGTTGGCAAAAATATTAAATGCATTCAGCTCAGCTTTCTATTTGGTGCTGCAATCATTCCATGGTTGCTTATTTTTCCTTGAAAACTCCCTTTGTACTGTAAGGCAGCAGATTTAAAGAAGCATGATTGTATGCTGACCTTATCCCTGTCTCTTCAGCAGAGTCAAAGATGGGATACACTTAATTTCTGAACACTATGTTAATCCAGTACTTACTCTAGTATGAAATATGAAAGGAGTATGTTCCTTTTTTAAACGGGCCTACTGCAAGAGGCCTTGGAAAATAGAGTCACACAGAGCAAGAAATAACTGCTATTTATCGGATTCACTACACCTTACATTTTAGACTGTCTAATTTCAGGACTGTGCTATATTTAATAAATGTGTGCACTGTGGTATTTGTGGTATAGCTTTTGAAAATGGAGTGTGCCAATTATTGCATCCAGTACCCAGACTTCAATTACTGTTTTTTGAAGCACTCAGCCTACATGTAGTATAGCTTTGAAATGGTACAAGTGCTGAAAATGTCCCTTACAACACTACTCCACAAACCAACATGTTCAGTTTGTTCCCAATGCCAATTTAACAAGTCCATTAATCAACATAGAGGAACCATGAAATGCATGTACCAAGGGGGTAAAAAGTTAAAAATGAAGTTTTTTTTTTTAAGGTAAATCAGCTTTTATTAAAATCATAATACATATGGATCTCATAATATCAATACAAGATATTTGTCACAACGATAATGAGATAAACTTGAAAGGAATTGTAAAAGCTGTTTAACATTTTAAAGTGTAAAATGGGAGAAAACCTTAAAAAATGGAACAAGACCAATGGAAATAAAAAAGATACAATGGGTATTGAAAAGCTAAAACATAAAATGAGCTAAAATTTGATTCAAACAAGAACAGAGATAACAAACAATTCATGGTGGCTTAAAATTCTCAGATAATGTACAATTAGTAGAATTGCAAGCAACAGCATTCAGATAATCAGTCAAAGGTAACCAGCACAGATCTCTATTTATGGAGGGGCAGCATAAAGAGGTAAAAGCAATGTCTAGTCTATGATAGTGGCAGACATTATACCACCAGGCCTTGTAGGGAATGCTGGATACATTTTTCCAATTAAGAGTAATTTGCTGAAAGGCTAAATCTAACATGAGATCCAACAACTTTATATTATCATCACCTGAAACAGTGTTGGCAGAGAGGCTACCTAGAAAAAGCACTGAGGGAGATAATTGGGATTGCAGATGAAAAATGGAGGTAAGCTGACGCCAAACTTTTCTCCAGAAGGAGACAGTGGGAGGACACTCAAAGAGGAGATGGATAAGGTCTCCCTTTGGGCTAACAATTTGAAGTTGAAGATACAGAAAGTGTAACTATAGTACTAGGGGTAAAATAAAGTCTGTGGTAAAGAAAGAAAAGTGACTGTGTGGTAGAAGCTGATCTAGATATTCTATGAGATCTATGCCATATCTTATTCCAAAAAGGAATAGTCCAGGAACATCCCAAATCCAATTCCCATTGAGATTCAATTTTAGACTTAGGCCGCGTCAAAACAGGAAATTGAAAACGTTTATAAATAACTGATGCCTTAGGAAATGAGGTAAGAAAGGAGGAAAAAGAAAAGGGTAATTCCAAAGAAGAAGGAAGGGAAGGCACTGGCAAGGGGGCCCCCAACACTAGCCTGGACGATGAACTGCCCACCACCTCCGCTGGCGCTAGTGGACAGGAGGCACCACCACAGGACCACAACAACAGCATCCCACCCCCTGCAGATGGAGAACCACCCCGCAAGTGGTCCCTGAGATCCAGGACAAAGACAGAGAACAATGACAAGACCCCCACCAAGAAATGAGACCACCCTGATTGTCATCCTTCTGTCCCACTTTGTCACCCTGTTCATCTTTAAACTGCCTAGCTCCACTTCCTATGCCCCTTTGGACAATGCACCTGTGAGACAAATAGACTGGACTCTGCCATGGACATTCCTCCACCATCACCCCTGACCACTTTAATACCACCTCCAACATTTTGCACTTAAATAAACATCCTTGAATCACAAAACAATCTGGAGTCAGTCTGTGCTTTCACAAATGTGTATTTGCAATAACTGAGGAAAATACCTATGTCCATTCAATTTGTCAACATACCTATGTTACACAGCTCTAGTCCATGAGGTAACATACCAGAGGTCACACAGTGGGACCCACATCTGTAAATAGAAAGGCAAAGTGACAAGTCAGGGCCCATACACTGGGTGAAAGTGACAGACAGATGATAGGTCTTACAATTTTATCAGATGTAGAAGGCGGTGATGTCTTCTTACCTGTGTCTCACTGGAAGTATTGCTGGTTCACAGTGTTTCTGTTGTCTATGTCCTCCTCTTTGCCTCCTCTTCTTCACTGTCCCCAGGCTCCACAGCTTCCACAAGACCCCCTTCTGGATCATCCTCCTGCAGAAAAGGCACCTGTCGTCGCAAAGCCAAGTTGTGCAGCATACAGCAGGCCACGATGATCTGGCACACCTTCTTTGGTGAGTAGTAGAGGGAACCACCTGTCATATGGAGGCACTGGAACCTGGCCTTCAGGAGGCCGAAGGTCCTCTCTATGACTCTCCTAGTTCGTCCATGTGCCTCATTGTAGCGTTCCTCTGCCCTTGTCCTGGGATTTCTCACTGGGTTTAGTAGCCATGACAGGTTGGGGTACCGAGAGTCACCTGCAAATGTCGAGGGACAACTGTTAGACACACACTAACCCTTAGGGACAACCCCAGACAACTATTCACACAGTATAGGGTCCTTGTCCTCACCTATTGGCCACACACGGTGCCTCTGGAGTTGCCCCATCACATAAGGGATGCTGCTATTCCTCCGAATGTAAGCGTCATGCACTGAGCCAGGAAACTTGGCGTTCACATGGGAGATGTACTGGTCTGACAAACACACCATCTGCACATTCATAGAATGGTAGCTCTTCCGGTTTTTGTACACCTGTTCACTCCTGCGTGGGGGGACCAAGGCCACATGTTTCCCATAAATGGCACCTATGATGTTGGGGATATGTCCCAGGGCATAGAAATCACCTTTCACTGTAGGCAAATCCTCCACCTGAGGGAACACGATGTAGCTGCGCATGTGTTTCAGCAGGGCAGACAACACTCTGGACAACACATTTGAGAACATTGGCTGAGACATCCCTGATGCTATGGCCGCTGTAGTTTGTAAAGACCCACTTGCCAGGAAATGGAGTACTGACAGGACCTGCACTAGAGGGGGGATTCCTGAGGGATGGCGGATAGCTGACATCAGGTCTGGCTCCAACTGGGCACACAGTTCATGGATTGTGGCACGATCAAGTCTGTAGGTGACCATAACTTGTCTCTCTTCCATTGTCGACAGGTCCACCAGCGGTCTGTACACCGGAGGATGCCGCCATCTCATCACCTACCCCAGCGGACGTGCCCTATGGACGAGAACAGCGAGCACAGGTAGGAAAAATATAATTTTATTGCACACATTTGTCAATCCGCTATGTGCCTGTCTCTGTGTGTATGCAAGGCCTAGATATGTGTGACGCATTTCAAATTAATGCCATGTGGCCCCCTGAAATGGCGGCTGCCTGACCTGTAATGTGGGACAAGGGGATATGAGGTAACTGCGCTGGCGATGTACACCGTCGCGGTAGGCGGTCGAAGACCTCGGCGCAATCCTGCATTGGTTAACATTGGACCCTATGGGTCCCAGGAGCCAATGACGATGTACGCCGGCGGTGACGGTAAGCACCGCTGCGGACGTGACCGCCATTTTCTGTCTGTTCAATCACTTGATACCTGATCTTCAACAGGAGAGGACCTACACTGCAAGTGCTGTTGTGACCTCAGTCTGGAAGCGACGATGGCTCATGTGTCTGGGAAAAGGGCCCCTGCCTTCACATCAGAGGAGTTGGACAAACTAGTGGATGGGGTCCTCCCCCAGTACACGCTACTCTACGGTCTTCCAGACAAACATGTGAGTACACTGTGAGCATGCTGTATGGGCAATGCCTGTTTGGAGTGGTGTGGATGGAAGATACAGAGGTGGGGGGAGAATGAGGTATGCATGATCGGACCGTGAGTTTATGCGCGTCTGGGCAAGGGTGGGAACGTGGCCCAATGACTGTGACGGTCCGGATGGTTATAGTTTTTCCTTTTGCCCTGCACTATTCCTCTAGGTCAGCGCCCACCAGAAGAAGGATATTTGGCGTGCCATCGCCAAGGACGTCCAGACCCTGGGGGTCCACCACAGACGGAGCACCCACTGCCGGAAAAGATGGGAGGATATTTGCCGCTGGAGCAAGAAGACGGCGGAGGCCCAGCTGGGGATGGCCTCCCAACATTGGAGGGGTGCCCGTCGCACCATAACCCCGCTGATGTTCCAGAACCTGGCGGTGGCATATCCGGAGTTGGATGGGCGCTTGAGAGCATCACAGCCGTCACAAGCGGGTGAGTACCGTCACATCCATCTGACTCTGCGCATTGGAGGTGTCTGGGTGGGGGAGCTGGGTAGTGGGTTCCCCTAGACTAGGGTGAGCTTTGTAGGCAAGGACCGTGAGACAGGCTAAGTGGCACCCCAACTCCACCAGTGGTAAGAGCCATCAACACCTAGTCAGGCTCCTGTGACTTCAAGGTGTGCCGCAATCGGGCATAGGCCTTGTACCCCATGTCCCTGTGATTAATTAGGGAACTCTAAGTGCATGGTGTAGTGCAGAGGGCTGCTGTGTCTGTAGTGTCTGCCAACAGTAGCAGTATTGCATGCACTGAACATGTCTTTCTTCTTTCTCCCCCCCTACTTTTTGTGGTCTCCCTGTTCTTGTGTGTATTAGCATCATCAGGTGGAGGAGCTGTGCCACCAGAGCATGAGGGAGCTGCATCCCACATGGCCCTGGAGGCCGAGACAATGGAGTCAAGTCACCAGTGGGACGGAGGGCGAAGGGAGCTCCACGGCGGGGACAGGAGCAGAGACCAGCGACACCGACTCCTCCTCTGATGGGAGCTCCCTTGCAGTGGCAGCCCCTCTGTGCCCCCGCATTAACAGATACAGCCGCCACCCCCCTACCAGCACCGCCCTCCCAGCAGCCCCTCTGCGTGTGTCCCGTGGCCCTCACCCAGGAGGGTGGTCATCTCCTTCACCCAAGGCACCTCAGGCCCTGCCCGGTCAGCCCTGCTGCCCTCATTGAGAAGGCTATTGACCTCCTGAGATCCCTCACTGTTGGGCAGTGTACCATTCTGAATGCAATCCAGGGTGTAGAGAGGCAGTTGCAACAGACCAATACATACCTGAAGGGCATTCATTCTGGCCAGGCAGCCCAACAGGGAGCATTTCAGGCTCTGGCCTCTGCACTGATGACAGCCATTGTCCCTGTGTCCAGCCTCCCCCCTCCAACTTCCTCCACCCAGACCCAATCCCCAGTACCTCAGCCTATCTCAAGCACACCATCAGACCAGCATGCACACACCTCAACACACAAGTGTGGCTCTGGCAAACATAAGCACCATACATCCCACAGGCACTCACACAAGCATCATACCCATGCAGACATGCCAACATCCACTGCCTCCACTGTGTCCCCCTCCTCCACGTCTCCCTCCACCCTCCCTGTCACGTATCCACTCACACCTGCATGCACCACATCTTCAGCCACTACCTCCATCACCAGCACACCCATCACCACACACCCCTCACGTTCAGTCACCACCCCCACTATCATTCACACATCCCCTGTGTCCTCTCCCAGTGTGTCTGTGAGCCCTCCTCCCAAACTACACAAACGCAGCCACACACCCACCCAACAGCCATCCACCTCACAACAGCCTCCAGCCCATGCACGTCACCCAAAGTCAGCATACGAACACCTCCTACAACCACTACCTCTTCCTCCACTCCCAAACCTTCTCCATCTACCCATCCCAGTGTGTCAAAAAGGTTTTACTCTTAAATGTTGACCTCGTCCCTACACCTCCCCCCCGTCCATCCACTAGGGCCTGCCTTTCCAGGTCTCAACCCAGCACCTCAGCCACCACATCACAAGGCACAGTGGTGCAAGAAACATCCAGATTCTGGAGTGCGCCAAGCAACAGGGCTGCCAGTGTCCCAAGGAGTGAGTCTAAGGACATTCCCCCACCTCCAAAACAGAAGAAGTTGCCCACATCCCGGAGGGAGAAGGCCAAAACACCTGCCACCATGGGCTCAGCCATGACAACAGTTGGGAGAGGCAAGACAGCTGCGCCACCATCCAAGGTGGGGAAGGGCCTGAAAAAGAAAGGCAAGTCAACGTTGCCGCAAACCTGCATGGCAGACAAGACCGTCACCAGCACCGCACCATGCACCGCCGTCACGGGCACCGCCGCCAGCATCCAAGATACTGAGCCCTTCACCAGCACCGCAGACACTGTGCCCTTCAGCAGCACCGCGGTCAGTGAGCCTGCCAACAGCACCGCCGCTCAAGACACCGCCGCCAGCACCGAGGTCAGTGAGCCCGCCACCAGCACCGCCAGCACCGAGGTCAGTGAGCCCGCCACCAGCACCGCCGCTCATGACACCACCGCCAGCACCGAGGTCAGTGAGCCCCCCACCAGCACCGCCGCTCATGACACCACCACCAGCACTGAGGTCAGTGAGCCCGCCACTGAATGCTGTCATTGGCAGGATGAAGCACTCTGTGCACAAAGCCCCCTCCAGAACCAGTGGAGAAAGGCATCCACTGCCTCTGTCCTTGGCAGGATGAAGCACTCTGGACACCAAGCCCCCTCTAGAACCAGTGGACAAAAGCATCCACTACCTCAGTCATTGGCAGGATGAAGCACTCTGGGCACAAAGCCCCCTCCAGAACCAGTGGAGAAAGGCATCCACTACCTCAGTCATTGGCAGGATGAAGCACTCTGGGCACAAAGCCCCCTCCAGAACCAGTGGAGAAAGGCATCCACTACCTCTGTCCTTGCCAGGATGAAGCACTCTGGGCTCAAAGCCCCCTCCAGAACCAGTGGAGAAAGGCTTCCACTACCTCTGACCTTGGCAGGGTGAAGCACTCCGGGCACAAAGCCCCCTCCAGAACCAGTGGAGAAAGGTATCCACTACCTCTGTCCTTGGCAGGATGAAGCAATCTGAGCACAAAGCCCCCTCCAGAACCAGTGGAGAAAGGCATCCACTACCTCTGTCCTTGGCAGGATGAAGCACTCTGGGCACAAAGCCCCCTCCAGAACCTATGTAGAAAGGCATCCACTACCTCTCTCCTTGGCAGGATGAAGCACTCTGGGCACCAAGCCCCCTCCAGAACCAGTGGAGACTGTTATCCACTTGAGAGACTGTGGCTTTGCACTACCCAGGGTAAAGCAGTGGGCAGCCCACCCATTGGAGAGATTTGAGAGACTGTGGCTTTGCACTCCCCAGGATACATCAATGGGCATGGAGCCCCCTCGTGGAGCTGGCGTCGTGCACTCATCCGGCTGAGGTGTCCCCTCTTCACTTAGCCCTGAGGTGCCTGTTTATTTCCATCTGATGCCCCTGCAGTGCTCTCTCCATTTCGATTGGGTATCTTGTGTGGGCCTCACCCATGTATTTTGGGCCCAGTGGTCCACGGACTATATTGGTGCAGTACCTGGACTTGAATCCTTGGTGTACATATTTGTTTATAGTGTATATAAAATTTTGACTAATGGATTTTACATGATTACAATCGTTCAACTCATTTCCTTTTGTCATTGCGTTCTTCCAGGGAGGGTTGGGGGTGTAAATGTAATGTTTCAGCATGTATTGGTGTGTGTGTTGTTGTGGGTGAGGGTGGGGGTGTTGCGTGTTGCATTTCACTCTCTTTTCCCTTCCCCCTCCCCTGTGTTGTAGGTGCAACACTCACCGCGGTCGTCGCCGCCATCGGTCGTGCTCCTGGTAGAGAAGCAGGAATACAATCGCAGGGAGTATGTGGAGTTCAGGCTCCATGGCGTCCTGGTTCCTCGTGGGTTGTGTAGAGGTGAGTGTTTCCCCTTCCAAGTCCTGTTTCCGCCGTGTTTTTGTTTGCGTTGAATCCGCCCCAGAAAAGGTGAAGGATTGGCCTGTCATAATAGTGTGGGCGGTACATTGTCTTCCGCCTGACTGTTGGCAATGACCGCCATGCTCTTTGTCTGTACCGCCGTGGTGGTCGGAGTGTTAAAGTGTCTGTCTATATTGGCGGTTTCCGCCGTGGTCGTAATCCCATTTTTTTTGCCGCCGGCCTGTTGGCGGTATTACCACCGCTTTAACACCGACCGCCAGGGTTGTAATGAGGGCCTAAGTTCTTGTAGATTAAAATTTGAAGAGGAAGAATAATATTGATGCTCTAAATGCTTAATTTTGAGAAGTAGAGTTTGATGCTGTGCATTAAAAGTTTTCTTTTTACTAGAGACAAAATTCAGTATATGACCACGAGCTGCAGCCTTAAACGAATCCCATAGAAATAGTGGGAAAACATGAGGAACATCATTTAATCAGAAAAAATCCTCTACAAAGGCAGCAAAGGATGTGGAAAATTTAGAGTCAAGCAACAATGAATTATTAAATCGCCACCTATTGGATTTGGGATGCACCAGGAGCAAATCAAAATCCGTGATGGCTGGAGCATGTTCAGAGATTACTATAGGTTCAATGGAGGAATTATTAAGATTTTGGGAAAGTGATTTTGAAACCAAAATATGGTCAAGTCTAGATAAGGAGCCATGTGGTGGAGAATAAAATGAGAAATCCCTGCTATCAGGATTACAAGAATCAATTAAAGAATATTGTGAGAAATGCCTTAAATTGTTAATGCATTTAATGAAGAGAAAACTTAATTACAGATTGCCTATCTATGAAAGGATCAATAATTTGGTTGCAATCCCCTCCAAGAAGAAAAAAATCATCATTATACTGCAAACATTGTTTAGTAACATTAGGCCAAAAAAGATCATCTGCGTGGTTAGGACCATAAATACTGCCAATGGTCATTGTAATCCCATTAATACTTAGCTTCACAAGGAGCCATCTACCATCGGAATGCGAGTCTTGCGAAATAACATTAACTGATCATTTTTTATGGCGGAGTACAATAACACCATTCTTCTTTGTAGATGTAGGAGAAGTAAAAAGATTGCCCACCCAACCTCTTTTAAGTTTCAGTGCTTCAGAATCCATCAAATCTGTCTCTTGTGAAAGAACCAAGTGTGGATTATATTTAGCTAAATGGGATAAAATTCTCCGCCTTTTTTATTGGGTTAATAAACCCTTTGACATTCCAAGAAATAACTCTGAATTTTACGTCACATACCATATCTATACATGCAAGGTCTTGTACCCAGACGTGGGTCCTGTGCATCCCATGCCACTGGATTCAAGCTAGCCTGGCTGATGAGGGGTGAAACCCCGAAGCCCGGTCCCAGGATGCTTGTTTCCAGTCCAGGGAAGACCTGGCCTAGCAGTTCGGGCTGGACTGTTCCCATGGGGAACAGGGTCAAGACTGATTTGCATATGGCTGGGTCCAAACTGGAATGGCATGGGCAGCAAAAAAACTATGGATTTAGGCCCAGATCACTGTACTGGGGGTAAATGTTTGACAATGTTCAGCATTCCGTCCATCACTTGTTGTTTTTGCTTTGTCGCCCTAAGTGGGAAGAGTTTGCCCAGACGTGGGTCCCGTGCTTCCCATGCCACTGGATTCAAGCTAGCCTGGCTGATGAGGGGTGAAACCCCGAAACCGGTCTCAGGATACTTGTTTCCAGTCCAGGGAAGACCTGGTCTAGCAGTTCGGGCTGGACTGTTCCCATGGAGAACAGGGTCAAGACTGATTTGCATATGGCTGGGTCCAAACTGGAATGGCATGGGCAAAAAAAAAAACGATGGATTTAGGCCCAGATCACTGTACTGGGGGTGAATGTTTGACAGTGTTCAGCATTCCGTCCATCACTTGTTGTTTTTGCCTTGTACCGTAAATAACTGAAAATACATATATGGGATAGGAAAAACAGAAAAACAGAGAAAGAAAAGAGTAAAGGAGAAACAACAAGAGAAAAGATAGAAAATATTCAAGAGAAAAGAAGAGACAGTACATGTCAAATAAAGACGACTGCAAAAAACATACCTGAGATGAATGAACAATGGGACAGGGGTGGTGACAGCACAGACTGAAGACGGCACAGCAAGGAAACAGAACGCATCAACGGACAAATGATACAAGCAAAAATAATGATTTATAAGATACCAGGAACCTATGGAAAGAAAAGAATATATTAAAAAAAGACTTATAGTCACACCAATATAATATACTGTTATAGAATCTATACGAAGGATCATCGACTTTATCGCAATAGTAATGAACAAGGACATAATAGAATAAGAAGACATATAGGGCCTGATTACAACTTTGGAGGAGGTGTTAATCCGTCCCAAAAGTGACGGTAAAGTGACGGATATACCACCAACCGCATTACGAGTTCCATAGGATATAATGGACTCGTAATACGGCTGGTGGTATATCCGTCACTTTACCGTCACTTTTGGGACGGACTAACACCTCCTCCAAAGTTGTAATCAGGCCCATATAGTCAACATGTAGAAGGGCCACCCGTTTCCATAGGGTTTGTAGAATGTAGTCTTAGGAAATTGTGAAGAGCTGCAGAGGTATATGAAGTGGTCTTATTTTGATATGTCACTTTGAACAGACATGGATGGAATAATCCAAAACAAGCTCCCAAGTCACAAAGCTGTGGACGCAGGTCCAAAAATTTTATTCATTCTGTTTTCTGTAGTTTTGGACACATCCTGTGAGACGAAGATTTTATTTCCTTGCAAAGAAATTTGTTTTTTGACTTTTTCAGCATTAAGCACTCTCAATAGATCAGTAAATTCAAGAAAGAAAATACTCACGCCTCTTGGTTTAGATATGGAGGAATATGGAGGATGATGTCCAATGCGGTGTGCCCCTTGGATGTTCAATACGGTAGAAGATAGTAGGTCCACTAACTTTGGAAAGAATGAAGCAAGAAATGAGATTGGGTCACTCCCTTCAAGACCCTCCAGTAATCCATAAAGGCGAAGATTATTGCACCTGTTTCTATTTTCCAAATCCACCGCAAGTGTCTTCAAAGTGGCCACTTCCTTCTCCAAGTTAGCAATTTTATTTGTTTCATCTTGCACATCACTGACTCTTTGCTTCAAAACAGAAACTCTCACTTCCATATGAGACCACTTAGTATCAAGATTTTGCATCTGAGAATGAGTTTCTTCAATAAAAGGGCAAGGTGCACGTATTTCGTCAAGTACAAGTTCAAGAGAGATCGTGAGGGAGGTTTTACTGGTGAAGGTGGGTCTTGTTTGACCCTCTTATGAGTAGTTGCAGAAATATTCTGAGAGACTTTAGGCAAAGAAGAAGATGAAGAAGACATCTTTCACTTGGCAGAAGAAGACGCTGCAGCAGAAGTATCCAATTGTAAAAACTGCAAACGTTTATCAGTTGAGGAGAACTGATGTGACAGAGATTTTATGTTCTTTAGTTTGCCCATAAAAAAAACTCCTTCAATAAGGAAACAAGTGGCCCAGGAACTCCAAATAATTAATTGATGAGATTTTAAAAATAAATTACATGGCTTGCGCAGAAAACTGCAAACAAATCCATCAAAGGTTAAAAAAAAACAAGCAAATAAGTACATCGTAGTGGTGAGTAATAGTTATTCAAAATGGCTGCATTTCATGAGGAGAAATGTAGAAACCTATTTAAAAGTCACAGAAAAGAAGCTAGGCAGCATTTAAAACATGAAAAATGCTCACCAACATTTCCAGCAGGCAATTATATAAAGGGCACCATGAAAGATGAAAGAAAAACTGCTCCGGTGTCGGAAACGCATCCGACGATGCACGGAGCTCCGTTAGCTAGCAGCCATCTTGGCTTGCGGCTCGCATGCTCCTCAAAACTGAAGGTTTTTAATAGCTAATTAAATATATACACCTAATAGAACCACTGCCTTCAACTCCAGACTGGCATTACAGAATTAAACAAACTGGGGCTAGCTTCATTTTATATTCAAAATATTGCAGCCCCTAAAGTTCTTGCAAATGGATCAGATGAAAAGGACAGATCTTACTCGATCAGCATATTATGAAGTCACAAGCACAAATATAAATCACTGCCTGGAGGTTTTCACAACTCTGTAATTAATACATTCAGCTATGCTTATAAAGTGAATTCTAGCTATGCCACTTTGACACATTGCATGATCTTGGGGACCCCTTCCCTTTTGCAAATGTGTTACCACCAGTGTGACACTGGTGGTAACTATGAGTAGCTTTGCGACCGCATTCGCAGTCACAAAGCAATTCTGAATTGCGATGCGAGTCGCAAATAGGAAGGGAACACCCCTTCCTATTTGCGAGTCGCATTCACAAATTGCGAGTCAGTACCGTCTCGCAATTTGTGAATGAGCATCGCGTTAGGCTGTTTGCATGGTGCAAACTGCGATTTTCGCAGTTTGCACCATGCAAATGACTTGCTACATCTGGCCCATAGCTCTGAAATTTCTCGTTTTTTAACCTCTGAGCAGCACATTTAGGTAATATTGACATTCTAATTGTACTTCAAACAGATATGGTCCAATGATCTTAAAAAAAGAAGATGAAGTTTCACTCCTTCAGAGAATACAACACCCCAAAATGATAAAACTCATCTTCATTCAATACTCTAGCTCAATATAAACAACCCTGATTTGTATTTCTGTACTCATGCCCATATACAGTGCTTTGATGCTTTGTAAATAGCTCCACACTATGCATTTTACCTGGGCTTTATGGGGGCCAGGTCCTGCCAAGTCTTCGAGCAATATTTAAAAAGTGACTTTGAATCAGTTTGCTATTGGGCCCTTCATTCCTTTCCCTTAATTTACTGGCAAATACACTGAGGTAATCTGCGTCATGAATGCAGTCCATGTTTTCATATTCAAATGCTCTACCTCATTTTATCTTTGCTAAGATTATTTGCTTTTTCCAGATGTTGGATTTTTTTAGTGTTTTTCCAAGCAAAATATGACTCATGTGTAGTGCATTCTGATAACTGAATATCCTCCAGGTGTCCTGGTGAGTTCACATTGTGGGTGAGTGTTTATTATGGGTCATAATTGAGAGCTCAGGAGCTGAGGTTGAGGGCAGTGTGAGATTTTCGCAGTGCCTCTCTGGGGGGTCATAAAGGTGGTCAGAATACATGCATATCCAATCATTCCCCCTCTATTGAGAGTACAAAATGATGGTCACATATGTGCCAATTTTAAGAGTGGGAAAGTGTGCCAGTGAGGTACATGAATGTCAAAATATGAAGATCATCAAAGAGAAAACCACAAATGAAGTGCTTATGGGTAATTGGATGAGTTGTATGTGAGAGGGCATAGTGTAGAGGATCGTATGAGAGGAAGTACACGTAAAAGGAGGGAGTAAAAAGTCAAGCTAAAAATGAAAGTGATGAGATGTGTGATACACATTTTTTTATTTTATTTTCATTGGGAGACTTCATCAGATGAAAAATACAATACATAGATTAAGATTCTGCCTTATTGTTTTACATCGAGCCTAGTTATGAATACAGAAAGAAGAATATACAAAACCGATTCTGCATGAATGTTTCACATAGCTACACATAACACATCCATTAAAAAGGGTGTACATATCTCCCTCAAGATTTGTCAGAATTTTGTATAGTCTAAACGCATCTCGTAACCCCATTCAGTCAGTTTTACCTTACAATAGAAGGAGCATGTTCACTCAGAACTCATACAATGCCCTCCCAGATTTTTTACATTTTATAATATGATCCTGAACGTGGTGCATGTTTACTCTCAAATTCTTTAATTTTACCAATTTTAGTCAAGCATTGCTGGATTGTTGGTACTGTTTCGGAGCACCACATTTGAAGACTTAATGACCTTGCAATCAATCGCATAATAAATGTTAGACTTGACAGCCTTAGTGTGGTCACCCCCAACCTTTTGCCGGCCTCCATCCACTTTTTGACACTGTTATTGCTGGTTTTAGGAGTCTGCGCACTTTACCACTGCTAAGCAGTGCTAAAGTGCATATGCTCTCTCTCTTAAAACATGGTGACATTGGCTTATACCCAATTGACATATTTAATTTATGTGTAAGTCCTTAGTAAAGTGCACTGCATGTGCCCAGGGCCTGAAAATTAAATGCTAATAGTGGGCCTGCAGCACTAATGGTGCCACCCACATAAGTAGCCCTTTAAACATGTCGCAGGCCTGCCATTACAAGGCCTGTTTGCAGTTTCACTGCCACTTCGACTTGGCATTTAAAAGTACGCGCCAAGCTTAAACCCTCCTTTTTCTACATATAAGTCACTCCTAAGGTAACCCATAGGGCAGGGTGCTGTGCAGAGAAGCGGCAGGACATGTACCTATGTGTTGTATATATGTCCTGGTAGTGGAAAACTTCTAAATACATTTTCCACTGCTGTGAGGCCTGCTCCTTTCATAGGCTACCATTAGGGGTACCCTCTTATACTGTTTGAGTAGTAGATTCTGATCAGAAAGGAGTAGGCAGGTCATATTTAGTGTGGCCAGAATGATAATACAAAATCCTGCTGACTGGTGAGGTTGGATTTTATATTACTATTTTAGAAATGCCACTTTTAGAAAGTGAGCATTTCTCTGCACTTAAAATCCTTCTGTGCCTTACAGCCTGTCTCCAATCCCCATCTGGGCTGGTTGACAGCTCCCTGGTACATTTCACCCAGACAACCACAAACACAGGATGCTCAGTCATACTTGCACACATCTGCATACTGAATGGGTCTTCCTGGGCTGGAAGGGTCAGGGCCTCACACTTACATTACAAAGGACAGTGGCCTGCCCTCACACAATGGGCTGCCAATCCCCCTACTGGGACACTAGCAGACAGGGTTGTACTGAAAGGGTACCTTGTGCACTTCTAAACCACTCTTTGAAGTCTCCCCCACTTCACAGGCACTTTTGGGTATGTAAACTGGGTCCCTGACCCATAAACTTAGGCACTTCCTGGGACAGATTCTCTGAACCACATTCTGCAACCTGCAAAGAAGAGCTGCCTAGCTGCCCAAAGGATTCACCTGGACTGTTTTGCTGTGAAGGACTGCTGCCTTGCTGTTGCCCTGCTGCCTTGCTGGCCTCTGGCTCTGCTGAGAAATGCTCTCCAAGGGCTTAGATTGAGCTTGCCTCCTGTTTCCTGAAGTCTCAGGGCCAAAAAGATTTCATCTCTGAAAAAGGAACTCCTTGTGTGTCAAAAATCGAAGCACAGCCTGCCGGAATTGACGCACAGCCTGACTATCAGGGAAAGAATCACTAAATCGTCGAACTGGAACGATACAGCCCGGCTCCCCTAGTAGAGATCGACGCAGCGTCAACATTGCAGCCAGAACTTTGACTCACAGCCCACCAGATCGACACATGGCCAAGCCTAAATGATGCAGCCCGACTTCCTTCGGGTGGAATCGACGCAGTGCCTGCCATGCGACAGAAACTCCAACGCATCACGCACTGGTGTATTTTTGTGGTGTTTTCACTGTGTTTTTGCATTATTTAGTGCACAAATTCTTTGCACATTGCCTTCTAAGTTAAGCCTGGCTGCTCAGTGCCA
Source organism: Pleurodeles waltl (assembly GCF_031143425.1). NCBI lineage: Eukaryota > Metazoa > Chordata > Amphibia > Caudata > Salamandridae > Pleurodeles > Pleurodeles waltl. The sequence continues at coordinate 837,604,691 of NC_090450.1, read as the reverse complement.
AGCTACCCAAGGGTGGGCACAGGATAATTTGGATTGTGTGTGACTTACCCTGACTAGGATTGTGGTCCCTACCTGGATAAGGGTGTATACCTCTGCCAACTAGAGACCCCATTTCTAACAATAAAGATACATTTTTTTTGCTTAGGGTTGGCGTTAATTTCACCTGTATATCCGATCACTGCTGTTAATTCATCTAACACATTTTGCAATCCCAATGCATCAGAACAGTATTTTGCCATGTCTGCTCCAAAAACCTTTATTTTTTAACAACTCCATATAATATGGAACCAGGTCCCTGCTTCTTCCATTTGGCATAGAAAAAATTTGTTTCAGAATTTGGGGATATATCTTGTGGAGAGATGCTGGCATCCTATACAGTAACCATAGAATTTTATATGTCTAAGATTTACCACCTTCAGCAACGAAACATTAAACGCGTTTATTTTATTTACACTGTGGTTGTTAATAATATGTCCCCTTTGACTAACCATTTGTCCTGAACGTTAATAGAGTATTTACCTTTTGCTGTCTACAGAGGGCCGCCCAACAGCATATAGACCTATGTGTTCTCATTTACAGCAACTCAATCTACCATACCTAAACTGGTAGTTATCAGTTTTGGATCAATTCCATTCAAATAATGACGTAGTTGGATAAATGACCAGTGTATAGTATCTTTAGCGTACCTAATACTAGGCTCCACTTCCTCCCATTCTTTCTACAAATTAGTTTGTAAGAAATCTTTAATTGTGTAGTACCCATTACTTGCCCATTTTGAAATGATATTCTTAGCTAGAAGTGGTGTATCTCCTATATTTATATATTTCAATTTGATTGCTCCATTAATTACAGGTATACTGTAATGCTTGAACTCCTGTGCCTTATGCCTAATCAACCATTGTAAGCACTTACATCTAACTTTTTTGGGATCTGGTGAGCCTAAGGAAATTGAAAATCTCATACTCTTGCAGAATCAAATGAAGGAATAAATTATCACTTAGCTTTGACAAGGTACCAGCATTACATCTACACGTAATATACCCCACATTTGAGAAATAATATTCCTTTAGGTCTGGGAGACTGAGGCCCCCTTCTTTTATTGAATAACGTAATGCCTCTACAGATAGCCTAGGAACTTTCCAAGCCCATAAAAATGAAGGAATCATCCCCTCTAGCTCCTTAAAAAATGTAATCTGTAGTGCATAAGGGAGAGCAGCGAAGTGGAAGTTACATAAAGGGAGACTAGACATTGGGTTCAAGGAAGAGTGACCCAGAATTGACCGGGGCATGTTTACCCATTTACTAAACAAGCTCTTATTTTTGGATATTAGCAGAACATAATTTATTGCGTATAAATCATTTACATTTTCAGAGACAAATACCCTCAAGTATCATTTTGTTTTAGTATTGATTCATTGGTGGAACTCGTAGAGTAAGGTGTCCACCGGGCAATTGCAAAGTAATATCTCTGTTTTAGCTTTATTTATTTTATAGCCTCTGAGCTCCTGATATTGCTGAAAAATCCCAAAGACCTGCTCCTGAATCTCTATACCTGGTTTAAAGAACAACACTATATTGTCTGTGTATGATTTGATATTAGTCATTCCTTTAATTGGTGCTACCACCACAGCATTAGTGCAAATGGCTATTGCTTTTGGCTCAATTAATAAAGCAAACAATAAAGGCAATAGGGGACAATCCTGTCACGCACTATTACCCACCTGGCATGTTTCAGTATTCTGGGAGTTTATAACTATTAGCACCTTTGCACCCTTGTATAAGCATGCCACCATCTGTATTAACCTCACTGAGAGGCCAAATTCTCTGAGAATAATAAACAGGCTTTCACAACAGACCAAATCGAAAGCCTTCTCTGCATCTAAAAACATGACGGGCTTCAATTAAAAAATGGGTATCACTAAACAATTGCCCCCTTGGCATGAAGCCACATTGATCCAAATTCACTAGGGAGCACATCACTTTACTAATATGATTAGCCAATAATTTTGTAAAGATTTTATAATCTGTGTTTAACAAATTTATAGGCAAAAAACGAGGGGGGACAGGGAGATTAGTTAAGGTCCAGTGTACAGTCTCCCAAAATACTAAACACATCAAAAAGGGGTACACAGTTCCTTAACAACAAATCTAATGGCACAGGTTCAACACCAGCACTTCTTGTAATCAGAAGTACAGGCCCTCACACTTCCATTGGATGTCATGCTTCATCATAGGGCCTGCTCCATGCCAGACCGGCACTGCAATGTCTGAAGGGCCCCCCTGAGGGGGCACTTTGCCGGAGAACTTCAACAAAAGTGTGTGCCAAAAAGCGGGGTCTGGAATATGTTCAAACCTACCCTCAAAGGATGAAAGGCAGAAGAGAGAAAAAACAAGAATTAAAATTGGCTCAGGGAGCTCCTAACAAATAGTTTTAATAAAGTGGAAGGCCTTGGTCAATATTAAAAACAGAACGAGAGTGGGCAAGGAGAAAGGTTCCCTCACTTTCTAAAAATAGGAAAGAAGAGCTGCTAGGGACGCTCTTCCCTACAGCTTGTACATACGGTCAACATGTTCGCGCCTTTGGTGTCCCTACGGATCGTGCAGAGCTTCATCAGGACCAGCTGTCACAACAATTCTTCTGCTATGATACATACCCCCAATAGGTTATTAATGTGCAACATTTACTTACATAAACACTACACTTTGAAAAGCCTAAGTAAGCGAGCCCTCCCCTACTAGGGAACGAGTTCCTTGGGACCTACCCGGAGTACGCTGCCCGTTACAACGTACGCCGGGTAGGTCTCCAGCTCTGGGACCGCACAAAATCAATTATTGCGAGTCCTAATGTCCGCTTGATCCCAAGGAACTCACTCTGTGGATAATGCGGTGAATGGAGGAGACATTGATTCTTTTGTCTCCTGATTCATGTCAGTCTCAGTGCCACCTGTTTGGCCAGCTAAGGTTAACATCTCTCCCTCCATAATTGCCAATGTCTGAAAGTTCATCCTTTGTAGGGAGGTGTGAGGCACTTTAGCAACAGCTGGTACTCTCCCCAGTTCCTCTTTACATTTCTCCTTGATGTGGAGGTGCATTCTGTGGTCAGCCACAGTGCACTGGTGCCCCTGGCTTAGGGCATATTCGAGCCCCCCCCACCGAAGCGAGATTAGGACTGCTTTTATTACTGATGTGATTACTGATGAAATTAATGAAAGACAGAGCAGGGCATGCGGTATAGGGCAGTGCTGTCAGTACTTGCAGTATTGTCAGTACTTTAACTTTTACTTGGATCAAGCGCATCAGGGCTTTTCAGACTTTGAGGTTCTAAGTGTGTCACTTCATAAAGTCATCATACCTCTCTCCATCCACGAAAAAAAGAGCCACAGCTCGCCCCAACTCCTGAGAGCAACAGTTTTCTTACATGGGTTTTGGTGGAGGTGAACTTCTTTATTTATATTTTTATGTCTCAGACTGTTCCAGACAGTCTACCTTTTCCTTACTGTGCCCCTTATAGCCTTAACTGCTACTGCAGGTAGGAAAGGGGAGATCCTTCATCACTCTTACTTGACTTGCTTGCTTTTGCCAGCGCTCCCTGCCCTCTGTTCTCACTCTGCACTCGCAATGCAGGGGGTCAGGGGTTTTCCACTCCCCAGACAAAAATCCTCTGTGCTGCTTTCCTCAGTGTCTCCCCATCTGTCCGTCCGTATGCTGCTACCCCAGGCTGAAACTTCTGCTTCCGGGAGGAGGGGGGCCTAGGCCAGTGAGCACACTAGTGACGTGGCTTGTGGGCCATCATGCCGCTCATCTGTGAGTAAGTCATTCCTGTGACATCCATATGGAGGATTTCGAAATATGTGGGGAGAAAAGGAGTATGAGAGTCTATCAGAGTGAGAGACTGCAAAGGAATGCAGTGTGAGTGGAGATTCAGGAGTGAATGAGACACCCTCAAGACCACTACCCCTTCCATAGACCTTAGTAATGTTTAATTCATAGTCTAATATTTTCATTAAATTTTTTCAATCAACAAAGCTAGCAGGTCTGGCTTTTTTCAAGCGCATGTCTGTTTATGTTTTATATATCTGATTGCAAAAACAGAAAATTCACAGCGAGGCACCCAAATAGTGTTTAGATGGCACTCTCTCTGAAGTACAGGATTTTGGCTTACATGTTTTAAGCCACACACTTAATTATATAAGCCAATCCTCATCGAAAGGAATCATAGTTGAGCTTCTTTGGCCACACCTTTTTTAGAGAACACCTGGCCCTTTTCATCCCACGTAAAGTACTATTCATCCACACATACCTGTGATGTTCAGGGCCTTAGGCCCACATGCTGCACTTAGAGATGACACAGACACTGGAATATATTGCAGGAAGCTGGCCTCTGGGCTCAAGCACGCGGTTTCTTTTATTGGCAGGTGTTACATCACTTGTGATGCCTGTGTTGGATGCTTGGGTATGTGTAAAGCAAGCCCTCAGGGAGTGGCTGGATGACAGCTATGTGTCCGGAAACACATATATATCCAACAGGAAACCACATCCCTCCCAAAATTTAACAAAAAAACAAAAATGAGTCTAACCTGTGGGAATAAATAAAACAAACTAGACACCCCTGAGTCTCTCAGTCTCTAGAGACAGTCAACAGGACAGAACACGAGCAATGGACAGGTGCGGCTGGTAGCACCCGGACATCAGTAGTCCTATCCATGGTTTAACAAGATGACTCTGGGCATGAACACGGCATGGATAGAGTCCTGATCCACCCAAGCTATGTTGGTAAGTCCAACCTGCTCTCACAGTGTTGGAGTTGGTGTCAACAGTTCAAACTAGGGTGCATCTGGAGCATTGGCAGAGTCCGTCGTATAGATTTCTCTTGAGGTGTCTTGGCTTTATGGAGGACAACCCTGCAAGGACTTGGATGGAATTGACAATGATTGGACATCTTCCTCTGAGGACCTGGTGCCTCATGTTGCCTGTCAGTGAAGCAGCTTCAGGCCTATCTCTTGTGCAGGGATTTCCTAGTGCAGGAATTCCCTTGAGGCCCTTTTAAAAAAGTAACCATGGGACCATGTGGACTGTGCTGAGCTGTGTGTGGGCCATGTGGGAGCTGCTGAAGGACCACCAGCAGAGCCAGGGCCAAGTCATTCATGCAATCACAAGGGTAGATGACTCATGGCTTGGTGTGCTTGCTAACAGCACTAAGGTCCACGTGGGGATAGCAGATAGTCTCTGGAAGATTGGTCCCTCACTGTGCCAGATGTGCCTCTGTGGTCTCAGGGCAAAGTGTAAGACTCCAATCTGGAGGAGAGATGCCCCTTTCGGTGTTTAGGGTGATGCATATGGCATGATGGTTTTGTTGCCATTAGACAACTCGTACGGCTGGTGATTAGGACTTGCAGGGGGAAGGCGAATGGAGGAACTTCATAGTTGCTGGTGCTGTTCTTCTGTAACTGGTTTGGGTATTCTCCTACAGCATTTTCAGTTCCTAGCATGGATACCATCATTCCTCAAGCAGCCAGAGGCTGTGGACAGACTGTGGTACTTGAAGCGATGGGCAGATACGCACTTCGACATACTTTTGGTTCTCCTGCTGGGCTGTTTCCAGTGACATCACTCCACATTGGCAGCTTACTTGTGTTGGGAGGTGCACTCTAATGTTGTTCCACAAGTCCTTAGTCTTGTCACCCTTGATCATGTTCTCCTGTACACCTGTGGTCATCAGTTTCTTCTGTGTGACCGGTCTTGTCACACACTCTTCTCTCCTCTCCTTTTTCAGTTTTCCTTTGTAGTGTGGCATCATGCCACACAGCACATGCGTTCTCTTTTTCTGGTGTGAGGTGGAACCAGAACACATTTTGTCGGTTCTCTTCTCATGTCCTGTCCTGTTCTCTTCTCTTGCATGTCCTGTCCTTTATATAGGACTTGATTCTTCTCATCAGGTTGGAGCGGCATCCATCTCTACCTCGCAAGTCCCCTCCTCAGTGATCTTCTCTGGGATCTGCTACATGGATGGTGAGTGACCTTCCTTCCACCTCCCCTTCGCTCGAGGGCGCAATGCTTGGGCCTCATGTCTGTGCTTTCACTGTGATTGGTCCTGCCTAGGGTTGTGAGTGCTTGGCAGGGTTGTTCACTCCATGTAACATTCTCATTGACGGGCTGATGGTGGCCATGCAGTGCTGGGGTAGTGGATGGTACAGCCTCTCTTGTGCGGCAATGCATTGTCTATGCGTCCTCCCTTTGGTAGTGTCTCTGCTTTACTTCATGGAGTGTTTTCCTCAGTGAGAGTTGTCCACTTGCTGGGCCTGGTTGTGTTCTGTAGGTCTGTATCTATTCCTTTTTTGCCAACTTCTGCTAGCATCCAGAGCCTTTCTCTTTTCATACAGTTGTTGGTGCCCTCCCAACGTGTTGGCCCTCACAGTCTCTATTTTTTGGCCTATCAGTATTCCCATAAGCTAGTGGAATCACAGCCTATATTTTGGTTTGCTGTGCTGGTGTAGTGCTGTGACACCCATGGCTCTGGTTCGTTCTAATAGCATTTGCTAGTAGTGCAGAGTGCATTTAATTTCTCTCACCTTGCCAATCTCATCACCTGTGGCCTGCAGCTCTGTGATTGCCAGCACTCTCACTTCAACCGCTGCCGCCTCTCCTCACTGAAATACATCTGTTTGTCCTTCAGGTAAAACATGCATGCCCAGCCCCCTGCTGTGCGTGTCAGCAGGCACGATTCACCGGCTTCTTCAGCCTTGACCAGGGGTGGCAGGGCCAATGTGGGAATGACCGGTACCTCCTCATACTGCAAAGGCAGCAGACAGCGGCTAGGCAGCATGCAGCAGTCTTTTTCTCCTACAGAGATATCACAAATCCCAGCCAGCAGGGCTGTTGCAGGAGACCTCTCTTTTTTGTGCTAGCAGTAGGCAGGTGAACAGACGGGTGTGCAATGCTCGTTCAGTCAATCTCAGGTCTGCTTCGCCAAAGGATTCCCTCACAAGTGAATGCTCCAACAGCAGTTGCCCGGGCCAGTTGCGGAATGGCAAGTGACCGCCAGGTGGTGCTGCAGCCATTACACGAGGCAGCCATGCTGCGGGCTGTGCCGCCCACATGTTGTTTCAAAGTCAAACTCAGGGCATCCAGCACAGGTCGGGCCCTGGCTGTGCACCTCTCACCTGAGGACGGGGCTCCATCTGGCCGCTTGTGCACACGGCGGTGTGCCTCTCACAAGGGCACTGCTGGCACTGCTGAAGTGGCGTAGGAGGCTCAGTGGTCTCCTCACACCAGCAGCTGTGTCAGCATGGTGGTATCAAGGTTTGTGCTCTTCTCATGCAGCGGTGTTCGTTCTTCCACACCGATCGTGCCACACCACTCCCTGTGTGTTGCAGGGAAGTCTCTTTAAGGATGCCGAACTGGGCTCTCCTCTTGTACTCCCCAGAGTGTTTCCTACAGGGGAGCCGAAATGCTTCTTCGTGTACATCAGCTGCCTCAACAGCTCCCGCCAGGCGACTCAGCAGCACTCTTCATTCAAGTATGGCATAGTGAGAACCCCTCTGACTGTATGGTCATAGTGGGTGGGGAGGTGAGATTGGGATACCATATCCACCGTCTTCGTCAGCAATTTGATGTTCAGTGACCTAGGCCCCCAAGCTGCAACAACAGATGACACAGACATGTGTATATGGTGCAGGGAACTGGCCCCGGGCTCGACTCCTGTTTGTTTCAGTGGCAGGTGTCACCTCACTCGTAACATCTCTGTTGGATGGGCGTGGATATGTCTAAAGCCAGCCTTCAGGAAGTGGCTGGAAGACAGCTATGTGTCAGGAAACACGTATGTGTCTGGAAGAAGACTACAATACCTACAGAGAAACATGGCTGCAATTAGTTCCATCTACTGGCACTGAATTTCACCCTCGTGTCTTACGCCGTGGTATATACCATTTTGAACTACCATAAGCATTATAGCATGTGTTTCACCCACTGACTACAAAGGTGGCGTGGGTTTTAAGCGGGAAGCGAATCTTGTCGACTTCTGCGAGAGAACGGCGAGGTAACATTTATTAGGAAAGGATTGGGCTTTAAAACAAAAGAATGTAAAAACTGAATCCATCCTTGGTAGCCTATAGCCTGTTGCCCCTTTCAGAGATTCTATCTCTGGGCCGCGACTGACAGACTCGACAAAAAAAGTCTGAGAAACATTTAAAGAAAATAAATAGGGGAATGTTTTAAGTCTTTATGTATGTTCGTATGTTTCTGATAAAACATCAGACGGAGTAGACAAATACCGCAGGGATATATTTACGAAGCAATGAGACAATTACGTACCAGCTGCTAGTTTTTGCCAAAAGTATATTTTCTTTCTTCACAAATGACACATTTAAACACGAATTCTCAAATTGCTGCCAAAGCGTTTTTGTCTGCTCTTTCGCAGATCTTTTCCTCCCAGTCCAACCGTGTAAGGAAAAAAAAATTAAACCCTGCTTTTGTGAGGCCCTTTTCAGAAACATTCCTCGAGACGTTCTCAGAAGAATGAGCTTCTGCCAATGAAAGGAAGAGGCCAAAGGTTGCTATTTATCCCAGAGAAGCAGCCAACTTATGCCTATTGATGGGGAGGAACCTAAAGAATTGCGGGAAGGAAGAAAGTTGCTCAAAATGCCAATCACGGGGGAATTTTTACGACCTGCCAGTCATAATTAAGAGAAATGTGGCAGTCCACGTAGGTCACAGCAGCAACATTCTCACTGAATAAACAGGCTTCCACTCAGTTGAACTCACTCTAATGACCAAAGTGATAAATGCAGAGCACATCTACCTGTAAAGTGGCTAACTAAACATAAACTGCATTAGATTTCCATTAATCGCATTATGTAGGCCACCATGAAAAAGAACAATGAAACACTGCTGCCTCCCTAGTGACACTTGTGGCCCTACAATCGATGTTAACAAGAACAATCTTGAGCCAACCAGCTAGCACGAGACTAGCGTGTGGTAAGGAGCGTCATTCTGTGACTCGCACGCATCACACATTCATTTATTGTGGTGACCGTAAAGAATAAATGAATCATTTACTGTGGCACAGTATTTTGGGCGATACTACCACACCTGCTAAATAAGGAGGCTGCAGAATGGGATATTTTCACGGTGCTGTTTTTCCCACTTGCTCTGATTACATTCTGTGACTTTTTATTAGCTATTGCTCTACATAGAGAATTTATGAGTTTTTGTCCTGGAAAATGGCGTGCAGGGAAAATTGTGGATGTGATCATCGAAAAACAGCGAATCCCGATTCAAACATAAAATCCAATTTATGCACAATCCAAGGTATACGAAACACTGAGAATAACGGCCTACATACTACCACAGACCTGCGATCTTCGTTGATTTTTAAGTCCATGTTCACTTTAATAAGACACCTACCTCTTTCCTATGGGCGGAGATAACGCAAGTAATTGCCTGTAGCATTATCGTCTGGCATTACCCGAGATTTCCCCAGCTTGCTGTTATTTTAGCACCCTTGCATCCAAAATAGAAATAAAATGTTCTAAATGCAGAAAAAAACAAATAGCAAATGCAAGGACCACTCACTAAATAAGCCCCTGCAGTAGCACCCCCCCCCCAATTATGCAAGAAGGAGAAATCGTGCAATTATTGGTAATTATATGTCAAAGAGTTACGCAGAATTACTGAAGTTACTTACGAAATTGAAATTCTGCCCAGCCTACTTTTCATTTTCCCCCACTTCACCATCACAGTTTTTTTTAAATCTCCAGTTGATATGCTGTTAATTATTTTTAATCTTTCTTCCTCTATTTTAATTATTGTTATAGTGCATCCAATATTCATTGAATGGTTTCTGGTGAAATATAAAGCGCCTAGGTATCTCCCCATCAAAGCACCTAAACAATGCTTTGACCTTCATTCTGTTTTTCTTCATGCCAGGATAGTGGCATATCCTACATGCCATGTGTGTATATAATAAAGACATTGAAAATTATTTTATCCTTTTACCTTCAAAATCTCTCATTGGTTCATCCATTTTGGAAGGAGTGCGCCCCCGAATTGTGCTGCTCCTGCAGTAGCCTTGTGCTGTGTGTTTATTTGTCTTAAATATCTTACCTTCTTTGATATGGTTACCGTAATTGGAGTTTAAAGTCAAATTTATCTTGAATGCACTTTGAGGTGCATTGGACTTTTGTATCTAAACATCTTATCCAGCCATCCACTGGTTGAATTTGTAGCTGAGGAGGGGAGACTCATCAATTATCACGAGTGAGAGACATGTTGGTATATGACCATGCTTACAGGTGACACCATTCATCAAAAGAGCAACGTTGGTGTCGGAGCCAGATGCCAAGGAGTATGGCCACACCTAGTTGAAGTTTCCTGGTGAGTCATTCCCTAACTGACCATACTAGAGCCACAGAAAGTGGGCAGTGGGTGGCAGGGGCACTTCACAAAAGGACAAGGATTGAAGAGGGACAAATCCTGTTCTCTGAAACCTTGGAGGGAACTATTAGCACTCAAGTTAAAATCAAGGTACCATGGAAAAAAGTTAAAAATGACTCACCCACTCCAAGATGTCCCTTTATTAGCGTAGCAAGTGGTCATGAATAAAATCAACTATGGCCCTCATCATGACATTGGTGGTAAGTTATAAGGTGGCGGAAACACCACCAACAGGCTGGCGGTAATTACCGTCAGATTATGACCATGGCGGTGAGAACTCCTGTTGGCACACCCGGTCCTTAATAAGTAAACTTACAAGGAGACTCGCATAGGTCGACTAATTTTTTGATTCGCATGGAGTATCCTAGCTATGATGTGACCAATGTTTCTCAATAATCAATACAAAAAATTCAAATACCATTATGCTAGTCATGAATCAGCAGTTAATAAACATCACACTATGACCTTTCAGTCATGAATAACCACAACTCAGTATAAATTTTAGTAATTTTATTCCCTATTAGTTACAATACTAAGGGGGTCATTCTTACTCCCGCGGGCGGCGGGAGCCGCCCGCCTGGAGGGAGCCGCCATATGGCCGCTCCGCGGTCGAAAGACCGCGGAGGCCATTCTGGCTTTCCCGCTGGGCTGGCGGGCGACCGCCAGAAGGCCGCCCGCCAGCCCAGCGGGAAACCCCTCCCCACGAGGAAGCCGGCTCCGAATGGAGCCGGCGGAGTGGGTATGTGCTTACGGGGGCCCCTGCAGTGCCCATGCCATTGGCATGGGCACTGCAGGGGCCCGCAGGGGCCCCACGACACCCCTCACCGCCATCCTGTTCCTGGCAGTCGGAGCCGCCAGGAACAGGATGGCGGTGAGGGGGTCGGAATCCCCCATGGCGGCGCAGCAAGCTGCGCCGCCATGGGGGATTCCCAGGGCAGCGGAAAACCGGCGGGAGACCGCCGGTTTTCCTGGTCTGACTGCGGCCAAACCGCCGCGGTCAGAATGCCCTGCGGGGCACCGCCAGCCTGTTGGCGTGCTCCCGCATCCCCGGCCCCGACGGTCCTTGACCGCCGGGGTCGGAATGACCCCCTAAGTCATGAGATTAGTTCAAAACTTTATTTGAGTCAACAAATCCGTATTAATTCATTAAAAGGCGCCAAAAACATAGCCTAAAACATAGCCTAATTAAAACTTGCATCAGAGTAAATTCTAAGCCAGTAGCATAAGTCAACAACTGAATCAAAGGCAATAATTTGGTAAGTGTCATGAAGTTCAGCAAATCAGTCCGTCAATCAATTGTCTCTGAAATTTTACCAGTGTCATGGAGTAGGAACCTCACGTAACCCAGATTAGCATCAGCATGTTTGAGAAAACAGTTTAGAACATGAATTTGGAAAAACATCTAGCTATGAGAAAACTATTTAGACAGCGAAGTTGGTACCTAGAAAGAAAAGGCACAAAAAGTAATTCAGTAACATTGTCATATCTACCTATCCTCGGTATGGATCAGCAACAAAAGTCAGTCTTCGTCCTCAGGTCATCAGTCGATCAGCATCACATCAGGCTCTCCTCATAGAGAGTATGACCCCAATGACAGAATCTTGTCTCTTCTCACCAATATCGCATCAATTTCGGAACAAGGTGTGAGGTCTTTTCCCTCTGTCACGTTGTTATATCAAAGTCACCCAGACTAGCCCCCAATTCCTAATTGGTCAATTAATCACACGATTTTACTTTACCCAATAATTTTTGTAATTCAAATCTATAAATTATAATATTACACAGTTCCCATGTAGGTGATTAGTTCACTTTTTGATGTCCTCATCATCCGGCTCGTCAGGTATCGAAAATGTTGCATCTTCTTCTCCAGTCAGTGTCTTCATTGTTCGATTCCTGGGAAAGTACACTCTGAGCGCTTTACAGACGTTTGTTACAATTCTAGATTCATCATCTCCTGTCCGTTGGTTCATGCAAAGATTTCAGCTAAGCAAATTTTATTAAACAATGAGCAGTTCACAGTTAGTTCATTTTGTCAGCATCTTTTCATTGAACGTTAATATTCAGCTTCTGCATGAGGCCTGGCAAGACTAGGCCATGACGTTAGCTAAGTTAAGCCCTACAATATAATGCAAAACATTAGTTACATCTCTCAATATGACATATTACTACATTAATCTAATACATTTCAATATTTCACACATGTTAGTTGCTCTTTTAATATAATTCATGAAATCTGGGGGACACTCCTCGAGGTCACAATTTCAAACGTGCACATTATTTTTCTACATTAGTCATTTTCTACATTTTTGATTACTCAGAATACATAAACATTCATTAATAATTTCTAATCAAGGCATTTGCGATAACAATCCCTCCTCTTATGACTAAATATGTCATCACACCACTTTTACCATCAACAGTTTCATAGCTCAGTTTCTTCAGTATTTTGTCTTCTTCTCAAATCTTCTCTATGGATTCTTTCCCTGTTTCATTCTTCCCTCCTCTGATTATTTTTAGACCTTTTTATTTTAATCTTTTGACACAATTTACATGAACTCCATAATCCTAATATGCAAGCTATTACAATCAATATTCCCTGTATGATTTTTATTAATACCCCATTCCAAATATTTCTAAGCCAATTTCCCACTGAAACAAATACCTCTCCAACCTTCTTCCAAACACCTGGTTCCTTCAATTCCTTCAAATCCTTACTTGAGTTAGTCAGGTTAGTAAGTAAGTCTCCTATCTCCTTACTATTGTTAGGATTGTAAGAACAACAATGCGTAGGGTTAATCATTTTACAGACTCCGCCGTCCTTCGCTAGAAGGATGTCTAAAGCAAGACGATTTTGAAGAGTCATAGCTCTATCCGCAGTCAATTCAGTATCTATCAGGAGTATTGCCCCTGTAAAATTTGTCAGCATGTTATCCACAATAGTAGACAACTTTTGTATATTGATCGAGTTCAGGATGACATCCAATGAAGGAATCACTGCGCCAAATATATCTCCCACTACTGCAGAAGAGGATTCCCTCCTCTGTCGCTTATGTTGTAATTCAGTCAATTTCGGAAACTTTTTCAAGTCATCTATCTGATACATTTTTGGGAATACTATCCCCAAATAACATGTGCCATGCCATCCTCTTGGAATGCGATAATAAGCATTAAGTCCACAAACATAATAAATTCCCAGAATCGCAGGGTTCTGACCATTCAACATAAATGTCCACTTACTCTGAAACAAAAACACATGTTTACATTCACTCGTACCCACAAATAAATTGTCAGTGCGTGATTGTGGCCTGTATATACAAAGCTTCCCTACGTGTAATGCATCTAAAGCTAATTTCCCTTGCATCTTAATTTCAGTGTAAGCATAATCAATCTTGAAAGTCCTTTTCTCTAAGCCTTTTTCTAATTTCTCTTTTAGCGCCTTTCTCCTATCATCAATATGACCTGAAAAGCTCTTTTCTAAAGGTCGAAGCAAGCATGTAAGATTGTTTTTATGAACATATGCAGTTCCAAATGTTAGTGTAGGCTCAAAGAATCCTATACTTTGTCATGATCCTTAGCTACTCTAGTCAATTATCTAATAATAGGAATGAACAAGAACACTACATCAAGTTAGAATAAAAATACTGGATACACCCCTGATCATAAAACCTTGTTAGTAGCAGACTACAGCTTATTCCGTAGGTTAGTGGAAGACTATGGTACGTAACTCCTTCCTCAACTGACGAAGGAATTTGCGTACAGGCAAGACAACCCCTTGCATCCATCATCTCAAAATGCACACTCAACAAGCGATAGAAGACGTTAGAAGAAAGTTCTCCTTGAGCATTGGTATAATCATGCAAATATTTCGCATCTAACTTAAACTTCTCTAAAGCCGTTAGTGTAGTAGTTTCAGAATCAGAAGTATGATTGGCTCCTCTAACATCAAGAACAGACATTCACACAATCACTACTATAAACAAAATCCCACACATAATTGGCAATCCAATGCTCATATATTTACCACGCCTAGGGTCCCTAATTTGATTATTTAACTCAGCCATGATCTGTAAAGAATCAGAAAGCAGAAATAACTTTTAGAAAAGTGCAGCAAAAATCAAAAATAGAAAATTCTTCTTTCAACAGTTCAGTTTCACATCCAGGAACCCCTTTTCCTTTGTCAAAAATCGATTCGTGGCTTGTCACATCCGGTTTTCAATGTCAAATTAGGTTATCAATGTCTCTTCCAGTTATATTTCAACAGTCTCTTTTCTCAAAATATTTTCAGATTGGTTCAACAGTTCAGCTCCTTGATCACCTTCCGGTTACATCAAAATACTGACTTGGAACTTCTCTATCAAAACAAAAAGACATAAACTTGTGTTGCCATTCATTAGTAGTTGCATATGCCCTTTCAGGACTTGTGTATCTTCGACCTGCTATTCTCTTTCTCTTCAACTTTCAATCACCGCTTAACTCTCCTTCACTCAATTCTTCCTTTCTCGTAGTAGCCACTTCTTTGTCTATTGTTTCATTTATAACCACTTCCTTTCTTTTCTCTACTTGTGATTCAGGCCAATTGTCTCCTTTTCTTGATCATTCTGTCAATATTCTTTTCAAGATTGGTCTCTTCTCCTTCTCTTTCTCTGTGGTGTTTTCTCTTGATGGACCTGCAACAGGTTCAGGAGGAGTCAGATCACCTTGACTTTGATCGGTTTCAACTCCTTCCCCTTCTTGGTCTGTCACTTGTTCTGTTTGTTTCTCAGCACCGTATACTTCTGGGAGAACCCCTGCTGTGCTAGGCTCTCCTGCTGCATCTGTCAGGTTTGATTGTCCAGCACCCTCCTGTAATTCTTCACTTTCGTCCCTTACAGGGGTGATAAAACCATCTTCCACAAGCTCTTGCTCGATTCCAGGCTCTCTTTGTTCTTTTTCTGGTTCAGGTGCTGCAACCTGTTTCACTGTTGTTGGTGCTCTCAACAACGCTTCTTCATGATCCAGTGGACATGCCACTTTCTTCATGTGACTCGTGTGAATCCAGTTCGGGAGTCCTGCACATTTCACAGCTGTCATAGTTGTCAGAATCACCAGGTAAGGCCCTCTCCAACGTGGCTCCAAACACGTCTTGCGGACATGTTTTCGGACAACGACCCAGTCGCCAGCTGTCAAGTTGTGCCCTGGATCGTAAATTGGTGGCAGTGTGGTGGCTTCCACCTGCTGAGATAAAGAACGAACCACATCAGCCAGACCCTTGCAGTAGTCCAACACAATATCATCTGTAATATTTACAAGTGCATGGGCTGGAACTGATGGTAATCTCATTGCTCTGCCCATAAGAATCTTGTGGGGCGACAATCCTGTCTTCCTGTCAGGTGTATTTGTCATTGACATCAATACCAAAGGCAATGCATCAGGCCATTTCAGATTCGTATCTGCACACATCTTGGCAGTTCTTGATTTCAATTTACCATTCATCTGCTGCACTAGTCCTGATGCTTCAGGGCGGTAACTACGATGCAACTTCTGCTCAATGTTTAGTGCTGCACACAAAAGTTTGATCACCTCATTATTGAAGTGCGTTCCCCTATCTGATTCTAAAGAGATTGGAAAACCAAAACGCAGTATCAACTATAAGCAACAGCATTGCTACTGTGAGGCTATTGTTTATTCTTGTGGGGTATGCTTCAATCCAGTGACTAAAAATGCACATAATCACCAACACGTATTTCAAACCTCCACACGCAGGCATCTCAATGAAATCCAATTGCATTCTGCTGAATGGAACTCCTGCTCTTCCAATGTGGCTCAAATTCACCACAGTCCCTTTCCCTGCATTTAGTTGCTGACACATAATGCAGCGATGGCATACTGCTTCTGCTGCCTGCCTAAACTTGGGGTTAAACCAATCAATTTTGAACAAACTAACCATGGGATCCCTCCCAATGTGCGTCTGACCATGATAGTATCTCACCATTTGTGACAGCAAACTATTTGGCAAAACCATTTGACCTTCTTCTGATACCCACAGCTCACCCTATCTCTGAACACATTTTAATTTGAGCCATGACCTCTTTTCTTCCTTGTCAACATTGTTTTGCAAGGTTTTCAATTCTTCCATTGTGTCAATCACCCTTAATGCAAAACCTGTACATGTAGTATCTTCTTCAGAAATCAACTCCCACTTGTCCTTGAACGATATACAGTTCAATGCACAAAACATTGCGACGTGATCCACATATCCATTTCCCAGTGACACATAGTCCTGTGATTTTAGATGTGCACTGCATTTCACCATGGCAAATTATTCAGGTAACTGTATAGCATACACCAATTCCTTTATTCTGTCGCCATTTCTTATTGGTGAACCAGTAGAGATTAGGAAACCTCTCTGCGACCACAATTGACCAAACTCATGAAAAATTCCGAATCCATATTGGCTTTCTATATAGATAGTGACTCTCAATCTGGAAAATACATGGCCTGCTCTAGTAAGAGCTACCAATTCTGCTACTTGTGCATAATATACGCCTCGAAGCCAAGAAGCTTCTCAAGTACCTGTAATTGTGCACACGACATAGCCTGCTCTCAGTGTTCCTGTACCATCTCTGAGACATGATCCATCAACAACGACAATTTGGTCATTTTCTTCCAATCAGGTATCCCTTAGGTCAGGTCTTAGTTTTGTGCACAACTCTGTTACCTGAAGACAATCATGCTCAATGTCTTTTTCAATTTCAACAGTATCACTTGGAAGTAATGTTGCGGGGTTCAGCACTGTACATCTTTTCAATGTTACATTTGGAGCGCCAAAAATGCTTGTCTCATGCCTTGTCAGTCTGGCACCAGTCAAATATTGTGTTTTCATCCTTGTCAGTAAAATCTCAACGAGTGAGCTACCATTACCCTCAGAGGGTATCCCATCACTACTCCCTCACATTGTGAAAGGCTTTGACCAGCTACGGCACCTGCACACAAACAATCTGGTAAGGCTGCGGCAACTGGGTCAAAGGTAGCTGAAAAGTAGGCTACAGGGCGAAAAGCACCTCCATGGACCTGTATCAAGACAGACAAAGTACAAGCATCACGTTCATGACAAAACAATGTGAATGGCTTTGTGTAATCAAGCATTCCCAACGTTGGAGCTCTGCACAAACTCTCTCTCAACTCAGTAAACACTTTCATCTGGCCTTATGTAATGGGATCTGTAACATCCTTTTGTGTCCACTGCTGCAATGGCTCTGCAATCTCAGCAAAGTTTGGAATCCACTGACAATAATAACCTACCATTCCCAGGAACATTCTGACATCTCTTTGTGAAGTCGGGGGACTTCTTTGCAATATCATTGTAATCCTTTCTCTAGAAATCCTTCTTGACCCTTTCTCAATTTGGTGTCCCAGATATTTCACTGACTTCTGACACTACTGTAACTTTAAAGGTGACCCCTTATGTCCAAACTTTCTCAAATGATTGAGTAGGGCAATCGAGTCGTACTGACACTTGTCCCTTGTTTTCGATGCAATCAATAAGTCATCAATGCATTGTACTAAAGTCGATTGGTACAGTAATTCCAATGACACCAAGATCTTTTTCAAAATCTGATTAAACAAAGACGGAGACTCTGTGTACCCTGGAGGAAGCCTGCACCAGCTGTAGACTCTGTCTAGGAATTTGAAACTAAAGACAAACTGACTATCCTCATGGAGAGGCACAGAAAATAGAACTTCTGACAAGTCAACCACTGGTAACTATTCTGCATTGCATGGAATCTTAAACAAAATTACTGCTGGGTTTGGCACCACAGGACAACACTTGACCACCATGTCGTTCACTTTTTGCAAATCCTGTACAATTTGCACTTTCCCACAAGGTTTCTTCAAACCCATTATTGGTGAATTACATGGGCTACTCAGCACTTCTTTCAAAACCCTTTGTTTCAGGAATTCGACAATTATTTGTGCCACTTTCATTAGAACATCCTGTGCCATATTGTACTGTGGAAGCTACGGAAACACTACATTGAGCTTCAAAGTGACATTAATCAGCTCCACTCCCTTGATCAGACCCACTTCTTTACCTGTCAGGTCCCACACGTTTTCCTGTACTGTTCCCTAAAAGTCTGCATGAATTTCTTTTACCGTAAACATGGGGAAAAACTCAATCAAAGGGTACTCCTCATTGGTAGTTTCATTCTCAGTTTCTGGACTTAGTTCTTCCTCATCATCATCACTATTTGTCTGGATCTCTATTCCAGCAGTTGAACAAGTAATCAAACATTTGTTCTTGCACAGTAAGTCCCTTCCCAGTAGGGATACTAGACTTGAATCACAGACTACAAACTTATGCAGTCCCTGAAAGTTGCCAATTTCAACCTGTACTGGATCTGTGATCAGATTTGTCAAATGCTTATTCGCTACCCCCACAACCTGGACTGTTCTTGCAGAAAGAGGTAAGTTTGGAACTTCTGCACTCCTCATTGCAGAGCGTGTAGCTCTCGTGTCTGGTAAAAATGAGACCTTATGACCCATCACCTTCCTTCTCACAAAAGGTCCTCTCTGATCTACTTCTACTGATGCTGCAAGCATACATGGCTCCTCATCTGAACTATCACTCATCCATTCACCATTTATTTCATTCTCGCTATGTAATGGGAATTGGTGCACTGTGTCACTACTTCTGTCTTGTCTCTGACCTGTGACCTGCTGAGTAAGCATCATCTGTTGCTGTTCCATCAGGACTTGAGGTATCTGTATTTGCTGTCTAGGTACCTTAGGAGCCTGCTGCTGCATTGATTGCAACTGTGTCATTTGTGCATGAGGCATTTGCACCTGTTGCATGGGTTGAAAATTCTTCATCTGATTCATGTTATTCTGGAAATTTGAATTAAGACCTCTCTTTCTTGGGACTTTCACATTTTGCAATGTATTGACATCACCACTTTGCTGAACAACACCTTCCTGCACCATCATCGGACACTCCCGCTTCCAATGACCCACGACTCCACAAATGTGACACAGTAACATCTTCTTCATCCCTTGCACATCATTCTGAACCACTACAGTACTTAGATCTGCTCCATGATTCATACTGACTCCACAACCTCTACCTCTCACCTGAGGCTGAAACATAATAGTTCCCAGCTGCTGTGGTATCTGCTGCACAAAAGTTCTCGGTACTCCTGTTTGAGCCTTAATCTGCATCACCATCACTTTCTCTTTCAGCTTCTTCTGCTTCAACTCAATCTTGTCACTACAGTATTTCGCATACTGCAACACCTCATCAATCGGCTTCACTTGCCAACAAATCAAATGACTCTTAATCATCTGACCTATTTCAGGTGCAGTCCTTCCACAAACCTGAACACAAAATGCAACATGTCTTTTGGCTTGATCGCTTCCTTGCCACTGTACTCCTTGAACGCTTTCAACAATCTCTTATAGTACACACGTACTGACTCCTTTACGGTCTGCACTGTCCGGTCAGTTCTCTGTCAATCAATATTTTTAGGTGAAATTCTTGTCTTCAGGAACTCAATCACTTTACAATAATGTTTCATTACTTCAGGTGATAGTGCACCTGTAACTCTATCGCTTTCTGGTTCACTTGTTGAACAATCTACTGCCATCTTGCATTCAACCCACAAATCAGCCTGAACCATTATCTCCAACAGAGTATTCAGGTCTTCCCACAGACATTTCGAAAGTTTCACATACCTATCTGTCTGCTGATACCATTCGACCGGTTTCTTCCTCAGCTTTAAAGAATCATTTGTGAATGACAGAATATCACTCCTGTTCCACTGGACATGAACAAACTGCCCTCCTGGAATCTCCATCATTGGTACGACTTTCAAAGGATCCTTTTCTTTCTGAACACTTTCGGACCCTTCTTATGAATCCTATTTCCGTTAATCCTTCTTCTTCGCCCATCTGCCTTCCCACTTTTCTAATGCTCCCCAAATCTGTGCACTCTGTAATAATTCCTTAAGATGCGCTTTCATTCCAGCTGACCTTAAGTGTTCAAAATCTTTCGCTTCAAAATCTAACCTATAGCTCCTTTTCAGATGCTTTGTTTTCCCAATTTCTATGTCATGTTTTTCTGCTAAGTTTGCCAACCTCTGATGCATCCTACCCACTTCGCTTGTGATTCTCGGACATAAGTAGCTCAGTTCTTCTTCAGTGTATGATTCTAATCTATTTACTACCATTGATCCCTCAACTAGTTCAGTTATTGCTGTAGCCAGCCTCACATGATCAATCTGCTCTTCACCTTTGGACACATTCACTGGAGTATTCAGACTGTCTAGCCACTCATTCAGCTGCTGTGCTGTCAATCCCTGCAATGTAATATTATTGCATTTGGCAATGGCACCTGTTGTACCACTGCACCTGGAGTTTGCGGTGTCAAAAGCTTTCAGCTCTGACTTACACTTGCGCCATTTGTGACTAAGATCCATTAACTACCTTGATCCATCAAAGGTCTGACCTATAGACGATACTACCTGCACATGTTCTCTCACCCCCCTCCTCACAAGGCTCTGTGACATTTCACCCTGCTCTCCTGTAATCGGCTTCTTCTGTGCAAACAATGGTACCGCTGGACCAACAGTAATCAGCAGCGATATTGCGCCTGGGGCTGCTCTGGCACCCGTATTCTGTGGAAGGGCTACTCCCATGCTCTGAATCATCACTGGAGTCACATCTGATTGTGCCCCTGTCATTGGTGTAAACTTCGGCAAACCCTGTGGCTGTGCCTGAGGCATCAACATCAGAATCGGCTCAGTCTGATGTTGATGCCTCGGAACCAATTGCTCTGTAGGTACCACTAAATTCGAAGTTGTCTCAAGAACTGGTATCTGAGGATACATTCTCTATACTTGTGGAGGATGCATCTGCGCTTGGACTACCGAAGTAGTCAATGCATTTGGAGTACTTTGCACAACCCCTTGTGCCTGTCCATTATTTGCATGTGCTTGTCCCGCTGTCCCCGACACTTGTGCTAGAGCAGTTGGAGCAGAACTAGTACTTGGAACCCCCTCATGCACCGCGTATGGTGGAGGTCGGTCCCTCAGCACCTGAGTAATAAGATCCTCAACATCTGAGTCTTCTTCTTCTATGTAGGTCTTTTTCTTCTTTTTACTCCCTGATGAACACTTATCACTTTTGGTCTCCTCTTTCCCTTCTGCCTCATCTTCCTCTGTGATAGCAGGAAACAACTTAACGTCCTGCAATGTCACTGTTCTCCACTTCTTCTGTTCCCAACCCCATCTTGCTTCTGCAAAAGATTTTTCCACCTTTCTTATTCTCCTCTGAAACTTTACTTGTTGTTGTTGTCTCGCTATGAGCTCCCAAACCGCTAATGCCTCAAACTGTGCTGGTCTTGGAAGGGCCTTGTCTCATACATCACCATCCGTAATTGATCCAAAATTCTCAAATTAAACGTTCCATGCTCTGGAAACACTAAAGCTCCTTGTTTCTCTGTCAGTTTGCACCACTGCTTTAACCAAAGACATGGCACGACACCTCACTCCTCCATCACAATATAAGCCGAAGACTTTTCCGGTGGGGTAGGCTCCCCCACTGTCGCCTTAATGTATGTATCTCCCTTCATGGCACTCCTAAACCCTTTGAAAAATGTAATCTTTTCTACTTTTGTATATTCAAATCAAATCAGGAAATGACTTTTACTCCCAGGATTCCTTTCACCCGCTTTCTCAACCAATTGCCTCTCACAGATGGCTGCCAATCCGCGTGCGACTCTTCTGCTAACCAACTTATCCCAGCGCGGCTCTAATGACGTCACACTCACACGTACTGTGGCTGACAAAGTCTTGCGCCTCCTAAACTCCAATTCACACAAAACTAATGCAAATTATTGTGAGCACTAACCAAAAACCAATAACCAAAAACAAATCAGCTGGCTTACTATAGGAAGGTAACACAATTGCTTCAGAGACCTTATGGATTTTCACTGATGGCCCTTTCGCTCATGCAGCTATTCCTCTTTAACAGTCTCCCGCATTCACAAGCAAAATTCAACCCGCAAATTTTATTCTCAACTGATCAATGGGTCTGTCCTGGTGCACATAGGACTCACCAAATCTCAGTCGAAAAGTTCTCTTTCGTCCACTTTAACTCACACACCAACTTGCTGACCACGCCCGATCAACCTACTTAAACCAGACAGATTACAACACATAACCAAGTGTCTTCTACACTTGTCCATATACTCCGGAGTCTTAGACCACACAGCAGAGGTCTCCAAACTATTTAATGCCGCGCCCCCCCAGTTGAAAAATAAAAATCATTGGGCCCCCCTCAGAATTTTTCACAATTATTTTATAAACATGGCAATGTTTAAATATGTCTAAACCTATTTAAACATTGCAGTTAGGTACTGTTACCTTTTTAAAACTGCAATAACATCCTCCTGCTTAAAATAAAGGCCTGTTATCTGTATAATATTTATTTTGGCCAGAATCTGGGGCCCCCCCTGGGATCACTTCAGGCCCCCCTAGGGGGGCCCGCCCCCCAGTTTGAAGACCTCTGCCACACAGGGTCCGTATATCAACAACAACCACGTGGACAATTTTTGAGCACAAAGAGCCACACACATGTGAAGTTTGACTACTTCCCTACTCTCATACTGTGGAGTACACACACTACTCCTACAATCTCATGTGGAATACGTAAACTCCCTTCTTCCCTCGCGTACGTCACAATTCACCTGCTGTTAGACCTGACAGCCTTAGGGTGGTCACCCCTAACTTTTTGCCTGCCTCCCTCCACTTTTTAGACACTGTTTTTGCTGGCTTTTAGACTCTGCGCACTTTACCACTGCTAACCAGTGCTAAAGTGCATATGCTCTCTCCCTTTAAACATGGTTATCTTGAATCATACCTGATTGGACTATTTAATTTACTTATAAGTCCCTAGTAATGTGCACGATATGTGCCTTGGGCTGGTAGATTAAATGCTGCTAGTGGGCCTGCAGCACTGGTTGTGCCACCCACTTAAGTAGCCCCTTTTCCTTGTCTCAGGCCTGCCATTGCATGGCCTGTGTGTGCAGTTTCACTGACACCTCGACTTGGCATTTAAAAGTACTTGCCAAGCCTAAACCTCCCCTTTCTCCACATATAAGTCACCTCTAATGTGTGCCCTAGGTAACCCCAAGAGCAGGGTGCTGTGTGGGGGAAATGTAGGACATGTACCTGTGTAGTTTACATGTCCTGGTAGTGTAAAACTCCTAAATTCGTTTTGCACTACTGTGAGGCCTGCTTCCTTCATAGGCTAACATTGGGCTGCCCGAAGTGGTAGCTGCTGATCTGAAAGGAGTAGGAAGGTCATATTTAGTATGGCCAGAATAGTAATACCAAATCCTGCTGACTGGTGAAGTTGGATTTAGTATTACTATTCTAGAAATGCCACTTTTAGAAAGTGAGCATTTCTTTGCACTTAAATCTCTCTGTGCCTTACAATCCATGTCTGGCTGGGCTTGGTTGACAGCTCCTTGTACATTCACTCAGACACACCCCAAACACATTGTACTCAGTCTCACTTGCATACATCTGCATTTTGAATGGGTCTTCCTGGGCTGGGAGGGTGGAGGGCCTGCTCTCACACAAAGGACTGCCACACCCCCTACTGGGACCCTGGCAGACAGGATTGGACTGAAAGGGGACCTGGTGCACTTCTTAGCCACTCTTTGAAGTCTCCCCCACTTCAAAGGCACATTTGGGTATAAAACAGGGCCTCTGCCCTACCTCATCAGACACTTGCTGGAGAAGAAACCTGAACCAGAACCTGCATCCTGCCAAGAACTGCCTGGCTGCTCAAAGGACTCACCTGTCTGCTTTTCTACAAAGGACTGCTGCCTTGCTGTTGGCCTGCTGCCTTGCTGAACTCTTGTCTGGCTGTAAAAGTGCTCTCCAGGGGCTTGGCTAGAGCTTGCCTCCTGTTCCCTGAAGTCTCAGGACCAAAAAGACTTAAATTTTTCATTTGGACTCTTCGTGCGCCGAAAATTTCGACGCACAGCTTGTTCTGCGGCGAGAAGACGCCGCACACCGACGCTGATCGAAGCGACGCCTGCCGTGAGAGCGAAACTTCGACGCACAGCCCCGCGGAACGACGCGCAGCCGGAAAACAAGCAGGAGAATCCACGCACAGACCCGGGACATCTGGTAATCCCCGCAACCCACAGAAAGAGACTGTCCGCGTGCCGGAAAACGACGCACGACTTCCCCGCGTGAAAAATAACGACGCAAGTCCGTGTGTGCTGGGGAGAAATCGACGCACACACCATTTTTTCACGTATCTCTTCTTCTGCGGCCCTTTGCAGAGATTTTCCACTCCAAACCAGGTACTTTGTGGTTGAAAGAGACTTTGGGGGTTATTCCAACTTTGGAGGAGGTGGTAATCCGTCCCAAATGTGACGGATTTACCACCAGCCGTATTACGAGTTCCATAGGATATAATGGACTTGTAATACGGCTGGTGGTATATCCGTCACTTTACCGTCACTTTTGGGACGGATTACCACTTCCTCCAAAGTTGGAATAACCCCCTTTGTTTGCTTTTTAAAGACTTAAGACACTTTGGGGGTCATTCCAACTTTGGCGAGCGGCGGAGGCCGCCTGCCAAAGTTCCCCCGTCGAAAGACCGCGGGGTCATTTCGACTTTCCCGCTGGGCCGGCGGGCGACCGCCAAAAGGGCGCCCTCTGGCCAAGCTGGAAAGACCCTGCAACAATGAAGCCGGCTCCGAATGGAGCCGGCGGAGTTGCAGGGTTGCGACGGGTGCAGTAGCACCCGTCGCGATTTTCACTGTCTGCAAAGCAGACAGTGAAAATCCTAATGGGGCCCCCAGGGGCCCCATGACACCCGTTCCCGCCATCCTGGTTCTGGCGGTGTAAACCGCCAGAAACAGGCCGGCGGGAAGGGGGTCGGAATCCCCATGGCGGCACTGCAAGCAGCGCCGCCATGGAGGATTCTCTGGGCCAGGGGTAATCCGGCGGGAAACCGCCGGATCCCCTTTTCTGACCGCGGCTTTACTGCCGCGGTCAGAATAGCTCTGGAAGCACCGCCAGCCTGTTGGCGATGCTTCCGTTGCCCTCCGCCCTGGCGGTCATAGACCGCCAGAGTTAGAATGAGGGCCTTTATATCACTTTTCAGTGATATCTCTACAATTTCACATTGCATCTTTACTCGTTTTGACCTACAATTATCCTGATAAATATTATATATTTTTCTAAACACTGTGTGGTGTATTTTTGTGGTGCTATATTGTGTTATTGTATGAGTTATTGCACAAATACTTTACACATTGCCTTCTAAGTTAAGCCTGACTGATCGTGCCAAGCTACCAGAGGGTGGGCACAGGATAATCTTGGTTTGTGTGTGACTTATCTTGACTAGAGTGAGGGTTCTTGCTTGGACAGAGGGTAACCTGACTGCCAACCAAAAACCCAATTTCTAACATTGGTGATCAGCGGTGAGGATAGGACTTGTATTTGTGCAGTGACTTACAGTAGCTAAGTATTTCACTACCTACCCACAGTTGAAGGTCAACTTGATTTTTATCTCTTTTTTGCAAATTTGTTTTTACTGACAATTTTCAAAAACTAAATCCTCACTCAACATGTCTCTGACTGGGTCTCAAATTGGATACTTTGACCTAGTCCTGTTGGATACATATACGGTCAAACAGCTAAGAGGGTTCTGCAGGGCAATGAGGGTACACACCCAAGGGGCCTCCAAAAAGGAGGACTTTCAAGTGGCGCTGAGGGCCTGGGCAGAAGCCCATTTAGAGGAGGATGATGAGGAAGAGGAGCCAGAAAATGGCCCCTCAGAGTTTTGTTGCCATCAGTGGATGATGTTACCACTGCAATTGTGCCCCCTTCCAGACCAGGGAGCAGTGTCTCTGTGCAAAGCCTGACCGCAGAGGAAAGGAGAGAGGAAAGGGAGTTCCAATTGCAAATGGCAAAACTGAAAATTGAGGCTCAACAGGAGGAAAGAAGGGCAGAGAGAGAAGCCAAGCAAGCTGAGGCTGAAAGAGCAGCCAAACAGATTGAAGCTGAAAGAGCAGGAGCTGCAGCTGAGAGCGCCTTGGCTGAAAAGAAACTGTTATTGGCTCATGAACTGAGGCTCAAGGAGCTGGATCTCAAGGCAAAGCAGTCTGAATCCAGCAATAATGGTGGCAGCATACTGACAGGACCTGCTGGAGAAAAGAGGGTTCGTATACCCAAAAATGTGGTGCCCAGTTTTGTGGTGGGAGATGACATAGATAAATGGTTAGCTGCTTATGAAGTTGCACTAAGGGCTCATGAGGTTCCTGAAGGGCAATGGGGGGTAGCTATGTGGGGTTATGTGCCACCATTGGGGAGGGAAACACTTCTCACATTGGATCAACCTGATCAAAACACATACCCACTTCAGAAAGCCACTTTACTTGCCAAGTTTAGGCTGACCCCTTAGGGATACCGTCAGAGGTTCAGGGACAGCACCAAACAAACCACACAAGCATGGGTAGATTTCTTTGACTTTTCCAGTAAGGCACTGAATGGATGAGTGCAGGGCAACAAAGTAGATAATTATAAAGGGTTATATGACTTGATTCTGAGAGAGCATATGCTTAATAGTACTTTTACAGAGTTGCGCCAACACTTAGTGGATAGTAAGCTGACTGATCCCAGGAAGCTTGCTGAGGAGGCGGACCTCTGGGTTATCACCAGAGTGTCCAAGAAGGTACCTGGGGGGGACACCCACAAAGGTGGTCAGGGTTCCCAACAGAAGAAAGAGGGGGGGATAAACTTACAGATAAGGAACTCTCCAAAGGCCCCCAAAAGAATTCCCAGGGAGGGGGTAGCAACCATTCCTTTTCCAGGTTTGGGAAAAAGCCAGGGACATATGATAGGTCAGGGAAATCCAACCCCAAATACATGGAGTGTTACCAGTATGGTCACAATAAAGGCGACCCCCAGTGCTCCAAGAGAGCAACGTCCAGTACCGGACAGACACCTGGGTTGACTAGTGTAGCGCTCGGGGGGGAGATGGATCCAGATAGCTTTGGGGAACAGGTAGAGATTTCCCTAGTGTCCCTGGGAGAAGGAGAGATGGTGCCCAAAGCCCACATGCCCCAAAATACTTCCAAGTACAGGCAGTGGGTCACCATTGATGGGCAGAAGGTGGAGGCTCTGCGTGACACAGGAGCCAGTATGACTACTATCAAGAGTCAGCTGGTGACAACAGAGCAGATAGTCCCTAATACATTCCACCAGGTCATAGTCGCTGACAATCGTGAGAGTCACCTACTGATGGCTCTGGTTCCCTTTGAGTGTGGGGGGGTCCCTGGTACTCTGAAAGTAGCTGTGAGCCCTGCCATGCCTGTAGATTGTCTGTTAGGCAAAGATCTTGAGCATACTGCTTGGAAAGAAGTAGAGCTCAGATCTCACCTGGAGATGTTAGGGTTACCTGAGTGGGTCTGCATGACCACACGGTCCATGGCTGACCGAGAGGGAAGTCAAGGGCGTCTGGAGCCTGGAACAATGGCCCAGAGAACTGCTAAGAGGAGGGACAAGGGGCGCGGGAAACCGGCCCCAGAAGTTCCCGCAGTGGTTGACGGGGCTCCTGAGGAGGAGGCTCCCGAACCAACTGGGGAAGACATTGCCACCAGTGGAGAAGTGTGGCTCAATGGTTAGAGCGGCAGACCCTGAAGCAGAGATCTGGCTCAAGACCAGGGTTCAAGTCCCGCTTCGGCAGGTCTTGGGCTCAATTCCCCTTGACCAGATAATTCTCGCCTCAGTGCCTAATCTAATTCATGGGTCCCACTCTGCAACTCTGGGCAATAGCTTGCTTAATCTCCATAACGGCCCCAACAGCGCTTGGATGCATAGCTTCACCCTGGGGGTGCTCAGGAGTGGGTGCCTCACAGGGAAAAGCCAGGAGGGGTTCCATAGCAGTATGAGTACAGCGCCTTGAGACCCTAACGGGTGAGTAGTGCGCTATACAAGTGCTAATTTTACCCTAGGTGACCTACCTGAGCTTGCTGGCTGGCAAGTTGAGGGTGGACCTACCAGGGAGGAATTCTGCAAGGCGCAGAAAGAATGTCCCACTCTAGTGGGTCTGAGGAAGCAAGCCTCAGACCAGGCGGCAGGTGAAGCCTCTGGCGATCACCACATATATTGGGAGAATGATCTCCTCTACAGTGAGCCTAAGGTTCCGGCCACTGGGGCAGCGCGTGTGCTGGTGGTCCCCCAGTGTTACCAAACCTTCCTACTGGGTCTGGCTCACAACATTCTCCTGGCAGGACATTTGGGGCAAGGCAAGACCTTTGACAGGCTTGTCACCCACTTTTATTGGCCCAGAATGAGGACAAACTCAGATAAGTTCTGTAGATCTTGTCCTACCTGCCAGGCCAGTGGTAAAGCAGGAAAAAGGGTTAAAACCCCCCTGATTCCCCTTCCTGTCATTGACACCCCCTTTGAAAGGGTGGGCATCGACATTGTTGGTCCATTGGACCCCAAAACTGCCCTAGGCAACAGGTTCATCCTGGTTTTGGTGGACCATGCCACCCGTTACCCAGAGGCAATCCCTCTGAGGACCGTAACTGCACCGGTGGTGACCAAAACTCTGATGGGGATATTTACCCATGTGGGATTCCCAAAGGAGATGGTGTCTGACAGAGGCACTAACTTCATGTCTGCAAACATGAAGTCTCTGTGGGATGCGTGTGGTGTAACCTACAAGTTCACCGCACCCTATCACCCCCAATCTAATGGTCTTGTGGAGAGATGCAACAAGACCTTGAAAGGCATGATTGGTGGCCTCCCTGAGGCCAGGAGGCGTAAGTGGGACGTCCTCTTACCATGCCTTCTCTTTGCTTACAGAGAGGTCCCCCAGAGGGGGGTGGGGTTCAGTCCCTTTGAGCTTCTCTATGGGTACCCTGTCAGGGGACCCTTAAGCATTGTCAAGGAGGGGTTGGAGAAACCTCCAAAGGCGCCCCCTCAGGATGTGGTCAGCTACATGTTGGCCCTCTGCAACCAGATGAACCGCTTCTGGAAAGAGGCCCAAAGTAACCTTGAGGCCAGTCAAGAGGTAATGAAATGCTGGTATGACCAGAAGGCCACCCTGGTAGAGTTTCAACCTGGAGACAAAGTGTGGGTAATGGAGCCAGTAGAGCCTAGAGCTCTCCAGGACTGCTGGTCTGGCCCATTTGAAGTAAAGGAGCGGAAAGGGGAGGCCACTTACCTAGTGGACCTCCAAACCCCTAGGAACCCCCTAAGGGTGCTCCATGTCAACTGACTAAAGGCTCATTTTGAGAGGTCTGAGGTCAACATGCTTCTGGTCACAGATGAAGGAATGGAAGAGGAGAGTGAACCTCTCCCCGACCTCCTATCTGCCCAAGAAGGTGATGGGTCAGTGAAAGGGGTCATTCTCTCTGACTCGCTGACTCTAAACCAGAAAGGAGACTGCTATGAGCTGTTGGAGCAGTTCTCCCCCGTTCTCCCTTACTCCTGGACTGACCCCCCTCTGTGTTCATGACATTGACACAGGTGACTGTCTCCCTGTGAAGAACAAAATTTACAGGTTATCTGATAAGGTGAAGGCCAGCATCAAGGAGGAGGTCTCCTAGATGTTAACTTTAGGGGTTATCGAGAAATCCAGTAGTCCCTGGGCCAGCCCGGTGGTGTTGGTCCCTAAGGCTACTGCCCCAGGTGCGAAGCCAGAACTCCGGTTCTGTGTGGACTACCGGGGTCTCAACTCAGTCACACGGACTGATGCTCACCCCATCCCCCGAGCTGATGAGCTCGTTGACAGACTGGGCGCTGCCAAGTTCCTGAGTACGTTTGCTCTTACTTCAGGGTACTGGCAGATCGCCCTGACTGAGGGGGCTAAAGAGAGATCCGCATTTTCAACCCCTGATGGCCATTACCAGTTCCGGGTGATACCATTTGGGTTGAAAAATGCCCCCGCTACCTTCCAACGGTTGGTTAACGGGGTCCTAGCTGGCAAGGATGCCTTCTGTGCAGCCTACCTGGATGACATAGCTGTCTACAGTTCCAGCTGGGAGGAACACCTGCTCCACCTCAAGAAGGTGCTTCAGGCCCTGCAACAGGCAGGCGTGACCATCAAGGCTAGTAAGTGCCAGATTGGGCAGGGTTCCGTGGTGTACTTGGGACACCTAGTGGATGGTGGCAAGGTGCAGCCACTCCAGGCCAAGATTGAAACTATAAAGGCCTGGCAACCACCTAGAACACAGACTGAGGTGAGAGCCTTATTAGGCCTCACAGGATACTACCGCAGATTTGTCAAGGGCTATGGTACCATTGTGTCACCCTTGACAGAACTCACTTCCAAGAAACAACCTAGGTTGGTGAATTGGACAGAGGCTTGTCAGAAAGCCTTTGACTCTCTGAAGGAAGCGATGTGCACGGCCCCGTGCTCAAGGCCCCTGACTACTCCCAGGAATTTATCGTGCAGACAGACGCTTCAGAGCATGGCATAGGGGCGGTCCTAGCACAGCTAAATGAGGAGGGCCTAGACCAACCAGTAGTCTTTATTAGCAGAAGGCTATTACCACAGGAACAGAGGTGGAGTGCTATTGAGAGAGAAGCTTTTGCTGTGGTCTGGGCACTGAAGAAGCTAAGACCCTACCTGTTTGGGACTCACTTCCGGGTTCAGACCGACCACTGGCCCCTCAGATGGCTCATGCAGATGAGGGGTGAGCATCCAAAACTCTTGAGGTGGTCCATTTCCCTACAGGGGATGGACTTTACGGTGGAGCATCGCCCAGGGGTTGACCACGCCAATGCTGATGGTCTCACCAGATACTTCCGCCTTAGCAATAAGAGCTCCCAGGAGGTCGGGTAGCTTTCCCCACTTTCAGCTGGGGGGGCATATGTTAGACCTGACAGCCTTAGGGTGGTCACCCCTAACTTTTTGCCTGCCTCCCTCCACTTTTTGGACACTGTTTTTGCTGGCTTTTAGACTCTGCGCACTTTACCACTGCTAACCAGTACTAAAGAGCATATGCTCTCTCCCTTTAAACATGGTTATCTTGGATCATACCTGATTGGACTATTTAATTTACTTATAAGTCCCTAGTAATGTGCACTATATGTGCCTAGGGCCGGTAGATTAAATGCTGCTAGTGGGCCTGCAGCACTGGTTGTGCCACCCACTTAAGTAGCCCCTTTTCCTTGTCTCTGGCCTGCCATTGCATGGCCTGTGTGTGCAGTTTCACTGACACCTCGACTTGGCATTTAAAAGTACTAGCCAAGCCTAAACCTCCCCTTTCTCCACATATAAGCCACCTCTAATGTGTGCCCTAGGTAACCCCTAGAGCAGGGTGCTGTGTGGGGGAAAGGTAGGACATGTACCTGTGTAGTTTACATGTCCTGGTAGTGTAAAACTCCTACATTCGTTTTGCACTACTGTGAGGCCTGCTCCCTTCATAGGCTAACATTGGGGCTGCCCTCATTCAGTATTGAAGTGGTAGCTGCTGATCTGAAAGGAGTAGGAAGGTCATATTTAGTTTGGCCAGAATAGTAATACCAAATCCTGCTGACTGGTGAAGTTGGATTTAATATTACTATTCTAGAAATGCCACTTTTAGAAAGTGAGCATTTCTTTGCACTTAAATCTTTCTGTGCCTTACAAGCCACGTCTGGCTGGGCTTGGTTGACAGCTCCTTGTGCATTCACTCAGACACACCCCAAACACAGGGTACTCAGCCTCACTTGCATACATCTGCATTTTGAATGGGTCTTCCTGGGCTGGTAGGGTGGAGGGCCTGCTCTCACACAAAGGACTGCCACACCCCCTACTGGGACCCTGGCAGACAGGATTGGACTGAAAGGGGACCTGGTGCACTTCTTAGCCACTCTTTGAAGTCTCCCCCACTTCAAAGGCACATTTGGGTATAAAACAGGGCCTCTGCCCTACCTCATCAGACACTTGCTGGAGAAGAAACCTGAATCAGAACCTGCATCCTGCCAAGAAGAACTGCCTGGCTGCTCAAAGGACTCACCTGTCTGCTTTTCTACAAAGGACTGCTGCCTTGCTGTTGGCCTGCTGCCTTGCTGAACTCTTGTCTGGCTGTAAAAGTGCTCTCCAAGGGCTTGGATAGAGCTTGCCTCCTGTTCCCTGAAGTCTCAGGACCAAAAAGACTTCAATTTTTCATTTGGACTCTTTGTGTGCCGAAAATTTAGATGCACAGCTTGTTCTGCGGCGAGAAAAACGCCGCACACTGACGCTGATCGACGCAACGCCTTCGGGGCGAACGGAACTTCGACACACGGCCTCGCAAGGAAAACACCGCCCGACTTCCAGAGGGGAAATCGACGCAACGCCTGCTGTGAGAGCGAAACTTCGACGCACAGCCCCGCGGAACGACGCGCAGCCGGAAAACAAGCAGGAGAATCCACGCACAGACCCGGGACATCTGCTAATCCCCGCAACCCACAGAAAGAGACTGTCCGCGCGCCGGAAAACGACGTACGACTTCCCCGCGTGATAAATAACGACGCAAGTCCGTGTGTGCTGGGGAGAAATCGACCCACATACCATTTTTTCACGTATCTCTTCTTCTGCGGCCCTTTGCAGAGATTTTCCACTCCAAACCAGGTACTTTGTGCTTGAAAGAGACTTTGTTTGCTTTTTTAAGACTTAAGACACTTTATATCACTTTTCAGTGATATCTCTACAATTTCACATTGCATCTTTACTCGTTTTGACCTACAATTATCCTGATAAATATTATATATTTTTCTAAACACTGTGTGGTGTATTTTTGTGGTGCTATATTGTGTTATCGTATTAGTTATTGCACAAATACTTTACACATTGCCTTCTAAGTTAAGCCTGACTGCTCGTGCCAAGCTACCAGAGGGTGGGCACAGGATAATCTTGGATTGTGTGTGATTTACCCTGACTAGAGTGAGGGTTCTTGCTTGGACAGAGGGTAACCTGACTACCAACCAAAAACCCCATTTCTAACACCTGCGATTTGCATAAGCTTTGCAAGCACAACCTATCACTCTCATACTATCACTAGAATGCAGAGAACATTCCCAACACTACTAGCAGGATCTAGGATCTGGGAAAGTCATTTCTGGGCATAAGGGGACATCATTCTTGCCACAATTACCACTTCGAAAAACAAAATCCAAATCACAAAAATTTTGAACAAATAACCTAACTCAAACTACTACCATAACCATCAGTCATCATATAACTAGTTCTCCAAGCAAACTAACCATCAAGCTTCTACCAAAAACTGATGGCGCACCTGGTCTTTAATAAGTAAACTTACAAGGGGACACGCATAGGTCGATGAACCGTTTGATTCCCATGGCGTATCCTAGCTATAATGTGACCAATGTTTCTCAATAATCAATACACAAAATTCAAATACCATTATGCTAGTCATTAATCAGCGGTTAATAAACATCACGCCATGACCTTTCAGTCATGAATAACTACAACTCAGTATACATTTTAGTAATTTGATTCCCTATTAGTTACAATACTAAGTCATGAGATTAGTTCACAACTTTATTTGAGTCAACAAATCTGTATTAATTTATTAAAAGGCGCCAAAAACATAGCCTAATCAAAACTTGCATCAGAGTACGTTTGGAAGCAGTAGCATAAGTCAACAACTGAATCAAAGGCAATAATTCAATAAGTGTCATGGAGTTCAGCAAATGAGTCCGTCAATCAATTGTCTCTGAAATTTTACCAGTGTCTAGAGTAGGAACTTCACCTGACCCAGATTAGCATCAGTATGTGGGACTTCATGTGAAAACCGTTTAGAACATGAATTTGGAAAAACATCTAGCTATGAGAAAATTATTTAGACAGTGCAGTTGGTACCTAGAGAGAAAAGGCACAAAAAGTAATTCAATCAAATCAAATCATTAACATTTATAAAGCGCGCTACTCACCCGTGCGGGTCTCAAGGCGCTAGGGGAAAGGGGGGGTTACTGCTGCTCGAATAGCCAGGTTTTTAGGAGTCTCCGGAAAACGGGGTGGTCCTGGGTGGTCCTGAGGCTGGTGGGGAGGGAGTTCCAGGTCTTGGCCGCCAGGAAGGAAAAAGATCTCCCACCCGCCGTGGAGCAGCGGATGCGAGGGACGGCAGCGAGTGCGAGACCAGAGGAATGGAGGAGGCGGGTGGGGACGTAGAAGCTGAGGCGTCGGTTGAGGTATTCCGGTCCCTTGTTGTGGAGGGCTTTGTGTGCGTGGGTGAGAAGTCGAAAGGTGATCCTTTTGCTGACTGGGAGCCAATGCAGGTGTCTCAGGTGTGCGGAGATGTGGCTGTTGCGGGGTACGTCGAGGATGAGGCGTGCCGATGCGTTTTGAATGCATTGCAGGCGATTTTGGAGTTTGGCTGTGGTCCCGGCGTAGAGGGTGTTGCCGTAGTCCAGGCGGCTCGTGACGAGGGCGTGGGTCACGGTTTTTCTAGTGTCGGCGGGGATCCAGCGGAAGATCTTGCGGAGTATGCAGAGGGTGAGGAAGCAGGCGGAGGACACGGCGTTGACTTACTTGGTCATGGTGAGAAGAGGGTCCAAGATGAAGCCGAGGTTGCGGGCGTGGTCTGTGGGGGTCGGTGCGGTGCTGAGGGCCGTGGGCCACCAGGAGTCGTCCCAGGCGGACGGGGTGTTGCCGAGGATGAGGACTTCCGTTTTTTCAGAGTTCAGCTTTAGGCGGCTGAGCCTCATCCAATCTGCGACGTCCTTCATACCCTCTTGTAGGTTGGTCTTGGCGCTGGCGGGGTCCTCGGTGAGGGAGAGTATAAGTTGGGTGTCGTCGGCGTAGGAGGTGATGATGATGTCGTGCTTGCGAACGATGTTGGCGAGGGGGCTCATGTAGACATTGAAGAGTGTTGGGCTGAGCGATGAGCCTTGAGGTACGCCGCAGATGATCTCGGTGGGTTCTGAGCGAAACGGAGGGAGGTAAACTCTTTGGGAACGGTTTGAGAGGAAGGAGGCGATCCAGTCCAGGGCCTGGCCTTGGATCCCGGTGGAGCGGAGGCGGGTGATTAGGGTGCGGTGACAGACGGTGTCGAAGGCAGCCGAGAGGTCGAGGAGAATGAGGGCGACTGTTTCACTGTTGTCCATCAGGGTTTTGATGTCGTCAGTGACTGAGATGAGGGCGGTTTCCATGCTGTGGTTGGTTCGGAATCCGGTTTGTGAAGGGTCGAGCAGGTTGTTGTTTTCCAGGAAGGTGGTCAGCTGTTTGTTGACGTCTTCTCTATTACATTGGCTGGGAAAGGCAGAAGAGAGATGGGGCGGAAGTTTTTCAGGTCGCTCGGGTCAGCCGTAGGTTTCTTTAGTAGGGCGTTGACTTCGGCGTGTTTCCAGCATTCGGGGAAGGTAGCAGAAGAAAAAGAAGAGTTGATGACGGTCTGGAGGTGTGGGGCGATGATGTTGTCGGCTTTGTTAAAAATGAAGTGAGGGCAGGGATCCGAAGGGGCGCCGGAGTGGATAGAGTTCATGATGGATTTGGTTTCTTCAGTGTTGATGTGGGTCCAGTTGTTGAGGGTAATGGCCGGGGGTGCGGGTTCGGTGGTGTTATGTTGGGTCTGGTGTCCGAAGCTGTCGTGGAGGTCGCTGATCTTGCGATGGAAGAAAGTGGCGAGGGATTCGCACAAATCCTGTGAGGGCGTGGCGGCGTTGGCGTTGGAGAACTCCTTGACGATACTGAAGAGTTCTCTGCTGTTGTGGCTGTTTTTGTCACATTGTCATATCTACCTATCCTCGGTATGGATCAGCAACAAAGGTCAGTCTTCGTTCTCAGGTCATCAATCGATCACATCAGGCTCTCCTCATAGAGAGTATGAGCCCAATGATAGAATCTTTTCTCTTCTCCCAGTATTGCATCAATTTCGGAATAAGGTCTGAGGTCTTTTCCCTCTGTCACGTTGTTATATCAAAGTCACCCAGACTATCGCCCAATTCCTAATTGGTCAATTAATCACAGGACTTTACTTTACCCAATAAGTTTTGTAATTCAAATCTATGAATTCTAATATTACACAGTTCTCATGTAGGTGATTAGTTTGCTTTGCGATGTCCTCATCACCCGGCTCGTCAGGTATCGAAAATGTTGCATCTTCTCCAGTCAGTGTCTTCATTGTTCGCGTCCTGGGAAAGTACACTCTGAGCACTTTACAGACTTTTGTTACAATTCTAGCTTCATCATCTCCTGTCCGTTGGTTCATGCAAAGATTTCAGCAAAGCAAATTTTATTAAACAATGAGCAGTTCACGGTTAGTTCAATTTGTCAGCATCTTTTCATTGAACGTTAATATTCAGCTTCTGCATGAGGCCTGGCAAGACTAGGCCATGACTTTAGCTAAGTTAAGCCCTACAATATAATGCAAAACATAAGTTATATCTCTCAATATGACATATTACTACATTAATCTAATACATTTCAATATTTCACACACCTTAGTTGCTCTTTTAATATAATTCATGAAATCTGGTGGACACTCCTCGAGGTCACAATTTCAAACATGCACATTATTTTTCTACATTAGTCATTTTCTACATTTTTCATTATTCAGAATACATAAACATTCATTAATAATTTCTAATCAAGACATTTGCGTTGACACTCCCATAGACAGCCAATGTACCACACCATCCGCCAAGGCGTTAACACCACGCACACACGTGGTCACCATCAACAGCCAGGCGGACTCACCAACAATTACACAGAGGACACAGAGGACTCCGCCGCTGCCATGGAACCAGAACTTCAAGTCTTCCCGATGCTCTTCTACGCCATGCTCAACCTGGACCACCAATGCAGATGAAGACAACAACGGTGAGTAGAGCCGCCTAGCACACAAGGGAGGGAGGGAGGAAAATGAGAGTGACACAAACACACACACAACACACACCACACACACACACACAGACCATACACACAACCAGCTGCAGACCTAAACGAATGGCACATGAAACACGGTACAATAAAACAAGGACCAGATTTCTGAAGGACTGAAAATTTATTAGCAAGGGAAAAGTCACCACATGAACCAGATATGTACAATTGTCCACAAAGGGCCAATGCCCAGTCCAAAGTACAAATTGCCCACATGGCCACAGGGCACAGTCCAAGGCCCAACTTGTCTTTTTACATCATCTTCACAGAACTCTGCAGGGGCATCATTTTGCAAGTAGGCAGGTACCTCAGGGGGATGGGAGGTGGGGGGCACCTCAGCCGAATCTGCACATTTTCCCACTGGTTCTGAAGGGGGCACCATGTCAATTTCTCTGTGCTGGGGAGTGCAAGGCCACAGTCTCTCAGGTGGGTGACTTTCCCATTGGTTCTGGAGTGGGCTCCATGCCCATTTCTCTGTGCTGAGGAGTGCAAGGTCACAGGCTTTCAGGTGGGTGACTTTCCTACTGGTTCTAGAGGGGGTTCTGTAGGGTCATGCTTATTTGTAGAATGGAATGTTGATGAGGGAAGAATGTTATGAGCAAGGGGTTCCAGATGGAGTGGAGAAGGGAGCAGACTTGAAGAGAGGAAGCTGTGTCTTGATGTAGCTGGGGTTATGATAGCACTACTTGTTACTATTGGAAAAATAAAGAACCAAGTACAACAACTTCCTCTGTGTGGCTGTTACAAAACTGGCGACGAGGATAGTCTGCGCATAGTGTTATATCATAACTCCCAACCCCTGGTAATTAACAATGAGACCAAACCAGAAAGATTAGACTACGCGTCAAGTATCAACTAAGGAAACAAATCAAGGAAACCGAAATTATATTCTACGAGCGGGAGAAGGGACAAGCGGCAAGTAATTTTATATTTGTTTTACTTGGAGGAAGCAACGGGCGGCGAGCGCGTTGAGGATTTTAAAACTAATCAACCTCCACGCGCTACTGTCTTGCACACGCGTTTCGTTTTTATGCGCGTTGTCAACGCACGTGTGGAGGTATTAAAAAACAATCAGCAGCCACGCGCCATCGCTTTGCGTGCGTGCGCGATGTACCGTGAGTACAAGCGCTTTAACAGCATCGCGCGCTGGTGGTTTCTTTAAGCGTGTATCGCGTCTTTCATTTAAAATACTTAACTAGCGCGTGTCGCACATACTGTAACCAAAGTGCAAAGGAGATTAAAAGAACGTAATTCGGATGGACACTTACCTGAAACCATTCCTGAACCAAGGGAGAGTCTGACTGACAATCGTGTTGGCTTGGCAACCTGACTTCCTGTGCTTGTGCCTGACTTCCTGCTGCCTGACTCCCTGTTGCTGGATGCATAAAAGAGTAGTAGGACTACAAGAAGAGGAAGAGATATAGAAAAAAAAGGAAAATTGGAGAAGCTGTATAGCAAATAAGATCCTGGTTGAAGAGAGGAATTATAACTACAATGACTATTAGAGCACTTCAATAGAATTGTTGTTATTTTAACTAGTTGTTTTAAATTGTTATTTTAGTTTTTTAATTTGGATTTTTTTAAAGTAAATTTTTGTAGTTTGTTGTTTTCCATTTTTCTTCCTACAGTATGGCTGAACAGAACATGTCTTCACCGCCTTGTTTTTTTGCCAGTACCTGGTGAACCATCTATAGCGTGAAAAAGATGGAAGAATATATTCTCTACTTATTTACTAACCATAGAAGGTGATAGGTATACTCCTATAAGAAAACAAGCAATATTACTTCATCATCTAGGAGCGGAAGGGAGAAGAATTTAGGATGACTTACCTGAAATACCCTTGGGTACTGGTGATGGTCAACCTTCGAATGCTTATGAAATGTCGTTACAGATGTTAGAGAAACATTTTACTCCTAAATTAAATATTGTGTTTGAACATCATAAATTATTTTCCTGTGTTCTAGGTCAGGATGAGGATATCATGTCATATGTGGCAACCTTGAGAGGCTTGGCTGTCACATGTGATTTCCGTGACCTATGTGATTCATTAATTCGTGATCAAATAGTACGCTGTACAAACAATAAAAAAGTAAAGGAATAATTATTATCCATGGATATAATGCTGGAGGAGTGCATACAGATAGCCAGGAGTATGGAACATTCAGCTACCTGGATGAAGGAGACTGAAAAAACTAACACTTGCATAAAAGATACTAGTGCTAAATCAACCGTAGAAGTAAAAGAAGTAAAGACAAAAAAACAAGAATGGGTACCGGAGAACACGGGGAAAAAAGTTGGAGAGAAAAGAAATATGAATATTTTGTGCTTCAGATGTGGGTGTCCAGGACAGCTATCTTCTAGTCCTATGTGCACAGCTCGAACCCTAGTATGTAGGATATGTGGAAAAAAAGGTCATATGGCTAAAGTGTGTAGGTCTAAAGGAAAAGTAATAAGCAGTAGTGTAAAATCTGTGGATAATATGGAAGAAGACAATCAAGGAATTGTATTAGCCATCGATGGATATGCTCAGTCCAACCAATTAATTACGGAATCTACGTGCATGAAAAAGTGTAAAAGAGAGTGTTCGAGCAAGTTGGAAAAACCTCATTGTCTTGTGTCAATAGATTCCGCAAATGTAAAAGTGTTGGTAGATTCTGGAAGCTTATTTACATTGATATCGAAAGAAACCTTTGAAGAGACATTAGGGAAAAAAGTTGAAGATTTGTTGAAAACAGATGTGAGGGCAGTCGGGTATGGGGTAGGAGAATAGAGATAGTAGGTATGCAATGGATGGACATTTCATGGAATGGCAATGGAGTCCATAGGAAAGTCTACGTTGCAAATGAAGGATCAAACCTCCTAGGATGGAGGCATCAGAAAGACTTGAATATAACGCTTCACCCAAATGCTGCGAATCCAGTAATGATAATGGAACAAACAGCTGATATAGAAAACTCGATCTCTAAGGAACAATGGTGTGAAGAGCTAATGACTAAATTCTCAAAAGTCTTCACAGACAAACTGGGAAAATTAAAAGGATTCACGTATCTCATAATTTTGAGAAACAATGCAGTGCCAGTAGTGCACAAAGTAAGACCGGTGCCATTTATGATGAGGGAGCCATTACAACGAGAACTAGACAGGTTGCTTCAACAGAAAATATTTGAGCCCATCGAATCATCTGAATGGTTGGCACCAATAGTTATTGCACCCAAGGAAGGGGACAAGATCCGCTTATGCATTGATTTGAGAGATCTTAACAGAAATATTTGGGTGGAGAGACAACCTCTACCGAATATTACAGAAATGTTGCGTATGATGGGTGGCGCAAAAGTATTTAGGGGCATATTTATACTCCGTTTGCGCCGGAATTGCGTAGTTTTTTTTACGCAATTCCGACGCAAAACTAACTCCATATTTATACTTTGGCGTTAGACGCGTCTAGCGCCAAAGTCCATGGAGTTTGCATCATTTTTTAGCGTGGACACCTACTTTGCATTAATGATATGCAAGGTAGGCGTTCCCGTCTAAAAAAGTGACTCCGAGGCATGTGCGCCGTATTTACACTCCCGGGCAAAATTCACGCCCGGGAGTGGGCGGGTCAAAAAAAATGACGTCCAGCCGCTTTTGCGCCGTTTTTTAGCGCCTAGACAAGGCAGGCGTTAAGGGACCTGTGGGCTCGGAAGGAGCCCAGAGGTGCCCTCCCATGCCCCCAGGGACACCCCCTGCCACCCTTGCCCACCCCAGGAGGACACCCAAGGATGGAGGGACCCATCCCAGGGAACTTAAGGTAAGTTCAGGTAAGTATAATTTTTTTTTTTTTTTGTGGCATAGGGGGGCCTGATTTGTGCCCCCCTACATGCCACTATGCCCAATGACCATGCCCAGGGGACAGAAGTCCCCTGGGCATGGCCATTGGGCAAGGGGGTATGACTCCTGTCTTTGCTAAGACAGGAGTCATTTCAATGGGGGTTGGGAGTCGAAAAAAATGGTGCAAATCGGGTTGAGGCGAAAAATTTGCCTCAGCCTGACTTGCCCCATTTTTTGGCGCCTAAGCTCCATATTCCCCTACGCCGGCGCTGCCTGGTGTACGTCATTTTTTTTCACGCACACCAGGCAGCGCCGGCGGCTAACGCCGGCTAACGTCATTGAATAAATACATCGCCCGCATGGCGCTTCAGAATGGCGTTAGCCGGCGCTAATTTTTTTGACGCAAAACTGCGTTAGCGCAGTTTTGCATCAAAAAGTATAAATATGGCCCTTAGTGTATTAGATATATCTGCAGCCTATCACCAGGTCAATTTACATCCGGAATCTCAACATTTAACTTCTTTTGTGATGCCTTTTGGGGCGTATCGGTATTGCAGGATGCCTTTTGGATTAGCATCGGCTTCAGCCGTATTCCAGCGAATAATGCAAAACATTTTGAAAGACTTGAGCAATGTCTTATGTTTTCAGGATGATATAATTGTAATAGGTAATTCATTTGAAGATCATGATAAATTATTACAGGAAGTATTGAGGAAGATTGAAGACCATGGGTTAACTGTGAAGAAGAAAAAGTGTCAGTTAAGAAAAGATTGTGTGAGTTATTTAGGGCATGAGATATCGGCTGAAGGCATTAAGCCAAAGAAAAGTATCATAAGGGTGATTAATGAAGCGCCGAGTCCCACCAACAAAGATCAATTGCGGTCATTCTTAGGGCTAGCTGAATACTGTTCGAAATTCGTGTGCAATTTTGCTGAACTCGTGGAGCCTATGAGGGTACTATTAAAGAAACGAGCAATATTTGAGTGGAATGCCGAATGTGAGAGAGCATTTGAACAAATTAAGAAATCTATTGCAAGTGCTCAGACTCTTGGGCATTTTAAAGTCACTAAAAAACTATTGTACTGACTGATGCTAGCAATGTAGGTCTGGGTGCGGTACTCATCCAGGTGGTGTATGGTGATGAAAGAATTATCGGTTTTGCTTTACGCCGATTGCAGGGGGCAGAACGATCTTATTCTGCCATAAAGAAGGAAGCGTTAGCTTGTTGGGGTGTAAACCACTTTAGATATTACTTGTGGGGTTTACCTTTCGTTTTGAGAACTGATCATAAGCCTTTATTGCAGATCTTCAAATGTGGACGAGGGTTAGAAGGAAGCCTAACTCCTAGCATTTCTAGATGGCTAATGTCTGTCATAGATTTCAATTTTGTGGTGGAATATGTGAAGGGAAGGAAGAATATAATTGCGGATTGCCTGCCGCGGTTGCCTGTGGAAGAAAATGTGGATGAGAGTGTGGATGAAATGTGCAATATGCAGCTAGAAACATTCCAAATTGATGGCGAACTGGCTCTTGGGAAAGATGAATGGGTCGAAGCTATAAGAAATGACCAAGAATATGATGAGTTGAAAAGATTCATAATGGGAGAGAGTTCTGATCTGGGGGAGAATAGTTTGAAAACATTTTAGATGGTAAGAGATGAATTGAGTGTGGATGGTTGAAAAATCCAGAGAAGAAATAGAATTGTTCCTCCGGTGAAATTGAGAGGAAGATTGGTAAGGATTGTTCATGAGTGACATTTGGGAAAAAGTCTAACAAAGAGGAGGTTACAACAATCGTATTGTTGACCTGGAATGGACAGGGATGTTGAAAAGGCGGTAGGAGAGTGCCAGGCTTGTAGAAATAGTGACAAGACTAAAACAGTTAGGGAACCACCTTTAGGTCAAATGCAGTTTCCTAAGGTACCATGAGGATTTGGTGGGGCCAGTTGAGAGATTAGGAAGGGGCAATCATTTTATCATGGTCTTAGTGGACTATTATAGTAAGTGGTTCGTAATCAAAAGTGTTGAACAGGTAACTACCAACAAAGTTATTGAATTTTTGAGAGAATCATTTTTAGTGGAAGGGATTCCAAAAGTTTTAGTCACAGATAATGGTGTGCAATTGGTTTCTGCAGCTATGACATAATTTCTCAATGGATTGAAGGTGAAACATGAGAAAGTAGCACTATTTTGGCCTCATCGAATGGATTAGTGGAGAGAGTAAACAGAATTGTGATGGAGAACATTCAGTTGTCACTAGCGAATGGTTTGAATTGCAAACAAGAATTGGGCAAAATTATGTGGGTGCATAGGATAACACCTCTTCAGTAACAGGTGTGTCACCTTTCATTGCCCTTAAAGGGAGGGAACCAGGAACGAAAGAATCTCCTTGGTGGTTAAATGGAAAAAAACAAGTAGGAGTTGATCAGACAAAATTACAGGAAATTCCAAAGGAAAAATAAAATGAATTACGACAGAAGGAAAAAGGTGAAGTTTACCGATGTGAAGTGTGGGGATTTGGTTGCAGTTAAGAAA
Organism: Pleurodeles waltl; assembly: GCF_031143425.1. Taxonomy (NCBI): domain Eukaryota; kingdom Metazoa; phylum Chordata; class Amphibia; order Caudata; family Salamandridae; genus Pleurodeles; species Pleurodeles waltl. Next base: position 837,561,033 of record NC_090450.1, on the reverse strand, counting down.
GTAGGAATTCTAAGGAAGGGCAAGAGCAAATTTCATACGCCACAGAAGGTACTATCAGTGAGAAATTCGGTGGTTAAACTAGAAGATGGTAGGGAACGGAGTGTAGGAAATCTGTGCATAGTTAAACGAGGGTAGGAATCTCGTCCTTATATACTTATTAGGAACATTACTGTATATACTCATTAAGAACACTACTGTACATAGTTTGTATAGTCATTATATTGTTAAGAATGTTTTGATATAACTATAAGTTTTGTATGAACAATCTGTTGTAATTTATAAGGGTGGAGATGTGTAGGGTCATGCTCACTTGTAGAATGGAATGTTGATGAGGGAAGAATGTTATGAGCAAGGGGGTTCCAGATGGAGTGGAGAAGGGAGCAGACTTGAAGAGAGGAAGCTGTGTCTTCATATAGTTAGGGGTTATGATAGCACTACTTGTTACTATTGGAAAAATATAGAATCAAGTACAACAACTTCCTCCGTGTGGCTGTTACAGGTTCCATGCCCATTTCTGTGTGCTGGGGAGTGCAAGTTCACAGTCTCTCAGGTGGGTGACTTTCCTACTGGTTCTGCAGGGGGCTTCATGCCCATTTCTCTGTGTTGGGGAGTGCAAAGCCTCAGTCTCTCAGGTGGGTGACTTTCCCACTGGTTCTGGAGGGGGCTCATTGTACAGCAGTCCCAGGAGGGTAGCCTATATGCCCTCTGCTGGACGTGAGGACAGCACTGTCTCAGCAGGTAAAGGTGCAGCCTTTGCAGGAGGAGTGGGCTGCACTGCCTCTGCTGGAGATGAGGGCTGCACTGTCTCATCAGGTGAAGGTGCAGCCTTTGCAGGAAGAGTGAGCTGCACTGCCTCAGCTGGAGGTGAGGGCTCCATGACCACTGGTGGTGGTGGATCCTTACCCTTCCTGGCTGGTGGAGTTGGATCCATCACTTTCTTGCCTCCACAACTAGGAGGTACTTCTACTGTCCATGTGGACTGTTTGGCTGTGGTGCTAGGCTGGGTCGTTGGGACCCTGCTCTTATGGGCAGGACGGGGGAGGGAAGAGGTCAAGTTGAGCAAGGAAAAGCTTTTTACGCATGGTGGGGCAGGAAGAAGGAGGAGGAATGGGACTGGAGGTTGAGGGAGTAGTTGTTAGAGGAGTATGTCTGCTGGACCTGGGTGCAGGTGCATGGGCAGTGTGCTGATGTGAGGTGGTTGGCTGTTGGGTGTTTGAGTGCTTGCGTTTGTGACCTTTAGGAGGGGGGAAGACAGGGTTGGAGAGGACAAAGGGGACACATGCATGGATGTTTTAGATGTGTCTGCTAGTGAGGTGTGTGTGCTGCTTGGTGTGGTGATGCTGGTAGTGGATGTTGAAGCCGTGCATGCAGATGTGAGTGTGGATGTGACTGTGAGGGAGGTGGAGGAAGAGGAGGAGACAGTGGAGGCAGTGTATGTGGGTGTGTCTGCAACTGTCTGATGTTTGTGTGAGTGCTTGTGTGTTGAAGTGTGGTGCCTGTGTTTGACTGTGCCACTCTTGTGTGTTGTCTCATGTGCATGCTCATCTGTATGTGTGCATGGGCTGGGTTGGGGTTGAGGAGACTGGGAAGTGGTAATTAGAGGGAGGATGGTAGGGACAGGGACAATAGCTGCCATCAGAGAGGAGACCAGAGCCTGAATCAATCTCTGTTGGGCCGCCAATCAACCTTGGATGCCCTCCAGGAATGCATTGCATTGCTGCATCTGGGATGCCAGCCCCTGGATGGCATTCACAATTGTTGACTTCCCTACAGAGATGGATCTCAGGAGATCAGTAGCCTCCTCACTCGGGGCAGCAGAGCTCACTGAGGCTGAGCCTCAGGTGCCTGGGGCAAAGGAGGTGCCCACCCTCCTGGGTTAGCGGGCACGGGTAACTCACTGAGGAGCTACTGGGAGGGCAGTGCTGGTATGGGGGCAGCTGTACCTGCAGCTGGGGTGGTCACAGAGATGTCCGCCACCACCGTTGAGCTTCCATCGGAGGAGGTATCTGAGTCAGTGTTGTCACCTCCTGTCTCTGCCATGGCGCTCCCCTTGCCCTCCGTCCCACTGGTCCCCTCGGCATCGGTGGACTCTGCCTCATGGAGTTTGTGGAATGCAGTTCCCTCTATTGCCGGTGCCCCTGCTCCTCTGCCAGATGATGCTAATGCACACATGCACAGTATGACAGATGATAAAAGGGGGGGAGAGAGAGAAAGGGAACACTGGGTCAATTGCTGCACCAATACCACAGTTGGCATACACAGCACTGTCACACACAGGGATCAGGATTGTGCACTATGAATTGCACTGCCATTGTTTTGGGTAGATGCCAAAGCCAGATGAGGGCCAAACACTGCAAACTGCACACATTCTGGGGCCCACTAAGCCCTGTCTGACATGGAATACAACCTAGCTCGGTTACCTTGTTTTCCATTTCAACCATTACCCTGGAGCTGGATCACACTGCAATTTCTGGCCTGGCATTAAGGGGCACCCACTAACTGACACCAGCCACCCAGGCCCCATGCCACCTACAAATTATTGTTGTAATGGCCACTGTACTCACCCCCTTGTGGCTGCTGTGATGCCGTCATGCGCCCATCTAGCTCTGGGAAGTCCACTGCCAATATGCAGGCCATCAGAGGGGTCAGGTTCCGACGGGCACCTCTTCCTCGTTGGGAGGCCATCCCCAGTTGGGCATCTGCGGTCTTCCGTGCCCAGCGTCTCAGGTCCTACCACCATTTCTGACAGTGGGTGCTCAGCCTGCCACAGACCCCCAGGGTCAGCACGTCCTTGGTGATGGCATGCCATAATCCCTTCTTTCGATGGCCACTGACCTGCAGAGGCAATACAGATGGGAGGACACCATTACACATACATTCCAGCCTGTCACACATATGGCCCACCAATCCTGTTTCCTTCAACATTGGCACACACATCGCCTGCGCACACCATGTACACCATCACATGACACCCGCCGATGACACAGTGCTTGCACACATATCTCCATGCATCCTTCCCACATGCATTGTGCCCAAGGTGTACTCACCTGTTGGTCTGGAGGCCCATACAGCAGTCCGTACTGGGGTAGGATCCCATCCACCAATCGCTCCAACTCCTCCGAAGTGAAAGCAGGGGCCCTTTCCCAGGTCACACGGGCCATGGTAGGTTCCAGATACAGGTCACAGCAGCACACGCAGTGTAACTGTTCTCCTGTTAAAGGTCAGGAAACAAATGAGGAATCAGATAGAAAATGGCGGCCACATCATCACCGCTGGCGCAGATCCACATTGGCCATTGTACTCAATAGAGCCCCATATTATCCAATGATGAAATGCACGGTGGTGCATGATCACCTTCCGCCATGATGCTTAACGTCGGTGAAGTTACCTCACTTTCGCCTGTCCCTTCATACAGGACAGGCGGTCTCCATGTCATGGTGATGGACAATGATCAGATTAACCTTTACTGCGTCACTGCCTAGATTAGCACATACCTTGTCATTCCCACTGTCCCATCACATAAATGCAGCATGTACACTGAAGTTGTGGTTCTTTTGTTCAAATTGTGACAACCTACTCACTCTTGTATCCCTTACATACCTAACACTGTGGATAAATGGGAGGAGTAGATGAACCCAGTGTACAGACATCTTTTGGACTTGGCTACACTGGAGGACAGGCACATTATACTGACTTATATACTGGACAGGACCACAATCACAGAGCTGTGTGCCCAATTGGAGCCTCAGCTACCCATCATCCCACTGGGAACCCCCCTCTTCTACAAGTGCTACCAGTGCTCTATTTCCTGGCAACTGGTTCTTTCCAATTGACAGTGGGCTTGGCAGCTGTAATGACACATCAAATGTTTTCTATCGTGCTGGCAAGGGTCTTGTCTGCCCTAGTGAAACACATGTGAAGTTACATTGCTTTCCCCCAGGTGGAAGATTTGGCCACTGTGAAGGCAGGATTCTATGCAATGGGGCATATTCCCAATATTATTTGGGCGATTGACGGTACACATGTTGCGTTAGTCTCCCCCGCCAGAATGAACAGGTGTTAGGAACCGTAAGAGTTTCCACTCACTGAATGTGCAAATGGTGTGCCTGGTGGACCAGTACATCTCCCACGTCACCGCCAAGTATGCTAGTTCAGTGCATCTCAAATGTGATGGCCCAACTACAGAGGCACAGGGTGTGGCTAATAGGTGAGCCAGAGCCCCCACCCACTGCATGTCAGTGTATGCCTTCAGGTGTTCTCCCCATAGGATTGTGTAAGGCTAAATGTTGTCCTTCAATACTTGCAGGTGACTCTGGCTACCCAAACCTATTGTGGCTGCTGACCCCTATGAGGAATGCCAGGACAGTGGCTGAGGACCGTTATAATGAGGCACATGGGCGAACCAGAAGAATAATCGAGTGGACCTCCGGCCTCCTGAAGGCCAGGTTCCGCCATCTGACAGGTGGATCCCTTTGCTACTCACCCTGAAAAGTCTGCCAAATAGTAGTAGCATGCTGCATGCTGCACAACCTGGCCCTCAGATGGGGACTGGAGATGACCCTGTGGCAGCAGTGGACCCTGAGGACAGTGAGGATAAGGAGGCAGAGGATGAGGATGAGGACAACAGAACATCAGTTATACGACAATACTTCCAATGACACAGAGGTAAGACAGTAGAACTGACCATTACTCTGACTATTGATTCATCTGTGTAGCTGAAGCATGATGGCATTCACTTCCTTTGCATCTCAACTTACTGTCATCTATGGCTCCTCATTTTCCAGATGTTGGTGACATGACAACAATGTCCTGGTCACTACAACAGTTACAGGTCATTATTTGTATGCTATCACAGTTTTCAGATCATTTGCACTTGATGTGACTGTTCCCACACATGCACATTTAAAAAAACATAAAACAGTGTTACTCAAATTGTGTCTAAGGGTTTTTATTGTAGTGCTATAACATTGAGGGTTAAGTGCAATGGAATGGGGTGATGGTGAAGGAAAGTCCAGGGTATTGTTCCAGTCTGTTTATAGCACAGGTCCAGTGTCCAAGGGGCCTTAGGAAGGGGAGCAATGGCAGTTCAAAGTGGACAAGGTGACAGGGTGGGACACAAGGGGGGCAATCAGGAGAGTCTCATTTCCTGGCAGTGGTCTTGGTCTTGGCCAGTGTCTCGAGCTTCTGTCCAGTTGGCAGAGAACGTTTGCAGGGTGGTTCACCTTCTGCAGGGGGAGGGGTGCTGGTGGGTCCTGTGGTGGGGCCACCCGTCCACTAGCTGCAGCAGATGTGGTGGGCTGGTCAATAAACTGGCTAGTGGTAGGGGCCCGCTGCTGTGTAGTCCATTCCCTCATGATGTTGGCCATGTCGGCCAGCACCCCTGCTATGGAGATCATGGTGGTGTTGAGGGTCTGCAAGTCCTCCCTGCTCTCCTGGCCCATCGTGTCCTGGGATTGTTGGTAGGCACCCAGGACATTAGTAAGTGCCTCCTGGAGAGTCAGTTCCCTAGGCCTGTCCTTCCCCTGGTGCATGGCGGTCCTCCCAGTGTCCCTGTTGCCCTATGCCCCTGTCCCCTGAACCATGTGCCCACTGCCACTGACCCATGTCCCTGACTGTCTTGGGTATGAGGTGTGGACTGGGGTCCCTGTACAGGTGGGCACACTGCCGATTGACGTGGCCTGGGGACAGAGGTGTGGGTACGCTCGGTGGGTGCTGTGGTGTTGGTAACTGGTGGGGGGAGGCTCTGTGGTGGACTGTGAGTGGCCTGGGATGGCTGACTGTCCAGTGGTCCCTGATGGGCCGGTTGTTGATCCAGATCCTAAGGTCCAGAGTTACTGTCATCACTGGGGGCATCTTCTGCTGGGGGAGTGGATAGTTGTGGCACCTCCTCTCCGCTGAGATTGGCTGGGGCACCTATGGGGATGTAAGTGAAGTGACATATTATGCTTCATGCCTATGACATATTGTAAATCCCTATCTTCCCTTCTATCGTTCCTGTTGCCCTGCCACCTTTGTTTGTGTATGGTGATGTATTGTGTGATTGTTAGTTCTCCATGCTGTGCATGCTTTGGTGATGGGTGCCCATGCAGGGCTGGGAGGGCTGTACATGCATTGGTATGGCATGCAGAGCTTGGCATTGGGGTTAATCATATGTGTAGGTGCAGTGTGTGGGATGGAGTGGAGTGATGGGAATGAGGGTGAGGGTGTGAGATGGCATGCAGGTATGGGGGTGATAAGTGGGGAATGTTGACTTAGCAGTGTCCAGTCCTCCGGCTACTCCAGTGAGTCCCTCTGGATACAGTAATGTCAAGAAATGCTCATTCCATGCTGTGAGCTGTGCGGGAGGAGGTGGGGGTCCACCGCCGGTCCTCTGTATGGCGAGCTGGTGCCTTGCCGCCACGGAATGCACCTTCCCCAGTAGGTCATTCCACCTCTTCCTGATGTCATCCCTTGTTCTTGGATGCTGTCCCACGGCGTTCACCCTGTCCACGATTCTCCACCAAAGCTCCATCTTCCTTGCAATGGACATTTGCTGTACCTGTGCTCCAAAGAGCTGTGGCTCTACCCTGACTATTTCCTCCACCATGACACTCAACTCCTCATCTGGGGAACGGGAGTGCCTTTAGGGGGCCATGGGTGTTGTGTTGTGTGTGTAAGTGTGTGGGTGTTCGGTAGTGTGATTGGATGTGGGTAGTGGAGTGCATGAGGGATGTATGGGTGTGTGTAGTTGTTGCAGTGGTCTTGCTGTCTGTCTGGTGGCAATGATTTGTATTTGTGAGGGCTTGTGGGTAATGTGGGTGTGTGTTTTATAGTGGTGTGGGTGTGGTGTGTGTATGGGTGTCAGGTGTGCATTTTTTTAATTGGTCAATGTTGTGTAGTTTAGTATTTGGGGGTCCATACTGAGTGCAGCGGTGTGTACCGCCAATGCTTTACCGCCTTTGAATGCCCGCCGTGGAGATTCGTGGGTCATGATGTGGTGGGTGTTGTTCTGTTGGCGGAACGGTATGGGTGGTGGTACCGACAGTTTACCACTGATCTTTGGGCTGGCGGATTTGTGTATGTGGCTGTATTCTGTCGGTTTGGTGTGTGTGTGTCATAATATGGTGAACGGATATTCACCACAGCGGCGCTATGTTGGCAGCCTTCAGCGTGGCGGGAAGCAGCTCTTACAGCCAATGTCGAAATGACCACCTATATGTATGGGGTGGCTAGTTCAGGAATAATAGTCCTATGACCCTCAAAACATATTTGTCAACATGTTTCTGCCCTACACTATCGGCCGCAAATGGTTCCGGGCATTCATCAGTACATGACAATCACCATTGCCCCAGAATTAATTCAAAATGAACTGTGTCTCCACAGTCGGCATGCAAGCGATTATTGCATGCTAAATATGTACAGCCTACTTACTATTCACGGTGTGGAAGCCCAAGTCATTTTAGGTACAATGACCTCGATTGTATATAAAGTGCTCCTTGGAATACGGTTGAGCCCATCCTGGCTTTTAGCAGCCAGGACGAACCCGATAATGAAGCACCTCAATACTAGAGTGAGTGAGGGCTATATTATAACAAAAATGGTGCTTTTCTCATTTTCCCAACCAGCCAAGAGTGAGGTTATTGGCAGATGGATACTTTTTGTGATAAGGCTTTGTTTTGGGAGAGCATACCAGTTTTTTCGTAAGGTCTCTCAGCCCTCCCTGGGGATTTGTTCCTCCTTGATTTCTAGGGAACACCTCCAGTGTATAGGTAGGATAAACAATGCCTCCATACCTACCTTCACCAATATTTAAAGGGGAACATGGATACGGTCTCCTTGACTAAATCATTGTGGGTAGCAGGAAAGCCCTGTTTGCTGCACAACTGGATGGGAAACTCTGTGGCCTCTCTGTGGCCTCTCTGTGTTGCGAGGCTGGTTACCATAGACTGAATGCTCTATGATTTGCCTTACAATGGTATACAAATTGAATCCTACTCCCTTGTTTTTTTGAGAACTCCTCAAAGTCAAGAATGACTTGAATACCCTGTACACTTCACAGACCAAATCAGCATTTTTCAGTCTCAAGCAAAGACTCTGTGAGAGGGGGCAAGGGGCTGGGCGGCTGCTTGTGGCACAATTGAAACAGATGTGCTCACAATGCATCATTCCTATCATTAAGATCAATCAAAACGTGCTTCTCACTGACCCTCGTGATTATTGCAGGAGTTGACCGATAATTATAGCTGATTGTACTCTACTGAGACGCATGACACATTCCAAGCCGCAGCAGTTTTTCTGAGCATACTTACACTACCCTCGCTTACTCAAGGACATGCAGGTACCCTGGAGGAACATTAGTGATAAGGAAATAGCCCAAGCCATCAACACAATGGCGATACTGAAAGCACCGGAGGAAAACTATTTCCCCATAGAATTTGATAAAATTAGCAAACTGGTAATTGTGGTAATAGTGCTGCTTTGGGCTAATTATTCTGGGAAATCTCAGTTGAAACTACATTCTTACCCAATTTAACAGAGCCAGGATCTTGTTATTACCCAAAGCTGGCAGATACCCACTCTCCTGTACCAACTACAGGCCTACCTCACTCATAAACCCAGACAAAAGGATCCTGGTGAAAGTCTTGGCACACAGCTCACAACCTACATTCCCATTTTAATCCACCCTTCGGCGCTACGGCTCATGCCTGCTCACTCATCAAAAAAACACCTGAGAATGCTCACCCATATCTTGTGGCAATTCAGATGTGACAGGGAAGAAAAGATTGTCATCTCACCAAAAAGGCACTCAAATGTGTGGAGTAGCTGTAATTATTTAGAGTCAAAAGGTTTATCTTTATAACTCCCCCGCCACCTCAGTCACATACAAAAGCTTCTCTTCCCTCTTCTTTGAAATAAGTCATGGGACAAAACAGGGATGGTCTCTGCCCCCCCAATAATTCCAGTTAGCACTGGAAATATGGAGTGTGTACTGCAGTGGAGTAACAGAAAGCCTTTTATTATGCAGACAACATCTTGATTACATTGTCTGGCCCACACAACTCCATACCAGCTCATGACCATTATAAAATCTTTCTCTGCATTCCCAGGCTACAAGAGAAATTGGTCATAGTGTGAAGCCATGCCACTGAGAAGTGCGACTGCTAAGGCACCCTTAGGGACTTCAACATTTTCCTGGCAAACCAGTCGGCTCAAATATCTTGATGTATACTTGAATGCAGGGCTCACTAAAGTTGTCAGAGATAATATCGCCCCAATCATTGAAAAAGTCTCTGCAGAATTAGCAAATTGTGGCGCAAAGTGCAGATCATAAAAATGTATGTAATGCCTCACGTTAATTATTTCTTTGGCATGTTTCCCCTAAGGATCCCCGTGCCTCGTTGCAGAAGATCAACCGCCACATCAGGAACTTTATATGGAACAGACATAAGCCGCGCATTAAAGCTTCCGAGTTACATGCTAAAGCCACCAGAGGGAAACTATGACTGCTGCACTTGAAATAATATTGACTAGATTCCCAAATGACACACGCAATCTTCATGCTGAAAACCCATAGAGAAACACCCACATGGGCACACCTAGAAAAACACGTACTGAGTACAAGAGTTGACCAAACAGTGTACTGCTCTGGTCACGCTAAAAAAACAGGTAACCTGATATTGCATGCATCTCATTACGCATGGGAATAGGGTTACAAATTGCTTCACTTCTTGAACTTTCATGCACCTTTTTGGAGAAATTGAAATATCAAATTTGAAAAGGAAGAAATTGAATAATCAGTGGGGCAAGACAAGTGGATATTTCTGATGCAGGACTTACGTGGCGAAGGTGACGTCCTCCCATTTGACTCACTTCTATATATCACAATGCAGAAACATTTAAATGGAAGTAGATCAGGGCTTTGGACTACCCTAACCAACACAGACTTTTCACAACTTACTACACACAACCTTCGCAGTTGCTGAGAAACCAGATTAGGTCTATCCATCTGCAATGATGAATGGCGCTACATGCTTGAAGACCCCAACAGAACATTATGAGAGGCCAGACTCACATTTAGTTACTTCAACATTCTCCATTAATGTCACTGGTCACCAGCCCAGCTTCATGGAGAACACATGCAACTCAAATCAAAATCCTATATATTCTGTTGGACAGTTCATCTTTCTCCTGTTGTAGGAGACAGGTCTGGTATTTGCCCTGGAGCAAAGTTGGAATGACAATTTCACTGACAAGCCAATTAGCTTCACTTCATGACACCTCCACCTTGTCATTGGACTTTTGTTGGTTATCCACAGCCTTGCCGTTGGTGAAAGTAGAAACGCTATGCCCCTGGAAACCTGCTACATCACCCTCTTACTGAACATGTCTTTCTTAATATGCATATTGTTGGACTTAGTGCTCTCTACAGGGTCACCCCCAAAAGGTTTTCATTTACTCTTCACCTTTTGCTGAAATTTGTTTTCTGTTTTGGCTTTCTGCGCAGTTTATTACTACTAGCCAGCACTGAAGTTCTTGTGCCTCCTCGCTTAAACATAATGACATTGGTTTACACCCATTAGGCATTTTTAATTTACAATATGTCAACTTTAGGAGTGATACACCATATGCTAACAGATTGTAAATTAAATGCTACTAGTGGGCCTGCAGCAATTATTGTGCCACCACACTTACGTAGATCCTTAATTCATGTCCCATGCCTACCTTTGCAGCCTGAATTCAGTTGTACATTGCAAAGTGGACTTGGCAATATATCCCCCTTGCCAAGCATTAAACTACCTTTTTGCTGCACATAGGTCACCCCTAAACATAGGGCAGGGGAATTGTAATTAAAAGGTTGGGCATGTACTTTCAAGTTTTACATGTCTCGGTAAGGAAACATTCCTAAGTTTGTTTATCACTACTGTGAGGCCTACTTCGCCCATAGGATAACATTGGGTTGCCTTAGTACATGTTATAAGTGCTAATGTTTAATTAGAAACAGGTGAACAATCATGTTTGGTGTCTGAGAAATTGTAATTACAAAATCCTCTTTTAATGGTGAAGTCATATTTTAAGTTACAATTTTGAAAATACCACTTGTAGAACATAGGCATTTTCTTGCCCTAACAATTGGGTACCTGCATCTTGCTCCTGCCTGGATGTAGTTGGCATTTGAACTTTGTTTCTTCCTCCCAGACAGCTGTAGAATAGAGGGATTAGGTATGCCTGAATGGGCCATCAACTGGCAGGATGGTGGATGGAGCTGGGCATAGCCCCGCTTGTATCTGAATGGGCTGTGCACTGCCTTCACACAAATAACTTGTCATCTCTACCTTGTTTATGCAGCCAGCTTGGAGTCAGGGCATGGGAGACAAGAAACCTCCAGCACTTCAAAAGGAATTGTCTGACAACTTTAAAGAAGGCACTAGGTGTAAAAATTAGGACACTTAGACCCACTTGTCAGTTCACTTTCTGTACTTGCAGCAAGACTCTTAGAGGACTGCCTGATGCTGTGACCTTCTGTGTACTTGAAAAGTCCACTTTGCTGCACCTGGAAGGACTGCTTTGTCTTCTGGAACCTGCCTTCAACCCTCAGAGGCTTGCCCATCTTCTTAAGCCCTGTTTCATAAATTGATCCCAGGATTGCCAGAGTAACTCATAGGGACAGATGGCTAACCCCTTCATCAAAGCCTCAGGGGCAAAAAAGGGTCCAACCATCATGTACTCGCACCTAGCCAGCCTGAGTGAGTGCTACCCCCAAAGTGGTGTTGAGGCTGCCTTCGATGAGGGATACGAGGACCTGTGCCAAGCATGCATTTCTCAGTGGTGGTCCCAATGCAGCAACAGGATAAGATGCAATGTCAGTCCTTACAATAGCACCAATCCACGCAGTAGCAGCAAGCCGAGCAGCAGAGGCGATGCATCCATTCTGCTGGATCCACAGATGCTGGCAGAGCATCTTAGGCCCACTTCCATGTGTTCAGGACTGTGGTGGCACCACTTGGCAGGGTGGACTCACAGATGGCACAGTCCAGGTGCTGGGTTCAAGGTTGTTGGAGCCTTCTGTCAGTCAGGCTGAATTCAGAAGGCCAGTCATCTAGCCCTTGGAGTCACTTTGGGGTCCTGGGTTCAACATATGCATGTCCAGTTCTTCACCCAGGCACGATGGCAGTAGGCAGCAGGTCAGAACAGCAGGGCAGCAGTTCTTCAGAGAAGCAGCCCCTCAGAGTGGCAGTCCTTTCAGCAGTACATCAGTCCTTGTTGGTGTCTGAGGTGCAATATTTATATCCAGTTGTGCCTTTGAAGTAAGGAGAAGCTTCTACAGGCATGGCTGTAAAATGTGCAGATGACCTGCCTTCCCTAGCCTGGCTCCTGACTAAATATAAGGGGTATGCCGCCCTATGTGTGCAATCTATTCAAGTGTAAATGGTGCTGTGCCCAGCCAGTGATGGCCCATACAAGCTCATCTAAGCTCCCTAATGTATGTGGCTGTTGTGGAGAAATACACAAAGCCCAACTGTCAACTGCACCCAGTCATGTGACCCAGAGACAGGCTGCAGGCACAAAATGGCTAAGGCAGGAAAATGGAAACTTTCTAAAAGTAGTATTTTCAAAGTTGAAATTTAAAATACAACTTCACCATAAGTTCTGATTTTCCACTAATAAATTCAAAGACACCAAACATTAACTGCATACCTGTTCCCATTTGGAAACTACGGCTTATTAAATGTAATAAGGTAACTCCAAAGTTGTCCTATGGGAGAATTGGGCCTTGCAACAGTGAAAACACATTTAAGAGTCTTTCATTATCAGAGCATGTAAAACTAAAAGGTACATGCCCAACCTTGTAATTACACTGCATCCTGCCACCTGGGCTGTCCAGGGCCCACACTAGGGACGACTTACATGTATAAAAAGAAGGTTTGGGTCTGGCAAAAGGTTTATTTTGCCAGCTTCAAACTGCACACACATACAGGCTGCAATGCCAAGCCTGAGGGATGTTTAAAGTGGGTTGCGCAATCAGCACTGCAGGCACACTAGTAGCATTTAATTTACATGTCCGGGACAGGGGTAATGCACAAGCATTTTAGTACTGGTTAGCATAGGTAGAGTGTGCAGAGTCCTAACCTAAAGCCAGCAAAAATAAGGGCAGCAAACCAGGAGGGTTGAAGGCAAAACATTAGGGGGAAAATCACGCTAACAGTGCTGGATAAAAGATAAGATCTAGGATGCTTGTAGTGAAATTGTCATTCTCAATGGAATTTTTAGAGGCACCATGCACATTGATAAGAATTTGAATGCGTTTAAATGATTCAAAGTTTTAATTTACATTTGTTGTATTGACTTTGGGATTATTTGGGAGAATAATGACTTAAATAAACTAATCAATGAAATGAAAGTGGAACATCTACTCAAACCACCCAATTCATAGAAATAAGTAGGAGAGGATCACGCATGAGGTGACAAATCCAGCTGGGTCAGTACATGTCTAGAATCCATGCACATTGGATGGGAATCAAGGGTCATATGTACAAAGGTTTGGCTTACCGATTTCCAAATAGCAAATTTGTAGAAATCGCTATTAGGGAATTGCAAAATGAAATGTATGTAGTAGTGTATTCCTCTAATAGCAATTTCCATAGATTTGCAATTGCAATTAGGAACTCGCAATTTAGGAAAAGTCATTTTACTTTAGGTTTGGGTTCCAAATGTAGCCATGCCTTCACTTCGTCACCCTCCTATGGCCCAGAGGAGCACATAATATTCCCTTCTGCCAGCACATCACCTTCTTTCAACTGTTGCTGCCTTACTCCCACTTCAACTTTCCATCATGTGGTAAATCAAAGCAATTTTGTTCTCTAAAATAGGGACATTGTATCTGGATTTTGACCTGTTCTAGCATGTGGCAATGTGGATACAGGTGGGTAAGCATGGGTAAGCATGTGTAATGGGTGATTGTATTTAATATCTTCTGCTTTTTGATGTGGTAAATCATAATGCCCCTGTAACATGAGTAAAGCATTTCCAGAACCATGCAAGAGATTTCTTAACAGACATGCAGTGACTTACAAACTGTGTCACTATAATGTGTAGAAGCTGGAAAAAGCATTGTGCATTCATTGTTTTGCCACGGATTTTGGTAGGATTCACATTGTAGCTATTGCCAGTCACCCCAATTCCAAGCTGTTGTTGCCTGAAGTTACCCACTGTGTCACCACCTACTCGACTTCCTCTCATTGTTAATCCCTGTTAGTATCTGCGATTCATCTAGACAATGCATACAATAGCTTGTTGATGAATAGCTTGCACTTGACCAAGCCACAATGCATGACAAGTCCAAGGGCCCGATTTAATTGTTGGTGAATGGAGTAACTTCTATTAGCCTGGAGAGGACTTACCGTCAGCCAGATTGAGACTATTCTGCCCACCAAATTTTTGCCGAACCAGAAATCATTTTAAAAAAAATGTTAGGAATCACTGTCACAGATGTTCTTGTCAATGCTCTTTTTAGTTTGATGCTTGGCTCCATCAATATGATGGAGCCCTGCACCAAATAGTTTTCTATATTATTTTCAAACAGAAAATCCAGAATCTGTTTTTTTTCAATTTGAAAAATAAAAATGAAATGCTTCCATCATCATGGGAATCCTCTTCCATAGCAAAGAGAGAATTTAGCTGTTTTCACTGCTTCATTACAACCAAGTATTTGCTGGTGGCGAGGAGCAGTTAAAACAGACATCTTACTCTGCCCATCCAAACTCAGTGGTCTCAGGTCTGGCAAGATGTGCTCTGGAAGTTTTGTGGAGGCAATGGAACCTGTACTTCAGTATGCCACAGGTCTGTCCGATGATGGACTGTGTTGTCTTATGTGCCCTGTTTTACTGACTTTCACATCTGCTTCTTGTAGTCAAGTATGTTGTCATTATCCAAGGATGCAAGGCATATGCACTATCTCCTTAAAGAGAATGAGAAGGCTAAACCCTAGGTCACACTACACAAACAGTTCTGGCCACTGTATACTTTGAGTCAGCAATTCTCTAAGTAATAAGCCATCTCCCAAGTCAGCATAAGACAGTCGGTTATGGATTCCACTGTTGCCGAACATGAAGGAGTCATGAATGCTGCCTGGGAACCTGCATACAAGCTGAGTTATGAAGCATGAGGCATTGTACACTACCTGTGCATTGTTCAAATGGGTGTTTCATATTTTTATATATGAATTAATTTGCACGGGGGAATATGGTAATATGTGTTCCTTCAACACAGCTAATTACATTGGGAATCTGTGCTACCCTGTAAAACATTGCTTTGGTCTGTTGCAAATATTGGGGTATATTTGGTAATCATATGTGTTTGTATACTTTGTTAAGCATGATGGCTAGAAACCTGTGACAAAACCTATTTTGTGACACTCCTCCTGCTACTGCTATTACTCCCTGGTGACTGCCTGAAGTAAAAAAGTGTAGACAACACTATACCTGCACATGTTGGGGGATTGCATTACTTCTGACAGTTGGGGTCTGTAGCTGAGGTTGTCGTTCAGCAATTAATTCCAAAATTACCTCACTATGGAGTCTTTACTTGTCACCTATCTCTTCCTCAGTTTGTTCAAAAAGGGTGCCCCTCTGATGTCTCCGCCTCTTTCTCTGTATACCAGTCAAAAACCTCAACATCCTCAACAAGACATATAGGTGGTCATTACAACTCTGGCGGACGGTGTTAAAGCGGCGGTAAAACCGCAAACAGGCCGGCGGTAAAAAAATTGCAATTACGACCGTGCCGGAAACTGCCAACAAAGACAGCCACTTTAACACTCCGACCGCCACGGCGGTACAAACAAACAGCGCGGCGGTCACCACCAACAGACATGCGGGAGACAATGTACCGCCCACACTATTATGACAGGCCAATCCGCCACCTTTTCTGGGGCGGATTCACCGCGGATAAAAACACGGCGGAAACAGGAATTTCGAAGGGAAAACACTCACCTCTACACACCCCACGAGGAACGAGGACACCATGGACTCGGAACTCCAAATTCTGCCTGCGATAGTCTTCCTGCTCCTCTACCAGGAGCACGAACGCCGGCGGCGAAGACCACGGTGAGTAGTGCACCTACGACACAGGGGAGGGGGGAGGGAAAAAACAGAGACACACACACGCAACACCCCCACCCTCACCCACTACAACACACACAAATGCTTATCAATACATCACAGTTACACCCCCCAAACCCCGCAGAAGAATGCAAAGACAATAGAAAATTTGTGTAACCATTGTAATATATTAAAAACAAGTAGGCAGAAATATATATATATACACCATGTACAAAATAAATACCAAGCATAGTAGTCCAGGTAGTGCACTAAGATAGTCCGTGGAACAATGGGACCACACGGTATGGGCGAGGCCCACACAAGATCCCCGACCATGACGGAGTAAACACTGCAGGGGCATCAGATACCATGAAAACAGGCACCTCAGGGGGAGGGAAAGGGGGGGCACCTCAGCCGCTTAAGTGCACAACGCCAAATCCACGAGGGGCCCACATGCCCAGTGTTCCATCCTGGGGAGTGCAAAGCCACAGTCTCACAAGTCTCTACAGTGGGTGGTCCGCCCAATGTTCAATCCTGGGGAGTGCAAAGCCACAGTATCACAAGTCTCTACAGTAGGTGGTCTGCCCACTGTTCAATCCTGGGTAGTGCAAAGCCACAGTCTGTCAAGTCTCTACAGTGGGTGGTCTGCCCACTGTTCAATCCTGGGGAGTGCAAAGCCACAGTCTCTCAAGTCTCTACAGTGGGTGGTCTGCCCACTGTTCAATTCTGGGGAGTGCAAGGCCACAGTCTCACAAGTGAATGACAGTCTCCACTGGTTCTGGAGGGGGCATGGTGCCCAGAGTGCTTCATCCTGTTAAGGACAGAGGTAGTGGATGACAGTCTCCACTGGTTCTGGACGGGGCATGGTGCCCAGAGTGCATCATTCACCCTGTGACGGACTCAGTTGCGTCAGTGCCCCTGCCGCTCATGGGCTAGCGGTGCTTGAGATGGCGGTGCCCTGTTCAGCGGTGCTTGAGATGGCGGTGCCCTGTTCAGCGGTGCGTGAGATGGCGGTGCCCTGTTCAGCGGGGCTTGAGATGGCGGCGCTCTGTTCAGCGGTGCTTGAGATGGCGGTGCCCTATTCAGCGGTGCTTCAGATGGCGGTCTCCATTGCAGGGTCTCAGCTGCTGGCGGTCCTTCATGGCCCAGTGGGCTGGCGCTGGCGGTCCTTCATGGCCCAACGGGCCTTTTGCTGGCGGTCCTTCATGGCAAAGCGGGCCTTTTGCTGGCGGTCCTTCATGGCCCAGCGGGGCTTGTGCTGGCGGTCCTTCATGGCCCAGCGGGGCTTGTGCTGGCGGGGCCCTCCTGGGCAGCTGGGCTGGTGCTGGCGGTGGCCTCCTGCGCAGCTGGGCTGTGCTGGCGGTGGCCTCCTGGGCAGCTGGGCTGGTGTTGGCGGTGGCCTCCTGGGCAGCTCGGCTGGTGCTGGCGGTGGCCTCATGGGCAGCTCGGCTGGTGCTGGCGGTGGCCTCCTGGGCAGCTCAGCTGGTGCAGGTGGTCCTTCATGGCCCAGCGGGGCTTGTGCTGGCGGTGGCCTCCTGGGCAGCTGGGCTTGTGCTGGTGGTGGCCTCCTGGGCAGCTGGGCTGGTGCTTGCGGTGGCCTCCTGGGCAGCTGGGCTGGTACTGGCGGTGGCCTCCTGGGCAGCTGGGCTTGTGCTGGCGGTGGCCTCCTGGGCAGCTGGGCTGGTGCTGGCGGTGGCCTCATGGGCAGCTGGGCTGGTGCTGGCGGTGGCCTCCTGGGCAGCTGGGCTGGTGCTGGCGGTGGACTCCTGGGCAGCGGGGATGATGGCGGTCTTCTCCTCTGTGCTGCTCTTCCCAGACTTGCCGGGTTTCTTGTGGCCCTTCCGCACCTTGGAAGGTGTCACAGCTGACTCCACACTCCCAACGGGACCCCTGGGAGCGGCTTTGGTGGCTGGAGTCTTCCCCCTCTCCCGCCGGGCACTGGCCAACTTCTGAGGCTTCACAGGTGGGGGACTATCTGTGCTGTGGCTCCGTGCCACACTGGCTGCCCTGGTGGCCGGGGCACTCCGCATTCCGGTGACTACAGGCACCACTGGTCCCGGAGATGTTGTGGCTGAGGTGCTAGTTCGGGACCTAGGAGATGGACGGGGTGGGGGAGGTGTGGGAAAGAGGTCAAGGGTGGACAGGAAAAGTTTTTGGGACACACTGGGACGGGTAGCTGGAGGGGGTTTGGGAGTGGAGGAAGAGGTGGTGGTTGTAGGAGGTGTACGTTTGGTGACTTTGGGTAAAGGTGCATGCGCTGGAGGCTGTCGTGAGGTGGATGACTGTTGGGTGGGTGTGTGTCTGCGTTTTTTGTATCTTGGGAGGGGGTGTCACAGACACACTGGGAGAAGACACAGGGGACGTGGGAATGGTAGTGGGGGCTGGATGTGATGGTGGGTGTGCTGGAGAGGGACGTAGTGGCTGTAGAGGTACTGCATGCAGGTGTGAGTGTAGATGAGACTGTGAGGGAGGAGGGAGACGAGGAGGAGGGGGACACAGTGGAGGCAGTGGCTGTAGGTATGTCTGCATGTGTGTGATGCTTGCGTGAGTGCCTGTGGGATGTGTGGTGCTTATGTTTGCCTGAGCTTCCCTTGGGTGTTGATGTGTGTGCATGTTGGTCTGTAGGTTTGCTTGGGATAGGCTGAGGTACAGGGGATTGGGT
This sequence comes from Pleurodeles waltl, assembly GCF_031143425.1. Taxonomy (NCBI): domain Eukaryota; kingdom Metazoa; phylum Chordata; class Amphibia; order Caudata; family Salamandridae; genus Pleurodeles; species Pleurodeles waltl. Next base: position 837,542,295 of record NC_090450.1, on the reverse strand, counting down.
CGGGTTGAGGAAGTTGAAGGGGGGAGGCTAGAGACGGGGACAATGGCTGCCATCAGTGCTGAGGCCAGAGTCTGAAAAGCTCGGTGAAGGGCCGCCTGACCAGAATGAATGCCCTCCAGGAATGCATTGGTTTGTTGTAACTGCCTCTCTACACCCTGGATGGCATTCAAAATGGTAGACTGCCCAACAGTGAGGGACCTGAGGAGGTCAATGGCCTCCTCACTGAGGGCAGCAGGGGTAACTGGGGAAGGGCCTGAGGTGCCTGGGGCAAAGGTGGTGCCCACCCCCTGGGTGAGCGGGCATGGGGCAAAGGCTGAGGGGCTGCTAGCAGGGCGGTGCTGGTAGGCGGGTGGCGGCTGTACCTGTAGATGCGGGGGGCACAGATGTTGCCGCCACAACAAGGGAGCTCCCATCAGAGGACGAGTCCGTGTTGCTGGTGTCAGCTCCTGTCCCCACCGTGGAGCTCCCCTCGCCCTCCGTCCCACTGGTGAATTCAGACTCTGTGGTGTCGCCCTCCAGGGCCATGTGGGATGCAGCTCTCTTGTGCTCCGTTGCCACTGCTCCTCCGCCTGATGATGCTAATGCACACAAGAACAGGGAGACCACAAAAAGGGGGAGGAAGACAGAAGAAAGACATGTTGAGTGCATGCATTACCGCTACCGTTGGCGGACACGACAGACACAGAAGACCCCTGCACTACGCCGCGCTCTTGGGCTCCACTGTTCAATTTCTGCTAAAGGGCCTACAAGGCTATGGACGACATCTGCACACATAGATGACACAGGGGCATGACTAGCTGTACTTGGCACTCTACAGAGGAGGGCTGGGGTGCCACATGGCCTGACATATGGAGGGGCCTTGCCTACGGAACTCGCCCTGGCCTAGGGAAACCCAAAGCCCACCTCCCCCACCCAGACACCTCCACTGCGCGCAAAGTCAGCAGAATGAGAGTGTACTCACCCCCTTGTGGCTGCTGTGATGCCCTCAAGCCTCCATCCAACTCCGGGTAGGCCACCACCAGGATCCTGAACATCGGGGGTCATGGTGCGACGGGCACCCTTCCCACGTTGGGAGGCCATGCCCAGCTGAGCCTCCGCCGTCTTCTTGCTCCAGCGGCGAATGTCCTCCCATCTTTTCTGGCAGTGTGTGCTCCGTCTGTGGTAGACCCCAGGGTCCGGACGTCCTTGGCGATGGCACGCCAAATATCTTTCTTCTGGTGGGCGCTGACCTACATGAAATGTACAGGGGAAAAAGAGAAGTTATTACCAACTGCACCGTTGAAGTGATTGGCCCCCATCCCTACCCTTGCCATGTGGCACATGCATTCACCATCTTTCATGCACACAACACTCTCCCCCCTTCCTTCTTACATCCAGCCCTCTCCACACAGGCATAGCCCATACAGCATGCTCCCTGTGTACTTACCTGTTTGTCTAGAGGACCGTAGAGTAGCGTGTACTGGGGGAGGACCCCATCCACGAGTTTCTCCAACTCCTCCGATGTGAAGGCAGGGGCCCTTTCCCCAGATACTCGAGCCATTGTCTCTTCCAGACCGAGGTCACAGCAGCACTTGCAGTGTAGGTCCTCTACTGTCGAAGATCAGGTATTGAGTGATTGAAGTGATAGAAAATGGCGGTCATGTCCACGGCGGGCCGTACTGTCACCGCCGGCGTACATCGCCATTGGCTCCTGGGACCCATTAGGTCCAATGTTAACCAATGCAGCATTGCGCTGCGGTCTTCGACCGCCTACCGCGACGGTGTACAACGCCAGCGCAGTTACCTCACATCCCATTGTCCCACTTTAGAGGTCAGGCAGCCGCCATTTCAGGGGCCCACATGGCTTCATTTCCAACGGTGTCACTCATACCTAGGCCTAGACTCAACACACATACAGGCCACCTTTTGTGTATGATAGGTGTTCTGTGTAAACTGTGGGTACATACCTCTGAGTTGTTTGACTCTGTGCTCGCTGTTGTCCTTCATAGGCACCGTCCGCTGGGACATGTGAGGAGATGGCGGCATCCTCCGGTGTACCGACCGTTGGTGGACCTGTCGACAATGGAGGAGCGACATTTGATTATCACATACAGGCTTGACCGCGCCACAATCCAGGAACTGTGTACCCAGTTGTTGCCAGGCCTGATGTCAGCAATCCACCATCCCACAGGAATCCCCCCTCAAGTGCAGGTGCTGTCAGTGCTCCATTTCCTTGCAAGTGGTTCCTTTCAAACAACAGTGGCCATGGCATCAGGGATGTCCCAGCCTATGTTTGCCAAAGTATTGTCCAGAGTGTTATCTGCCCTTCTGAAACACATGCAGAGCTACATCGTTTTCCCTCAGGTGGAGGATTTGCCTACAGTGAAATGGGATTTCTATGCCCTGGGACACATCCCCAACATTATAGGTGCCATTGATGGGACACATGTGGCTTTGGTACCCCCCCACAGGAGTGAACAGGTGTACAGAAACCAGAAGAGTTATCATTCGATGAATGTACAGATGGTATGTTTGGCAGACCAGTACATCTGCCGTGTGAATGCCAAGTTCCATGGCTCAGTGCATGACTCCTACATCCTGCGGAATAGCAGCATCCCTTATGTGATGGGTCAACTCCAGAGGCACCGTGTGTGGCTATTAGGTGAGCACCTGGAAGCAACTCAGTAGGAATGGTTGTCTGGGTCTGGGGATATCCCTCCAGGTTAGTGCGTGTCTAACAGTTGTCCCTCACCATTTGCAGGTGACTCTGGTTACCCCAACCTGTCATGGCTACTGACCCAGGTGAGGAATCCCAGGACAAGGGCAGAGGAATGCTACAATGAGGCCCATGGGCGAACTAGGAGGGTGATCGAGCGGACCTTCGGCCTCCTGAAGGCCAGGTTCAGGTGCCTCCATATGACAGGTGGATCCCTATTCTACTCACCAAAGAAGGTGTGCCAGATCTTCGTGGCCTGCTGTATGCTTCATAACTTGGCTTTGGACGACAGGTGCCTTTTCTGCAGAAGGATGGTCCAGATGGCGGTGTTGTTGCAGCTGTGGAGCCTGTGGACAGTGAAGACGAGGAAGCAGGGGAAGTAGACATGCACAACAGGGACTCACTGATCCAGCAATATTTCCAGTGAGACACAGATAAGAATACATACCTGCCTACTACATGTACTTTAACACTACTACCTCTCTAGTGCGTCGTTTTCACCCAGTGTATGGTCACTGAGTTGTCACTTTCCCTTACGATTTCACAGATGTGGGTCCCACTGTGTGACATCTGCTTAGATTCCTCATGGACTAGAGCTGTGTGACATAGGTATGTTGACATTAAACTTGAAAGAGCATTTTGTCACTGTAATTGCTAATACACTATTTCGAAATCACAGACAGACTCCAGATTGTTTTGTGCTTTAAGTGTGTTAATTTAAGTGCTCAATATTGGAGGGGGTAGTGAAATGGTGAAGGGTGATGGCGGAGGAATGTCCATGGCAGAGTCCAGTCTATTAGTCTCACAGGTGCATTGCCCATATGGGCATAGGAAGTGGAGCTGGGGCAGTTTCAATATGGACAGGGTGACAAAGTGGGACCGTACGATGACAATCAGGGTGGTCTCATTTCTTGGCGGGGGTCTTGTCATCGTGCTCTGTCTTTGTCCTGGATCTCAGGGACCGTTTGCGGGATGGTTATCCCTCTGCAGGGGGTGGGGTGTTGGTATGGTGTTCCTGTGGCGGGGCATCCTGTCCACTAGCGCCGGCGGAGGTGGTGGGCAGTTCATCGTCCATGCTAGTGTCAGGGGCCCCTTGTAGTGCCACAGTGTCCCACCTGGTGTTCACAAGTTCCTTCAGCACCCCTACAATGGTGCCCAGGGTGGAGCTGATGGTTCTGAGTTCCTCCCTGAAGCCCATATACTGTTCCTCCTGCAGGCGCTGGGTCTCCTGAAACTTGGCAAGTACTGTTGCCATCGTCTCCTGGGAGTGGTGGTAGGCTCCCATGATGGAGGAGAGGGCCTTGTGGAGAGTGGGTTCCCTTGGCCTGTCCTCCCCCTGTCGTACAGCAGCCCTCCCAGTTCCCCTGTGTTCCTGGGCCTCCGTCCCCTGGACCGTGTGCCCACTACCACTGCCCTCAGGTCCCTGTTGTTGTTGGGTGGTGGGTTATCCTGCGTTCCCTGTAGTGGTGGACACACTGCTGATTGACGTGTCCTGGGGACGGAAGTATGGGCCCGCTGGGTGGGTGCTGTGCTGGTGTTTCCAGAGGGTGGAAGGTCTGTAGTGTCCTGTGACTGGGTGATGGGAACCGACTGCCTGAGATCCCCGATGGGCCGGGCTAGTTATTTAGATCCAGTTGGACAGAGCTGCTGTCATCACTGTGGGCCTCTTCTGTTGGTGGTGTGGACATGTGTGGACCCTCCTGTCCGGTGACGTTGGGTAGGGGTCCTGCAGGGGTATAAAAGGATGGTTATTACATCTGTGTGTGGCATGGTGTGCAATGGGTGGGTGACCGTGTACCCCAGTGTTTGCATTCCTGTGTGAGACCTTGTGTGAGGATGGTTTAGGGGGTTGTATGGGTATGTGCAGTGGGCATGCTTTAGTGATGGGTGTCCATGCTTTGTTGTTGCATGCAGGGCTTGGTGTTGGGATGGATGGTTTGTGATGTTGGGACATATGTTAGGAGTTGGGGTGCTGGGGGTGAGGGTGGGGGTATGTGATAGCATGCAGGTAGGGTGGGGGTTGTAATAGTTAAGATTTGACTTACCAGAGTCCGTTCCTCCACCTACTCCTGCGAGGCCCTCACGATGCAGAATCTTCAAGACCTGCTCCTCCCATGTTGTTAGTTGTGGGGGAGGAGGTGGGGGTCCACCGCCAGTCCGCTGAACAGCCAGGTGGTGTCTTGAGACCACGGAACGCACCTTCTCCCGTAGGTCGTTCCACCGCTTCATGATGTCCTCCCGATTTCTTGGGTGCTGTCCCACTGCGTTGACCCTGTCCACTATTCTTCGCCATAGCTCCATCTTCCTTGCAATGGAGGTGTGCTGCACCTGTGCTCCGAATAGCTGTGGCTCTACCTGGACGATTTCCTCCACCATGACCCTGAGCTCCACCTCCGAGAACCTGGGGTGTCTTTGCCATGCCATGGGGTGGTGTAGGTGATGTGTGGGGTGGAGAGTGTGGTGATTAGTGTGCTGATATGTAGTGGTGTGTTGTGTGAGGTGCGTGGAAGTTCTGTGGGTGATGGTGTTGTGTGCCTGTGGATGCTGTTGTTCTTGCTGGTGCTCTCTCTCTGGCCTTCTTTCTGAATATTTTGTTGTGGGGGTTTGTGGGTGTTGTGGGTGTGTGTTTTATATTGTATTGGGTGTGTGGGAGTGGTGTGTGTATGTGTATCAGGTGTGTGTATTTGTAATTGTCCAATGTGGTAGTGTTTTGTAAATGTGTGTGTATTTTGGGCGCGGCGGTGTGTACCGCCAATGGAATACCTAGGTTGAAGGAGCGCCATGTGGATTCGTGTGTTTGTGATAGTGTGGGCGTATTTCTGTTGGCGTGATGGTGGAGGATTTGTTTTCGCCAGTTTATCACTGACCTTTGGTGTGGCGGACTTCTGTGGGTGTCTGAATTTTGGCGGATTCCGAAATGTGGGTCATAATAGCTGTGGCGGATTTACACGGCCGCGGCGGTGTGTTGGCGGTCTTCTGCACGGCAGTAAGCGGCTTTTACCGCCAATGTTGTAATGACCACCATAGAGCTGCCATTCTCAATGAGCCAGATGCATTTTGGGTGATTTTTTCAGCTTGCACCTGGTTACCCACAGATTTACAATGATGGTAATGCATTATTTGCACAGTAATCTCCTTAGTGCCATGTATGTATCTTTTTTTTCTTCACAAAGACTGCCCCATAATAGTGTTTATTATACTGTTTTTCACAATGAGATTCAGGGCTAGATAGGCCATACTGGGCAACAAGCGTTTCCCCAGTGGGCTGTAGGCCAGTGGGGCAATTTTCAACTAAGAGGGCTGATTTTCACCTATCAGGCCACTCTCACTAAAGGCTTGGATAGGACAAAATAATTCCAGGAGCCAAGTGCATTGAAAATACAAGCCTCTGCACAGCCAAACTGAGCTGCCTGAGACTGTCTATGCAGTGAGGGGAATGGTGCAGCAAAATTTCCCTGGGCTGCTTTTGGCTCTCAGTCCAGCTGTGATAGAAGAATCTCTTTAAAAGTTAACTTTCCTGCTTCTATCTATATATCTAGATTCTTTGATGACTTAGCTGAAGTCATCAAATGTTTCAAAACGTTTAATTTTGAAGTCAGACAGAGCTTTATTTGTAGGTGTCATCTCTGCTAACATTACACTAAGCACAGAATAACCTGTAACAACAACATCCACAGACAGGCATAGTTTGCAACAAAGAAAACAATGTGACAATATTATAAGAATGTTTGCTGGACAGTACACCCACATTTCACTAATTTGTCCACCCAGCAGTTAAGAATATATAAAAAAATGAATGCATGCTACTCTGTATATATGGATTTTATAGAGTGCAAACTTCGCCCTGCTTCACAAATTCTGGATCCCCTAGTTTAAAAATAACAGTGTATTCAGCAATCTTTCAGGATCAGTTCCTCCACTTTGTTGCAAAATGTTATATTTACAAAGAATAGTTTGCAACTTATAAAGATCCAGAAACTGAAACTATGCTGATTATCAATATTCCATTATCAATATCCTCCAAAGGCTAGCATTTATCTACCTCTGATGGAGTTTGCTTCCATCAAGGCTTTTGCAGTTCTAATATGGCTCCAAGCATGCCTTGACCAATGCTTAATTCACCATAATTTGCTAAGGAGCCTGCTTAATTATCTGGCTGGTTACGCCAGTAGTTGAAGTGGTGGGCCTGCATTAATGGCAAGCCTGGCACAAGAACATTTGCAAGTGTCTATCCCTACCCACCTATTAAATGTCCATACAGGATCCCCAAGAATAAATTAGATCCCATGTTTGACACTGATTTCATTTGAATGACTGTTGAGCTGCACTGTAAAAATATGTCTCTTCTGCCTTCAATACTGCAACAGAGAAAGTAGCAGGTGATCATAAAAGTCCTAACAGTTCAGTGTAGCCTGCCACTTTGCAGGGAGGATCCATATCAAACAGTGATCATGTTGGCAGTACCCTTGACATGAAGAAGGAACAATCGTGACCCTTTCCCCTTTATTTTTACTACTGATATTATTAAAGGATATCAATGATGTTTTATGATGAGAGAGAAACTCTATCATCTGTCACAGGTCACAAGGCATGTGGTGCTAAATTCTTATAAAAACACGAAGGTAATACATATGACTAAATTGTATTCCTTGAAAAACAAAGTTCCTTACAGATAAAATGGTGGGCTATAAACTAAGTTCATGTGGGAAATATAGATTCACTCATTATGCCCAAGTATCCTTCTTCTTCCTTCTGAGCCTTACAAACCCTATCAATGCTTATTGGTTCTTCTCAATTCATGAATGTCTTATCATTACATTATAATTTACCTTCAGATGAAAAATTGACCAAGAAAATAAAAGACACATATATCAAAAGCAAACAACTGATAGCTCTAGTTTTTGTGAATCAGACCTTTGAAACAAGAGGTATATACAATGGGAACATTTAGCAGCAATATATAAATGGAGAGACAAAGACTCCTAATAATCCAAATATAATTGTTCAGGCCCTGTAATACAATTATAGAGTAAAGAGTGCAGATGAAAATAACTGTTTATTGCAGGGAGGTAGACATAGATCCCCATGTAGAAATTGGTAAAATAAACTGTGTCAAAATGGTAAATGTTGTATTTGCCCTGCTCTTTGCTCCCCCACTTCATTTAAACAGAAGGAAATGCAGTATTTTCAATGGTGGTGAAAACACATTGATGGTGCCTTACAATTACGGTCAGCCCTGTGATTTCATTAACACTGCATCATTTCAATCTTGGACCACCAGTCTGAGGCAAAAATACTCCCCATAGGGAGCAGCCACAATTTAGATAGGTGCCTGCTTCAAAAGTCTATAATCAGGAATCATATAAACAATGGCAGGCCAACCAGGCTGGCAAATGCTCCTTCGCCCCCATATCCAACAGTCATTTAGATAGACATAGATAATTAATTCTTCCTTAAGTGGTTCCTGCCATATATTTAGGAGCACCTTTGTACAAAATGTCTGCAGCTGGCATACAACTCTAAATTATCTGGTCTGGAGGTAACTAGTGTGTTGTTTCTTTCACAAAACATTTAAAGTGCCAGATCACAGATTATTAAATGAAACTCTTAGGCCATTCCATGGTAAAGGTTGGAACTGAGAGACATCAGAGTATGTTCAGACTACATTGTAATGGAGTCCACAGTGTTGCACGCCTTCCAGTGAACATAAAACACAGATAATGTTCAATGAATGGAGAGAACAATACATAATAGTGATACGATTGCCCAACAATGTCTTCTTTAAATTTTCCTTATAGATTAAATTATCTTTAGTAAAATATAGTGGTCATATCATTTGCCTTATCCCCATGATAGAACCAGAAGCATTGGCTCCATAAAAGCTATGCATTGCCAGACTGTATATAATAGGCCACAGTTTTTGAATTGCTATAACTAACATGTGACATACACTTTAGGATCCATTTTTGCAGGGATCATCACATCATTAAATATTGTACAATGTGTGAGTTTCACATAGCACTGCCTTGTATCATGAAAGTATCTAGTAACAGTTCAAACTGAGTGTCATTTGAAGAACTAACAATCTTTATTGGGTTCCTCTTTTTTGTCTTATTAGGATGATCTTAGAATTTGTTTCCCAGTTATAGATGATAAAATCAAATAAAAGCATTGGAAGATATTCCAAGTTGTTCATATCTTTTGAATTTCAAAGGATTTTATCACAATAATTTATGATTATCCAAAATTTGTTTTAGTCAAATACGTGTTCAGTTATCTTTCTGACGGAGGAGACATTTGTACATCAAACATTCTAGAGTATTTGCTGATTTATTTTGTCCATGAGCATATCCACTATCATCTAATGTCCTTCCGAAACCCTTTCACATCCCATATTTGGCAGCAAATAAAATAATTTTATATTTCAGGCTATTCCTGATATGTGACCTAAAAAGTGTATAATGGTATTCTCACATCATATGGTAGGACTTTTGCCAGAGATGGTAGTTAATATATTTATCAGGATGTTTTTTGTTGAAAGAGAAAAGCATTAAAATATGTTGAGTCTGTTTACCAATGAATGCAGGAGATGTAACAAAGCCGGGGTATTTGTGCTGCAATGTAGTATGTGTTCCAGTTGCGTGGTCTTATTGTTTCCCTAAATAGGGCTGTTTATGACTATGTTAACGGTCTACTGAAATGGCCCTTTCTATGTTCATATTTGTGCTTAGGAGATAAGTCTGTCTTGATAATGTATAACACTGAAGGGAGTGAAAGAAATGATTTGTTTGATTTATTAAAATCAGATCAATCTCTTCCCAAAACAACTATTGTCTACTGACAGGTATGCAAATATAATTCCAGTCCATCCACTTAAAACAATACACTTTTATTTAATTTAAAGGTCTGACTCATGTTAGATTAAATGCTATTCACTTGTCCCAGTGTGCTTTTGATAGATGTATGTAATAACCTTATTCCATCTGGTGTTGTATTGATTCACGTTGATTACCTAAACCAACCATCATACAATCTCAAAGACCATTGAAGTACATCCTATGAGGCTAATTTGATAACAGAAGCCCCTTCTCCTTTCTTTTATCTAAGCACAATGGAGAGTTGTTCCAGGGCTATGAAGAGTAACATAAGCTAATCAATATTGTTTTGGTGCCACTTCATATGAGAATGTTTCAGAGTTATAGGCTTAAAAGTTGATTCTGGCCCTGCATTGTTTGCTGTTTATAGCTAAGTAATACATTATAGGCAAATGCTGGTCCTATGCAGAATTTCGAAATTTCAAATCAAACACATCAAGTTCATTCTGTTAAAAACTGACAAAGCCAGAACAGACTCCAGTGAGTTCTTCTCTTCACATATTAAACAGTTTGTAATTCTTTAGCCCAGTACAGAGGTCAATAGATTTAATCAGTGTTGAGAAGGCATGTTGGTCTTTCTGTACTACGGGCCTCATTATGACTTTGGTGGTCTTTTGGCAAGATTGCCGTAGTGGCGGCTACCAAAAGACCACCATGTTGGTGGTAATCCACCCGCAGTATTAAGAGTGAGACTGTGAAGACCGCCAAAATGCAGCCAAAATTCTGAAACCACCAGGACACAGGAGGGCGGGAAAGTGGTGGTTTCACCACCAGCACTGCCAGCCTGCCAAAATTCTTCCCTCTAGATTACGACCCACAAATCAACACAGTGGTTCTTCCATCGTGGAAAATCATTGGTGTCTGAACTGCCACACTCAGTACCCACTCCTGTCAGAACATAACACAACAATGGACAGTTTCAATGCCCCACACCGGACACACAAACACACACCAGGCACACCTACTCACTGCAGTATATAACACACCCCCACACCCCAAAATCCTTTACAACTAATACCACATATAGAGATACCGAAAGCAGAAAAATACACTAATAGAACATCAAACACTGTAGTCACAATTAAACATCTCACTCAGCACACACCACACAACTGCACAACCAACACAATACATACATAAGGAGCATACACAAACACCACAAGCATCCAACACTCACAACACCTTCCATCACCCAACCCTGCACCCTTACACATACAATACCCCACTCAACACAACCTCTGCCATGTCCCCACACAAGCACCCACGGTTCACAGATGATAATTTGAGTGTCAGGGTTTATGAAATTGTTAGGGTAGAGCCACAACTGTTTGGAGCACAGGTCCAGCAAAGCTTGATTGCCAGAAAAATTGAGTTGTGGCAGAGAATAGTCGACAGGGTCAACACAGTAGGCAGCCATCCACGCACAAGGGAGGACATCAGGAAGAGGTGGCACAACCTACGGGGGGGAAGGTATGTTCCATGGCATCACAACATCAGATCATCGTTCACAAGACTGGCGGTGGGCCCCCACCTCCTCTCCCACAGTTCACACCTTGGACATTCTGCATCCCGAGGGCCAGACTGAAATACCTGACGGGCTGGGCTCTAATAAGTACCCACAACTTCCATGTCACACAGTCGTCATGTCCTGCATGCTTCCTCACAACCCAACTGTATGTCTCACTATACCACACACCTATACAGCTAATGACCCCTACTGGATGACACACTACCACCCAGCCCAAATGCCCACACATCCCTTGCCAAAGGCACAGAAAGAATTGGCTAGTACTATCACTACAGCTCCCATAATGCACTAGCCCATCTATGTGAAAACCTGCAAAGTTCACATCACCTCACATCCCTTGCATGTATGACTATTGTACTATCCATACCAACTCATTGGTATGACTGAGGACCAATATAAGGCAATGACAGCAATGCAATGGCACACCACAATGGCAAACAAGGCTAAACACAGCTCCAGCTCTGTGACAAATCCAAATGCCAACTTACCCAGATCTCCAACCCTGAAATGGACTCACCATGGTATGGGACATAAGATGGCACACTCCCTGCACATGCACAATATGCACAGACAGAACTCATACTCTCCTCCTACTGGGTCACCATGCTGCAATGTCCAGCCATTTTATGTAACATCTGGCAAGCTTCATTAGTCACTAGGTAACAGTTCTGAGCAGTCATGTGAACTATCAGTAGATACCTGAACACATCGACAACGCTATAGTTAGCCAAACCTGATTGACACCAACCAACATGGAGTATGGTACACATGTCACAGACTACTATCTACCACCAATGGTATGCTATGCAGCATCTGTTAATGTCATTGCTAGGAATCATGTTAAGCTATCGTATGCATCTGATAAACAGATACCCAAACACACTTTCTATATGTAACTCTGTCTCTCACTCAATCCACATCTACCCCTGCCAGTGCCACCATGGAGAGCATACCAGAGACTTCCAGCTCTCCTCAGGATGAAGGCCCCAATGAGGACAACGGGCCTAAATGTCTGAACACTGACAACCTACCTGGCCCACCTGCCTAACCCTGCCCACATCAATTCCCCCAACCCTGTGGCATCAACATCACAGCCAACCCTTCGTCCACAAACCTGTGTCCCAAGGACTTTTCAAACTGTTGTGTGTTCCACAGTACAGGGACCTGAGTTGACCCATGACACCTTTGACAATGAAGGGCCTGTAGACACTGGGAGTGGGCACACCATGCCAGGGGCACAGGGACCTGGGACAAGGCAGCAGGGGGGATGGGAGAGAAGCTGTGGGCCAGAGGAGAGGGCCCCCAAGGGACTCCACTGACCAGGAATCCATCTCCCAAGCCCGGGGAGCATACCAACAATCCCAGGATAGGAAAGGCGAAATTATCACCATGTTGGGGGAAAACCAAATGCTGCAGAGGGAATACCACCATAAGGTCATGCAGCAGTGACAGTTCAACAATGCCACCATGGCCTCCATTTCAGGGGTGCGGAGGGACATCAACATCAACCTGCGTGCTTCCTCTACCCAAAAGCAGGCCCCTCCTAGTAGCGACCTAACATCTGAGCCATCTATAAGAGCTGCAGCTAGTGGAATGGAGACCCTGCCAGAGGAACCACTGGCCTCAGACACCCCTCCCTCTGTAGCTGAAGTACCCCCGTCCACAAATGTGGATGTCCATCCAGACATCCGAGTGGAGCAGATGCCAGGACCAAACCCCCTGCCAGGAAGTTAACCTCTCCTGATTTCTCTCCCTTGTGTGCCACTGAGACACCCTGTTGACTGTTCAGTGACACTGCTCCCTTTTCCAAAGGCACATGGGCACTGGACCTGTGCAAACAACTGCTGTAGCACCTACTCTGATGATTCCACCTACCATGACCACACTTATAACCTGTTGAACAATGTATGCACTTTTGTTTTGCCTTACAATATCATGATATGCACAATAAACACCATGGAACGCAGCTACTGTATATTTGTCTGTAATTACACATCAACTAATGTCATGTATGACCCCCTACATCCAACAGGCAGTTGAATGGACATGCAGAGGGAGGCTTGCTCAGCGGGAGACACAGTACAACAGATATGTCCCATGACAGATTTCAGAGAAGTATAAATTCTGGCCCAGACAAGGGTGTAGTCAGTATTCTAACTTGCAAAAATACCATGACAGAGAGTACCATCAGGAAGGAAGGCATGATGCCACAAATACCGTATATGCAGGTCATTGATGTTGTGCCCACTCCAGCATACCTCCTAAGCAGGGGCCCCAGATAACACCTATACATCACCAGTCACAGATTATTCACACTACTCACTTTACCTGCCGCCAACAGTTATGTTCAACCAACTTTTCTGCTATCACTTACCAATGGCTAATGAAATTAATGCCTCAAATCACAGGCATCAGAGGCACTGAATAAGATACCACAGCCAGTGGGTGGAATGACATAAAAACAGGAGAAAACAGACAAAATAGCCCTATACTAGTCTGTCCATTTGGGATGTGCATGTAGGAAACTGCAGTAAAAATACTGGTTAGAGCTGAAATACGTTCACTGTACACCTTCCATTCTCTAAGTCAGATCTCACATGTCACACATTGGGATAGGACCACATAACACCCTCACTGATGAACCAAGTCAGGAGGACTATTGTTACCAATGATTGTGGACATACAAGACTTGAAAACCCCACTCAACAGACCTGTATGTCACGGGAAGTACTGATTGATGAGCTTAGTCCTAGAGTCACCTGCACCTTCCTCCTCAGCCTCCTCATCACTTGCTATATCAGCATTTCCAGCCACTGGTCCATGCCTGCTGCCTCACCCATATCAGCTAGCAATGGTATCTGACATTTCAGGGCTAGATTGTGGATCATGCAGCAGGCAACGATTATCTAGCATACCTTTTGTGGTGAGTAGAGGAAGGCACCTTCAGAAAGGTCCAAGCACATGGATCAGGCCTTCCGAATGCCAAATGTTCTTTCAATTACAAGCCTTGTCCTCCCGTGGGCCTCATTGAAATGGTGTTCACCTTTTGTGGCAGGGCACCTCACTGGTGTCAACAGCCAATGAAGGTTAGGATAGCCAGAGTCACACGTGTGCACAAATGTAGGACCAGTGAAATAACAGATACAGAGACAGGGCAGATAGTGATGACAGGTGCCATAATAGTTAAACACTTTATAATGCACACATATCAAGAAGCCATGCCCTCTCTGTGTGTAGTTGTACCATCATGTGTGGCACTTTGCTGTTCCTCAAAATGTAGGAGTCATACAGATCCAGAATACTTGGCTGTGACTTGTGAGATGTATTGGTCTGCCAGACACACCATCTGAATATTTATGGAGTGGTAGTTCTTCTTGTTCCTATACACCTGTTCATTGGCACTGGGAGGTACCATGGCTATATGAGTGCCATCAATGGCCCTTATCACATGAGGGCTGTGTTCCATATCATAGAAGTCTGCCTTTGCATAGGTTCCGTTAGTCCACACGTTAGGGGACCCTGATGTAGCTATCCAGGTGCTTTAACAAAGCACACAGTACATCCTTCAACACCAGACTGACCATGGGCTGAGACATCTCTACAATTAAGTCCACTGTATTCTGAAAGGAGACTGTGGCAAGAAAGTGTAGCACTGACAAGGCTTGTACTGAGGAAGGGATGCAATAGGAATTGCGTATGGCTGGCAAGAGATTTGGCTCCAACTTTGTACATAGATCCACAATGGTGTGACGATCCAGACAATGGGTCTGGATGAGACGCCTGTCCTCCAAGGTTGCAAGGTCAACTAGTGGATGGTACACTGGTGGTTGTCTCATTCTCCTCATGGCAGGATATCTAGTTTGAGAGGAGAGAATGTACATTGAGTAAAGCAGTTGACACATGTTAGCAGAACATGTTAACACACACCTAACACTGTTGGGCATGCATAGCAATGCTGACAAATACTATAACGGCCATGCAGAAGCGCTATGGACACCATCTTTGTAGCACACTGTGCACATGTAAGTCGTATGGAACAAATGTCATATGTGTAATATACCATATGTGGCAGACTGAGCTGTCCTGAACTGATCAAATGATACGTTGCGGAACATACCAATATAGTGTAATCTCATATGTGCCTCCGAGAACCTGACCTTGGCCATCACCACATATAATGCCACATCACGTCATTGTGTCTTGACTGTCACTACTTTTGCATTACCATGATGGCATAACATAGGCTCACACATCCATTTTGGTGAATATGTGTATAGCACACTCATTTTGTGACATCCATAGTTAATATGTGCCCAAAATGGAAGCCACCTGTCATGCTAAAGAGGACAGTTGGATGTGATCTAAGTCAACTGGAGGATGCTGTCATGGGGGTAGGCAGTTGCAACCACCGTGCAACATACCATTGGTTAACATTGCTGCCTGTGGTGGACTTGGGCCAATGGCGATGACTGCCGGTGGTGACGGTCCTGTACTTGGTGGCTGTGACCGCCATTTTCTGCAGCCTTGCTCACTTGACTCCTGACACTGTTGGTAGCCAGAACTCCATGACCAGAGCTGCTGTGTACTGTCTCTGGGAGCAATTATGTTATGTCGTACAGGTGATAGAGCCCCAGAATTCACCCCAGAAGAGCTGGAGAAGTTTGTGGAGGAGGTCCTACCCCTGTATGACCAGCTATATGGTGCACCAGAGGAGAAGGTCAATCCAATACCATAGTCATGTGTGATAGGGGTTATGTGTGATGGTGAATCATGCAAGTGAACCAGTGAGCGAGTATATGCATGCGGAATGCATTAAGTGAAGGCATGTGAGCAGAGAGGATGGGCATGTATGTGGGCCCTTGCTGAGACAGATGTGTATTGCCCACTGCTGTTGGTATGGTGCCAGTGTACATGACTTTCTCCTTTTGTCTGTGTCATCCATGCATGAGAATGCCCATCGAAGAAAGGGATCTGGTGTGCCATCACCAAGCAAGTGCAGACCTTGGGTGTCCACAGCCGGCAGCGAACCTATTGTCGCAAGTGGTGGGAGGACCTGCGACACTGGGCCCAGAAGACCATGGAGGCCCAGCTGAAGATGTCCTCCTAACGAGGGAGGGCAGCCTGTCGGACCCTGACCCCCCCCAATGGCCCGCATCGTGGTGGTGGCCTACCCTGAGATGGATGGGCATTTGAGGGCAGCACAGCAGCCACCCTGGGGTGAGTACTGACTGTATCCTTGTACTTTGCTCTGGTTGTATGGTGTTAGGTGCCTTACTGTAGCTTCTATGATAATGTAGTTTGTGCAACATGTATGTAGTCTGATTATCACTTGTAGATGTGTCGTCATGGTTTGCTGTCATTGGATGTACATCTCCTGTATCAAGACATCTCCATGTCTGCATGTGGAGATGGTCAATGACATTGGCAAATGTGTGAGTCCATCCAGAGTTTTCTATATATATGAGCTTGTGTTTCACCCTACCAATGCATTTGTCCTGGTCCATCCATCAACATTTGAGCATTAGTGGCTTTAAGGTATAAGTCTACTCCCATCTGTATTGCTCACCTGTATTTGCAACTGGGTGACTCTTGCGTTTACACAGGGACTATACACTTCAAGTATTGGTACTGGTATAGATTCCATGTGAAGCAGCCATTCAATTTCCACCACAGATATGGTCTGAATAGGACTTAGCTTATGGCTTGGAAGTTGTATCCACCAACTATGTTCATCTTCTATCTAAGGGGTATGTGAGGGTTGCAACAGTAGGATAAATTGATTTGTGTGTCTGAATTGTTTTGATTGCAATCATCATGCATTTCAATGTGCTAGACTAGTGGAGATTTGACTTTGTACCCAATAGGATTGTACTACGGGTGGTAAGAGCAGAGGCAGACCTCGCCTTTGACAATATGTAATGTGAATGATGTCTAGGCCAATGCCCTAGCAATTACAGTGCAACATTGTGTAGTTGCAGCCTACATCATGTCTCAATGGTTACTTGGGGCCACATCTGGTGGATTGAGTCAATGACTGATACCCTTAGCCTAGCTGAGGTGCGTGATTTGGACACGATTCAGTATTGTATGAGTCATGAGATATTGATGTGAAATATTTGTTGGTCCTTCTTTCCTGTAGCTGCCCTATGTAGCTGTGGAATCTTTTGTCAGTGCTATGGCAATCGTGTTGGTCTTTGTGTACATAATGCTTATATGTCTTTTCCGTCTAACATGTGTATTGTCTGGACTTAGGTACAGTTTATCACATGTCTGGAATGGTGTGAGTGATGGTGGTGTTATCATGTTGTGAAGTCCAACTATTGAACTGCATGTCCGGTGGAATTGTATGTGGGTCATGATGTCATATGTCTTCCTGAAGTTCATCAGTTGTGACAGAGCACTTTGTGTTTGCAACTTGCATACATGTTGATATTTCATGTATTGTTTGTGTTGACATGTGTAACGGTGGTATTGTGTGCCCTTGTGTGGTTGTAGTGTGTGTGTGTTGATGGGTATATCAGAAGCGTTGTGTGGTGTGTTAGCATCATATGATGTATGCTTTGTGATTGTGTGTATTGGTTGCTTGGTGCTGTTTCGTATTGTATGTATGTAGTGTCAGGTGGAGGTGTGTATTGTATTTATTTGCCATAGCCTTTATGCTGTTGCAGTTGCAGTGTAGTTGTGTGAATCAGTGGTGTTGGGTATTGTTGTGTTTGACTGTGCCGGTGCTGTTTGTCTGTGGGTTGGTGTGTGTATTGTACATGTTTGTTTGCCGTGATGTGTGTATTTTGTGTGTGAATCTGTGTATGTGGGTGCGAGTGAATGTGTGTATCAGTGTGAGGTAACATGTTTGTATCACCATCGCCACCCATCCCGGATGAGTATGTTGTGAGTGCGTGAGTACTTTGGCTTTTCCCTACATTGTCAGGTAGGTGTGTGTTCTCACTGTTGTTGTCATTGTCGCAGTCAGTGGTTCCAGATTCATTGTGCAAGCCGGAGCAGTGGGAGGATGTGCAGTTCAGGTTCCATGGTGCTTCAGACAGGAATGTGTTCCAGAAGGTGAGCGTCTCCTTTTATACTGCTGGTTTCCCCCAGGGTTTTCATGGTGGTCGACCGTGGCAGAAACCTTGTCGGTGTGCAGTCTTGTAATCTGTCCTACGGGAACATCGTCTCTGCTGGCCTGAAGGTGGCTACTGCTGTCTGCGGCGGCCTGACAGCAATGGCGGTGCCGGCGGTGGATTGGCTGTAAAGTGTACGAAAGACTGCCATGGTCATAATTTGGCTGTCTTCTCCACCAGCCTATTGGCGATATTACTGTCTTGAGACCGCCAAACTCGTAATGACCCTCAAAGTCTTGACTGTAAATTATCCCATCATTCTGACTTCAGGAATACTTCTTTCTCAAGCTTCTGAATCCGATATCCCCTCATCCTCTTTCACATGTATGATAATCCTTGAATTATGCCAGCAATAATTGTTGACTCAACTAAATATTTGTCTTTGACTTTCTCCACCTATGTCCTCTAGAAGTAGATCTTGTCCTTCTTTGACGATGATTATGATTGTCAATGGCCTGATCTAATCCAGACTAGAAAATTAGAATATTCTTTAACTCACCTTTTTTCTGCCTCTTATTCTAAAACATAATTGAAACCAGAATGCCAGAGGTCACTGTCACCCAAGGCTCTATAAATGTCATCCCTTGTTTACTTTCACCAGCTCCCTCTTGGCAAGAATATATTGTTAGTCTTCTATCATATTATGCAAAATGCTTATCATAATCAAGCCCTCCATACCTTCAACTTGAAATTTTTGCTTTATTCACCATACAGGCTCCACCACCTTAATCTGTCTTAACCATTTTTGGAATGCTTGTATGATGATATTTAAGGACATATGCCCTTTAATAAACAAACGTATTATAGTTGTTAATTTAAGTGAGATGTGAGCAGAGTTTTTCTGCAGTTTGTATGAAAAACATGCACACAGCCACTTCAGAACACATCAAGCAATTTAGAGATTAACTACCTTTATGTTCTCCGTGAAAGATAAGAACATGATTGACATTGATGATCCTTTCCAAATGGAGCAGTATTCATCTCCTTCACTGTAATGCTGAACAACAGTCTAAATTTATAGGGGCTTTGTATGAGAAAGAGCATACAAGTCTTACATGATAAGGGACATACATGTCTTATTAGAGTTTTCAGGTTTGAAAATCCACTACTTGACTGCTGTCCAGGCCAAAATGTCCAGATGGGCCTTTCTCAGAGCAAGGAACCTCAGCCTTGCGGGTTCCTGCACCAGCAACTTTAGGTCAACTATGTGACTTTAGACAACATTCCCAGTCCATAAGTGCCAGCAGGAACCAAGAGTCTTCTAGCCTTCTTTTCTAAGCAGCCAGGAACTATCTTATTTTCTTACAGATACCTCTTCCCATGCCTATCTTGTGTCCTTTGTCCTGTTCAGTGTTTGGACAATTTCGTACACCCAATCCATGTAACTTTCTCACCAAAACGTGACCTCCTTTCACAGCACTTCCTTTCTCAGTTTACTAAAAATCATCCTAGAGTCCCTCATCATGATCTGAAAAATCATCAGGCTACTCTCATTTTTAGACTGTGGGCCTGATTCACAAATGTATACTTTTTTTGTAAGTTCTGTACACAAAGTGGTTTAAGATTAGTATTTTTATGAGTGTGGAGTCGCTGGACATAAAAAGACTGATTCAAGTGGAAAAAGCCGTTGATACATTTCTGTTATTTTTTAGGAAAAGTTACAGAAAATAAGCTTTAATCCATAACCAAGCATGCTCACGGACAATGTAGCATTACCTGCAAAGTCACAGCTTTTTCTAACTTTTTACTGTGAGTAGATATTCTATCTTAATATCCTGCATGTCTTACTTTTATATAGCAAACATCTAGTCCTGTGGGCTTACAGGACAAACTTCAGGGGACCCTATAGCAATACAATAAAATGAAAACAAATTTCATTACCATTCGATACTGCAGTGTTTTTGAGTTACAGCTGTATAGGTACAGCACAATGGTGTTATCTGAAGTCCAAATTGTGGATCATGCGAATATAAACTGCAACCCATTAACCCATTAATGAGATTTAACTTAAAGACCACAGGGGCAATTTCTGTCCCCACTTAGAATGCCCTTACTAAAAAGGTAAATAAAACAACTGGGTGGAGCCAATTTAAAGCTACAGTTTAAATAGAGAAAACCTACCCAATATGACACTAGTGTGAGACCACATGGGAAAGGACATTTTCTTACAGTACCTCTGTAGCCTTCTGGCATTGGTTAACATTGTTACTGTAATTCTTGTGGAAACTAGAACATGACACTAGATTCAAGGTCTTGACCACTCTGATTAACCAAACCTAACCCACAAAAGAGACTCTTTTATAATGTTGAATGTCTTTGTGAATAGAAGTATTATGAATGGTTAGGAACCCATAATCCTATGTATAGGGAATACAATTCATGTACTGTGACTATGGTACATTCCCTTCTATCAATTACCACCCAATCTCACATTTCCAACTCCTATTTTGCAAATGTGATGAGGTGGCTAATAAGATCTCTGATCCAACTCAGGAACAGATGTGGGTAGTGTAACAAATTAACACAAGTGATTAAGTTGGAAATATGATTGGGAAGAATTATTGTTCACATCCTCATGAAAATTTTATGATGTGTTCAACAAATCCTGAATTAATACATATAGACCAAAGCATAAACAGTTCATTTCTTGTAGCAACTGTGGGCCACTGGAAAGTACTTTAGAAAAGCAAAGCTAATTCAGCTAATTGCTGTAAAGAAAAGAACCCGCTAAAGAGAGAGGGGACATTTGAGTGGTCAATGGAACCTACCTTCTCTTATCAATCAAACAGGATTTGAAAGCTCAGCTATTCACCAGTGAGGGTATCCAAGCTTTGAGTGCTATGCTGCTTCCAAGGGGGGCAATTGAACAGCCAGGTTTTGAGTCCTCTCCTGAATTCCTGAAGAGAGGTTAAGGTCCTGAGGTGCAGGGGGAGATTGTTGCAGGACTTCACTGCAAGGTGGGAAAAAGAGTGGCCTTCACTATTTATTTAGCAGATACAGTGGTGAGGGAGAGAGAGACAGAGTGCAGGAGTCTGGAAGGGTGGTGGAAGCTCATGCGGTGGTAATTGTAAGCTGGTCCCTACTTGTGGAGGGCTTTGTAGGTGTGGATCAGCTTCTTGAAATGGTATCTCTTCTGAATGGGGAGACAGTGAAGATTATTGAGGTAGAGGTGGTGTGGGTCCATCTGGGAAGGTCGAGGATGTGTTTGGCTGCTGAGTTTTGTATGGTCTAGTCTTTTCAGGAGATGCATGGTGATATGTACCTATAGTGTATTTTCGTAGTCCAGCCAGCTTGTGATTAAGGTTTCTTATCATGAAATGAAATACGTAGGAAGCTACGCAAAGTCAAATATAAATTTATGTAGACAATAAGGAAGTAAAGTCTACCTTCTTTTTACTCGAAGTCAGGATAAACAAGGGTAAAAGGCACACAAATATTTAGAGCACAAGTGAAATGAAGAAACGTGGGAGCTGTCACAAATCTGTATGGCAAACATTTGGGGCTACCGTATAACTAGTTATGATTGTTCTGATAGTTTTAACATTTTTACACTTCACCCTGTCAGATACGAATAGTCCAAGGTAATTACTTCAAACTGAACTTTACATGAAGACGGTGTCACAAAAGTAAGCAATGAATTCAGAATAGCTTTAGAATATCCTGCAGTATTGTCACTAAACCTCAATTTTAGCAGGCACTGCATGGGGTACACTGACCCACTTAAGTGCCACAAAAGTTACTTAAGGGTCTCTTCTGTCTACAAGTCATAAACAATGCTATTGGAAAATTCCAGGGTAGAGCTGAGAGGCGGGAAGCGCGTGCTGCTAAATGGGCAAAATACTCTGAAGGAAACAAAAAAAAAAGAAAAATTATGGAGAAAATCAAAAGAAAGAGAATGAACTCAAACGAAGAGGAGAAAGAAAGGTAAGAATAAAAAATAAGTGTTTGAAAAGAAAAAAAGAGCTTTAGATAGGAACAAGAACGGGGAAGGAAGGTATACAAGAGAGATAAAATGAAGAATTGGTAAATTGAAAGGTGATTTAAAGAAAAGGAGAAAGGAATGAAGGCAGAATAAAAGAAAGAAGGCAGAGGTGAAAAGATATTTGAATGGATATAAGAATGAAAGGATGGATTAATGGAAGGGTAAAAAATGGGTGCAAGATGAAAGGATGAATGTGTGGATAGATGAATATGTAGAAATATGGATGGAACGGTGAATGGAAGGATGGAGAAGGGTCAAAGGGTTAATGAGTGAAAGTATGGATGAATGTATTGTTGAGCAAAAGGATGGATGGATAGATGGATGGATAAATAGATGGATGGATGTGTATGGATAGATGGGTGGTATTGTCAATGAAGGATAGAATGGTGACATAAAAGATGAATAAAGAAACATATTAAAATAAAACACAACACATCACAAGGCCTAAACATGTAATGTGTTCAATGCAAAAATAGCAAAAGGCACAGCACTAAAGAAGGCAACAATTGTCATTTCAACTAACCAGAGCTCTTGCTCAAAAATTCAGTAGTAACATGTAATGCTAAAACACATACAATTTCAAAGCAGATTACAGAAATTGCAGCTTGATCGAAATACCTAAAGAGCAGGAGGCAGGATCTTCTCACTGAGAGAACGTGAAAAGACCTTGAATTGAAGATAAATATTCATAAACATACAGCTAAATGCATTTTTTCTCAAAATCATGCTTCTGTTTTGCAAGTGAGGCTTTGCTTTACTGTGAGATGTAGGAAATGTGCAGATGTGCTACATTAAGTAAAATGGCTTCCATTCCTACAGAAATCAAGAAGGTTAGGATGCATGTTAAGAGTGATGAACACTTCAGGTGAATATAAAAACGATAGTCAAATTAGATCATGTAATATGCCAGTGCACATTGTGATATACATTTTACTACTTAAGGCAAAATAAATGCTTGGTTATGATTTCTCAAACAGATGGATTAGTGAAAGTTTGGAAGGAAAGAAAGGAGGCTGGATGATGAGTATTTCTAGGATGAGAGGATGGATACATATGGATGAAAAACACTTGAAATAAACCTTTCTAGAGATAGTCTGGCTCACTTGTTTGGAGCCTTTAGAGATTTGGATCATAGTGTGGAGTAGTGATGTTTTCTGGCTGCCCTGTTGCCATTCTAATACAGAACATGAACTTATATAGGCCTTGAAGTATCTACCCTCAGATACGTCCTGTGGTCATCCGATTTCCCTCAAGAACTCCTAATTGAACATAATGCCTTGCCCTCTTTATTCTACATAAAGCATCCTCTATGGTATGATATTAGATTATCACCAGACATAAATATTGTGTCCTATATCAATTACAGAATTATCACCCCATTAGAGTTAATGATTGAAAATCTAAAAACATTGGAATTTAATGTTTGTAAACACATTTAGGGTGCAATTTTGATGTCAGACAATATGTAGGTGATATTCTGACATTCAACCCTTTCTGTGCATTGCTTAAATTACCACCCTCTTCCTTGTTCCACTTAATTCTCCTTTAGTCTACTGAAGCCCATATCCTGTTCTCACTTTCTGTATGCCTATCACTGTACAGTTATTTGTAGTTTTGTAGCTAGGTTTGCTTTTTATAAGTACCTCCAAATTATGTACATAACTACAGACATCATTGCTTCCATTGTGAGGTTTGTAACATTGTGATCACAGAGGTGCATCTTGCAAGAAGTGTTGCACGAATAGAAACAAAAAAAGAGACCTATGTTCAAAAAGGTAATAATTAGTCAATGGCATACTAGGAAAACAATCAACAAAAATGCCAATTAGAAGTGCACATGATTATTCATTTGGATTCAAACATATTAGCATATGTGTGGGCTACCATCTGATGCAGAGATAACCATGACATCATACATGAAACCAAGGTGGGCTTTGTTCAAGTAGATTAATGAAGGGCAACTTAACTGCCCTCACCAGCATATTTAGACTCATGTCCACCATGTTAAAAGCTGCAGACAAAAGTTCTAAAGAGTACACACATACAGAATTAGTCCCAGTTTTATTTACAGGGGAGACATACACTATAGAACCTATGCCCATAATGTGGGATGCCAATCTGAAAAATTCAACATAGAAAGGGGAACCATGCAGGAGAGAACCCTCCTTCATTAGTACTCTTGATAAACTTAAACCCCCACTATATTACAACCAAAGCAAAGCATTAAGTGGCTTTACTCCAGGATGGGAACACTCAGAGTAATTCTGTATATAGATAACATAATGATAACTCTTGCTACAACTGATAAACACATGATGAAAAAATCAACAAAATATTGGTGTTTTTGAAGTACAGGGAAAACGCAAGATCCTTCCATTAACATAATTTACTGAAAAATATTAATTTTGGAAGTCCAACACCAGATGGCTGACATGAAATCTCAAACATCAAGAAATAGTACTACTCTTCTTGCAGAGAGGACATTTGGCTCTTCCATAAGCCTTTATACTGGGATATTTAGAATGAGTCACCTCAGTGTTGGAAAACTGAAATTCATCTGGAAACCGAATACTATACTTATTACATGTAAAGACAGGCACAGTCTTCTACCGCCAACAGGGATGGCCTTGGAGTTACTGGAGAGTCAATGATTTCTTTCCCAATACGTTCTGTGATAATTTTCATACAAGAGACAATTGTTTGGAGTGAAGACGTCAGCGTTTTGATGCACATATCTTCCCATTACCAGGGTCAGGAATTCTGACTACATAATATAATATTATTAATTGAAAAACTATCAAGTGCCTGATGGCGGAAATCAGGCAAAGCTTTTGTTATGTAGGAAGGTGTCGGAGATTTCTAGAACCGCAACCCTGGCCCACCTTACCATAGGATTCTTTTTGGCTCCAAGCACTGCAGAAGGGAGCCAGGTAAAACATCCTTGTGCCTGTGTGGAGACATGGCAAGTCTTTAAACCAAGTGAATCTGAAGCAGTAGCAGACCGAATATTATGAAGAAGGCTGAGCAGTAGCTACTTCAACAAAGTATATTAGAACAGTAATATGAAATGGATACTGCAGTTCGTGAGCACCTACGGTATATCAGGGCCTTTCTGTGGATTGAATGTTTGAGAGTTGAGCAATTACAATAAGTTCGGTGTGGAATAAAAAACAAGCAATTTGTAGGTTATGCCTGTAAAATGGGAGCACATGCATATAAAAGAAATATCCTGCCGGCACTGCCAGGAAGCACAGACCGCCACGGTCAAAAGGCAGCACAAACAGGCCAGCAGAGACAGTGTTGCCACCAGACACATTATGAGCTTGCATACTGCCAATGTGAGCGTGGCAGTCCAACCACCACATCTCATCAGGCAGAAACAGACATTATAAAGGGAGACACTCACCTGCAGGCAGCCTCACACGTCCGGTGCCACCATGGAGCCGATCACACACGTCCTGCCGCTGCTGCTGATCATTGATGGAGCACAAAATCCACGCCACCGTGGGCACAACCAATCATAAGAGCACACACCTGTGTCATTAGCAGAACAATAGATCATCGCACCATCATCCACTTCATATGGGATCATGCTACGGGCACCAAGTACACTTGTCAGTGAGTCCATGGTCAGAATCAGATACAAAGAAGGACACATTCACAGCCGCAAAAATGTCCCCTTTGGGCAGGTCACTCACACTTCAGTGCAACACCACACAAAAACACACATTTTCTCATCTCAGGCACAGGGACAGTGAAGTGTCCATAACATTGCCTTACACAACACCAACAACACACCAGAATCACATCTACAAATACAACTCACACACCCACATTCTTCACATGCCATGGACTGTTGTCACATTCAACACACATATGTATGGATGTGGCATGGAACACAAACACAAAGTAAGCAGCCCCCAAATAAACAAACACATTACCCACATTGCAACACAATGGAAGGACAATAGGATGCACAATAGACAAATATACAAAGCTCACTATGCAAACAACACCTGCACGATAGGAATGGGGGCATGAGGAACACTCAATGAAGGAGGCTGCATTGGGATACACATCTCTTTGAACATGGTCCGTAAACAACATTTGCACAGGAACTAGCCCTACATGTGTCTCATTGAAAAGCAATACTACACCCACATGACATGCCTATCTGCACAATTTGGAAGTACAAGTCAACAAAGAACAAACAACTCCAAATGCATGGGACATACCTTTACATGAAGTAGCTGCAGGGTACACACAGCTAAATGGGCACATGCACAGTCAAATGCAAAAAAAGCTAGCACAATTGAGCCTACTCCATGCAAATCAGGGGGACAAGTCTAACACCATACATGCTCACATTGGACAACACAAGATGAGACACTTACCATACCAAACAGTACACAATCCCATGACACCACAATAACATTTACTCACACGAATCCATACAGTCAACATATACCATTGTCTTGGGGGACACCAGCACTGCCCAAAAAGCCAGATACTGCAAACAACAGCAAATAGACCAGTAAGCAGGCTGAAAAACACATAACTGTAGGCAGACAACACAAGTCACTCAGAAACAATGTGAAGGTGGAAAAGGAATTTCAGGACAAATGTAAACCCAGAAAAACAACAGTTTCTGTTTATTAAATTTAAACTTGAAAAGTTCAAGGCCAATGGACAGTAAATTTTTCTGCGCACAGGCATATCACTGTGCTGTCACTTGACTTCTAACTGCCAGGAAACCTCCATAGGAAGGGGCATCAAATGGGCAGGCGGACACCTCAGGGATCATCTTTTGGAGGGGCAGGCTTCTTCTTGGGGGAGGTGTAGGGTGCTTACAGGGGGGCAGGTGTGACAGGGGAGGACGTGGAAGTGGAAGGAATGGGTTGGGAGGTTGGTTACGGCCTCTTGGGTTTGGGACAGGGCTGGAGGGAACAGGGAAAGGTCAAGGTCAAACTTTCTCAGGAACACAGGGATGGTCAACAGAAGGGGTGGGGATTTGGTGGTTGAGGGAGAGGTTGTCTGCTGTGTCCATGTGGATGTCATAGGTGTGTGCATAAGGGAGGTATTAGTGTGCTTAGATGGTGTCTGTTGCATGGGTGAGTGTGGGTGTTTATGTGTCTTGGGGATCTTGGAGGTGGAGGTGCTCGCGGATGGAATGGTGGATGTGTGTTTCTGTTGGGGTGGTGTCTGTTGGTATGCTGGATGTGGTGGGTGTCTGTGTGTCTGTTTGGGTAGTGTTTGCGGGTATGATGGTTGAGGTGGATGTCTGTGTGTCTGTTGGGGTGGTGTCTACAGGTTTGCTTGATTGTCGTGTGTGTGCCAGTGTGTTTTATGGTGCTTGTGTCTGTATGTACTGCTCTTGTATGTTGAGCTGGGTGCATGCAGATCGATCTGTGTGCTTGAGGTAGGTTGGGAAATGGGTGGTTTGGATTGGGAGAGGGAGGTGGAGGGGGGGAAGGTGGGGGGTGACTGCCTGCTGTCAGTATGGAGACCAGAGCCTGAAAAGATCTGTGTAGGCCAGACACGGCATCATGAATGCCTTCCAGGAAAGCATTTGTCTGCTGCAGTTGGATTGCCAATCCATGGATGGCATTCACAATGGCTGTATAACGCACAGCGTTAAACCTCAGGATGTCAATAGCCTCCTCACTAATAGCCTCCTCATAAGAATAACGCTATCATGGTGCAATTAGATTACGTTCCCTCTTCTAAGTTCTATCTTGAGCACAGCATGTTAAGCTCTAAGCCTGCCTTTCAGGTTCCCCCGGGAGGACATCGACCCTCATACCTGAGCAAAGGCATGTGATCGGGATCAGCATCTGCAACAGGGCAATCAGCGTCTAGTTGTGGGTTCCTGGTCCGAATCTCCCTCTTACGTGTACCAGGACTAGGAAGTGTTTTTATAACTAACACGCCGGTGTTCTAAGAAACGTCCCTACGTAAGAATGTGTACTTTCTATGAACCCTAAAGACTAAACTTCTACCACGTCTATCGGCAATGTACCAGACTGTATCCTTGACTGAAGCACAGAGCGAGCAAGAATGTATTGTTTGAGAACTTCAGTGCTGAAGTAAGCTAAACAGTGTGATAGAAGAAAATAAAACAAGACCGTGAAACTGGTTATTGTAAAATATGAAACTGGTTATTGTAAAATAACAGTGCAAGGCTAAATAAAATGCATCTAGGGCAAAGTGCACAGAGGCCTAATACTTTAAGCAAACGCGCAGAAAGCTACATTAAAAATGGCTACACTACAAGGGCATAAGGGGTAACAGGGGCTGCGGGGGGGTGCCTGCAACAAAGGAGATGCCCACCCTCTTGGGTGAGCAGGCACGGCCACCTGGGTGGGGAACAACAGGGAGGATAGTAATAGAACGGGGGTGGTGGACAAAGATGGTACATGTAAATGCCCCAATGGGTCTGCCACCAATAGGGAGTGTTTACTGGAGGAAGATTCTGATGATGAAGATGAGGTTCTAGCCTCCCCTGTGGCACTCCCCTCACCCTCCGGGCCACTAGGTCCCTCTGTTTCAATGGTGTCTTGACCCGAGGCCCCTGCCCAGATGTGTCCCCACTCAGCTGTGCCCTCTCTCCTTTGCTTTCTTGTGTTGATGCTGCAAATACAAAGAGAAATAGGGTCATCACATGTCCATGATCACACTTGAACAAAAG
Organism: Pleurodeles waltl; assembly: GCF_031143425.1. NCBI lineage: Eukaryota > Metazoa > Chordata > Amphibia > Caudata > Salamandridae > Pleurodeles > Pleurodeles waltl. The sequence continues at coordinate 837,513,409 of NC_090450.1, read as the reverse complement.
CTCTGAGTAGCAAACATTACCATGATGTCAAGTAGGCCCCAGCAACAAACTCCACCTAAGTGGCCCATACATTTGCCATACTATATACATGCATGCCATCTGAACAATCAACAGTTACCCACAGGAAAACCAGTAGCCATTGAACTAGTAGGAGACCTTTTCACTTGCAAAGTTTTGCCCTGAGGAGCAGACCTCAGTTACCTGTTATCATACAATAGTAGGCCATTGCCAACTGCATTCGCACAGATACCAAACAATACATAGTTACTCAACAATAGGAAATAATGGTCCAAAATCCTGTCATGTTGCTGACAAAAGTACAATAGCCTAGTGAAGGTTCTACAATGCACACTTCACCAAGTTATATTTGTCCCAATGGAGTCATGAAGGTAGTACTAATGTTGTTCTGATAGGTCACATATTTGGCATGGAAATGGACACTGTAGAAATCATGTGCAATATGTCAGGGAGAGATGCCCCTAAAATCCACAACACAGTGAATCAGCAAGCCCCAGGGAAATCACCACTAATGCCTGGCATCCCTTACAATGACATACTCTGAGTGTATCAGTAGACACTATTAGTCCCTTTGGTGTTGGAGAGGCCCAGAGATGTGTAAGTAGCTAGGGAAGGCCCTCAACATTTTTGCCAAATTAGAAGCTACATCATTGTCTCCATTATGGTCATGCAGACCAAGATGTCTGTGGATGAATGGTTGTACCCAAACATGTGATTTCAACAGAACTGCAAGTCACTTCATGATGCATGACAACAGTCAGGTTACACACCTTACCCATTACACATGTGCAATGCACTTTGCTACATGATGCTATGTCAATGGCAATAAAATGCACATTCAGGCTCAAAACTATAGCCTACCTGTCATGTCCCTCATTGCTACTGCAGTTGTACATGACAAATGACATGCTATGACGCATGAGAGTATGTGTCAGCCAATAAACAATATGTGCCACAACATGAAATGTATCCCCATTGTAAATGTCTTATCCCACACAGGTTGCCATGCATGTATATGTGAGGGAATACAGACATCATCCCATCAACACAGATAAACTATGCATGAAACAGCAGCTTACAAATGTTTTGCTAATGAGAAAGGGACACATGCTGACATGTTGACTCGAGAAATGTTGGCAACAGTGATGGCAATAAATCATGATAATGGACATCCCCCACTTACCAAGGGAAATTATTGATTAGTTGCTTCACCCAAACTACGATGTATATTTTGTCACATGTATGATGGCCATCTTCACAATACAGACTGTATTGAAACACCAGCACCTGTCATACGCTGAAGACAAGTAGCCTCTGGGTGGCAGATGCCAAAATATTCATTTTACCAGGCACATATCTGAGAACAGTGATACATCACTTCCTTACCTTTGGCCTGTAGCATTGAGAATTATTGGTCTGTTGCATAGAATTTACACCCACTACAACATTTAGTACTTGATTAATCACTGTGCACAGCCATATGTCGTCCCTGGAGAGCAAGTTGTTTGTGGAGTGTACACAGTTGTGTCCCAGGTCCCTGGGCCAATAGGCAAGGCACATCAGTATACAACACATGACATGCCCACATAAACAATGATTCATCCACAGTGTTATACATGGCTCATTCGTAATTGTCAAGGGGAGCTGTCAGAGCCTAACACATTCTCTAGGCATTGTAACATAATATACATAATACATACATAATGTACATTGTAATACATACATAATGTACATTGTAATATGCCTGCACTTAACCCCTTGTGGCTGCTGTGCTGTCCTCAAATGCCCATGAAGGTCGGGTTAGGCCACTGCAAGAATGCGGGCCATTAGGGGGGGCCATGGTCTGATGGGCACCCTGCCCACGTTGGGAGGACAGCCCCAGCTGGACCTCTGCAGTGTTCTGGGCCCAGCGTCTCAGATCATCCCACCTTTTCATACAGTAGGTGCTCTGCCGGCTGTGGACACCAAGGGTCCACACCTTCTTGACGATGGCTCTCCAAAGTTCCTTTTTCTGATGGGCGTTGACTGGTATGGATGCAAAAGACAAATCAAGAGATAGTAAACACAAGTTTCATAAAAAATGGTTGAGTCACATACATTCCAGTAACACCAATCTAGGATTTTCTATTTGTTAATACTCCCTAAGTGTGAAACACACAAGCCAATAAGTACAGGGACCTGACTACATATATATGTATTTGCATCTGCAGACTAATCCACTACCTTGCTCATGGCCTATAATGACTATGAAAGCTTACTGACATCAGGTAAACCAAGCTCTAGCAATCTGTACTGTGGTGTGAGCCACAATGAAACACTACAAACCTATGTGGCTTTGGAAAGGTGACCTCTTTAGGCATGAATGGACCAACACATTCACAGTCTGTGAGAATGACTCACTGCATACAGTCCCTACACGCGACAGTACAAACTTCAACATTACACATAAGTAACTGTTTGACCTGGCATCCTGGTCTCTTTTGCCTCTGCTTTCCATGTTTTGACTGTATGCTCGACTCTGTTTTTGCTGGTTTTGGTAGTCTGGGCTCATTACCACTGCTGACCAGTGCTAAAGTGCAAGTGCTCCTATGTAAAGTGTATGTGTAATTGGCTCGTCCTTGATTGCCATATTTGACACTAGAGATGCCCTGGGTCTATAAGTCAAAAGCTACTAGTGGGCCAGAAGCACTGGTTGTGCCACCCACATGAGTAGCCTTGAAAACATGTCTCAGACCTGCCACAGCAGTGTCTGTGTGTGAAGTTGTAAACTGCCAATTAGACTTGGCAAGTGTACCTACTTGCCAGGCCCAAACCTTCCCTTTTCATACATGTAAGGCACCCCTAAGGTAGGCCCTAGGTAGTCCCATGGTCAGGGTGCAGTGTATGAGAAAGGTGGGACATGCACTTGTGTGGTTTTACATGTACTAACAGTAAAATACTGCTACATTTTGTTTTCACTGTTGTAAGGCCTGTCTCTCTCATAGGTTAAATTGGGGGCTGCTTTAAATATCTCTAAAGTGCAGTTTACCTTTGAAAGCAGATCTAAATATAGAGTTTTGGGTGTCTGAACTCACAATTTAAAAATTCATCTGTTAGTGAAGTTGGTTTTTAGATTGTTAGTTTGAAAATGTTACTTTTAGAAAGTAGGCATTTTCCTTTTAAACCATTCTGTAACTCTGCCTGTTTGTGGATTCCCTGTCTGGGTCAGACTGACATTTGGGCTGTTTGTGAATCTCCTCTAGACAGTAACACAAAGGGAGCTGGGGTGTAGCCTGCATATCCTGATGAGCCATCTGTGCTGGAGTGGAAGGAGAAGTAGTCACTTACACCTGAATGGGCTGTGCCTACCATCACAAAATGAAGTCTCCAGCCCCCTGGTGTGTGCCTGGGGCCTGGCCTGGGCAAGGCAGGATCCTGTAAACAACAGAGACTTATCTTTGATGTTTTCCTATTTCAATGGCAGAAAGGGGTATAAGTAGTAAACCCAAAACCCCAGATTTTAGATTGCCTCAACATTTGTTTCTGGAACCTCCGTCAAGGAGAGGAGCTAAAGAGATGAGGAGAAGTGCTGCCCCTGCCTGTCACTGTGCTTTGTTGGGCTTTCCTGCAGTTGCTGCTTCTGCCCATGAAAAGCGACAAAGAATTGGCTTTGTTGTGCATTTCTGCTTCAGAAGAATCTCCAAGGGCTTGAACTGAGCTTGCCTCCTGTTTTGAAGTCTCTGGGTCATCAAAGACTTCCTCTTCAGCACCTGGACTCTCTGATGAGAGTGAGTCCTTCCCTACCAAGTGGTATCCTATCCAGTCCCTGGATCCTTCGGAGGTGAAGTTGGCAGAACAAGAGCTGATATCCATGCACAGAACACTGTGAGAGGAAATTTTCGATACTCCATCTGCAACGCGGCTGATAAATGATGCGTCACCCACTTTGAGGGTGAAATTGATACTCCACCTGCATCGCAGCTAGTGGATCGACACATCATGGCTGGAGAAATTATGCTACACCCGTTTGCAGCTGCTGATGACGCAAATCCAAGGCAGTACGGTTTTCCAACACCGTGCAACCAGATTTCACACACATCGTCGCTGGGCGTCAAAGTCTTCGTGAACCTGCGCAGATCCGAGGTGCCGTGTCCAGAAATCGACCCATCGCTCTCTTGTAAAGGAGAAAAACACCACACCGCCTACCCTTTATTTTTGGCACAAACCAAGTACTTTGTGTCAAATCAACATTTCCATTGTTTCCTATGGAGTAAGACTCTTATTCTTTTGAAAATTCATATCTTGACTTATGTATGTTGGATTTTTGTCATTTTGGTCTTGTTTGATGTAGATAAATATTGCATGTTTTTCTAAACTGGTGTGGTGTCCATTCAGTAGTGTTTTCACTGTATTACGGTGTGTGTTGGTAGAAATAATTTATACCTTGCTTCTGTGATAAGTCTTACTGCTTGTGCCAAGCTACCAAGGAGTTAGTGGGGGTTAACCAGGTTTGTTTCTCCTTTGCCCTAATTAGATTGAGGGCCCTTGCTTGGACAGGTGGTAACCTGACTGCCAAACAAAGACCCTATTTCTAATAGTAACAATCAAGGGGCTGACATGTAGGTACAGCAAGTGTCTTCCTTGTGCATGTGTGGACATGAGGCCTACTAAATACAGACTCATGCCACCTCAGGGGGTGATGTTCTATGTTATGTATCTGTACCACAGAACACTCCTTTGGACATATGTGTCTGTCCTACAGAGATGGCACCCAACAAACAAAGGCATGAATTGTCCAATTTCTGCTATGTGACTACCTGGGAATCAACACACTGTCTGCACTGTGGGACTGTCAATTATGCGGTACACCTATATAGGACAAATATGACCTATGTGAAGTAAGGGATGTGTCATGAACCTAAGACACACATTGACAATGACACTACATACACATATGGACTAGATTATTGATTTACCTCTTAACCCATTCCTAATCTAGTCCAAGGAATGAGACAATCAGGCCAGGTTTTGTCACCAAAACCTGATACTGGCCACAAGAAAGGATTTGCTGGGGTACAGGGAGTGGCACAGTGCCACAGATGCATAGCCACAGTGACTCTATCATAGCCTAGACTAGGTCCCATACTGAGAGATATACTTCACAGGCTCTGCTCTGCTCTCTGCAGGATAGGCCGACAAAACATACATGACACTTCATTCCCATCACTTCCATGCGTGACAGTACATCATGTACCCAACAGCAATTTGTCATGTGGTGTGCATGGAAACCTAAAGGGCAGAGTGACTCATGATATCCCTTCCACACAACAGTTTAGCAAGGACAGATGTAGTTTGAAAGATCTATGGCACTATACACATTCTTCACATGGCTCTCAACTGAGTCGTACAACATACATACACAGCTCATGCTGTCATACACATATTTGTTGTCTGACATTTACAGCAATCATGATGAAAGAGATGACAGTGGATGGCAGTAATGTCTCTTTACCTAGTTATGCACATCCAACACAAGGAGCATCTGGGACACCAAACACCTCACACAACACAATGTGACTGAACTTAACATATGACACTGGCCACAAACACCTGCACATTGTCCATCCCTTTGATGCCACACAGACTGCAACATCAGGCACATGACTATTGTAACTGGCACACACAGGCATATTCTAGCCTGTGAGGAGGGAAAGGATGGAGAAAAGTGTGCACATACAGTACTTACCTGCTCCTCTGGTGAGGCATTGAGCTTTCCATATAGAGTAGGACCTCAGTCATCAGCCTCTCCAGCTCCCCTGTTGAGAAGGTCGTGGCCCTATCACCTGATGGACATGGCATGATTGCTCCCAGAGGCAGCACACCGCAGCTCAGGTCATGGGAAGGTCTTGCTTGCAGCAGTGTCAGGAGTCAAGTGAGTGAATCTGCAGAACATGGTGGTCGAGTCCAACACATATGCAATCGTCACCACTGGAGGACACAGCCATTGGCCCATGACCACCACTGGTAGTCGCAGGTGGTTCCTAATGTCCAGTGGAGTAGGTCAGGCATTTGCAATTTTGGTGGGCTGAAATGCTATATTGGGCTTTAGAAACTGTGTCACACCTGCAAAAAAGGATTTTTTACCTTACAAACATCTTTATTGTGTCTTGTCATGTAACTCCTACTATCCAAACACCATTTTAGTATGTTGCAGAGCACAGATGGCATTTAACAGTGGGACACAGTCACCACCGCGGACAGGTATTTTGGCGGTCATGATATCCAGTCACATTTTGAGGGGCAATTGTGTTGCATACCTTCTAGTTTTGTCCACGTGTGGAAAACCATGGGGGACACATTTGACTCTTGTGTTATTTGCAGCTTTGATGTTTTACTGGTCTATCCATTCAGAAATTCCTTCTCATATGATATCATTCACATCCATCATATATTTTGCCATGGACAGACTGACTAATGTTACAAATCATGTATTGTCATACATAGGTACCCAGAGAGAGGGAAGATGCAAAAACCTCCTGTCTACTGTCCACTGCTAGACCTTCAGACCATGGAGCAAAGGCACATAATAATATATTTCCGCCTGGATAGGCAAACAATTGTGGACTTATGTTATCAGTTGGAGCCAGTTCTAATGCCAGCTATTAGTTATCCAACCAGCATACCACCTGTTAGAAACTGGTACTTTGGTTGGCAGTCAGGTTACCCCATCCAAGCAAGGACCCTCACTCTAGTCAGGGTAAGTCACACACAATCCAAATGATCCTGTGCCCACCCTCTGGTAGCTTGGCACTGAGCAGTCAGGCTTAACTTAGAAGGCAATGTGTAAAGTATTTGTGTAATAAATCATACACTAACACCATATAGCACCACAAAAATACACCACACAGTGTTTAGAAAAATATATAATATTTATCTGATGAGAAGCAGGTCAAAACAATTAAAATGCAATAAGTAAATGTTGAGATATCACTGTAAAAGTGATATTAAGTGTCTTGAGTCTTTGAAAAACAAATAAATGTCTCTTAAAAATAATAAAGGTCTCTTGCAAGCACAAAGTACCTGGTTTACGTTCAAAAACTCTGCAAGAGACTGCAGAGGAGGTGATGCGTGGAAAACGGGGAGGTGTGCGTCGGTTTCGCCACTTCGCACACCGACTTGCGTCGTTATTTTCCACATAGGTGAAGACTTTGCGTCATTTTTCGGTGCGCAGACTTGGTTCTTCTTCCATTTGCAGGGTTTTCTGGCACCCCAGGGATGGTGCGTGGAATCCAGGGCTTGCGGAGCGATGTCACAAGGGCTGCGTCAATCCAGTGAGCATTGCGTGGAAATTTCTCCCGCACGCCAGGCACTGTGTCAATTCCTCTCTGGAAGTCGGACTGCGTCATCCCAGGTCGGCTGTGTGTCGATCCGGTGGGCCATGCGTCGATCCAGTGGGCCGTGCATCGAAATTCTGGTTGCTACGCAGGCGCTGCCGCGATCTTCTCCTTGCAAAGTCGGGCTGCATCGTTCCAGTTCGGTGTGCAGTGAGTTTCTCACCGCGGGGCCGGCTGTGCGTCGTTTTTAGCAGGCTGTGTGTTGAATTTTTGCTGCACAAGGAGTCCAGTTGCAGGAGTAAAGTCTTTTCGGTCCTGAGACTTCAGGGAACAGGAGGCAAGCTCTATCCAAGCCCTTGGAGAGCACTTCTCAGCACAGCCAGAGAGCAGCAAAGCAGCAGGGCAACAGCAAGGCAGCAATCCTTCTCAGAAAAGCAGTCCCAGTGAGTCCTTTTGGCAGCCAAGCAGTTCCTCTTGGCAGGTCTGGTTCAGGGATTCTTCACTAGCAGGTTTCTTGTCCAGAAGTGTCTGTGAGGTAGAGTGTCTACCCCAAGAACTGTCTAAAGTCTGTGGTTTTGGGTGCTCTTCTTATACCTATTTTGGCTTTTGAAGTAGGCTTACTTCAAAGGAAAGTCTCACTTGTTTGAGAAATCCTGCCTTGCCCAGGCAAGCCCTCAGACACACACCAGGGGGTTGGAGACTGCATTGTGTGAGGGCAGGCACAGCCCTTTCAGGTGTGAGTGACCACTCTTCCCCTCCCTCCTAGCACGGATGGCTCATCAGGTTATGCAGGTTACACCCCAGCCCCCTTTGTTTCACTGTCTGGAGAGAGATGCAAACAGCCCAACTGTCAAACTAAGCCAGACAGGGAATCCACAAACAGGCAGAGTCACAAAAATGGTTTAAGCAAGAAAATGCCCACTTTCTAAAAGTGGCATTTTCAAACACACAATCTCATAATCAACTTTACTAAAAGATGTATTTTTAAATTGTGAGTTCAGAGGTCCCAAACTCCACATGTCTATCTATGCTTTAATCATGTTTAAAGGCAGACCCCAGGTTAACCTATGAGAGAGATAGGCCTTGCAACAGTGAAAACCGAATTTGACAGTATTTCACTGTCAGGACATATAAAACACATTAGTATATGTCCTACCTTAACCATACACCCCACCTTGCTCCTGGGACTACCTAGGGCCTACCTTAGGGGTGTTTACATGTAGGAAAATGAAGGGTTAGGCCTGGCAAGTGGGTACACTTGCCAAGTCGAACTTACAGTTTAACACTGCACACACAGACACTGCAGTGGCAGGTCTGAGACATGATTACAGGGCTACATATGTGAGTGCAAGACCAGTGCTGCGGGCCCACTAGTAGCATTTGATTTACAGGCCCTGGGCACCTCTAGTGCACTTCACTAGGGACTTACTAGTAAATCAACATTACAAAATTACACAGAGAACATATGCACTTTAGCACTGGTAAGCAGTGGTAAAGTGCTCAGAGTCCTAAACCCAACAAAAACAGGTCAGGAAAAATAGGAGGAAGGAGGTAAAAAGTTTGGGGATGACCCTGCAAAAAGGGCCGGATCCAAAACCACCCATTATACAAGTCATGTCAGCATTGCACTTCCTAGCCACAGGGTCCTCCCAACATACAGTGACCCTATCTGCTGGTATGTCCCAACATATGTTCAGTCTGGTGTATAAGTATGTCTGCTCAGCATTGTTGAAACACCTTGACCTCCATATCCGGTTTCCCTGACGTGAGGATTTAGCCCATGTGAAGGCTGACTTTTATGGTTTTTCATGCATCCCACATGTGGTGGGGGCATTGATGGCACACATGTTGGCTTGGTCCCACTGCAGGCCAATGAACAAGTATATTGAAACATAAAGAACTTACATTCCATCAACGTGCAAGTGGTCTGTTTGGCAGATCCCTGCATTTCACAAGTCTGTGTATTTATCCGTATTCAGTTCCTGAATCCTTCATAATACAGAACAGCACCAAACCCCAACTGATGTCACAATTGTACCCAAAGAGGGCCTGGCTGGTGGGAAAGTTATTTCTGCCCTGTTTGTGTGTCTGCAACATCTGGTGCTACAATCATGAATTGAATGACTCATTTTTGCACTTAATTCCTATTACTTAACAGAAGATGCCGCAAATCCAAACCGTCCTTGGTTGTTGATGCCACTAAAGAATCCAACTACTCCAGGGGAAGTCAGATTCAATGAGGCCCCTGGAAAACCAAAGTGGATGGTGGAGCGTACTTTTGGGATCACAAAGGCCAGATTTAGGTGTCTGGACAGGACTGGTGGAGCCCTCCTCTACTCACCCAGAAAAGTGTGTCAGATCACTGTGGCATGCCACATGCTTCTCAACAACGCTCTGCAGAGGAATGTCCCCTACATTCCAGAGGAGGGAGAGCCTGCAGTGCCACTTGGTGGGAATCCTGAAATGCCAAGTGAGGATGATAGAGGTAAAAAGGAACGAGCTGACTTGCAGGAAGATCTCATCAACAGCTACTTTTCAGGAGTGCAAGTATGTCATGTGATGTAATGACTGTGACTTTACAATAAATTGTAGTTGTGAGAATGTGTGGAGTTGAGTGTTTTATAAACAACTAGGGAGCTCATACTCTGCTGTATTCACCCAAAGGCTGCACGAATATTCAGCCTTTGACATAGCCCCACCTTGATGATGTTGTTTGTTTGGGTCAGTTTCCTTGTAATGTAATTCAGTTTTGCATGCTTGCTATGTGATTTGTGCAATAGGTATAATTTGTATTTGTTTTCTCTTTGTACAGGTAACTTCATCATGTCATCCTCACATGGGCATTTCAGAGTTGTGACATTGGCAGGTATCTGATGCTGTTCTGACATACAAAGTAGACATGGATTGTTCAAGGTAAAAATGTAGGTTGCAGTTTTGGGGTGTATGAGACCTGCGCCGAGACAGCTTGCATAGAGTTTGGGTGGAAGTTGAGAAGTGCACATTGGACTTTCTTTGTGTGCTGTGCAGGGCCAATAGCATTATGTGCGTCATCATGTGGGCATGAAATATGTAGTCATCAATTGTGAGCAGGTCGTTCACCCTTCACATTGGTTAAACACTATTCTTGTGTGGCCTGTATGTAGCTGTAGATATGTTTCATCACTGCAGGCCACTGTTCCTGTGCCACAACACTAACATATGTTTGTGTCATACCACCAGATGCATGGTCATTGGATTATGATGGGCCTGTGATCTGGGACTGTTGTAGTGTCATCTGTCTGTAGCTTGGATTATGTGATGTTGAATACTTCCGAATTTGATGTTGATATTAAGCAAGCAGACAATGAGTTTGTTATGGGGGAGTTTATTGCAATGCTGATGCAGTAAATTCAATTTTGACAGAAAATAATAAAAATAGTAAAATGAAGGTGTCAGTCATGGTGAATAAAATCATTGGAGGAGATACCACACCATTGGGAGTCCAAACTCAAGAGCACTTCTCCAATTGGAACTGGTAGGTAGATCAAGATCAGTCGACAGAGAGAATGTGTGGCACACAAAAAAGCTACTTTACGGAGAGGTCACTTGCCGGCAGTGCTGGGTGTGTTGCCATCCGCACCTCCTGGATTCTTTGCGAGACGTCCATGCTTATGTGGTGGGGGCTCTGCCGCTACAGAGGCAGGAGTGTCTGGGGCTTATTCCTCTGGCAGAGCCTCCCTTCCAGTGGCTGGCACCGATGAAGAAGGGCCTGGTATTGATCTGTCAAATGAATGGGTGGACTGGTGTTGTAGAGCCCTGCTCATTATGGTGTCAATGCCTCTCATCACCCCTGTTAAGGAGGCCATGTTGGTATTGTGTGTCTCCCAATGTTCACGCATATCCCTATGGATGTCCCTCTGTAGCTTTTTGATTTCCCAAGGTTCCATTACTACCTGCCCATCACACCCTGTGACTACTGATAGACCCCAAGCCATGGCTGATGGTGTCCCGGCCAGGAGCAGCCCCTGTTTCCTCACCCTGCTGGCCCGCAGCATCCCTCCCACTCACCCTACCCCCTTGGGCCTGTGCCCTTGCCACAGGTGTCCTCTCCCACTGGGTCCTGGACTTTCATTGTCAGAAGTGTTACACTGCATCTCAGGATCCAGGACTGGTGGTCATAAGATGGTAGACACTGTGCTAGGGTCACAGGTTGGGAGGCATATGGTTTCCTATGATATTGAAGCAACCCGGCGGGGAGGTGTTGATGTTGGCACAGTGAGACTCACTGTTGGTGTCTGACCAGGTTGCTAAGATGTGCCAGAACTGTCCTCCATGTCCAGACATCCAGGAGTGTCTTCATCGCTGAGGGCTTCATCCAGGCGGGTAGTGACAGTCTCTTCTGTGGCCTCTGTATGCCCAGTGGCAGTTCAACTTGTTGATGTGAAAGATACAATGTTACTGGTTGTATTGTGATATCTGTCGCCAACAATTTATTGTTACATTAAGCATAGGCCTTGCACAAAGTTATTTTGCAGCTAATTGTATTGTGGCAAGTAGTCATGATATTGGTTGTATTGACCTGACATTTGTGAAGCATGCCGATTCCATCCAATTCAAGCAGCTGCTAAAATGTGCAGATTAATAACACTTGGGAGGATGGCCTGAAAATGACATGTTGCCACCAGTGCAAAAACAACAGTGGATTGGCAAGATATGTCTTTGGCCATTTTGAGGCCCAGTTGATTGTTATGCATGCAGACCCAGGACTTTGCTACATATGTGACTGGAGTTGTCATGTGGTCAATGCATTGTGAATGTGCCTGCTGCCAATACTATTCTGGTGATGCATCTTGAGGCCTTTGGAATCATTGGTTTGCATACTGGGTAAGCTGTCCTACCTGTCTTCAATAGTTTCATCTTGGGCTAGCTGGTCAAGATGGAGCTTGGCGGCCACACACATCTCAGAGCTGAGAATGATCTGTATCTTTGTCACATCCTGGTAAATAAGCTTCAGTTGAGAGTTGCAGGCAAGGGTATTTGGACAAGTGACCACTGGTCTGGTATTTGTAGTTACTGAAACAGTGCCTCCTGGGTGTTGCAGTCAGGTGACTCTCTCTACTACACACACTTGACAAATGGTATCCTCCCAGGTGAGTAAACTTCAACTGAAAGTTCAAAACAGATACATTTGGGGGCCTCAGCATTGTTTTTATGTTTGGAGTTAAAAAAACATGGCCTATTAGGCTTAGCATTCCTGTCACTCCTAACACTCCCTACCAGCATACAAATGTAATCCTTCCAGATGAGTAAACTTCATTTGACAGTAAAGACACAGGGGTATTTGGGCATGAGAACACTGGGCTTGTGTTTGGAGTTAGAGAGACAGAGCCTCCTGGCATTAGCAGTCATATCACTTCCTCTACTTCATACACTTGATAAATGTCATCCTACCAGGTGAGTACACTTCATTTGAGAGTTCAGCCACAAGGGTCTTTGGACAAGAGAATACTGGGCTGGTGGGTGGCGTTACAGAAACAGTGCCTCCTGGGAGTTGCAGTCAGGTCACTTTCACTACTGCCTAATACTTGACAAATGGTCTGGCCCCAAGTGAGTAAACTTAATTTGACAGTGAGTTGCCAACCAGGGGTCTTTGGACAAGTGAACTCTGGGCTGATGTTTGGAGTTACAGGAACAAGGCTTGCTCTGAGTTGCAGTCATGTCACTCTCTCTAGTACACACTATGCAAATGCCCCCCCCAGGTGAGTATACTTCAATTGAGAGTTAAGACACAGGGGTCTTTGGAGAACAGAACACTGTGCTGGTGTTTGGAGTTACAGAAACTGGGCCTCCTGGTCTTAGCAGTCATGTCAGACCATGTACTACACACACTATACAAATGTTATCCCCCCTAGGTGAGTACAATTTACTTTTGAGTTAACAGTGACGGACACTCCTGGCCCTAGCAGTCATGTCAGTCCCTCTTCTACATACACTATACAAATGGTATACTCCCAGCTGAGCAAACGTGCATAGAGGGTTGCCAAGCAGGGTCTTTCGATGAATGAACACTGCCCTGGTGTTTTGAGTTTTTGATACAGTGCCTTCTGTAAGTTGGAGTCAGGTTATTCCATCTAGTTCACACACTTCCAATGTCCACCCCCCCAGTTGAGTATACCTCATTTGTATGTTGGCAAACATGGGGATGTGGGCAAGTGATCACTGTGCTGGTGTTTGGAGTTACAGAAACATGACCTGCTCGGAGTTGGAGTCATGTAAGTCCTTGTACTACACACACTATAAAAATATTATCCCCCCAGGTGAGCACATTTCATGTGGCGTTACCAGACAGGAGTCTTTGGAGGAGAGGACACTGGACTGGTGTTTGGAGTGACAGTAACAGAGCCTCCTGGGGGTTGATGTCATGTAACTCTCTGTACTACAAACACCGCATAAATATTGTCCTCCCAGGTGAGTACACTTCAACTGGGATTTCAGACACAGGACGGAGGAGCACTGGTCTTGTGTTTGGAGTTACAGATACATGGCCTGCTGGGAGTTGCAGTCATGTCACTCCCTCTAGTTCCTGACACTTGACAAATGGTATACTCCCAGGTGAGTGAAGAGTATTGGTGAGATTACAAACAGGTGTATTTGGACAACTGAACCCTGTGCTGGTGTTTGGATTTACAGACACAAGGGCTTCTGGTAGTTGCGGTCATGTAACTCCCTGTACTAAACACACTAAGCAAATATTATCCTCCCAGGTGAGTCTACTTCAATTGAGAGATCACAATCAACTGTATGTGGACAATAGGACGCTGGTTGTTGGTTTACAGACAGAGGCCCTTCCTGGCCTTAGTAGTCATGTTACTCCCTCCACATTCCACATTTGACAAAGGGTATTCTCCCAGTTGAGTAAACTTAAATTGTAAGCTGTTAGACAGTGGTCTTTAGACAAGTAACCACTTTTCTGGTGTTTAAAGTTGCTGTGACACCTCTGAGTTACAGTCAGGTCACTCCATCTAGTACACACACTTGACCAATGTTCATCCCCCAGGTGAGTACACTTCTATTGAGAGTTCACTAACAGATGTATTGTAGCATTTGATCTTTGTGCTAGTGCTTGTAGTTACTGGAATGGTGCCTGCTGGGAGTTGTAGTGATGTCAGTGGCTGTACTACATGTGCTTGACAAATATTATCTCCCCAGGTGTGTACCCTTACATTTGCAGGTACCTAACAAGGGTATTTGGAGAAGTGACCACTGGTCTGGTATTTGGAGGTATAGAACAGTGCCTGCTGGGAGTTGGAGTTATGTCAGTCCCTGTACTACATGCACTACACAAATATCATCTCCCCAAGTGAGTACACTTCAAATGTCAGTTGCCAAATAGAGGTCTTTGGACTGGTGGACACTGGGCTGGTGAGTAGAGTGACAGTAAAAGTGGGAAAAGGTGAGCTGTGAGCATGCATGACAGCATTTGGTAAACTATTTAGTGTTGTGACTTATCAGGCTCCATTCCTGTCAAGCTGTCATGATGCAGGATGACCAGGACCTTCTACTCCCAGGGAAAGAGATGTAATGGGGCACTGGGAGGGCAACCGCCATCTTCTTCGCCTGCAGCTGGTGCCTGGAGATCAGGGAATGGACCTTGCCCTGGAGGTTATTTCACCTATACCTAATGTCCTCCTTTGTGCCCAAGGTGGTGCATTGAATGTTTTGACAATCCTGTCCCACGTTTCATTTTCCTACTGAGAGGAGTATGCTGGACTTGTGCTCCACACAATTCTGGCTCTACTCCTATGATTTCATCCACCATGACTCTTAACTCATCTTCTGAAAAACTGGGATTTTTTAAACGTGTCATGGTGGAAAAAAATGGGTGTCAAACAGAAGTGCAAAAGGGTGACACAGGACAAAAGTGTGTGCACGGTATTGTATGCAATGCTGAAAAAAGCGGTGCCTAGTATCTCTACTGAGTGGAAAAAGTTGCTAGGGCTTCTGTGTGTTGCAGTGTAAATGCAAAGGATTGTGGTCTATGAAGGGGTATGTTTTATAGTGTCCTATGCAGGTTTGTACAATGTGGCAATGTGTGTCTGCTGTGTTGTTTTCAAATTCATCAATATGCAGTTGTATATTACTTTGGTGAACACAGATCGCCGTGGTTTGGGCTGCCATTGGCTAAACCCCATGGGGATCCACCATAGCGTGCTGCAATATGATCAGCAGTTGGTCATGGTGCTGACGATGCTGGAGTTTGGCCCGCCTATTTCCAGTCCCCTGTGCTGCTGCCTATCTGCCTTTTTGGTCAGCATTCCTGCCTGTATAGCTCATAATAGGGCAGTCTGAAAGACTGCCAACATGGTGGTCTTTATGGGACTGCCAACCTGGCGGTCCAATCTCCAAACTAGTAATGAGGGCCTATAGCAGGACAAGTACAGAAGTGCCAAACAAACATCCCAGGGACATCTTCCGGAGGTTCTAAAAGCGCAAAACCCCACTTCTCAACGGCAGTTCACTTGACCTGACATCTATGTCCTCTAGTCTGGGTCATGTACAGACTCTGTAATTGTACAGGTCCACTATGTCACATGAAATCTATAAGATCTTGGATCAGGAAGAAGGGAAGGGGAAAGCATAGAAACAAACTAACAGAAAAACTAACTGCCTCAGGATGTGCACAGCCACCAGCAATGAGTAGCATCAGAGGAGCTGTGGCTGGGAAGACATCAGTGGGGCATAAATGCTGCAAAGTGCATTGTTTATCTCACTATTTCCAGGAGGAGGGGGTAAGAGCAATCAGAAAAGATGGGTATAGCTTGGGGGGGCTTATACCCATAAGGATTAAGAGGTCAACTTCTCCTAATGTAAACTTACTCCTCCTCAATCACCATGGTCACTGTGCAGGTGCCCGTCTTCATGGCCATTCTGCTCATCAGACCCTGTCCCCTCTTCACTTTAAGGGTGTTCCCTGGCCTCCAACACCTCCTTCAGAGTGCAGCTAAGTGGCATTGTCTCACCACTTAGCATCCTTCCTAAGCAAAACCTCTAGCCCACATGATGACATCTTTAACCCAAGTCTCCAGAACAGGCCCCACTGCAGACTTTGATGCCATTGTAATTCATCTATTGACTAATACAAGAGCTAAGTCGAGGAACCTTGGGTTCACCTTTCATGCTCTGGGTCTGGGGAACCCCCCCAGGAGACAAGTCTATATCATATACAGGATTTCACTGCATTCATACCTTCCAAGTCAGGAAATGTGTAAGAAAGAAGTTATTTTGAGAAATATCCTCTAATTCACATGCTGATATGGGCATCCACAAATTCAGAGATGTGCAAATAACCCCTGCTTCTAACTCCACAGCTTGTACTCATTTCGGAAATGTATAGGCTTTCTATTTTTCACAATTTATATTTGACCATATGAGTTGCTCTATACCCTATACACAATGAAAACCTATTGCAAGGTGCAGCTCAGTTATTGACTCTTGGTGGCTTGAGTTCTTTGAAAATCCACCAACCCTATATGTCCCTACAACCAGAAGTGTCCAGCAGATGTAAATGTATAGAGATTTTGCAAATTGGCCATTGTGATGAGAAGTTACAAATGAAAACATTGTCACAATTGGACGTTTTTTCCTACTCATTTCCAATATTGTTTTAGTTCAACAGTTGATTTCTTAGAGAAAACCTTAAAGGATCTACAGAAATCACTCTTTACTGAATTCTAAATTTTGTCTAGCTTTTAGATTATATATATAGATTTCAGGAACCCATCACAGATGTCAAGCCCATTTCCACCACAAACTGGAAGGAGGTTTAAAGCACAAAAAATAAATTAAATTGACTAGCTCCGACTAAAATGCCAAAACTGTGTTAAAAATAATTGGTTTCCTAAATCAATCCTGCCTGTTCTGGAAAACTGGCCGGATGGTAATTTTAGCATCACAAAACTTTTCGGCAGCACTTTTTGCCCATTTGCCCCCCAAAACACAAAATGTAGCAATATTTTGCCTAATTTCTCTGTCTCCTCCAGGGGAATCCACAAATCTTGAGTACTTTTAGAATCCTCAGGATGTTGGAAAAAAGGAGAAAAAAATAGGCGTGGATAAATTATGTGGACAAAAGTTTTCAGAGACTTTAGCATCCAATTGCCAACAATATGGATTAGCAGGGGGTGTGGGTTTAAGGCCTATTAGCGAAAGGGTTAAATAAATCTGGCCTAAAATCTATTACACTTTAAGATCTGATGGGTACTTTCATAATGGTGTTCACCTCCCCCTAGCTAAAGTGTGTCTCAACCATTTATCCATTGAAAATAGCCATTGTCGCCCAGTGGACACGACATTAACACCATGAACCAGCCTTATGTTTGTTGTCCAACAACACTGGTGAAGAAATCAACATTTGCAAAGGAATGGAAACTAACAACATCCCCTGAATGTAAGTAGTTAAAGTGGTTGCTGTATGTGGTGGTGCTTTATGGTCAAAGTACTTACATTGTATGCACCATTTGATCCTGAACTTTGATTCTGCTGTCGAATTTAGACATACTATGCATACCCAGACGCACACACATGCGAACATAGAGTTAATTAAATATATATTACCGATTCTTAGCGGAAGGGTCTAAGACAGACCATAATCACCCAATCATGTAAAATGAGCTCTTTGTGGAAAAATTACTGGCCGGTTTCCCAAAACACACAGAGCGTCTTGAACAAGCACATTGCAAAACTATGCGGTAATCTCGCACGGCTGCCCCCTCTAATCCCCGGGGAGCTTCGATTTTGCTTCACGCTGTTTTACTCCTCCCAGCACCAAGTCCTTAACAGCCCTCCACATAGTCTGGCTTCGCACAGATGTGAACCATTAGGAAACTCTTAAAGCGTAATATTATACTCTGGACATCAACCTTGTATGAATTTTTATAAACGCTGGTTAAAAGAAAGAGACACAGGAGTGTGCACATTTATATCTCCAGTGCAATTGTGTTTGTAATGTACAGCCCGTGTTCTCAAAGTTCTAGCACGCGCTGGGACATTTTTATTCCAATATACAAGGGCTGGATTTAGTGTTAAATGGTAAGAAAATCAGTCAAATCACCGTCTTTGCATTAAGCTGTCAAATGGTAATTATTTTGGGTTAAATCAACCGTATCAAAATACATGCAAATATTTTGGAAGAAATCTAAATACCGTGGATTTCGTGAAAACTCGTTTCGATAAAACAAATCTATGTATATCACTGATTTAAAACTCGTGTTTTTGATCTTCATTCATGAAATGTGCATTTCTTTCTTATTGCCGGTTCAAACTCTTTTTTTCCGCAATTTAATTTTTAGTGCATTAAAATCAAGAGTAAATAGGTTCTGTTCTAGCATTGCCTCATTTTATGTAAGCTGCACAGTGCATATTGTACATCTCTTGAATAAAACAATATTCAAGTTGGCTGATTTTAATGTTCTGTGCTATTTTTGACTTTCTCTGGATTGCTGTTTGCATATATTTGCATATCCTTTGAGACTTTAACCAGGAATATGCAAATGCTGCTGCAAGGTCTGTGGTAACCAAGACTTTCTTCCAGATCCGTAAAGCAGCCTTGTCTGGTTTCTTGTGATGACAGGCTGTGCAGAATTAGGAGGGAGGTCATTGGCTTTCAGCAATGGGCACAGTACAATTGTTCTTTTGTTTAGTATTTGAAATTGGGATATTATAAATATTCCCTATATAAGTCGCACAGGATTTATTTTAAGACAAGTTTGAATTACTAGGAGAGACATAGCAACAATATTTTTTTAGGTAATTATCTCTTAATTTGGCTCCCCTGAGCTAGTTGTCACAATAAACATTTTTTTCTTGGAGGAAATATGATTATTTTTACTTGAGCTGTGAAGGTAGGAAAATCTGACTGTGAGAAAACAAAACAGAAAAAATATATAGCAAGGAAAAAGAAAAAATACATTTTCATGCTCACATATCCCGGGTGTGAACAGTTGACATCAGTGGGAAGTTTAAACGAAAAGGCTTTATACAGAAAAATGGAAAACCAAGGTCCCCAAGAGAAGGAAAATTTACACAGGCATGCACTTTTTTCCCATTACAATTTCTTGGCAGATATATGTTTTTGCTGGAATCGAGCAAAACAATGCAAATAGAATAAACAGATACATCTTTCCCTCCACGTTTCTTTCATGGTTTTACAAACAGTCAGATTTTTACAGTATTAGGAAATAAAAAAACTGCTTCCTTTAAAAAGCAAAGTGTATGTATGATGTGTCACACTTAATGCTACATTGAGTGATAATTTTTAGTATTGGCCACACTGTCAGGTACATTTCTTCTAGGCACTTTAGTTAACTAAGAGCACAAAGATGGTACGAGCTTGGTTTATTGGAAGCTTGTAGTGGTACAGATTGTCCCATCAATGAGCTACAATGTAAATCAACATGTAATTGCATCTAGGAGTTTAATCTATTTTTTCATTCAAGCCTGGCTCCTTCAAATGAGACTTCAAACAGTAATAATAATTAATGAAAATTTAGATTTTGCACTAATGCCGGCCAAATTTACAGTGACGTGCCCAAAAACCTATAGAAAAATTAAAATATATGCTGACTCGACCAGTGGGAAAAAGTTGCAATGCCCACTACTTGATCATGTGTATGTCAGTTCCAGACGGGTACGAAATTATCTGTTACCAGTTCAAAATCACTTTTCCGCAGTTCAAAATTGCATGGTGCCAGTTTAAAATTTCCGGGCACCAGTGCAAAATTGCCTGGTACATGAACTTACCCCTCCGAGGTAGCCTACTATAAACCACTAAAGCATTCACTAGTCACAAGGCTTATTTCTGGAGGCCAAAACATTGGACAAAAGCAAGCGTTTTTTAGGTTTAGTACAATGGCTTGCTGTAAATAACATTATCCACACCATTTATGAATACAGGATGACTCCATGTTGCCTAGAAACTCAAACCATTGGCAATTGTTTTACAAACCATTATTTTCAGGTGTGTAGGTTCAAATGATTTACATGAAGTAAGCGAGGAGAACAAAGCCAATAGAGGGAAACTCAAGAATATATCACCATGTTCCTACTGACCATGAATTCAGCTGGAATTCAATTTAGATAGCTTTGCTGGAGAGTTGATACATATGATGCAGCCAGTGCAGCAGCAGTGTTTAAAAGTGATATAAATCTAGGCCATTTTACAGAAGGCAGAATTTGTATATATAGTGGTCAAACCAGGGGAAATGGTGGGTGTGGAAGAATACCTCATGGTTGGAAAGGCTGAAGAAAAGTTAAATGGCATTCTGGTAAAAATTCAAGAAAGTGCCCTGTAAGAAGAATATAGAAACATGTTAAACCCCGAGTGAAGTGACTTGTCCAAAGAACAGGACAATAGGATGGTGGGAGATGCTGGCTTATTTTAAGTATTGCCAGGCAGCAAAAGAGAGGATCCTTGTGAGAATATCAGACGGTAAGAAGATATGGCTAGAAAAATGTTAGGTATCTGTCTGAAAAGTTGTGTTTTCAAACACTTATGATACACAACGTAATCACTTGAAAGTCTCAAGGGTTACATGAGAGCATTTCAGAAGGAAGAGTCCCCTAAATGAAGCAATCACCAGTCATATATATTAAATTTGTCTGAATGAATATTGAATTTGATTGCAATTTTCACAGCTCATGTGGTTAGTCCTCGTGTCGAGTTGGTCAATGTGAAACCGCCCTCTTTGGAGCTTGGGAGGGTAGTATAGATTACATAAGAATCATTAGTGCTAGAAATAGTTGTGGTTTTCAAGGTAATTTCATGAGAAAGAAGGGGCAGAGACTGTACCTCCCATACGTAGTGAAGATTGCGTAGTGAAGATTTAGAAATTTATTCTATGTACTACATTGACCTGGGGATTGAGAGAGCGGTCGTTTATACAGGTTGCACACCTTCTCAGGTGATGGGCCGCATAAACAGAAGTGGCTCCGTAGTCCGTTGGGCACATGAATAGGATCCAAGATGCTGATCCAGACATTCTTAGTCCATTACATTGGTCAAGTTCTCCCCATGAAAATAAGAGATCCCTATTGGTATGCTGATGATCTCTGTGCCTACAGCACATTTGCCTGTATGTAAGATGCACTGTAAGTGCTGCAATATTTCAAATGGTTCCTTGGGTTTTTGGATTGTTTATGTGTTTTTGAGAGCAAGTCCCAAAAGGGGTCTTCAATTGAGGAAAAAAAAAACAATTGTGCTGTGTTTACTTTCTTTTTGATAGGTCCAAGGTTAGTTTCCAGTTCCAGGGTCTGCCATGTCTCATATGGCAGACCTTGGCAGTGAAAATCAGTGGCAATTTTTCTGACCTAAATTGAGCAGTACTTTTCCCCTTGCGACTTGGTTATTTGTCTCTAAATTTGAGACTGATGCTCTGCCACTGTAAACCTAGCAGTTCCTGAAAGTTTGGCACGAAAGAGCATTGACAGCCTATGCTGGTACTCCTACCTATCATGTTCAAAACAACTTACTCAGTCTCCTATCCTGTGAGAATAAGCAAATTAACACTAAGCTAATGATAACAGCAAAATAAATTGTAGTTGTTCTAAATATCTAGCTCTAACAACAGTCATATTGATTAAGCATTAAGCTCTGAACCCCTTAAGGGACTGATACATTCTTAAATTATTTGATAAGGGTTGTCATAAGTACAGTTGTTTTCAGGGTGGTTAGGATTCTCAAGAGCAATGTGAAGTGATGTTTATCACAACACACGTTCAGTTCCTCTACTAGATCCTTACCTCTCCCTAATCTCTAACACACAGCCATTGTTATTAAATTAGCTCTCTTGTTGCATCCCTTTGCAATCTTACTGTACACTCAGTCGATTAGTTTTTAACTTTTACCTTTGCCATCTAAAGCCATTTCTCTAGAGAATTAGGGCCGTATTACAAGGCTGACGGTTGGAAATCCTGACCATTAGACTCTCTGTGAGGAGACCGCCGTTAAGCTGGTGGTCTCCCCACCAGACCCATTACAGGTTTTCCACTAGGCTAACCAGCGTAATCCAAGGTTTCCACTGGTCAACCCAGTGGAAACTGTGCGGCGGCATGGTACTTGGCTCTACATGGAGCTGATTCCAATGCTGTCACACAGGGAGGCCGTCCAGCACCCTCAGAATGTGCCCTGTCTGCAAACAGACAGGGCATATTCAGATGATGTTGGTATGGGCTCCCTGCCGTGCCCATGCCATAGGCATGGGCACTGCAGGGACCCTCTGTAGCCCCCAGCACTGGCTTTCCACCAGCCTTTTCATGGCAGGGTCCCTGCATTGAAAAGGCTGGTAGACAGTGGGGTTGTAATGAGCCAAGCTGTACTGAGTTCAGCGCCGCGATGGCTGGTTAGAAGCCTGACCCCTGCCACCCCACCAGGATCCATGATCATGGCGGTGGTGGCCATCCCTTGGCGGTCTGACCACCAGGTTTGTAATCTAGTGGTCGGACTGCCAGGAGTGCAGCGTTCTGACTGCCACCATGGGTTTGGCTGTCCTCGGGCTTCCAAACTCGTAATAGGGCCCTAATTTTCCAAATTCATTAATCTGTCTTCTATTTTTCTACTTGATTGACACATATTTATACCTGTAAGTCCATGCTGTGACATCGGTTTTGTAATAAAAAAATATAATTCATAAACAAATAAAATGGAACAAGTCAGTAATGCCCACAATATTAATATTAGATATTTTAGTTAATTACTATTCATATTTCATTTTGAAGATGAAGCTGAAACTGTCAGAATTGCAAGAGCCTACTCCGGTTGATGAAAGTCTCTGAGGTGAGTGAAAACGTAAAACACCAGAAGGAGGAAAAACGTTTTGGGAGGAATGGTAGACAAGTTTTTGTTCTTCAGAATTGGCTTCTGGTCAAGACAATCAGGATAGAAGAATTTCAGAACAAGATGAAGAAGACGAAAGAGAAGGAAACGAAAAAGGAGGAGGGTAAGAAGAAGAAGGAGGTGGAGGGAGAGGAGAGGAAGAAGAAGAACAACAACAAGAGCAAGAAGAAGGATGCAAAGAAGAAGAGAAGAAGAACAAGAACAATAAGAAAAAAAAGAAGCAGTAGAAAAAGAAAAAGAAGAAGGCGGTTACAGATCACCTTCAGAATCCATTGTGTCAAAGATTTTCACCATCCCCCCTGGTGAACAGAAATATGAATCCAAATATGGCACTTCCACTTTGTGTGGGAGCAAATGCAACAGGGTAAAGGTGAATACAGCTTCAGAACCACATCAATGCACAAGCATTGCTAGGCTTGTGATGAATCTACCCAAATGGGTCAGCATTTCTCCACATTTAAAGTCCTTGCATTGGTTCATAGTTAAAAAATAGAGCTTATCGAAAGGCTTGCATTTCTGCCACAGTTTCTTTTTATATCCCGTCTCCTATTTAACTATACCACCTCAATTCTTATGAAGGTACATACCCCAAGTAGACGTTGGTTTTTCAACTGTCAACCTTGTCTTTGTACCTAAAGGTTGGCAGAGCATGGGGAGGCTGCTCTTTTCCTGTCTGCACAGCTTCGGCTCAGAATCCGTTGTCTCTAGCCATCCACACAGAACTGCATCTCTTGAAATTTCATAAATATTTAGATACCTATTGCTTCAAACTATAACTGAACAGGTTATTTTTCCACTCTGGTCTGCTACACTCGCTACTCATAGTATACAATGTCAGGACACGTTTGATTAGCGATTTTCTCTACAAAACTATACACAAATATATACAGCAGAAGACTTGCAAAAATATTTCTTTCCTTCAGTTTTCCAAATTTTTAGTCCCTTTTTGTAGAAAAATACCAGTAACACAGAACTAGGATTGTACTTCTTTCCTTGCTCCCGTCCAAAATTAGACAAAATATACAAATCTTTAAAAAACAGAAAATAGTTTCAGAACTGCAAACGCACCTGGTCCTTAGTAAGTAAACTTACAAGGGGACGCGTATAGTTCGATGAACCTTTTGGATTGCATGGAGTATCCTAGTCATGAGGTGACTATCGAGGACAACAATAATCAACATAAACTACCATTTATGAATATCTTCTCATGAATACCACAACTCGGTGAAGACTTAAACACATTTTTATTTCCCTATTGATTACAATTCTAAATCATCTGCTAATTGATCTTTATTCAATCAACTCAATTATTAATTTGTTAAGGCAAACATTATATCATGACTTGAAGAAAACATATCTGTAAATGCACCTTCACACGCCAAACGAATACCAGCATTAATAGCAGAGTTCAGCAAATAGCTTGTCAGTCATTTGTCACTGTTAATGTCACCCTTAACAGCCTACCTCACCAAGATTAGCATCTGCATGTGGGACTTCATGCAAAACAATTTAGAGAAAAACATTAATTTGGAAAAAGATCCATCTAAGTGAGAATTCTATAATCAGCGCAGCTGGTACCTAAAATAAAAGGCACAAATTTGGCAGTCACATTTTCATAGCTATTTATCCAGGATGGATCAGCAACAAGTCATTCATCGTCTTCAGGTCATCATTTAGTAAGCCACGTATCAGGCTTACAGAGTATGAACCCAACGACAGAACGTCGGACAGCGTCTCCTGATGTCATCAATTCACCACTCACTTCTGAAGTTTTAGCCCCTTGTCATGACTTTTTATTAGGGTCTCCTAGTCCATCCCCCTAATTCCTAATTGTTTAGTCAGTCAGCAGATATGACTTTAACCCATAGTATTTGTTTACCAAATCTACTAATTTCAATATCAAAATTGTTGCATGTTCCTCTTCAGTCAGTGCCTCTATTGTTCAAGTCCTGGGAAAGTACTCTACGCATAATTGTATCAAATTGTCTTCATCATCTCCTGCCCGCCGGTACATTTCAGAAGATTCTAGCTAAGCAACTTTAACATCAGGCAGTTCAGGGTTGTGTCAGCTTCTTGCGAATGTGGTTATTATTTCTGCTCTCAGTATGTGAGGCACAGGAAGACTAGGCCTTAAATTCAGCTACAAATTGAAGTAAAACATAGGTTATACATTTCAATATGACATATTACTACATTTTTCTCATATATTTTCACTATTTCATACAGTTTCAGCTATATTAGTACAATCGCGTACACATGACTGACATGCCTCGAGGGCAAATTTTCAAACCTGCACATTATTTTCTCTACAATTAATTTCTCTACAAATTCTTCATTATTGTAGCACAGAACATCATTAACAATTTTCTAATTAGCATATCTGCTTCAACAGTCCCTCCTCTGATGACTAAATATGTAATCGCACCTTTCTTTGCCAACACTTTACAATTCCGTTTCTGCTGTATTTTGTCTTCTTCTTAAATTTTCCCTATAGATTCTTCCCCTTAGTTGTTCCTCCCTCCTCTGATTATTTTTAGATCTCCTTAATTTTATTCTTTGCCATAATTTGCATATGCCCCATAATCCTAATATACAAGCGATCACCATTAATATTCCCTGTACAATTTTAAGAATACCCCATTCCAAATTTGACTAAACCAATTACCCACTGATGCAAATCTTTTTCCAACTTTCTCCCAAACCTCTGGTTCCTTCAATTCTTTCAAATCCTTACTTGAATTAGTTAAGTTAGTGAGTAAGTATCTTATCTACTTATCATTATTGGGAATATATGAACAACAATGCCTAGCATTAATCATCCTACAAACTCCGTCTTTCGCTAATAATATGTCTAAAGCAAGTCTATTTTGAAGCGTCATAGCTCTATCCGCAGCTAATTCAGTATCTAACAGGAGTATTGCCCCTGTGAAGTTTGTCAGCATGTTATCCACAATAGTAGACAACTTCTGTATCTTGATTGCATTCAAAATAACTCCTACAGAAGGAACTACTGCACCAAAAATATCTCCCACAATTGCAGAAGAGGTTTCCCTCCTCTGTCGCTTATGATGTAATTCAGTCACTTTCGGGAAACTTCTGTAAATCGTCTATCTGACAAATTTTAGGAAAAACTATCCCCAAATAACATGTCCCATACTATCCTCTAGGAAGACGGTAATAGGCATTAAGTTCACTAATATAGTAAATCCCAGGAATCGCAGGGTCCTGACCATTCAGCATAAAAGTCCATTTACTCTGAAACAAAAACACATGCCTATATTCACTCGAACCTAAAAATAAAGTGGCAGTGCATGATTTTGGCCTATATATACAAAGCTTCCCTACATGCAATGCATCTAAAGCCAATTTCCCTTTCGTTTTAATAGCAGTGTAAGCATAATCATTCTTATAAGTTCTCTTTTCTAATCCTTTCTCTAACTTCTCCTTCAATGCCTTTCTCCTGTCATCACTATGCCCTATAAAGCTCTTTTTTAATGGTGTAAGCAAACATGTTAAATTATTCCTGTGAGTGTATGCGGTCCCAAAGGTTAATGTTGGTTCAAAGAAGCCTCTAACTAATACTATGTCATGTTCCCTAGCTAATTTACTCAGATATCTAATAATAGGAACAAATGAAAACACCAAATCATAATTGGAATAAAAGTATTGTATGTACTCTTGGTTTTAGAATCTTGTTAGTGGCAAACTATAGCTTATGCAATATGTTAATGGCAAACTATGGTACGTAACCCCTTCTTCCACTGAGGAAGGAATTTGCGTACACAAAAGACAATTCCTTGCATCCATCATTTCAACATACTCACTCAACAAGCGATAGAATACATTAGAAGAAAGTTCTCCTTGTGCATTAGTATAATCATGCAAGTATTTCTCATCTAACTTATACCTTTCCAAAGCTCTCAATGTAGTAGTTTCAGGAACAGAAACAAAAGTAGCCTCTTTCAAATTTGCGAATAGACATTCCCACAATCTCTATTATAAACATTATTCCACACATAACTGCCACTCCAACACTCAAACACCTACAATACCTAACATTCCTAACTTGTTTATTCAACTCAGCCATGATCTGTAAAGAATCAGAAAGTAGAAGCAACTCTTAGATAAAGTGCAACAGAAAAAACAAAAATGAAGAAAAATATTTCTCTTTCTCACAGTTCAGTTTCATATCCAGGGTCCCTTTTTGCTTTGTCAAAATCGATTAGCAGCTTGTCACATCTGGTTTTTCAATTGTCTTATCAGGTTATCAATGTATTTTCTGGTTTTATTTCACAGTCTCTCTTTTCAGGTTTTCTTTAGATCATCTCAACAACTCAATCCCTTGATCACCTTCAGGTTACATCAAAGTACTGACTTGGAACTTCTCTATCAAAACAAAAGGACTTAAATTCATGTTGCCATTCATTGTAGCTGCATATGCCCACTCAAGACCTGTGTATCTTTGACTTGCTATTCTTTTTCTTTTCAACCTACCTTCACCACTTATTTCTCCTTCACTAAATACTATCTTTCTCGTAGTAGCCACTTATTCTTCTATTGTTTCATTTATGACCACTTCCTTCTTCTTTCCAATTTGCGATTCAGGCCAATTATCTCCTTTTCTTGTCCCTTCTGTCAGCATTCTTCTCAGGATTGGACTCTTTTCCTTTTCTTTCTCTACTTTGTTTTCACTTGATGGACTTGCAATGGGTTCAGGAGGAGTCGAATCACTTTGACTTTGATTCATCTCAACTCCTTCACCCTCTCGATCTGGCACTCACTGTGTGTGCTTTTCAGCACCGTCTGCTTCTGGGAGAGAACCTCTGCTGTGCTTGGTTCTCATGCTGTCTCCATTGAGAAAGGCTTAAATGATATACAGTTCAATGCCCAAAACCTTGCGACTTGATCCGCATATCCATTTCCCAATGAAATATAATCCTGCGCCTTTTTGATGTGCACTACATTTGACCACAGCAATTTCTTCAGGTAAATGTATTGCGTGCAACAACTCTTTTATTTTGTCGCCATTTCTCACTGGATTTCCAGTAGAAGTCAGGAAACCTCTTTCTGACCACAACTGACCAAAATCATGAACAATTCCAAATCCGTATTGACTGTCTGTATAGATTGTGACTCTTAGTCTTGCAGAAACATGGCATGCTCTAGTAAGAGCTACCAATTCTGCCACTTGTGCAGAATATACACCTTGAAGCCAGAAAGCTTCAAATGTGCCTGTGATTGTGCATACTGCATATCCTGCTCTCAATGTTCCTGTCCCATCTCTGAGGCATGAACCATCAACAAAGACAATTTGATCATTTTCTTCCAAACGCATGTCTCTAATATCAGGTCTTGGTTTTGTGCACAGCTCAGTTACCTCAAAACAATCATGCTCAATTTCTGCTTCTTTTTCAATTTCAACAGTATCACTTGGAAGCAATGTCACTGGATTCAGCACTTGACAGTAAAATTTCAACAGAGTGTGGTACCATTACCGTCAAAGGGTATCCATGACTACCCCCTCACATTGAGAAAGACTTTGACCAACTACGGCTACTGCACACAGACAGCCTGGTAAAGCTATTATGACCGGGTCCAAGGTAGCTGAAAAATAGGCTACTGGGCGATAAGCACCTCCATGGACTTGTGTCAAAACAGACAAAGAACAAGCATCACGTTCATGGCAAAACAATGTGAATGGCTTTGTGTAATCAGGCATTCCCAATGCTGGAGCTCTGCACAAACTCTCTCTCAATTCAGTGAACGCTTTCATCTGTGCTTCATCTAGAATAATGGGATCTGTAACTTCCTTATGAGTTAACTGCTGTAGGGGTTTTGCAATTTCAGCAAAATTTGGAATCCACTGTCTACAATATCCTACCATTCCTAGAAACATTCTGACATCTCTCTGTGAGGTTGGAGGACTTCTCTACAAAATCATGGTAATTCTCTCCCTGAAGATTCTCCTTGACCCTTTCTCAATCTGATGTCCCAGGTTTTTCACTGATTTCTGGCAATAATGCAGCTTCACAGGTGACCCCTTATGTCTGAAATTTCCCAAATGATTCAACAGGGCAATCTAGTCATATTTACACTTGTCCCTTGTCTTCGATGCAATCAGCAAATCATCAATGTATTGCACTAAAGTCGATTAGTATTGTAATTCCAACTACTCCAGATTCTTTTTCAAGTTCTGATTAAACAGTGATGGTGACTCTGTGTACCCTTGTGAAAGCCTGCACCAGCTGTAGACTCTGTCAAGGAATTTGAAACTAAAAAGAAACTGACTATCCTCATGAAGAGGCACAGAAAAGAAAGCTTGTGACAGGTCAACCACTATGAAGCACTCTGCATTGCAAGGAATCTGAAACAGTATCACTGCTGGATTTGGCACGACTGGACAACACTTGACCACCAGATCGTTCACTTTTTGCAAATCCTGCACAATGCGCACTTTCCCACACGGCTTCTTTAAGCCTATTGTCGGTGAATTACATGGACTGCTCAACACTTCTTCAAAACCCCTTGTTTTAGAAAATCTCCAATTATTTGTGCCACCTTCATCAGGATATCCTGTGGCATGTTATACTGTGGAAGTTGCGGGAATACTGCATTTGGCTTCAAAGTGATTTTAATTGGTTCCACTCCTTTAATCAAACCCACTTCTTTACCTGTCAGGTCCCAGACATCTTCCTTCACTGTTCCCTGTAAATTCATATGCAATTCTCTCACAGTAAACATTGGGAAAAACTCAATCAATGGGTATTCTTCACTAGCATTGTTGATCACCGTTTCAGCCACCTGTTCTTCTTCATCATCACTATTAGTTTGTACTTCTATTCCAGTGTCTGAACAATTATTGGAGCATTTTGTCTTACACAGTAAGGGCCAGATGTAGCAACTTCTGCATTTGCGATTCGGAAATTGCGAGTCTGTGCGACTCGCAATTTCCGAATCACAAATGCGGATGCAGAACGGTGTCTCAGACACCTTCTGTGACTCGCTATGGGGTCGCAAAGACGCACCTCATAAATATTAACGAGGTGGGTCGCATTTTGCGACCCCACAGCGAGTCCCTGCACTCACAGGGATGGTGGCCTGCTGAAGTCAGCAGACCTCCCTGTCTGTGACTGCTTTTTAAATAAAGCATTTTTTTATTTTGTTATTTTGCAGCCCATTTTCCTTAAAGGAAAACGAGTTGCAAAATAAAAAAATAACGAAACCATTTGGTTTCGTTTTTTCAGAGTAGGCAGTGGTCCATTGGACCACTGCCTGCTCTGAAAAAACCTTTTGGGCAACATTCACAAAGTGGAAGGGGTCCCTGGGGACCCCTTCCCTTTTGTGAATGAGTTACCACCAGTGTGACACTGGTGGTAACTGCGAATTGCTTTGCGACCGCATTCGTGGTCACAAAGCAATTCTGCATTGCGATGCGAGTCGCAAATAGGAAGGGAACACCCCTTCCTATTTGCGAGTCGCATTCACAATTTGCGAGTCGGTACCGACTCGCAAATTGTGAATGTGCATCGCAGTAGGCTGTTTGCATGGCGCAAACTGCGATTTTAGCAGTTTGCACCATGCAAACAGCTTACTACATCTGGCCCTAAGTCTCTTCCCAGTAGGGATACTGGACTCGAATCACATACTACAAACCTATACAGTCCCTGGTAATTACAAATCCCAACCTGCACTGGATCTGTGATTGGATTTGTCAACTGTCTGTTTTCCACTCCCCCAAGTTGAACTGTTCTGCCTGAAAGAGGTAAATTCGGGACTTCCACGCTTCTTACTGTACAACGTGTAGCTCCTGTGCCCACCAAAAATGAGACCTTGTAACCCATCACCTTTCCCTCAACAAAAGGCCCTCTCTGATCTACTTCTAAGGACTCTGCAATCATACACGGTCCTTCATTTGAACTGTCACTTATCCATTCTTCGTTTATTCATCCTCACTGTAAAATGGGAATTGGTGTACTGTGTCATTACTTCCGTCTTGTCTCTGACCTGTGACCTGCTGGGTAAGGATCATCTGTTGCTGTTCCATCGGGGCTTGAGGTATCTGCATTTGCTGTCTAGGTACCATGGGAACTTGCTGCTGTATTGGTTGCAACTGTGTTAGTTGTGCACGTGGCACTTGCACCTGTTGCATGGGTTGGAAATTCTGCACTCGATTCTGAACATTAGGAATAAATCACTTCACTCTTGGGACTTTCACAGTTTGAAATGCACTGACATCACCACCTTGCTGAATGACACCATCCTGCGCCATCAATGGACACTCCCACTTCCAGTGTCCCACTTTTCCCCACATATGACACAGTAACATCTTTTTCATCCCCTGCATGTCATTCTGAACCACCACAGTACCCAAATCCGGACCAGGAGTCATATCCATTCCACGACCTCTACCTCGCATTTGAGGCTGGAACATAATAGTTCTCTGCTGCTGCGGCATTGGTGGTCCTAAAGCTCCTTACACTCCTGTCTGAGCTGTCTTTGTTTGCATCAACATTGCTTTCTCCTTCAGCTTTTTCTGCTTCAATTCAATCTCATCACTACAGTACTTTGCATATTGCAATACTTCATCAATCGGCTTTGCCTGCCAACAAATCAAATGACTCTTAATCATCTGTCCTACTTCTGGTCTCAAACCTTCGATGAAACTGAACACAAAATGCAACATGTCTTTCGGGTTAATTGCTTCCTTACCACTGTACTCTTTAAACGCTTTCAGCAATCTCTCATAGTAAGTATGTATTGACTCTTTAGACTCTTGAACTGTTCTGTCAATCCTCTGCCAATCAATATTTTTGGGAGAAATTCTTGTCTTCAGGAACTCAATCACCTTATAGTAACGTTTCATCACCTCAGGTGAAGGTGCACCTGTTACTCTATCCCTTTCTGGTTCACTTGTTGGCCAATCCACTGCTCTCTTACACTCGACCCACAAATCAGCTGGAACCACTATCTCAAATAATGTGTTTAAGTCTTCCCACAGACGTTTAGAGAGTTTCTCTCTCAGTTTCGGGTAATCATTTGTGAATGACAATATATCACTTCTGTGCCATGGGACATGAACAAACTGCCCTCCTGGAATTTCTCTCATCAGAAGCATCTTCACTGATTCCCTTTCTTTCTGAACATCTTCGGACCCCTCTTGTGAATCTCTCTTTCGCTTATCCTTCTTCTTTGCCCATCTACCTTCCCACTTTTCCAATCCTCCTCAGATCTTTCAAGTGAGCCTTCGTTCCTGCTGATCTCATATGCTTAAAATCCTTTGCCTCGAAATCTTAACTGTAGCTTTGTTTCAAATGTTTTGTTTTCTCAATCTCAATGTCGTGTTTTTCTGCCAGCTCTGCCAAGTTCTGATGTATTTTACTCACTTCCCTTGTAATTCTGGAGCTCTTCTTCTGTATGGGATTCTAACCTATTCACTCCTATTGTTCCCTCAACTAGCTCTGTTGCTTCTGTATCTAACCTAACACGATTTATCTTTTCTTCACCCTTGGATGCATTTTGAGGTGTGTTTCGACTGTCTAACCATTCACTCAATTGCTGAGCTGACAATCCCTTGCATTCAGCACTGATATTTGTTGCATCGCAGCACCTGGACTTTGCGGCGTCAAAAGTTTCAAACTTTGACTCGCATTCAGGCCATTTATTGCATCTGGAAGCTCTACAAGCGGACTAAGATCCATTAACAGTCTGGATCCATTAAAGGTCTGACTCACAGATGACATAATCTGCACAGGATCACTCACTCCTCTTCTCACAAGGCTCTGTGACATTTTATTCTGTTCTCCTGCACTCGCTTTCTTTTGTGCATATAAAGGTACCGCTGGTCCAACAGTAATCGGTAGCGATATCGCATCTGGAGCTGCCTGACACTCGCACCTTGTGGAAAAGTTACTCCCATAGCCTGGTTCATTACTGGTGTAACGTCTGACTGTGTTCCTGTTATCGGTGTAAACTTCGGCAAACCCTGTGGCTGTGCCATAGGCAATAACATTGGATTCGGCTCAGTCTGAACTAGCATTGGCCTCGGGAGCACTTGTTCCGATGGCACCACTAAGTTCAAAATCGTCTCAAGAATTGGCACATCTGGATAAATTCTCTGTATCGATGGTGGATGCATCTGCGCTTGGACCACAGTAGTAGTCCCAGCATTAGGTGTACTCTGTACTACCCCTCGTAATTGTCCACTAACTGTCTGCACTGGCCCCTCTGTTCCCGATGCTTGTGCTGGAGCAGTTGTAATGGCACTAGTACTTGGACCCCCTGAATGAGTCCCATAAGGTGGAGGTCGATCCCTAAACAACTGTGTAATAAGGTCCTCGACATCTGAGTCCTCATCGTCTACATAAAGCTGTTTATTTTTCTTTGTCCCTGCACTCTCACTCCCTTTAGCAGTATCTTCTTTTTCTGACTCATCTTCCTCTGCGATTGCTGGAAACAATTTAATTCCCTGTAGCGTCTCTGTTCTCCACTTTTTCTGTTCCCAATCCCACCTAGCTTCTGCTAAGGATTTTTTCCACTCTCTTTATTCTCCTCTTAAATTTCATCTCTTGTTGCTGTCTGGCCACCAGCTACCAAACCGGTAAATCCTCAAACTGTGCTGGTCTCGGTAATGGCTTCATCTCATAAAATGCCATTCACAATTCGTCCAGAATTCTCAAATTAAATGTCCCATGCTCTGGAAATGCTAAAGCTCCTAACTTCTTTATCATCGTGCACTACTGCTTTAACCGAAGACATGGTGCGACACCTCGCTCGACACCTTGCACCTCCATCACGTTAGAAGCCGGAGAATTTTCCGGTGGGGTTGGCTCCCCCACTGACGCCTTAATGTAAGAATCTCCCTTAATGGAACTTCTGAACACTTTGAAAAACTTCATTTTGTCTATTTGATTTAATAAGGAAATAACTTTTACTCCCAAGATTCCCTTCACCCGCTTACTCAACCAATTGCCTCTTACAGACAGCTGTCAATCCACTCGCTACTCTTTTTACCAACCAACCTATCCCAGCGTGGAACACTCTGACGTCACACTCACATACTGTGGCTGACAAAGTCTTGCAGCTTGTCCTCCTAAAGTTCAACTCACACAACTAATGCAAATTAATGCGAGCCCTTTAACCAAATACCAATAACTAAAACAATCCTGCTGGTTTACTACAGTAAGGGGTACAATCGCTTCAGAGACCTTACAGATTTTCACCAATGGCCCTTTCACTCATGTAGTTATTCCTCTTTCTCAGTCTCCCACATTCGCAAGAAAAATTTGACCCCCGAATTTCACTCTCAACTGATCAATGGGTCTGTCCTGGTGCACATAGGACTCTCCAAATCTCAGTCGCAATTTTCTCTTACTCATTTAACTTACACATCTGACTTGTTGACCATGCCCGATCAACCTACTAAACCAGACAGATTACAACGTATAACCAAGTGTCTCCTACACTTGTCAATATACTCTGGAGTCTTAGACCACGCAGGGTCCGCACATCACCAACAGCCACGTGGATTATTTTTTAGGACAAAGCGCCACACGCATATGAAGTTCGATGACTTCCCTATTCTCATACTTTAGAGTACGCATACTCCTACTAACCTCAACTGGAGCATGCAGACTCCCTACTTTACCTCACATACATTTCACCTGCAATTTGCTCAAGCCTGAGCAGGCACAACCTACCACTCTCATACTATCACAAGAACGCCGAGAACATACCCATCTTTACTAGCGGGATCCAGGATCTGGGAAAGTCATTTCTTGGCTTAAGGGGACATCATCTTTGCTACAATTGCCATTTCAGTAAAACGAAATTTAAACCACATAAAAAATACGAACTACTAACCCTAACTTAAACGACCACCATAACCAATAATCACCACATAACTAGTTCTCAAAGGAAACTAACCATCAAGCTGCTACTAAAAACTGCAAACGCACCTGGTCCTTAGTAAGTAAACTTACAAGGGGACGCTTATAGGTCGATAAACCTTTTGGATCCATGGAGTATCCTAGTCATGTAGTGACTATCGAGGACAACAATAATCAACATAAACTACCATTTATAAATATATTCTCATGAATAACCACAACTCGGTGAAGAGTTAAACACATTGTTATTTCCCTATTGATTACAATTCTAAATCATCTGTTAATTAATCTTTATTCAATCAACTCAATTATTAATTAGTTAATGCAAACATCATATCATGACTTGAAGAAAACATATGTGTAAATGCACCTACAAATGCCTAAAGAATACCAGCATTAATAGCAGAGTTCAGCAAATAGCTCGTCAGTCATTTGTCACTGTCAATGTCACCCTTAACAGCCTACTTAACCAAGATTAGCATCAGCATGTGGGGCTCCATGCAAAACAATTTAGAGAAAAGCATTAATTTGGAAAAAGATCTATCTAAGTGAGGATTCTATAATCAGCGCAGCTGGTACCTAGAAGAAAAGGCACACTTTGGTCAGTCACATTTTCATAGCTACCTATCCAGGATGGATCAGCAACAAGTCAGTCTTCGTCTTCACGTCATCATTTCGTCAGCCACGCATCAGGCTCACAGAGTATGAGCCCAACGACAGAACCTCGGACAGAGTCTCTTGACGTCATCAATTGACCCCTTGCATCTGAAGTTTTAGCCCCTTGTCATGACTTTTTATTAGGGTCTCCCAGTCCATCCCCCCAATTCCTAATTGGTCAGTCAGTCAGCAGATATGACTCTAACCTATAGTATTTGTTTACCAAATCTACTAATTTCAATTTCAGTCCATTCACAAGATGTGGATTGGCCCGCTATACGATGTCCTCATCATCCTGCTCTTCAGGTAGCAAAATTGTTGCATGTTCCTCTTCAGTCAGTGCCTCTATTGTTGAAGTCCTGGGAAAGTACATTTAGCCTACACTACACATAATTGTATCAAATTGTCTTTATCATCTCCTGCCTGCCGGTACATTGCAGAAAATTCTAGTTAAGCAATTTTAACATCAGGCACTTCAGGGTCGTGTCAGCGTCTTGTGAACGTATTTATAATTTCTGCTCTCAGCGTGCGAGGCCCAGGAAGACTAGGCCTTAAATTCAGCTAAATTAACACCACAAATTGAAGTAAAACATAGGTTATACATTTAAATATGACATATTACTACATTTTTCTCATATATTTTCACTATTTCATTCAGTTTCAGTTATATTAGTACAATCTCGTACACATGGATGACATGCCTCGAGGGCACATTTTCAAACGTGCACATTATTTTCTCTACAATTAATTTCTCTACAAATTCTTCAATATTTTAAGCTCATAAACATCATTCATAATTTTCTAATTAGCATATCTGCTTCAACTGAACCAACTTTAATGATAAGATATATATATATAGTATTTAATGTGTGCAATTAATTAAAACATTGCAACTATTCAGAAACGTGTACATATTAAAAACATTTTAATCATAAAACTAAACATTTACAGGTTACAATGTCACAATAATCAAAAGTGCAGAAATCAAATGGGCAGCAATATCAGACAACAGCTATGGTGCTGTATATACTTCTCGGGCAAGTGAAGCAATCATCGGCTTTAATTTTAAAAGATCATAATGGCAAGATGGTGCCTTAGTTGTCTGCATAGTGCCAGTGCAACACCTGGTAGAAGCAGCGGTTGGTTGAATAAAAAATTCAGTCTAACAAGTTACATCACACAAAGATCAACCACACATCGCAGTCGATAGTGCAAGGCCAGATAATTATGAATGTATGGTAGAGATTGCAGTTTAATAAGTTTACTTAGCAAAGAAGCCATTACTACATTAAAAAATACATAAATGCAACACACGTTAAATAGCATGTCATCGAATGAGAGAATCTGTGTTGCAGCATTCAATAGCATAATGGACAGTACCTCATGTCGATGGCAAAAGCTGGACAATTTCAGCAGAGGAAGAGGTACAGTCTCAATGCGTTAAAAGCGAAAAGGGCATACACTCATACTAGCAGTTATACTAAGGACTGGAGAGGATTCATATTGTTGGACACACTGGGACTCCAGACAGGGAGGAGTGTGCAAGTGACTCTCCCTGCTGGACCAAGCCTGGTGGTTGAGCTCAAGAGGAAAATGCAAGGCTACCAAATAATATCCTTGGGCAGCTAAGCCCACTAGCTGCAGGGAAAACAAATGTGGTTAGCAGAAGGTTTAAAGAGGTGTTATCTGGATTGAGAGTGGCAATGATGGCCTAACGACACAAACAAACTCCCAAGTTATTCCACTCTCACCTTAGTTTAGTTTTACGCTAATCCAGTAGAGCTGGACAGAGGCAAACATTGTGTTAAAAGATTCCTCCCTCTGGCCGTAACCCCTGCAGACTGTTTCTTCCGTGGGGCATCGCCAACTTGTGAGGTGTTTTAGGAATGGCCACTCCTCTATCCTGAGGGCCATAAATCTTGCCTTCAGATGGCTGGAATAAGTGCAGGCAAGGTAAGATGAAGGTGATGCTGGCTGGTAAGTGATGATAACCTCCCAGGCATGCTTACGCTTGGATAGGGTGGCCCTATTGGAGTGATTTGACCAATCGCAAACACATTTTTGATGCCAAGTTTAAAACTTGATTGGCTCACGTTTGTACCTCAAAGATCATTCACATCCAAGAGATCCTGGCAGTCCTCAAGGAACTAATAATGCGATTGCCTTGGGCGCTGGTGTTGATGTCAGCCCATAATAAAAAGCTTCTAGACTGCCACTCCTGGGCCCCCTTAATTTATGATACAGGTTAAGAAAGGTGCCAGCACTACCTGCTCGCTGGTAGGGAAGGACTAGTTCCAGCCTAATCTGGGCAGCAGAGGGAGACCTTGGTAAAAGAAGGACACATTTTTATATTCTAATAATCAGTTTATTCAGCTTGCTACTGTCTTTGCCCTGTAATATTTCATAGGACAATGATGGTAAGATTTTTGCTCTTATGACTCCCAAGAGAGGAGAAAAACTTGTCCCCAGCAGTTAGACTGATAGTTTAGATAAGGTGACCTGAAGGGACAGGGCCTTCATTTCAACTTCCTTCCATTGTCTTATAAAAAAAACTCTTGCGTCAAAGTGGATCCTAAAATATTTCTATTATTGGTCTCTCCTTATCCTGTTGCCATTATAAAACCAGCCAACCTGGTATGATTTTCTTCCAAGTGTTACTTCTTTAGTCTTTTTCAGTTTGACTTCTAGGTTGTTGGTGTTTGTGTAGGAGCGCACCTGATTTAAAACACTCTGTAGCTCTAACATCTATATAGCTAAAACACCCTGTAGCTCAGCCTGTAACAGGTTACTAATTAGTTCACCACTGATTTTAGTGGGATGACTGTTAATGGCATTGAGGGATTGTGACAGGTCGGCAATGAACAGGTTGAAGAGAAGGTGGGAGCTAGCATGCAACCCTGCTTTACACCCCGCATGGTGGGAATTTTTATGGAGGCACAAGCACTAACACCTAATTTGTTGCAGATCCAATTATTGGTGTGAAGCTGAATTATGGCCTTGAAGTTCTTTGGGAGGATACTCCATTTCATTATTTTGGACCAGAGCACCCCCCCTCCGCTTGGTATGCAAGCAAACACCATCTTGAAGTCACCAAAATAGCAGTGGAGCAGGGAGTGCATGTTGATGTGATGTTGCTAACAAGTTTAATAATATATTAGATTTTGCCGTTTAGCTTGCTTGGTTCTTAGGAATGAGCCCCTTCGACTCCACCCATAGCTATAGGTCCTTCAGGTGTAAGCTGGCGTAGGATTTGGCTTCATTGTCAAGAAGGGAAATTAATCTGTAGTTGCTTGGATCTGATCTATGGCCCCCTTTATAGATTGGATGCATTCTTGCCCCAACCCACAATTCAAGAATTTTGAAGAGGGTCTGGGAAAGGCCATTGGGCCCGGGGCCCCCTCCATTCTAGCCTTTGGCTTTACATGTTCCAGTCAGCTCTCAGTGGAGGCAAATCCACAGCATTGGAGGGCAAAATGATCATGATCTTTGGACGAGGCAAGGATGTTGGTTGCGCTGGGGCTAATAGGGGCCCCTGTCTGATTTACAGTCTGCATCGCCACTCAAAATGAAGTGCCTGGAAAGAAAAGATACCCATTCCGGTTTGGGGATGTTTGCGTAACCAAGCCTACAACTCCATTTATTTCTTTATTCACTAAGGCCCAAAAGTTCTTGGAGTTCTTGGAGTTAGCTTTCTTACACTCGCATAGGAGATTGGCCCAAACATGATGTTGCTGTCTTAACTTCTCTACGTAAACTGCCTGTCAGTAATTTATCTCTGCCAACTTAAAGGCAATGATTAGCTCCTCCTTCCCGGGTGCTTTTGAACACCCCTCCTAGTCTTATTGTGAACTTTTTCTAGGTGCTGAATTGAGGCTGAGATGATCACTGTCTTGGTGAGACTGTTAAATTGAGCTGGTTGTGAAAATTTGCCAAGGAATCAAGTAATAAGCTTTGACCACTCAGAAATTGGCAACACGTCAACCCGAGCTGCTTCTGTGGTAGATTTTATACATTCAGGCTTGATGTTACCGCTGATGGTGTCACTCCATTGAGAGAACTTGAGGTTATCAGAGTGTATGCTTTTGCACGTTATGCCTGCGGAGGCATGGTAAGACAAGTTCAATTTATTCTGATGGTCTAGGGATGATGGTTGCTGTCTGTGTGTGGACAATACAGTACCTTTCTACTGAAGATATCATGTCAGTGTTACTTATGGTATAATCAGGGTAGGAGTAGGATTTTCTATCAGTTCCTGTAGAACGTCCTGTGGGAGCCAGCTGTTCAGCACTTTAAGGCCCATGCAATTGAGTTTCTGGACCAGGAGTTCCCCTAATAGGCTTCGTGGACAGCCCCTTGCCTGAATTGTTCAGCAATGTCCTGGGACCCCCCCAAATGGGAGATTTATCGAAATTCCCATTATAATTGTGAATGAGGTTTGTATTGAAATGCTCTACTAACATACAGTGAGCTATAGGATAATTCCTGGCCAACTTAAACAGGACCAGTATTGGTCGATGAAGATTTAACCTCTTCTTTGCACTAGGATTGACATACAGGAGAGAGTGCCACAATCTCCAGTTACTTATTTTAATTCCTTGTAGTCAATTCTCTTGAAATGTCATTGAATCAATATTTCTGTGCAGGTTTACAGAAGTGTATAGGGAAAGACCACCTTTTGATTGACCATGCTTGTGTTCTCTCAAAGCTCGCTTTCTGTGCTCAATGAAGCCTATTATTAGACAACTGTGCTTTCCTCATGTTTCCTGCAGTACGATAATATCATAATCATTAAGAAAAGCTATTAAGACAACAGACTGTAGTTTCTGCAGAAGATCCTTGATGTTCCAAGAGCACAGGGATAGAGATAATGACTCGGAGTGTGGGAGCAACAAAGGATTAGTTAAATTGTGGTGCTTGCAAGATTAAGCAGATGGCAGCCAATTCCAATAATTTCTTGGTGGGGCCTAAGTAGCCACTGCATGGTTACTAGTTGTTGTGAAAGTATGATCCTGGGCATATTTAAGATTGAATAGGGATATTTCCTGGGTGGCTCTGAGAGACAATGAGGTTTTGCCAGAACCACTGGTTAACCAGTAATTTTAAAGAGGCTACTCTTAATGCCCCATGTATTGAATGCACTACAACTGGCTAAGATTAATTGAGCAAGAGTCGACAGAGCAAAAGTTGCCAGTGTTGCTTCTGAGATTTGAGAACTCCTGGATGGCAGGAATTCAGTTTCACAAGACTTCAGGTGACTCAGCTCAGTGACAGCCTTTAATAGCCTTAGAATGTTTACCCTGTTCAAAATGTCATGGAGACCTTGCAAATGATATTCTGAAATGAAGAGCAGCTTGGCACTTAAAACTTGTGAGGTTACTTGCTGAGTGACCTGAGCAAATCCTAGGCTGCTTGGGCAGAGGAAGCTCCAATATGATTCTTTTGGGGTCTACCGCCAGTAAACTGACTGGGGCAGGCTCAGCAATATGAGCTGAATCCAACTGATGGCTCAGGACTCTCTGAGTCCTTGTAATAGTCACTCGGAGAGTATCGTTCGCAGCCTGGGCTGGATCACTGTTGACCAGAAAAGAAAGCCCAGGTTGGTCAGCGTGAAGGCCAGGGTTTATTATCAGCCCAAGTCCACCAGAACCATCGTTGGGGACTCTAGATATTATGACTTCTGGAAATGGACTGGATTGTCTTACCAATTGGCAATGCCCGCTGCCGGGGGAGCCTAATACAATGTTGGAATTAGCGAACACCAGACTTTCTATTTGGGTGAAAAATGAGGCATGCGCTGTCTGATGGGCCCTGCTTTCTTCATCCTTAGACAAAGGAGGCCTATTCTTTTACTTGCAAACAGAAGACATAGGTTGCTTCTGGTATTGTTTTGCTGCTTCTGGAGTCGTGTCCTTTCCCTCTTGATGAGTGGACTGGGCCGCTGAGTTACATCTGAAGCTGGCTGGATTGCTGCAGTTGAAGTTACTGCAACGGGATGCAGTAATGATGCACCTGCTTGCTCAGCACTTGGACTTATTGGCTGAGTGTGCGTAGTTGTTGAGGGATTGTCAAGGTTTTTGTAAGTCCATATTTTGGTTATATTAGTTGGAGCTGAAGGACTAGTCATCAGCCGAGTTCCTGCAAGTTCAGGGCTAGAGGTGGTGGACATAATGTGTACGTCTGAAGAGTGGTTGCTATGAGCTTCGGGAGCTTATAGAAGCTTTCAGTTTGCCAACATTATCCAGGGCGCACTGTGAGCCCCTTGATTTCCGATGGACAGTGTTGAGAAAGGTTGGAAATGAGGACAGGCTGTCTATGATGGGGAAGGAGCAACAAACAGACTGGACAAGATTGGTGGTAGATTTCTCTCTAAGAATCACTTGGTTATCCAGCTTGCTGTCAATCCCTACTGTGAAGACACCAAGCAAATACAGGAGGTCCAATTGAAGATCTAGTTTATCAGAGTGGTAATTGAGAGTGGAAACAGTGGATCAAAGTGTCTGCAGGAGTTGTGGCCAGACTGTACCAGGAAAAGCTCTGGTCATGTCTGAAACAGCTTTACCTTGTGTGCCAAGACTATGAGGGGAGGCTTGTAACAATAAGTGACAGTTCCAGAAGGGACTGATCATTTAGTTCCATGTCACAAAGTCTGTGATTCAGGTTTCCAGCACCATCTGATAAGATTGTTTCATGTGTGACAGTAATATTACATTGTGGCTGTCCCGGATCCATTGATCCACTGGTGGGCTGAAGGAGCAGTCTGCACTTGTCTCTGATGTTAGCTCAGACCTAGAGTGGGCTGCTGGATGGAGATGAGCTCTAGTTTGAGGACCGTGCACATCCTGAGGAGATGTTGCTGTTGTTGGGTCATGTTACATCTCATTGAAGGAGAGGGTGGGTACTGAAGCAGGGGACATTGATATAGCAGCTGATGTAAAGTAATGAGGGGTGTGGCACCCAAGCAGGGGACTGATGACAAGCCTGCTGGTTTGGAGCTGATGGTGCAGGCCAGGCAATAGATTTTTCATATTCAGATTCTGCCAGCTCAACTTTGGCCTTATCAGCCACCTTGCCACTAATACCTGTATTGTGGACTGGGATAGGCCCAGTTGTCGTGGGTGAATGTATTATGGCCTGAAATTAAAGTTTCAGGGGTCCAATTTTCATCTGTGCTGAACTAATGTGAATAGAAGCCCCACCCCTTCTTCCTATGGGTGAGCTAGCACTATCAACTTTATCTGACTTTTTGAAGAAGTACAAGAGGGTTGTCAGTCGGGGGCCGAATAGACTGACCCTTTTGCAAAAGTTGGATAAAACAACCAAGGGACAATCAGAAGGGTTTGTTATTGCCAGGTCTAACGCTGGAGCCAGAGCAGTTGTGGAGAGTGGAGAACACTGTTGACTGAGGTTTGGGACTGAGGTGGTGAGTTCCCTGTTCACATGGCCTAACTTGCTCCTGCTGCATCTTCAGGTGGTTAGGGGCTCCTTACACGTTCTTCCTGACCTCATGAAAATGAGGGCAAGAGTGAGAATGTGTGAAAGTGAGAGTGAGTGACAGTTTGAAAGTGAAGGAATGAGTGAGGAAATGCATAGTAGCATTGGTAAATTAAAATATAATTAGAATTATTGAGAGGGACTACGTAAAGAGTGAACTAGGTTGAATCACAGAGACTGACTAAATCTAAGAGAGTCAGTGACTGAAAGCATGAGTTTGCAAAAATTAGGTAGTAAGTGTATGGGAGTGAATGGGTGAGTGAGATAGTAAGAGGGAGTGAGCGAGAGACTCTGAGTCACAGTGAAGTCAGCTGTGAGGAAGGATGTGGAATAGACAAAGTGAATGTGAAAGTGAATGAGTGAGAAAGTGACTTTGACAATGAATGCATGAGACTCCCCATCTTCCATGCAGTGCAGAGCACCACTCAAAAAAATCACTGGCTGCAAAAAGTGGCTATTTGACAAACATCTGTCAGTCATTCAGTGTGGAAGTCAAGGTGCAATGGTTAATGTGCATGCAATAGAACACAGCTCTTTTATGACTTTTGTGAACCACCTGACAATATCAGTGGGACTCAGAATACCATCACTCAATTCCATTTGCTGTAGAATCAGACTATAAGCATCACCTTTAAAATGTTATGCCCCTCAAAGGTCTCAAATCTCTGGATGAGTTTTACTATCTCTTTTCAAAGCACTCCTCTCTGCAAGCTTAACTTGATCTAACTGTATGATGCTACTCTTGTATAAATATTTTGGGCCATGGACTAATATCCAGTTTAATCTTTTTTTAAGTTGATGTTGTAAACAAAGCCAAAAGTTGAACTTAGCATAACCGAAAACTTTTTGCACAATAGTGAAAAGTCCTTTTCTATTGGACAACCGATTATAATATCAGCTGAATACAGCATGTTTACAGCTTCTAATAAGGCCAAAGGCTCACCATGCTTAGCCTATTCAGCACATTGCAATTTGAAAATCATTGTCAGCTCTCAGTATCACTTTAACAGTTTGAATCAATCACTGCACAATTACAGCACCGATTATGCACTGTAATCTATAGGATTTAGATATAAAGGGGTCTAAGTTATTTTTCCAGGAAGAGAGAGACAATCCATTGGTTACAACTCACTGAATCTTTTTTGTAAAAAGTCTGTTTGCTAATCTTGACATAAAGCAACATATCATGCCAAAATGAATGGACGCAATTAGAGTCAAGTTTTCATTGTGAAGTCTCTTAGTTATGTAGCTCTTTTTCTGAGGCTGGGAAGGCATCCAGAAGCATGCTTCCTGGTTGGGTGAATAGTCACTCCTTTGTTTAATGGGCCAGATAGTATGCCAGATCTTGTGGAGTTCATTTTAATATGGGGTTACCACAGCTGGACATTAGTTGGATGGATATCCATGGAAAGGAAGGGCATAAAACTTTACCTTTGGTGGAACATATCTTGACATTTCAGCAAACAGAATACTGTATACTGTGGAGGCAACAAAGGAAACAACAACAGGCAATACATTAAATTATAAAACCCCTCTGGGATAGGAAACAATAGAAAAGCAAAAAAAAAGTTTATGCTTTGACCCCCTTTTATATATATATATATAAAGGACACAAGTTATAGTTACTCGAGATAACTCTAACTGTAACTGGTGAATTTCTATGGTTATGTATGAGTAAATTCA
Source organism: Pleurodeles waltl (assembly GCF_031143425.1). Taxonomy (NCBI): domain Eukaryota; kingdom Metazoa; phylum Chordata; class Amphibia; order Caudata; family Salamandridae; genus Pleurodeles; species Pleurodeles waltl. The sequence goes on along the minus strand of NC_090450.1, from coordinate 837,468,494 downwards.
GAACCAAATATAACGCCCCTATAACCTGTGTTTTTTTTAGAAGAATTTCTGTTTTGTAAAAATTCTATTTCCTAGCTATAAAATCCTTGTAACTTTTGTTTGTGTCACTGAATTTCTATTTTTTTAGAGATATAAAGTAATCGCATTACCTTGTGTGAATCCAACCCCCATCATGCACATCTTTGGCAATGCACAGCAGTGGTTAACCACAGGGCCTGGCCTGTCGCCAGACCCTGTGGCTAACCCCCTATTACCACCCAACCTTGCGCATTGCATGGCATTCGGCCATGCACGGATGGGATAGTTGCAGGGTCTGGCCTGCATCCAGGCCCTGCAACCAACCACCCTAACCACCCAACCCTGAGAGAGAGAGAGATTAATTGAGAGATTCAGGAAAAGTGAGCTATTTAGGCTAGGATGAATGAGTTAGATAGAATGACAATCATATTAACTAGTGGCAGTCGCCACTAGAAAGTTATAGTTAGGATAATTTCCATAGAAAAAGCTTTTTTTACTTACTTATATCTTTGTCACAGTTTGACAAAGCTTCCCAAAATGTTCCCAAGATAGTGCTGTGATGGTTCTTGTTGTGCACTGAAAGTTTCAGGGTGATCCATCAAGTGGGGGCTGGGAAAAAGGGAGGGGGGGATAAAAAGTTGTTTTCCCATGTTCATCTCTATAGGACCTTTAGACATGACTACAGCCCAAACCGCTGGACGGAATTACACCAACTGTTGCAGAAATCCAGCCTTCGGTATGCAGATTGTGCATTCCCTTATTGCTGTAAATCCGTCCAGTAGTTTTTTTTAAAATGTAAAGAAATCCAAATTTGGATATCTCTGACTGCAATGACTTTGTGACTAATGATGAGCTTATGCAAAAAAATGCACTGCTCGGATTGGCTGTCATCACTTCAGCCAGGAAGTGTTGACCGCCATCTTGGGACTTGGTTTCATCTGGGTCCCTCAAAAAAAAAAGAAGGAAAAAAAAGAAAAGGGGCTAGGGTAAAGATACCCTGATCCCTTAGGTCTAGTGCTGGGGTCCCAGATGTATCCTGAGGGCAAAATATATATTTTTTTTAAAACAATTGCTGCAAGTTTGCTAAATTTGTGAATTCACAGAAGAAAAAATGCAGGCTACCGTGCTTGATTTCTTATAAGTAGTCACCTATGGCCTACAATTTACAGTCACAGTATTGAGGGTTCTACTCCATCTGTGCCCATGGTCATTTTCCTTACTTAGTCCCTCATTACGACCTGGGCGGGCGGCTGAAGTCGGCCGCCAAGATCGGACCGCTGGGCGGCCGCCAATGCAGCCGCACTCCCGCCGTGGCGATTAGGAGATCCCCGCCGGCCCAGCGGGGATCACGGTCGCAACACAAGAGCTGGCTCCAAGCGGAGCCGGCGGTGTTGCGGCCGTGCGACGGCTGCAGTTGCACCCACCGTGCTTTTCACTGTCTGCATAGCAAACAGTGAAAAGCTGCACGGGGCCCTGTCAGGGGGACCTTGCACTGCCCATGTCAGTGGCATGGGCAGTGCAGGGGCCCCCAGGGGCCCCGTGACTCCCCATACCGCCAGCCTTTTCCTGGCGGTTCAAACTGCCAGGAAAAGGCTGGCGGTAGGGGGACTCATAATCCCCTGGGCAGCGCTGCTAGCAGCACTGCCCTGGCGGATCAAAATGCGCTGGGACCAACGTGGCAGTAAACCGCCGGTCCCAGCGGTGCGACCGCTGCGCTTCCACCGCGGTCGTGATACCATGGGAAGCACCGCCAGCCTGTTGGCAGTGCTTCCGTCAGAACAGCCCTGGTGGTCTTTGACCGCCAGGGTTGTAATGACCCCCTTAATTTCTTTTAAGCTTCAAAAGTTCAAGGTTCATACTGAAAGGTGATCCCACTCTTTTTAATTGACAAATACATTTTTCTTTTCAATTTGTCCAGAAATATCTTATTCTAAGTTTATCATCCATCAAAGCTTAAAAAACTCTATCTCTTTCCCTCTCACTCTCACTCTCTTTCTCTTTCTCTCTCTCTCTTTCAATCTCTTTCTTCCACTCACACACCCACTCAGACCCTTACACACCCACTCACAAACTCACTCAGACACTCATACACCCACTTACAGACCCACTCAGACCTTCATGCACCCAGTTCCAGCCCCACTCAGACCCTCACAGACCCACTCACAGACCCACTCAGACACTCACACACCCACTCACAAACCCACTCAGACTTTCACCCACCCAATCACAGACGCACACAGATGCTCACACACCCACTCACAGAGACACGCTCACACCCACTGCCACACCCACGTAGACACTGTCACTACTACTCTTACTCCCAGAGACATCCTCTCATACAAATTGTCACGCCAAGACAGACAGGCCCTGTAGCCAACTCCCACTGCGTACAGCTGAAGGTCATGCACGGCTGAAGTTTATGTTCAACCGAAGGCCGTGTGCAGTGCGGGGTTAGTGGTTATGTGGGTTAGTCGCAGGGCTTTGCCGCAAGTGGCAAACCGCCTTCAGCAGTTTTTGGATTAACATATAGTAATGAAAATCACTTTACGTTGAATAACTCATAGAAATTCTGTGAACAACCAAAGATTACAGGGATGTTATAGTTGGTAAATAGAATCATAAGAAAACATAGAAATTCATTTAAAAAAACAAAGGGTTACAGGGATGTTTTAGTTAGGTTCTGAATTTACTAGCACAAAACCAGATAAGTTCTACAATTACGCTTAGAGTTATTTCAAGCAACTATAACTCGTGGCCTAAGGTAACTTAGGGTCCGTGAGTGGGTGCATGAGTGTCTAAGTGGGTCTGTGAGTGGGTATTTGAGCCCCTGAGTGGGTCAGTGAGTGAGTGCATGAGAAGCTGAGTGGGTCTGTGAGAGGATGCGTGAGTCTCTGGGTGGGTCAGTGAGTGAGTGTGTGAGTCTCTGAGTGGATCTGTGAGAGGGTGGGTGTGTAAGTATTTGAGTGGGTCTGTGAGTGGGAGTGGGAGTCTCTGAGTGGGTCTGTGGGTGGGTATGGTAGTGTCTAAGTGGGTCTGTGAATGGTTGTGTAAATGTTTGAGTTGGTCTGTGAGTGGGTACATGAATCTCTGCTTGCATCTGTGCATGAGTTTCTGAGTGGGTCTGTGACTGAGTGCATGAGTTTCTCTTTGGGTCTGTGAGTGAGTGCATGAGGCTGGGTGGGTCTGTGAGGAGTGAATGTCTAATAGGGTCTGTGAGTGGATGCATGAATGTCTGAGTGGGTATGTGAGTAGGTGCATGAGTGTCTAAGTGGGTCAGCGAGTGGGAGTGGGAGTGTCTGAGTGGTTCTATGAGTGGGTACATGATTCTCTGAGTGGGTCTATGAGTGGGTGCATGAGTCTCTGAGTGGGTGTCTGAGGGTGTCTGTAAGGTGGCTGTGTGAGTGGCTCTGTCTGTGTGTCAGTAGCTGTGTGAGTGACTTGGCAACAAAGAAAGGTCACCTGCCCTTTTATCCAACAATAGTCCACAGCTTTGCGCAAAATATCTACGCAAGCAGAGTTCTTTCAGCCTTCTAGGGTAAATTTCCAGTATGTAAGTTACACAACAGCTGTGTAATGGAGCACAGGGAAATGTCACCAGTGACCTTGCGTATGTTTTGGCAAAATGATTGTTACCTCTTTTTTGAGAAATCTGTGATAACATGAATCCACCTATAGAGATGCCAATGAGACAATAATGCTGCAAATCTCCACCAAACCATTGTCCTTACTCTCAGCTATATGACGTAAGTGCTTCATTGTTTGGCGTGGATGTCCTCATATTCTTTAGCGTCAAGAACTGCGCCACCAAAATTGGTGGTAAACACACAGGGGGGCTTTGTGGTAAGCTGTCCATCATCCTGGTAAAATGCCAGAAGACCTTTGCATACTACTAAGGTGGACATTGCAAGGCCAAATGGGTGAAGCTTCCATGTGATTTGCACATATGCATACTCATAGCAATTTAAAGGGAGCACCGTCGACTCTAAGGGAAGGGTTCTGTGCTGGCCCCCTCGTCTGGATGATTTTGGCCCCATGGACCCTAACCCCGGGGCTGGCCATGTCTCTTGGGTACCAAGTGTGCAATGGGATCGTGGATGGGGGGAGCCTCAAGGACCCAGGTGGTCCCAGTCAGCTCCTTGCTTCCTGCGGGGCCAGCATTGCTCTTGCACACAAGGAACTGCTAAACATGCTGTTCCCTCTGTGCAAGTGTAATAGTTTAATTTATTTCCCTGCCAGATGTCTGTGGGCAGGAAACAAGATGAAACCTCTGCTTCCATCTGATGAAGGACCTTGACAGCTCTTGGAAGCAGAAAGTTTGCTTTGACTTGTTGGAGCTGGAATTGAAATACAGAAATGGGATATCTGTCACATTTGTGAAGGAGTAACCCCCTCCGCCAAAGTCTAAATCAGGTCCTTTGTTTTTGTGATCTCACCCATGTAAGTTAAACAAAATATTGTATAACTGGTGCATGCCCTATCAAATATTGTTTGGTAGGGCATGCACCAGTATTTCTTTGTACTTGTATTTAATGTTTACAGTTCATTGTGGTGGGTGACCTGGACATTCAGTAGGGGCCTAGGTATGTCTTTGCATTTGATTTTTCATCTTATGTAAAGAAAAAATATTGCACAGTTCAGGTCCTTTTCTCCATGTTTGTTACATTTGCAATATTCATTTATTTAAATATGTGGCGTTGTGTGCCAATGGATCACCCAGCTAGTAGGCCCAGTACTAGTCATCAGTGCATGAAAGAATCAATTCTGTGGTATATGCTTTTTTTTAACATCATTTAGGGCAGGGATGGCATTGGGTTAGTTTAAAAATCAGAGCTATTTGTATTGCATGTTTTTTTTCTGCAAAAAGTGTATATGCCTCCTTTGCCTGGCCAATATGTGTGTGAGTATTTTCACCATAGCCACCATTTGTCTCTGTTCTCCATGCCATGTGCCAGGGCCATTTTTTTTATAGTCTGTGTCCATAGGCCTGAATGCGATCTTTGTTTTCCATGCCTCCTTGCTCACTGTTGTTGTTTGACCATGTGAACGGCAGACGTTTTGTGTGCTCAGCCAGTGTGCTTTTGCCACAGGCTTGCATGTTTTCTTTGTTCTCCATGCCTCCTTGCTTGCTGTTGTTGTTTGACCATGTCACCGGCAGCCATTTTGTGCAATCAGTCAGTGTGCTTTTACCAGAGACTTGCGTGTGTTTTTTGTCCTCCAAGTCTCCTTGCTTGCTGTTGTAGGTTTCACTGTGTGGCCGGAGTCCATTTTTTCTACTCAGCCAGTGTGCTTTTGCCATAGGCTTGCATGTGTTCTTTGTTCTCCATACCTCCTTGCACTCTGTTATTGTTTGACCATGTGGCCGGTGGCCATTTTGTGCAGCCAGTCAGTGTGCACTTGCCATATGCTTGCATGTGTTTTTTGTTCCCCATGCCTCCTTGCTTGCTGTTGTTGATTTTACCATGTGGCCATCGGCCATTTTGTGCAGCCAGCCAGTGTGCTTTTGCCATAGGTTTGTATGTGTTCTTTGTTCTCCATGCCTCCTTGTTCACTTTTTTGTTGCTTGACCATTTTGTGCAACAAGCAAGTCTTCTTTTGCCATAGGTTTGCATCTGTGTTTTGTTCTCCATGCCTCTTTGCTTGCTGTTCTTCATTTGACCATGTGGCTGGAGACCATTTTGTTTACTCTGCAAGTGCACTTTTGCCAAAGGCTTGCCTGTGTTCTTTGTTTTATCAATACCTCCTTGCTCATTGTTATTGTTTGACAATGTGGCCGGCTGCCAATAATCATGTTTGTGCATAAAATCTCTGATTTCATCAAGGGAGACTGAGAACAGGAAGGACTCCACTTCGACAGGGGGGAAGTTGATCAAAGTAATGGCACAGGAATCCACAGAGCAGAAGTGTGCAGAAGCCTCCAGTGCAGAATGAACTGCATAAGTAGCACTGTCCATTGAGCCAGATATTTTTGGAGCCAGCAAATCCACAGGTGGTGGCTCATATGATGCCTCACAAATCAACTGCAGTATCAAGGGGCATGTCAGTAAATAACTCTCATTGAGAACATCAACAGATCCTTCTCTACAGGAGGTGCACGCTGCACAACAAGACACAACATATGTGCACATTCAAAGAGGCACCAGATGCAATGGAAGACTGGCTGGACACATGTCAAGACTGGTCTCAATGTCGAAGACCATTCTAGCTCCAGCTCCACAAGCAAGGAAGCTCTGAAATACTGCCTCATGCATTCATGACACAGCTGGGCTGGTGGTATCTCTATCACTCCGGGCTGGTGGTATCTCTATCACTCGGTTTGCTGAGAGAGAATTGCTGCTGCGTATCAAAAATAGCAGCAGCAGTATTCTGCCAATTAATGCGAAAGTTATTGGAAACTGCCAAAAACACTCAAAAAAAGTGGGTGTATGGCTGCAGGTGTTACTCCAAACATGGCCTGGAAGGTGCTGACAAATCCACAATCAACAGCCTTAAAAAGTGTCCAATCCCCACAGTATATGATGCTTTGAATATTCTGCTCACCAAGTCTCCAAAATGCTTTGGGAAGTGGACATTTAATAGGTATTGTTTCTTAGCTGATGATGTTCCTATTTGGAGATTTGACATCCTTCTGGCTGATGTCAGGGCCAAATGTTTTCAAAACAATAGCTCCTTTAGTCTCTTGAACTTGTCAAAGTTTACCTTGGATGTAGCAAGGTGGGGCCAGAAGTCTGCCACTTTTATCTCTTGTGTGGGGTGGAATAAAACATGTTCTCATGTAAATCATATCACATAAGTGATGCCTGGCTTCATTCCACTCCGCTTTGATCATTCAGAACCACATAACGTCCTTTCAAAAGTATCTGAAATCCTGGACAAATGAAAAAGATGAGAGTACCCTGTAGATGGCATGCCCAATTTGCGACCTCTGCATTGCAAAGACTGTGCAAGGACACCTGCTTACAAATCATTGAATGACGAACAGTAGTCCCACATTCTCTTCCACAAAAAAAACCTTTGCTTCGCTGTTCATACAGTTGTAATCAAAAAACAACTCCCATACCTCAAGTATGTGACTGTCTCCTTGCCGCTTAAACCTTCTTACTGCAAAATGCTTTAAGAATTTCATGAAACAAGAGGTTGAAATGGGCAAATGTATCACTCCATGTATTAGCCATACTGGTGACGGGATTTCTACAGTGAAAGGCAGTTTTTCCATTCTTTCAATGTTAAGCATGATGCATCTAGTTTCTTTTTTTATCCATTATCTGTTGTTTTTGGTCACATTGATAGCAGTAAACAAATGAGTAACGTTAATATGCTTCCAGGTTACATGGCCACTTCGGAGAACCTGCAGTGTCCAACTAAACTGCATGATGGAACGCAGCTGGTTTTGTCCATGTTGTAAGAAAGACACAACATTCTGAATGATATCAACTGCAGATGACACAATATTATTTAATCTGTAAATTCTGTTGGACAAAGTGTTCATATCATTATCGACAACAGCTAAAGCCTTTTCCATGTTTTCTTCATCAATCTGTCTTAAACGTGCAGTAGCTTCCATCTGGGAATATTTCCAGATCTCGCTGTATATGGCATACAGGAAATGCTTTGAGTCAATCAATCAATCAATCAGGGACTTGAAGAGTGCGGCTATTCACCCATGAGGGTCTCAAGGCACTGGGGAGAAAAAAAGGGTGGGTTGGGGGTTATGAGAATCAGTCGAATAGACAGGTCTTTAGGTCCCTCCTAAACTGAGACAGGGTTGGAGATTGCCTGAGGTTCATGGGGAGGGTGTTCCAGGTCTGGCTGTGATTTTTTGGATGAGGGGGACTTTGGCAAGGGCCTGGTCGATGGAGCGGAGTTGTCTGGCGGGAGTGTAGAAGGAGAGTCTGTGGTTGAGGTAGGCTGGTCTGGCATTGTGTACGGCCTTATAGGCATGGGTCAGGAGCTTGAAGGTGATTCTTTTGTTGATAGGCAGCCAGTGTAGGTCTCTTGGGAGGGCGGAGGTGTGGCTGGTTCATGGGGCATTCTTGATGAGCCGAGCGGAAGCGTTCTGGGTGTGTTGCAGTCTTTGGTGTGTTGCAGTCTTTTCCGGGTCTTGGCGGTGGTTCCAGCATAGAGAGCATTGCTGTAGTTGAGGCAGCTACTGACAAGGGCCTGGGTGACTGTCCTTCTGGTTTCAGTGGGGATCCACTTGTAAATCTTTTGAAGCATGCACAGGTTGTGGAAGCAACCTGATGAGACTGCGCTCACCTGTCGGTCCATTGTGAGTGATGAGTCTAAGATGATTCCAAAGTTGCGGGTGTGGTCGGTGGGGGCGTTTCCGAGGGCAGAGGGCCACCAGGACTCGTCCCAGGCAGAGGCTGTGGTGCCGAGGATGAGGACTTCTGTTTTTTTCGCGTCCAGTTTGAGGCAGCTATCTTTCATCCAGGCTGCGACAGCTTTCATTCTTTTGTGGAAGTTGTTTTTGGCGGTGGGCGGGATGTTGGTGAGGGAGACTATCAGTTGGGTGTGGTCGGTGTAGGAGACGATGTTGAGTGCGTGGCTTCTGATGATGGCAGCTACTGGGGTCATGTAGAGGTTGAAGAGGGTGGGGCTCAGCGAGGATCCTTGGGGGACGCCACAACTGATCTTGGTGGCTTCTGAGAGAAAGGGGGAAAGTCTGTCTGAGAGGAACGAGGAGAGCCATTGCAGTGCTGAGTTCCAGATGCTGGCGTCATGGAAGTGGTTGCGTAGTGTGTCGTGTGAGACAGTGTCGAAGGTGGCAGAGAGGTCCAGGGGGATAAGGGCGATGGTTTTGCCTCGGTCGAGGAGGGTGCGGATGTCGTCTGTGGTGGCGAGGAGGGCAGTCTTGTTGCTGTGGTTGCTTCTGAATCCAGACTGAGATGGGTCCAAGAAGTTATTGGTTTCCAGGAAAGCGGTGAGTTGTTTGTTGACTGCCTTCTCAATTGGCTAGAAAGGGGTGCAGGGAGATGGGCCAGTAGTTCTTGAGGCTGTGTTGAAAATGTGGCAGGGGTCGGTGGGAGCTCCTGAGTGGATGGTTGCCATGATGTTGCAAGTCTCTGTGACGGTAATGTTGTTCCAGTGGAGGAGGGTGGGGCAGTGTGGTGACGCTCCGGTTGGCAGGGTGTTGGTGAGAGTCGTGGGGGTCCCTGGGTGGTAGAGTGTGGCTTCCTAGGTCCTAACAGGAAATCTTGTAGATTGACTTCCTTAGACAGGGGACTAATGTGTTCTTTTGCAGCTGTTAAAGTGGAGGAACTTAACCATTGTGGGCACAGTTTACCCACAGTGTATGCAGTGATAATACCTCAATGTTGAGCCGAGACAAAGCAAGGGTCTGGTGGCTCGTTCTGAAACCTCCAGAGGAATTAACAAAATATGCCTCAGCACTTATTTGTGTCCATTGGTTGCAATAATCACCCTCTAGGACTCAAAAGTGAGGAATTAAAGGTACCATTTTGAAGCAAAGCAGTGATCTGTTCTTCAGTGACATTTAGAAATGTTTGCCAATTGTGGAATTTAGCAGGTGAGGGGACACTGGATGCGTTCAATTCTTTAACTTTTGCTAACCTTTAAACAGGATGTTTATTGGACAATGTTATTTAAAAATAACATTTGTAAAGGAATGAGACACGCTTTAAACAAGGCTTCCCCACCCTGTATATGGAAATCTTTTGTTCTCTATATATTTTTCAAATCAAAAGCGTTTCTTCAATACTCATAGCCTCCCATAGCAAGATGAGAAACAAAAGAATTTGAATAAATTAATTTTGTGTTGGTAAGCAATAATTTTCTAATTCTGGAAGGCTGCAGTTTAAAACAATGCAACACAGCATTGTTTGTGCTATGCCTAGTAAAGTACGCAAACTTATCTCCATATGTTTTGCGACTCCCCACATGTGGTGTTGAACAATGTTCCCACGGTGTGTGATTGTAAACTGATCTTGGAATGCTAGATTGGTGCAAAAGTAATGTCTGTAATGGTGATAACAGAACATTTCTCTATAATTTGCTGTGTTCATATACGCCTTTTCACTTTTAAACACAGTATAATATTAAAAATAAGAAAGCATGGAATCAACTATTTTAATGTCCCAGTCATCAGAAACAATACCAGGTGTAATAAAATCACTCATGGATATGTTGAACACATATGGAATTTGAATTACCTCAGTAGGACCGTATATGTTAAATGGTAATTTATCCCACACAATCCCATCTGGAATTAGAACTGCTGAAATGTTCACAAGGGACAGTCCTCTTTGGACATTATGGGAAGACAGGTAAGGTGTCAAAACCTCATCTACTGGCTCAACGGCAAAGCTTTCAGGGAGATAATCACCATTTATCAGAAGAAAAAAAGACAATAATGAAACCAATCCAACGCAGAAAGGCAAGCAGTGTCACCAGTATCCACAGATATTATCATGGAAAAATGTATTAATTGCTCTTTAGCTTATGTGTCTTTGATGCAGTCTCAGTTGCAGAAGCAGATGAGGCAGAAGAAATTTCATCAATGCCAATGAAATAAAAAGAAGCTGTCTGTGCAAAACAGGAGCTGGTGCCAAGCTGGTGGCTGGAACCATTTGTGGTGCATTATCAATTGAAGCAAATCTGTTCTCTCTGGAACCAGGCAGCAGTGATATAAAGGCAATTCTTGTACCATGTAGCCTCAGGATGGGAACCAGTGGTCTGTAGGATGGGCCAAATTCCTTTTTCACAGCAATCTGTTCAGGCACTCGATCCCCAACTTTAGGAATCCAGCCTGTAGATGTTGTTGGCAGGTACCTTATTCCCAAGAGGGTGGCACAGGCAAATGAATTATCATCACCAAAGTTGTTGTAGCTCCTGTAAAACAGCAACATGTTCATTTAAGTCAAATGGTGTGTCTGCTGCTACCACACCAGAACCATCAGGATCAAGGACATACATAGATATCCTGAAAAGGACCTCATATGGGATGCAACCTTCCAAAGACCTTCTTGACAGATTATTTAGTGCTCTCTGGACCCATATAGGTGATGAAGCCAACTACGACCTGAACCTATGACTCCCGCTGTTAAGGACTGCATGGAGTCTTGGTTCTTCCTCTCCACAACACTATTTCCCTTGGGATGATAGGGTGAGGAATAAAGATTTGAACCCCCATCATTCCCCTGGTGTCACTAAATGCCCTAGAAGCAAAGGCAGGGCCCTGGTCTGAGTGGAATGCTACAACTGCATATGTACCAATAAAGACTTGCAAATCTTTAATAACAGTCCAAGCATCAGCCAACCATTGTGGCCATACCCATAGGAATCTAGAGCAAGACTCAACAATGACTCAGATGTATTAGAATACACCATCAGGTTGTAAGGGATCACAATGGTCCAGGTACACACATTGTAGTGGTTTGTTGGAAATTAGGAGGGATGTCTGCAGTAGGTGTTTAATGGTGGACCCTTTAATTTATTGGCAAATGTCACAACAAAGAACATCATGCTTGGTCTGTTTGTAAAGACCTGGCAACTAAAAGCGTTTTTGTAATAAATAAATTATAGCTGCCACACCTGCGGGAGGAGATGCAATATCTTCATGCATTGCTTCCATGAGAGCTACAATCTCCTTCCCCGGAATGGTTTGCAAATGCAATGTTCTGGGCACTGAGATGGTGGGAATATTTTGCAGAGTATGATTTTGGTAAAGGCTTACCACCAGCTGAAGCTTTTACAGCAGCCAGCGTATCATCATCCAACCTTGTCAGTGAGCGAGTTACTGCAGCAACAGAAACCGCAGCTACTGCAGATTTGGCAGCTTCATCAGCCAAAGTGTTTCCTACAACGTGTACTCCTACACATTGATGGACCAATGTATGTACTACATGAGCTTTTAGTAGGTAGTCATGAAGGTCAGTTACGGTCCCCACAAGTTTTTTATGGTGTTCCCTTTGGAATCTCTGAAGCCATTCAGGTGCCAGTAATTTAAGTTGTCGTTAGAGGACTGGACACAATAATACGAATCACACAGAGTCAGGGTTGGTTGGTCAGGATCCTTTTGTTCCAGTGCCAAGACAAGAGCCTCAAGCTCTACCAACTGAGCAGTGTCATTCTCTAGGGTCTGTGAGTAGGTATTTTGAGGGTAGAATGTGTGATCCCTCCTCACCCTGCTTACGGCCGCGCAAGTGGCTTAGGATTGATGTTTGGTACCTACAGCTGGTTGTGCTGAACCATTAGTGTAAATGATAGTTCAGTATTGGTCAAGTGGTAATATATTAGTAGGTACAGTGTACTTCTGTTCCTATTGGAGGAATTTTTGTGTCTGAAGTTTTGGGTCAATGATGTAATCAACATCAGTTGCAGTCAGGGAAGTTGCCCATTGAATCCAACATCGATGTAATGCTTTGGTGTTCAGAACGTGGCTTTGGTGACCGCCTCAATGGCTTGCGCCAGGCAAGTGGCATCTCCTTGATGACAGCCATCTGTACAGCAGTCAGTATTTTTCTGTGGGTGCAAAACATTGTTCTACACTTGAGTGCAAATGAGATTTGAACGCTATGAGTACGGTTTCACCCTCATTAAAAGTGACATAGGTGAACCCATTGGCACCAGAAATTATTTTGATGACTAAGTTTATTTTGTTGTCACATGTGTGTAAGTGTTTTGCTTCTAGCATGTCCTGCTGCAGTTCTCTAAGAATGCATGTGTGTGTTTTGCTGTCCATTGTTTGCTTGAAAAATCTGGATGAATTAGATCATACAGTGGTTTTATGCATTGTGCATAATCAGGTATGTATATTCTTCCAAGTTTAAAGAAACCCAGCAATGACTGCAGTTTCTTAATGGTATTTGGAGTTTGAAGTCGAGCACACTTTTCTAGAAAGTGCAGGGTCAGGCTCTTGCCTTCATCTGATAGGTTGCATACCAGAAATAGGACACTGAAGAAAGCAGTTTTAGCTGTCTTAAAATTGAATTTGTAGCCTTGTGCGGCAAATCCAAACATGATCCACACCACCCTGGCTAGATGTATGTGGAGGTCATCATCTGTGAGATAGATTTAATCTACATAGGACAATGTCAATTTATGTATGCTAATGTGGTCCAAAGAGGCCAAAATCCTAGCTCCATATTTACAATGTGGCGCAATGCAAGCATTGTGCCTCTTTGTAAACCTTTGAGCTGCATTATGCCTGCACCAGGCTTAATGTATGCAAAGGGGGTGTTCTCTCGTTACGAGGGGGGGGTTAAAAAATGGTGCAAGGAAATCTAATAAATTTCCTTGCGGCATTTTGTATGCAACTTTTATTGCCTGCCCAGAGCATGCATTAAAAAGGGGCTTCCATTATTTATAATGGGCCCCTATGTACTCTGCAGGGGTAGCAGCAATATTTTGGTGCAATCCCTGCAGAGTACATCAATAGTATAATGAAAAATGACGCTATTGTCCCCTACCCTGCACCATGGTGTACCGTAGTTTAAATACAGTGCACACACGCTGACGGTGGGGGGGGGGCGGTAAGGGGCACAGGGAAAGTGGCACTTTACTCTGTGCAGCACCACTTTCCATAAATCTGCCCCTTTGTTGATAATTAGTGTTGTGCTGTGTAAATTTTGTATTGCATAAGTGCGTGTGTGACTTTTTAAGTGTCTGTAGTCTAAGACTATTCTATATGAAGGGTCTGATTTTGCATTGGGGAATAACAGGTTATTCATTGAAGAGACACAAAGCTCAATTACTCCATGGTACTCAAGTTGGGTGAGAATTTCTATTACTGGAGCTTTAGCCTCATGTCCAATAGGATACTGGGGTTGAGGCTGTGGTGAGGAGCTAATGTGTATCACAGGATAGGAGGAAATTTCATCCTGCCCTACGTGGTTGGGTTACAGTGCAGGAGCCAATCAGCGGCATCGTGTTTCAGACCAACTCACTTTCTCACTCCATTTGTCCTGTGTGTCCTAAAGGAACGAGAGGGATGTGTATCATTATATTGGTATCTATCAGGAGTTTTCAAAGTCTCTCAATTTCAGAGGTTATGGGGGTCATTACAACATTGGCAGTAAAAGCTGCTTACCGCCGTGCAGAAGACCGCTAACACACCGCTGCGCCAGCGGAATTCTGCCACAGCCATTATGACCCACAGCTTGGAATCCGCCAAAATCTAGCCACCCACACAAGTCCGCCACACCAAAGGTCAGTGATAAACTGGCGATAACAAAACCTCCACCGTCACGGCAACAGGAATACGCCCACACTATCACGACCCACAAATCCACGCAGCGGTCTTTCAACCACGGCATTCCATTGGCAGTCACACCGCTGCGCTCAGAATACACACACATTTACAAAACACATCCACATTGGACAAATCGAAATACACACACCTGATACACATACACACACCACTCCCACACACCCAATGCAAAATAAAACACCCACCCACATCACCCACAAACCCCTATGACAACAATTGCGACAGAAGGCCAGAGAGAGACACCACCAGAAACAACACTGGCATCCACAGGCACTCAACACCATCACTCACACAACATCCACGCACCTCACACAACATACCTCTAAATATCACCCCACACATCACAACACACACCAGCACAAACATCACCCACACCACCCCATGGCACCGTAAAGACACCCCAGGTTTTCTGAGGAGGAGCTCAGGGTCATGGTGGAGGAAATCATCCAGGTAGAGCCACAGCTATTCGGGTCACAGGTGCAGCACACCACCATAGCTAGGAAGATGGAGCTATGGCGAAGAATCTTGGACAGGGTCAACGCAGTGGGACAGCACCCAAGAACTAAGGATGACATCAGGAAGAGGGGGAACGACCTACGGGGGAAGGTGCGTTCCGTGGTCTCAAGACACCAGATTGCGGTTCAGAGGACTGGCGGCGGACACCCACCTCCTCCCCTAGAACTTACAACATGGGAGGAGCAGGTCTTGGCTATACTGCATCCCGAGGGCCTCGCAGGAGTAGCTGGAGAAATGGACTCTGGTAAGTCAAACCTTAAACTACCATATCCCCCACCCTACCTGCATGCTATCACCTACTCCTATCCTTGCCCTCACCCCCATCACTCCAACTCCTCACACATGTCCCACTGTCACACATCCCAAACCCAAGCCCTGCATGCAACACTAAAGCATGGACACCAATCACCAAAGCATGCCCACTGCACATACCCATACACCCCCCTAAACCATTATAACAGAAGGTCCCACACAAGAATGGAAGCACTGGGGTACAGGGTCACCCACCCATTGCACACCATGGCACATAGAGATGCAATAATCATGCCTTTCCACCCCTGCAGAACCCCTACCCAACGTCACCGGACAGGAGGGTCCAGACATGTCCACTCCACCCACAGAAGAGGCCCAAAGTGATGACAGCAGCTCTGTCGAACTGGATCAAGATGACCAGCCCGGCCCATCTGGGACCTCAGGACAGTCGGTTCCCCTCACTCTGGCACAGGCCACTACAGAGCTTCCCCCCTCTGGAAACACCAGCACAGCACCCACCCAGCGGGCCCATACCTCTGTCCCCATGACACATCAAGCAGCAGTGTGTCCACCACTACAGGGAACACAGGCTAACCCACCACCCCAACAACACCAGGGACCTGGGGGCGGTGGTAGTGGGCACACGGTTCAGGGGTCAGAGGCCCAGGAACACAAGGGAACTGGGAGGGCTGCTGTGCGACAGGAGGAGGACAGGCCCAGGGAACCCACTCTCCATGAGGCCCGCTCCAACATCATGGGAGCCTACCACCATTCCCAGGAGACGATGGCAACGGTACTGGCCAAGTTTCAGGAGATGCAGCGGCTGCAGGAGGAACAGTATTTGGGGTTCAGGGAGGAACTCAAAGCCATCAATTCCACCCTGGGCACCATTGTAGGGGTGCTGAAGGAACTCGTGAACACCAGGAGGGACACTGTGGCACAACAAGGGGCCCCTGACAATAGCATGGACGATGAACTGCCCACCACCTCCGCCAGCGCTAGTGGACAGGAGGCACCGCCGCAGGACCACGACACCAGCATCCCACCCCCTGCAGATGGAGAACCACCCCGCAAGCGGTCTCTCGGATACAGGACAAAGACAGAGAACAATGCCAAGACCCCTGCCATGAAATGAGACCACCCTGATTGTCATCCTTCTGTCCCACTTTGTCACCCTGTCCATACTTAAACTGCCCTAACTCCACTTCCTATGCCCCTTTGGACAATGCACCTGTGAGACTAATAGACTGAACTCTGCCATGGAGATTCCTCCACCATCATCCCTGGCCATTTTACAACCCCCTCCACTATTTAGCACTTAAATAAACACCCTTAAATCACAAAACAATCTGGAGTCAGTCTGTGCTTTCGAAAATGTGTATTTGCAATAACTGTGGAAAAATGCTATATCCTTTGTAATGTCAACATACCTATGTCACACAGCTCTAGTCCATGCGGAAACAAAGCAGAGGCCACACAGTGGGACCCACATCTGTGAAATCGAAAGGGAAAGTGACAACTCAGTGTCCATACACTGGTTGAAAATGACAGACAGATGAGAGGTAGAAGAATTAAATCAGATGTAGCAGGCAGTGTTGTCTTCTTACCTGTGTCTCACTGGAAGTATTGCTGGATCACCGTGTTCCTGTTGTCTATGTCCACTTCTTCTTCTGCTTCCTCATCTTCACTGTCCACAGGCTCCACAGCTGCCACAACACCTCCATCTGGACCATCCTCCTGCAGAAAAGGCACCTGTCGTCGCAAAGCCAAGTTTTGAAGCATACAGCCGGCCACGATGATCTGGCACACCTTCTTTGGTGAGTAGAATAGGGAACCACATGTCATATGGAGGCACCGGAACCTGGCCTTCAGAAGGCCGAAGGTCCTCTCTATAATCCTCCTAGTTCGTCCATGGGCCTCATTGTGGCGTTCCTCTGCCCTTGTCCTGGGATTCCTCACTGGGGTCAGTAGCCATGACAGGTTGGGGTAACCAGAGTCACCTGCAAATGGAGAGGTACAACTGCAAGACACACACTAACTCTTAGGGACATCCCCAGACCCAGACACCTAGTCACACTGTATTGGGTCCATGTCCTCACCTAATAGCCACACACGGTGCCTCTGTAGTTGCCCCATCACATAAGGGATGCACTATTCCACAGAATGTAAGCATCATGCACTGAGCCAGGAAACTTGGCATTTACATGGGAGATGTACTGGTCGGCCGAACACACCATCTGCACATTCATAGAATGGTAACTCTTCCGGTTTCTGTACACTCCTGCGCAGGGGGACCAAGGCCACATGTGTCCCATCAATGGCACCTATGATGTTGGGGATATGTCCCAGGGCATAGAAGTCACCTTTCACTATAGGCAAATCCTCCACCTGAGTGAAAACGATGTAGCTGCGCATGTGTTTCAGCAGGGCTGACAACACTCTGAACAACACGTTGGAGAACATAGGCTGGGACATCCCTGATGCAATGGCCACTGTTGTTTGAAAAGACCCACTTGCTAGGAAATGGAGAACTGACAGGACCTGCACTAGAGGGGGGGATTCCTGTGGGATGGCGGATAGCTAACATCAGGTCTGGCTCCAACTGGGCACACAGTTCCAGGATTGTGGTACGATCAAGTCTGTAGGTGACAATTACATGTCGCTCCTCCATTGTCGACAGGTCCACCAACGGTCTGTACACCGGAGGATGCCTCCATCTCCTCACCTGCCCCAGCGCACGTGCTCTATGGATGAGAACAGCGATCAGGGAGTCAGCCAACACTGAGGTGCGTAAACACAACTTAATAGGAAAATGTTTGAAAATCGACATATGTCTGTATTGGTGTTTAAGCAAGTCCTAGATATGTGTGACTCAGTCAAAATTAATGCCATGTGGCCCCCTGAAATGGCGGCTGCCTGACCTGTAATGTGGGACAAGGGAATATGAGGTAACTGCACTGGCGTTGTACACCGTCGTGGTAGGTGGTCGAAGACCGCAGCACAATCCTGCATTGGTTAACATTGGACCCTATGGGTCCCAAGAGCCAATGACGATGTACTCCGGCGGTGAGGGTACACACCGCCGCGGAAGTCACCGCCATTTTCTGTCTGTTCAATCACTTGATACCTGATCTTCGACAGGAGAGGACCTACACTGCAAGTGCTGCTGTGACCTCAGTCTGGAAGAGACAATGGCTCGTGTGTCTTGGGAAAGGGACCCTGCCTTCAGCACGGAGGAGTTGGAGAAACTAGTGGATGGGGTCCTCCTCCAGTACACGCTACTCTACGGTCCTCCAGACAAACAGGTGAGTACACTGTGAGCATGCTGTATGGGCAATGCCTGTTTGGAGTGGTGTTGATGAAAGATGGCGGGGGAGAATGAGGCGTGCATGATACGACGGTGAGTGCATGTGCGTCATGGCAAGGGAAGGGATGCGGGCCAATGACTGTGACGGTGTGGATGGTTATATCTTCTCCTTTTTCCCTGAACTATTCCTGTAGGTCATCCCCCTCCAGAAGAAGGATATTTGGCGTGCCATCGCCAAGGAAGTCCGGACCCTGGGGGTCCACCACAGACGGAGCACCCACTGCCGGAAAAGATGGGAGGACATTCGCCGCTGGAGCAAGAAGACGGCGGAGGCCCAGCTGGGGATGGCCTCCCTCCCAACGCACCATGACCCCCCTGATGTTCCGGATCCTGGCGGTGGCGAATCCAGACTTGGATGGGCACTTGAGGGCATCACAGCAGCCACAAGGGGGTGAGTACACTCTCATTCTGCTGGTTCAGCGTGCATTGTAGGTGTCTGGGTGGGGGAGGTGGGCTGTGGGCTCCCCTAGGCCAGGGCGAGTTTAGTAGGCAAGGTCCCTTCTTAAGGCAGACCCTGTGGCACCCCACCCCACCTGTGTTCAGAGCCAACTACACCTAGTCAGGCTCCTGTGACTTCCATGTGTGCAGCAATCGGGCATAGGCCTTGTAACCCATGTCCCTGTGATTAATTAGGGAACTCTAAGTGCACGGCGTAGTGCAGGGGGCTTCTGTGTCTGTAGTGTCCGCCAACGGTAGTGGTATTCGATGCACTCAACATGTCTTTCTTCTGTGGTTCCCCCCTTTTTGTGGTCTCCCTGTTCTTGTGTGCATTAGCATCATCAGGCGGAGGAGCAGTGCCACCAGAGCAGGAGGGAGCTGCATCCCACATGGCCCTGGAGGGTGACACAATGGAGTCAGAAGCCACCAGTGGGATGGAGGCTGAGGGGAGCTCCACGACGGGGACAGGAGCTGAGACCAGCGAGATGGACTCCTCTGATGGGAACTCCCTTGCGGTGGCGGGCCCCTCTGTGCCCCCGCATTAACAGGTACAGCCGCCACCCCCCTACCAGCACCGCCCTCCCAGCAGCCCCTCAGCGTGTGCCCCGTGGCCGCTCACCCAGGAGGGTGGGCATCTCCTTCACCCCAGGCACCTCAGGCCCTGCCCCAGTCAGCCCTGCAGCCCTCAGTGAGGAGGCCAGTGACCTCCTCAGGTCCCTCACTGTTGGGCAGTCTACCATTTTGAATGTCATCCAGGGTGTAGAGAGGCAGTTGCAACAGACCAATGCATACCTGGGGGGCATTCCTTCTGGTCAGGCAGCCCAACAGCGAGCTTTTCAAACTCTGGCCTCAGCACTGATGGCAGCCATTCTCCCAGTGTCTAGCCTCCCCCCTCCAACTTCCTCCACCCAGACCCAAACCCCTGTACCTCAGCCTATCCCAAGCACACCATCAGACCAGCATGCACACACGTCAACACACAAGGGAAGCTCAGGCAAACATAAGCACCACACATCCCACTGGCACTCACGCAAGCATCATACACATGCAGACATACCTACAGCCACTGCCTCCACTGTGTCCCCCTCCTCCTCGTCTCCCTCCTCCCTCTCAGTCTCTTCTCCACTCACAACTGTAAGCACTACATCTTCAGCCACTATCCCCATCACCAGCACACCCACCACCACACCCCGCTCACGTGCAGTCACCACCCCACTACCATACACACATCCCCTGTGTCCTCTCCCAGTGTGTCAGTGAGCCCACCTCCAAGGTACACAAACGCAGCCACACACCCACCCAACAGCCATCCACTTCATGACAGCCTCCAGCCCATGCACCTTCACCCAAATTCAGCAAACGTACACCTCCTACAACCACTACCTCTTCCTCCACTCCCAAACCCCCTCCAACTACCCGTCCCAGTGTGTCCAAAGAACATTTCCTGTCCAACCTTGACCTCTTCCCCTCACCTCCCCCACCCCTTCAGTTTCCTAGGGCCCCCCTTTCCAGGTCCCAACCCAGCACCTCAGCCACAACATCTGCGGGAACAGTGGTGCTAGTAGTAACCGGCTTCTGGAGTGCGCAAGGCAGCAGTGCAGCCTGTGTGCCAAGGAGCCAGACAACGGACAGTCCCCCACCTCAAAAGCACAAAAAGTTGGCCAGTGCCCGGCGGGAGAGAGGCAAAACATCTGTCACCAAAGCCTCTCCCAGCGGTACAGTTGGGAGTGTGAAAACAGCTGCGCCACCATCAAAGGTGGGGAAGGGGCACAGAAAAACAGGCAAGACCGCAAAAACCTGCACGGCGGACAAGACCGCCACCAGCACCGCTGAACAGGACACCGCTGCCACAAGCACCACTGCCAAGGACACCGCCGCCACAAGCACCGCTGAACAGGACACCCCCGCCACAGGCACCGCTGCCAAGAACACTGCCGCCACAAGCATCGCTGAACAAGACACCGCCGCCACAAGCACCGCTGCCAAGAACACCGGTGCTGAACAGGACACCGCCGGCACAAGCACTGCTGCCAAGGGCACCACAGCCACAAGCACCGCTGAACAGGACACCACCGTCACAAGCACTGCTGCCAAGGACACCGCCGCCACCAGCACCGGTGAACAGGACACCGCCGCCACAAGCACCGCTGAACAGGACACCGCCGCCACAAGCACCGCTGAACAGGGCACTGCCACCACCAGCACCGCAGGCCAATGAGCGACAAAGCTTCTGACGCTACTGAGGCCGCCACGAGCAGGATGAATCACTCTGGGCACAAGGCCCCCTCCAGAACCAGTGGAGTAAGGCATCCACTACCTCAGTCCTTGGCAGGATGAAGCACTCTGGGCACAAAGCCCCCTCCAGAACCAGTGTCGATTTATATCCACTACCTCTGTCCTTGGCAGGATGAAGCACTCTGGGCACAAGCCCCCTCCAGAACCAGTGGAGTAAGGCATCCACTCCCTATGTCCTTGGCAGGATGAAGCACTCTGGGCACAAAGCCCACTCCAGAACCAGTGGGGATTTACATCCACTACCTCTGTCCTTGGCAGGATGAAGCACTCTGTGCACAAAGCCCCCTCCAGAACCAGTGGAGATTTACATCCACTACCTCTGTCCTTGGCAGGATGAAGCACTCTGGGCACAAAGCCCCCTACAGACCCAGTGGAGTAAGGCATCCACTACCTCTGCCCTTAGCAGGATGAAGCAATCTGGGCACAAAGCCCCCTCCAGAACCAGTGGAGATTTACATCCACTACCTCTGTCCTTGGCAGGATGAAGCACTCTGGGCACCAAGCCCCCTCCAGAACCAGTGGAGATTTACATCCACTACCTCTGTTCTTGGCAGGATGAAGCACTCTGGGCACAAAGCCCCCTCCAGACCCAGTGGAGACTGTTATCCACTTGAGAGACTGTGGCTTTGCACTCCTCAGGATGCAGCAGTGGGCAACCCACCCACTGGAAAGACTTGTGAGACTGTGGCTTTGCACTCCCCAGGATGCAGCAGTGGGCAACCCACCCACTGGAGAGACTTGTGAGACTGTGGCTTTGCACTCCCCAGGATGCAGCAGTGGGCAACCCACCCACTGGAAAGACTTGTGAGACTGTGGCTTTGCACTCCCCAGGATACAGCAGTGGGCATGGAGCCCCCTCGTGGATCTGGCGTCGTGCACTCATCCAGCTGAAGTGCCCCCCTTTCCCTTCCCCCTGAGATGCCTGTTGTATTTCTATCTGATGCCCCAGCAGTGATCTCTCCGCTTAGATCGGGTATTGAGCGTGGGCCTCGCCCATGCATTTTGGGCCCAGAGGTCCACAGACTATGATGGTAGAGTACCTTGGACTTGTATTCTTGGTGTATATATTTGTTTATAGTGTAAAAATATATAAATATGTATTTTTGATTACTGTATTTGAATAGATTACAAACGTTCGACTCATTTCCTTTTGTTCTTGAATTCTTCCAGGGGGGGTTGGGGGTTGTTAATATAATGTATCAACATGTACTTGTGTGTGTTGTAGTGGGTGAGGGTGGGGGTGGGAGTGTTGCATGTTGCGTGTGTGTGTCACTCTTTTTTCCCTCCCCCCTCCCCTGTGTTGTAGGTGCAGTACTCACTGTGGTCTTCGCCGCCATCTTTGTTGTTCCTGGTAGAGGAGCAGGAAGATAAAGGCTTGGAGTATCTGGAGCTCGGGTTCCATGGCATCCTAGTTCCTCGTGGGGTGTGTAGAGGTGAGCGTTTTCCCTTCCAAGTCCTGTTTTCGCCGTGTTTTTGTTCGCGGTGAATCCGCCCCGGAAAAGGTGGCGGATTGGACTGTTGTAATACAGTGGGCGGAACCTTGTCTTCCGCCTGTCTGTTGGCGGTTACCGCCGCGGTGTTTGTTTGTACCGCCGTGGCGGTCTGAGTGTTAAAATGGCTGTCTATTTTGGCGGTTTCCACCACGGTCGTGATTCCATTTTGTTTACCGCCTGTCTGTTGGCAGTTTTACTGCCGCTTTAACACCGACCGGCAGGGTTGTAATGACCACCTATATCTTCTTACAGAGGTCTCCGGTTACGGAGATTCTTCTCTCTGGCTTCTTCTATCTTTATTTTGTTTTTGATTACCCAGCCATCTTTGGAACCCTCATGAGCTTGTTTAGTACCCTCCTTAGGGGTAGTATTTTGTAGTTGTGATTTAGTTGGTCTGGCACCCAGACAATCCTGTACTAGTATAGATGTCAGAAATAATCTTTGGCAACTTGTGCTCCTGTTCCTGCTGAGGAACCTCTCTGAGTCAATGGCCCACGGCCAATGCTGCTTCTTCCCCTTTAATGTTACTAAAAATTATTTAGGATACTGGGTCATAATTGTACATCAGTTTCATCCCCATATCCAGGGCTGGGGTAGCCTGTGTTCATTTTGAATTTGTTTCAACACTTCCAGTAAAGCGGCAAGTGTCAGGGTGCCATTTGTGGGAGTGCAAATTGCAGCAAAAACTGAACCCCAAGCATTTCAGTACTCTATTTAGGGGACCATGTCAAATAACAAGCACATGGTAAGAATTCTATTTTTTTCGTAGGGTTCCGTATGAGGAAACACTACTTCCAGCTGATTTGTTTTTTGTGCGATCCAGAACGGACTCTTCTCCTGCTCTCTGGGTGCTTGTCCCATTATTGAGTGGCCTGTTTGCAGATAAATTCTCAGAATGGCAGATTGATTAGCAGCTGGAGTAGCCCTTGCTGGGTGGGTGTTCTAAGTCTTCATAATGAATTGTATTACTCTTGTATATATTGCTACTAACTCATTGTAAAGAGTGCGCACGTCAGCTGCTTGCAAAACATGCACATTGGGATGTTGAGTGTATGTGCTAAGTGGGTTGTATTACATGTGAAAGGGCACCATGAACAGGTTTCGATGGTCTTGATAAGAGAGAGTTACCTTTAAGTATTGGTAAACTTGGTACTGTTATGGTTTGTTTGCTATTCTGTATGCATGAAATTTCTGTGTATTTGCATATGTTTCAGGAAAGTTTACCCAGTATTAGAATATTTCTGTCCAATACAAGTCATGGGCTTCCACAATGAATGTTACATCCCCGCCATCTTCTGTTAATCCATGGGCTAAAAGGAAATGAGTGAGTGGATTCCTGCATTGTCCCTGATGTTTATAGCATTTTCCATATTAAAGAATAGGTGTTTTTTATTGCTTAAGCTTGAATAACCTACAGCCTGCATAGATGCTCCCTATTTGGCTGAGGAGGATTGACCCTAAGACCATGGACGTCTCCGTGTAATGGTACTTAGGGTACCTTCAGTGTCTGTGAGACAGAGCTACTCAGGAGACTCGTAAAATTAGCGTCTATACAATGTTTGGATGCAGCTTGTCATATGGAGTCTCGCATTATAATGAGACTACTGGATTTTGGGGGCGCAGCACCTCTGCTTTGTAGGTTGCTGAATCTCTCCCACACCAGGCAGCAGCTGTCAGCCCAACCATCTAGCGACTCTCTAGCAACACCTCACAAAAACCCAACCAGTAGAGGTGATTTGTGACAGTGTGAGATGGAACTCTTAATACCCCTTAGAGAAATCATGGTGAAACAAGCCCTACCCTTTTTTTTCACATACAAGTCTCTTACACTCGCATAGGTAAGAAAAGAGATGCAGGTTAGTTTTCAACACATTTATTCAAAAGACTGCAATCTACTATACACTGAATGAGCTGCAAAGGTTAGGATAATGAAGATTAACAAAATCAGGATTGTGAGAATTAAAGATTTAAATATGAACAACCCCAACATATTATCCTAATATGAGTATACAATTCCAACCCAAAAGCATGGCAATCTTAACCAAATCTGTCCTACGGTGTACATGAGAAGTACACACCAGCCAGTTACTTTGGTACAATATCAGGCTGCCAGTATCCAGAACAGGATCTGTGGAGACACAAAGACTGAGGTCGACCAAAAACCGGCATGCAGCATGGATGGAAATTCTGTCTGTAATGCCCTCTCATGTCCTTTGCCTTACAAGATGGTTTTTAAAAGGACATGTTTATGTTCACGCACAGAAGACTGACACAGGTATGTACCGAAGCACTGAACTTTTTATTCTTGGGGCCAGTAATACAAAATATTATTATCATGCGTGCCTCGCATTCCATACTTGTTCCACTTGTGTAGCTCAGTGCCTCTGCCTACTGACAGCGTTAAGATGGCCCCAAAGAAAGGTGCTGGCTAGGAAGTGGCCAGTGAGAAGAAGCAGCTTTCTGTCACTGGTGTGCCGGCTACAAATGTTTTCATGAGATGTGTGACTGCTGCACTGGCCTCCACAGAAGAGCCTGGTAGTAGCACTCCCAGATCAAAGCCACCATCCAAACCTAAGCCCAAACCAATGTCTGTTTGTCTCGGCAGCCACCTCACACATATCGATGCTGATGAGCAGTGACATTGAATTGGATTTGTCCATTTTGCAAAGTAGTACCCAATCATTTCAGGAAACAGAGCAAAGTGGACAGCAACTGCAGCCAACCATAGTAGATCTTCCTGAAGTTAGAGCAAAACTGGAGGTTGAACTTCCTGCCGAGCATGAACCTTCTCTTTTTGAATCATTGGCTCCCATATCTTCAGCAAGAAAAAGGAAGGCTACTTCACCATCTCCTTCAAGAACCCCTCCTGATGATGATGATCTGTACATGGAGTGGACCCCAACAGAGTCTCAGAGATGCCAGGAGAGGTCAAGGGAAAAGAAAAGTTTCTGAAAGCCTTAGAATTATGGGATGGGATGAGGAGGAGGATGACGAGTCAGTCATTTTATGGAAGTTGGCACAGAGGGGTCTGACATTACCCCACTTATTCAACTTGCTCCAAAGGATGTGACACAGTTACCACCACCATCTCCCATATTTGTAAAGCCCCTAATGAGACCTGCATCATCCTTAACTCAGTAGAAGTATGTGCTACAGAGAGGCAATCAACAACATAATCACTTCCAGTTCTTGTTCAGGCAATGGCACTGGCACACTAAGAAAGTACTCATCTCTAGTTTGTGATTTTTTTACGCTTACCAAGCAGGAGGAAAACATTGCAATATGCTTCATTTGCCATGCGAATGTTTATCAAGGTAAGCCTGCTTCACACTATGGTACTGGAGGCCAAAAGTCCCATATAAAAAATAAAAAAAATCACCTAATCCGATGAGCGGAGCACCTAAACAAATTGCTGAACATGGTGGTGGTGAAGGTAAGGAGAGCTGGGAAACATCAGCTCCAATCATGGTGGGAGGTCATCAGGAAGAAGAGGATGGCATCTTTATGCAAAGCTGCCCTGTCCCCAGTAGAGCTCCAGCAGTACCCACTTCAAAAAGGCACAACACTCACAGTCAGGTGGAGACACCATGGCATACAGTGACTGTTTGAAAGATGCAAATTGAGTCTACCACCTCCTACTTCTAGGAACTCGCCTGCATCAGTGGCCCCAAAAAGGAGAAACTCCAGGCCTCTATTATGGGGTTAATTAAGCTGGAGGGGCCCTACAACTGCAAACCCTAACTGCCGGTTTGTACAATGGGAAGCTGGCTAAAATGCTAGAAATTTGTGGCAGCCTTCTGCCTGAAATAGAATGTTACAAATCAGAACTATTTTGAGAAAGTTGATGTTCCAGCGCTGCATCATGATGTATTGCATTCAGTTGTACAAGCTTTGCAGCAAAGTGCTATGCACGCCATCCACCTGACAACAGATGTGTGAACCAGTTGTGGAGCAACTGATTTCATGTTTATTACTGCACATTGGATCTCTCTTGCAGGGGCTAGGCAAAAGTTATCTACAGGTTTAAGTTCTAAAGATACTTTTAAGGGTGTTCAGTGGCATGAAACAGTAGCCATGTTTGTCATGGAAAACTCCCATACAGTTGCAAATATCTCAGGCAAATTTAATAGCAAGGCGTTTGAATGATTGTGACCCAAAGGTCTCAGAATTTGATTTAATGTCACAGACAACGGCGGTAATCTAGGCAAACCATGTCAGATAGTGGCTGTTTCTGGGTCCTGTGTTTGGCGTTGCATCAACCTGGTTGTGTAGGACTTTCTAATAAAAGAAGACATAGCAACATACTGACCACCTGCAGACAAATCTGCACTCATTTCAGCCATTCTTTTAAATCCTGGGAGTAGTTTCAGAATATTCAGTGTTGTTTGAAATGGGGTCTCTAGTTGGCAGAGGTATACACCCTTATCCAAGTAGGGACCACAATCCTAGTCAGGGTATGTCACACACAATCCAAATGATCCTGTGCCAACCCTCTAGTAGCTTGGCACTAAGCAGTGAGGCTTAACTTAGAAGGCAGCGTGTAAGGTATTTTTGCATTAAATCATAAAGTAACACTGTGAAAATCCACAAAAATACAAAAAGGTTTAGAAAAATATATGATTTTTATCAGGTTAAACTAAGGTCAAAACAATAAAAATCCAATAAGCACAAGTTGAGATATCACTTTTGCAAGTTTAAAAAGTGTCCTAAATCTTAAAAATCAACAGTTGTCTCTTGATTACACAAAGTACCTGGTTTGCGTAAAAAATAACACGCACTGAGACAGCAGAGGAAGAGATGCGTGGAAAAATAGGGTGTGTGTCGGATTTTCCGACGAAGCACAGATGATACTTTGTTTCTTTCCATGCTGCAAGGGGCTTTGCACAGGACGTGATTCGCTGGGCGGTGTTCTGTTGGCGTGGAGGTGGAGCAACCTCCACTTCCCCGCCGCCCGCCAGTATGGCTGTTGGCGGCTCTCCGTCATAAAAAGGACGGTGAGCAGCCAACAGCCATAATACGCCAAGCAGCAAACCGCCACTACTGGCGGTCTTCGCATGGCGGTCCCTCGGCGGTCTTGTTAAAAGACCGCCGAGGTTGTAATGACCACCTAAGTTTCCTATTTGAACGATTCCCACTAATTCATAGACTACATCTCCTCTTTGTTCTGTAATAAATAACGTTTTTAACCTTATTAGGATTAACTAATTTGGTATTATTTTTATAATCTCTTAGTAGAGAATATATTTTCTCTTACTCACATATTTCCTGGTGTTGAATAAGTTATAGTATCTTGTGTCACAACTTACAGCCCAGCTAGTAATGAAATTAAGAAGGTCGTGATATAACATTGGGACTTAATCAAAGATCATCTTTCAATACAGGATTTGCCTCTTTTCTCTTTTAAAAGAGGAAGAAATATAAAAGATACATTGGTGCAGGCTTCACTAACTTAGAAAACCAAAATGGAGAATAATACACTTTGGGGTCTTCCAACGGTAGTATGCCATTACAAATGTGGAAGTTGCTCAGCGTGCAAAAATAGTTTTAACACAAAGAATTTCTGTTATGGAGATAATGTGTTTGAATTGACTTTATTTTCAAATTGTAATACACAGAATGTGGTCTATGCAATTTGGTGCCCATGCAACCTTATGTATGTGGGACAAACAACACAAAAGGGGAAATGCAGGATTCTACAGCACAAAAGCAGAATCAAATGTAAGGTTGTGGGTGCTCCTTTGGTGAACCATTTTTTGAAGAACCAACACAATAACGAAGAAATGAGATGGCAAGTGATTGAACAAGTGACCTTGGGTCCCAAAGGAGGCAACAAGACTGTACTGCTTTCCAAACGTGAACTGTATTGGATGGAAACATGTGACACAATCAGTAATGGATTGAACAGTTTAGAAGATTGGAATCAAGTTCTAACTACATAAATAATTGATATGGATGGAATGTAATACTTGTGTATTTCCCTTTATTAAAAGCTGTTTTATGTGTTTTAGAAAAAACTTTATATGGGGTAATAAACAGTGCTTGAAATGGAAAAAATAAAGTGCCGGTACTCTGTGCCAGAGTACCTGCTTGTTTCCGAGAAGTGCCGGTACTCTCCAATTAAAAGTATTACGTTTTTCCTGAGATGTGCCGGTACTCACCCTCTCAAAATAAAAAAGTGCCGGTACTCAGTACCGGACAGTACCGGCCCATTTAAAGCACTGGTAATAAAACAGAAAGGGTTCATTCAGTGAAGTTAGTTAAAGGAATGCAAAGTGAAGGTTAAACACACTATAGATTATTTGTTACAAATATTGGTTGTAAATAGATCATAAATTGCTATCCAGAATGAGTAATACCATTAGAAATGTTTTTATTTTCTAGAATATATACGTATATGTTTTAAAGCAGGCTATTTTTTATCTTTAATGATGCGAAGAAATAATATAGATTTTTCAGGCATGTTCTAATATTGCACAAAGGCGTTTGTTTTCAACCCGTCAGGGGTATTGAAAAACTCGGATGAATTCCATTTTGATACAACTCTTGCCTCGGGGCATGTTTGCTTCCGACTGGCGAGGGGTAATTGAATCCACTAATGACTTAATTAGAAGAAGGAGACATTGGGCCACATTCTGACCCTGGCGGACGGCGGAGGCTGAATGACCGCACCGCGGTCAAAAGACCGCGGCGGCCATTCAGACATTTCCTCTGGGCCGGCGGGCGCTCTCCAAAAGAGCGCCCGCCGGCCCAGAGGAAATGCCCCTGCAACGAGGACGCCGGCTCAGAATTGAGCCAGCGTAGTTGCAGGGGTGCGACGGGTGCAGTTGCACCCGTCGCGTATTTCAGTGTCTGCTTAGCAGACACTGAAATACTTTTCGGGGCCCTCTTACGGGGGCCCCTGCCGTGCCCATGCCATTGGCATGGGCACGGCAGGGGCCCCCAGGGGCCCCGCGGCACCCCCTACCGCCATCCTGTTCCTGGCGGGCGAACCGCCAGGAACAGGATGGCGGTAGGGGGTGTCAGAATCCCCCATGGCGGCGCAGCAAGCTGCGCCGCCATGGGGGATTCTAAGGGCAGCGGTAAACCGGCGGGAGACCGCCGGTTTGCCTCTTCTGACCGCGCCCGAACCGCCGCGGTCAGAATGCCCTGCGGGGCACCGCCGGCCTGTCGGCGGTGCTCCCGCCGACCCTGGCCCCGGCGGTCTTAGACCGCCGGGGTCAGAATGACCCCCATTGTCTCCTTGGCGCGCAAAATCGATAACGCAAGCGCCATAGATTGGGAATCTGTTTAAACCCCGTGTGCTGTGCCGCTCGCGGCTACATCACGGACGGAGTTCCCCCCCCTTTTTATCTGCAGATACAAGCCTGGAAAAGACTTTTGAAAGTAAGTCTTTGAAATATAGCATGGACGGGTTTTTTTTTAAACAATTTAACATCAGGGGAAGGCTTTTAGATTATGCCTTTTTCTTACAATAGATGTGACAAAGATAATTGTTGATATATTTGGGGCTGCTGGTTAGCGTCCCATGGAGACTAATGCTCTTTGATACTACGGTGAAGTCAGAAAGACAACTTGACTTATTTATTCATATATGGCAGATGAATAACCACTGAATGTGATTTGCCTGTATTTGTAGCGAGTTGACTAAATGGAAACTAATAGAATTGTAATTTGTTAAGCCTCTTCTTACAAGAATTATAAAAAGAATTTTTTTTTTCTATTTTTATAGGGCAAAATAAAGGAATATCTGTAATTATAATAAAATACTGGAAGATTTTTGCCCAATGGAAGCTACTATAAATTATTCAACACTAGGAAATATGTAAGAGAAATATTCTCTACTAAGAGATTATAAAAACAATACCAAATTAGTTAATCCTAATAAGGTTAAAAACTTTATTTATTACAGAACAATTAGGAGATGTATTCTATGAATTAATGGGAATCGTTCAAATAGGATACTTAGTATATTAGGTGAGTCTGAATTTGATTGATGGGCCTTGATAATATAAGGACCTGGTAATGAGAGTATTATAAAGATTTTATTTTCATTTTTGTTTAGGTGTTCCCAGTTAAAAGAGCTATTCAGTCCTGAGGATGACCCACTAATGATGGACATCTTGTCATAGGGTCGAAACGTTGACTATATTATATGTGTACTATATATGAGTAACTTCAAGACACCTGGATTGAAGGGGTCTTTTGGAAGTTTGCTCCTTTCTTTATATGTTTTTTAGCCACATTTGTATATATTGTATATAGCACGTTTGCACGTATAGCAATTTTGCACTTTCACTGCGTCGTATATTGGGAGCACCTACTTTACAATGAAGTTTTTATGATTAAAGGAGATATATATTGTTTCATTAGATTAATCATTAAATGGTGATATAAATTAATTTGGAGTATTATACAGTTAGTTTAGATTAAAGTTGTTTGTAAAAAGTATTTTAAATGCCGTGGGAGTTTAGGCATATTCTTCCCCCGAGTTGACCTAATTTGTTTATCAGTATTTAAATTACGCAGGTCTAAGGGTTATATGGGTTTGCCTCATTTGTTATGACACTTTCTAAAAGTGGCATTTCTAAAATTAGAATATAAAACCCACCTCACCAATAAGCAGGATTTTCTATCACCATTCTGGCCATACTAATATATAACCTGGTTATCCCTTTCTGATGAGACTCTGCCACTCAAAGAGTATATGAAGGTAGTCCTAATGCTATCCTATGAAAGGAGCAGGCCTCACAGTAGTGGAAAATGAATTTAGGAATTTTCCACCACCAGGACATATAAAACACAAATGTACATGTCTTGCCTACATGGCACCCTGCCTATGGGATACCTAGAGCCT
Organism: Pleurodeles waltl; assembly: GCF_031143425.1. Taxonomy (NCBI): domain Eukaryota; kingdom Metazoa; phylum Chordata; class Amphibia; order Caudata; family Salamandridae; genus Pleurodeles; species Pleurodeles waltl. Next base: position 837,437,034 of record NC_090450.1, on the reverse strand, counting down.
ACATTAGGGGTGACTTATATGTGGAACAAGGGAAGTTTAGGGATTGGCAAGTACTTTTAAATGTCAAGTCAAAGTGGCAGTGAAACAACACACACAGGCCTTGCAATGGCATGCCTGAGACATGGGTATGGGGGTACTTATATGGGTGGACAACCAGTGCTGCAGGCACACTAGTAGCATTCAATTTAGAGGCCCTGGGCATATGTGGTGCACTTTACGAGGGACTTACAAGTAATTCAAATATGCCAATTGGTAATGAACCAATGTTACTATGTTTAAGGGACAGAGCATAGGCACTTTAGAACTGGTTAGCAGCGGTACACTGTGCAGAGTCCCAAAACCAGCAAAAACAGTGTCAGAAAAGTGGGGAGAGTCAGGCAAAAAGTTGGGGGTTGACCACTCTAAGAAAGTCAGATCTAACTAGTGTTCTAAAACAGTATCAGTTAAAGCCCTCATACAGGAGGTGCTAACACATTGGAACTCTGACTATTACATGTTGCATCATCCTTCTGTGCAGTACAGACAGATCAATGACTATGTCATTGAAAGAGGAGGAGAGGCAATTTGGAAAAGTATGACCATGGTTGAGACAAATGGGGCCAAGTCAAATGTCTGACAAGGATGCTACTTCCTTTTATGGTTTTCCCATGGGAATTTAAGTTAAGGACAAGGAGGTCAGTATGATAGGCCAAGCTAATCTACAAGGCCAGCTAAAGAAGATATCTGAAAGGGTCACACTCAAAGTTGCGAATGAAAATGCAGATGCATGTCTTTGTTGAGAGCTTAATCCTTCACTTGGCTGGTAATGCAAGGCTGCAAAATGATATAATCTTGTCCAAAGAGTACATCTGTGCCACACTACTTGATCCACAGTACAAAACACTCAGGTAATTGTCATCCCTTTTTCTGAAGAGGATGTTTCAAAATACAAGAGGTGGCTTGTGGAGCAAGTCAGAGACATAGAAGATTAACAACTGGAAATTACTAGAGTCCCACTCCTGGGCAAGGGTTCTGGGATGCTACCTTCAACTTCCAGGGAGGGCTGTCTTGTCTCACAGCACCCAACACCAGTAACAAGAACACTGGCAACAACCACAAGTACAGGAACAGAATAATTGACCCCAGTCTCTGCATTGGCTTGGTTTCAAGTGGCAGGTCTTAGGTCCATTGCAGAGGCAAAAACAAAACAGTTTGAGCAAGTGGCAGCACAAATGAACATTGAAAGGATGTTCCAGGAGTATCTGGATGACTCAAAAGAGGTATATGTGCATCAAAACCTATTGGTGGATTAGTATGCAAAGATGCGCCAATGGCCAGTGCTCAGCAGGCTGGCAACACAGTATCTGGCTAGTCCTGTTGCCAGTATGTCTGCTCCGGGCATGTTCAGAACAGCTGTCATAGTAAGAAGGACCAGTCTCTCTCTTCAAAACGTGGAGAGATTTACCATGATCAAAATGAACAAACATTTCATACCACAGGGCTGCACTTCTGAAACAGCAGAGGGGGAGGAAGATTGGTCAGAATCAAGTGTGTTAGCTGACCAACTTCTGGGTGAACCACCTAAGTTTGAGGATGAAATCTATTTCCCTGACTGAGTATACCACCAAAGTAGTTTTAATCGTAAAATGTCTCTTTTTGCCCATAAAATATGTATATTGCTAGTGCAACATTATGTTTGTGGCAGAATTATGCTGCCCCACCATTTTTAGTCACATGTATGGCCGGATAGGAGTTGGACCATTGTGCAGTGAAAATTTTTCCCCATTCCTTTCAGGACATTGGAGACAATGCCTGCCTCCCTTTCATGCCTGTTTTTTGTTTGCAGAATCTAGCAGGGCTGCCCAAGAAGATTATTGGTTTACAAGACTGCTAATATGTGTCTTGCATCAAAGAGGAGACACATTGTGAACCTACCACTGTGCTTGGATTGTAGGAGGTAAATTCTAACTATTGTACCAATGAGTGATGATATATTATTGAGTTAATGTGAGCAGCAGGTCCCATTGTTACAGTGGGAATGATCAGTCTCTCCCCTCAAAACATGGAAAGATTCACCATGATCAAAAGGAACCAACTTTTAATACCACCTGATTACACCATTCCCGAAACACTACAGGATAAGGAGGAAGCTAATCTGTCAGAATTCAGTCCGTTAGCTGACCAACTTCTGGGCGAACATTGGAATTTGAGGACAAACTCTACTTCCCAGGCTGAGTATGCTAGTACCTCCATGGAATGTTTAATTATTTCTTGTTGAGCTTTCTTTGCAAACAAACAAAAAAATAAGCTAGTTGAACATTCTTTTTTCAGATTTAGGCCCTCATTATGACATTGGAGGTAAGTGCTTTTTACCATCGCGCTGACGGCCGCCAACTTACCGCCACGCTGGCGAATATCCGTTCACCATATTATGACACACACACACCAATCTGACAGATTACAGCCACATACACAAATCCACCAGACCAAAGGTCAGTGATAAACTGGCGGTCCCAAAACCCACACCATTATGCTAACAGAACGCCTTTCACATTATGACCCACAAATCACCAGGGCGGACATTCAATGGAGGTAAACCAATGGCGGTACATACCGCCAAGCTCACAATGGACACCCACATACAAAACAACACTATATTGCCAGATACCAAAAACACACACCTGACACTCATACACACACCACATCCACACACCCACACACCCACACCATTATAAAACATACACCAACATTACCCACAACTCTTTACCAACAGGTATTGCCACCATGAGACTGAGAAGTAGAGCACAGAAACAACTAGACACATCACTGACACCAATACACCCCTGATGCACTCCACATAACACACACCACCACATTACCCAACACACCCTCACCAACATACATCACAAAGCAACAATCTCACCACAAAGGCACACCCGTTTCACTGAGGAGGATTTAAGGGTCATGGTGGAGGAAATCGTCAGGGTAGAGCTACAACTCTTCGGAGCAAAGGTGCAGCAGATATCAATAGCAAGGAAGAAGGAGCTAAGGCGGAGAATCATGGACAGGGTCAATGACGTGCAACAGCACCCAAGAACAAGGGACGACATCAGGAAGAGGTGGAACGACCTACATGGGAAGGCACGTTCAATAGCAGCAAGACACCAGCTCGCCATACATAGAACGGGCAGTGGATCACCACCTCCTCCCCCACAACTCACAGCATGGGAGGAACAGGTACTGGAAATACTGCATCCTGAGGGACTCGCCGGAATTGGTGGAGGACTGGACACTGGTAAGTCAACTTTCAACAGTTATCACCCCCATACCTGCATGCCATCACACACCCTCACCCTCACTCCCACTACTCTACCACATCCCACACACTCCACCATCACATCTCATTAATCCCAATGCCAGGCCCTGCATGCGGTACAATTGCATGGACACCCCTCCCAGCCCACAGCATAGGGAAACTAACATATCCACAATACACCAACATACATAAGCAAAAGCTGGCAGGGGAACAACAACCATAAAGGGGAAGCTACAGAAATACAAATGTCAGACACTTGAAGCATAATACATCATTTACATCCCCACAGATAACCCAGCCAATGTCACTGGAGAGGAGGTGCCACCACGATCCAGTCCCTCAACAGAAGAGTGGTGACAGTAACTCTCTTCTTCTGGATCTGGATGATGTACCTGGCCCATTAGGGACCACTGGACAGCTGGTCACCGAGGCCCACTCACAGACCACCACAGAGCCTCCCCCATCAGGAACCAACACCACAGCACCCACCCAGAGTATCCACACCTCTGTCCACAGATCACATCAATCAGCAGTGTGCCCACCTGTACAGGGATCCCAGGCCACACCTCATCCACAAGACAATCAGGGACCTGGGGTCACTGGCAATGGGCACACTGTTCAGGGGACAGGCACAGGCCAACAAGGATATTGGGATGACTGCTGTGCGCCGGGGGAGGACAGGAGCAGGGAACCGACTCTCAAGGAGGCACTCTCTGTGATCCTGGGAGCCTACCAACATTCCAAGGACACGATGGGCTAGATCCTAGACAACGTGCAGGAGAACAGTCAGCTGCAGGAGGGACAGTTTCAGGGGATCAGGGAGCACTTGCAGGCCATTAACAGCACACTGACATCCATAGCAGGGGCACTGGTAGACATGGCCATCATCATGAAGGAGGCAACAGCAAACCAGCTGGCCCCTGCCACTAGCCAGTCATCTGAACAGCCCTCCACTTCCGCTGCCACTTGTGGCCAGACATCCCTGCCACAGGACCAACAGGCCACCAGCAACCCTCCCCCACAGAAGGTGAACCACCCCGCAAACGTTCCCTGCGAACCAGACAGAAGCCAGAGACACTTGCCAAGACCACGCCACGAAATGAGACTCTCCTGATTGCCCCCTTGTGTCCCACACTGTCACCTTGTCCACTTTGAACTGCCATTGTTCCCCTTCCTATGTACCCATGGACAATGCACCTGTGCTACAAACAGACTGGAACAATACCCTGGACTTTTCTCCATCATCACCCCATTCCATTGCACTTTCCCCTCTATATTTTAGCACAACAATAAACACCCTTGGATAAAACTCGACTACTAGCATTGTATGCATTGCATGTATTGATTGAAACAGCTACAACCATTGCAAATGAACTGTAAATAGCATGAGCATAGAATTAATGACCTGTAGCTGGCTGTTGAGATAACCTCAGGAGAATGTTGTCATATGACCAACATTGGTCAAACGAATATCCGTAGGTAACAGTTATTAGGGGAAAGAAGTGGGTAATGCCAGCATGCCAATGCCACACAGAATACACCGATAGTTATAGAAATGTGAAGTTGCACTGTCTTACCTGTGTGTTATTGGAAGTACTGTCGTATCACCAATGTTCTGGTTCGCCCATGTGCCTCATTATAACGTTTTTCTGCCCGTGTCCTGGCATTCCTCACAGGGGTCAGCAGCCATAATAGGTTTCAGTAACCAGAGTCACCTGCAAATATTGAGGGACAACATTAAGTCACACACTATTTTATATGGCCAACACCATAGGCATACACCAACATATACTGGGTGGGAACCAGGGCTCACCTATTAGCCACCCCCTGTGCCTCTGTAGTTGAGACTTCACAATTGGGATGCTGCTATTCCTTAGGACAAAGGCATCATGTACCGATCCAGGATACTAGGCATTAACATGGGAGATGTACTGGTCCTCCAGACACACCATCTGCACATTCATGGAGTGGAAAATCTCACGATGCCTGTACACCAGTTCATTTTGCAAGGGGGGTACAAATGCAATATGTGTTCCGTCAATTGCCCCAACTATATAGGGGATATGTCCCATTGCATAAAATCCAGCCTTCACAGTGGCCAAATCCTCCACCTGGGGAAAGCAATGTAACTGCACATGTGTTTTAACTGCAATGTAACTGCAGACAAGACTCTTGCTAGCACGATTGAGAGCATTGACTGTGACATTCAAGCCCACTGTCACTTGGAAAGAACCAGTTGCCAGGAAATGGAGCACTGATAGAACTTGCACAAGACGGGGATCCCAGTGGGATGACGGCTAGCTGAGATCAGGTCAGGTTCCAACTGGGCACACAGCTCTGTGATTGTGGCCCTGTCCAGTCTATGGGTGAGTATAATGTGCCTGTCCCCCAGTGTATCCAAGTCCACCAGGGGTCTGTACACAGGTGTATGTCTCCATCTCCTATTCATCCGCAGTGGTAGGTATCTAAAAGACACAAGAGTGAGTAGGCTGTCACAATTTGAACAACTATAGCACAACAGCAGTCCACATCGTGCAAACATGTTTTGGGACAGTTTTATTTATAATGTATGTGCCCATTTATCCTGTGACACAGCAATTATCGATAGACCTGTTCACCCACCGCTGAAATGGCGACCACCTGTCCTGTGTAGAGGGACAGGTAGAAGTGAAGTCATTCTGCTGACATTGTGCGCTGTGGCGGTAGGCGGTTGTGAACCGCTGTGCAATTCCTCACTGGTTTATATTGGGCCCTGTAGGGTACTGTGTCCAATGGGGAGCTTCGCCGGCGGTGACGGTATGCACCGCCGTGGACGTGACCGCCATTTTCTATCACAATCCTCACTTGTTTCCTGACCTTCTATTGGAGAGGACCTACACTGCATGTGCTGCTGTGACCTGTGTCTGGAACCTATCATGGCCCATGTGACCAGAGAAAGGGCCCCAGCCTTCACTTCTGAGGAGTTGGAGCTACTGGTATATGGGGTCCTACCCCAGTACGGACTGCTGTATGGGCCTCCAGACCAACAGGTGAGTACACTGTGGGCATGATGCATGTGCCATAAATGCATGGAGTTGTGTGTGAAGGCATCATGTAAGGGGGGTGGGTGGATCTCCTCTTGGCAGTGTACATCTTGTGTGCTGGGCTATGTGTGTAGCAATGGTGATGGGATTGGGTATGGGGGGCCATTTATGTGACAGGCTGGACTGTTTGTCTAATGGTGTTCTCCTGTCTGTATTGCCTCTGCAGGTCAGCGCCCATCAAAAGAAGGGGATATGGTGTGCCATCGCCAAGGAGGTGCAGACCCTAGGGGTCTATGGCAGGTGGAGCAACCACTGTCGGAAACGATGGGAGGACCTGAGATGCTGGGCATGGAAGACCGCTGAGGCCCACCTGGGGATGGCCTCCCAACGAGGAAGGGGTGCCCGTCGGACTCTGACCCCCCTGATGGCCCGATTACTGGTGGTGGCCTACCCTGAGCTGGATGGGCGCTTGAGGGCATCACAGCAGCCAGAAGGGGTTGAGTACGGTGGCTATCATTAGAACTTACTGCTGGTGGGTTGATAGCCGGGTGGTGGTTGTTTGTCCTTGGGTTCCCCTAGGCCAGGCCAGGCATAGCAGAATAGGTCCTCTGGTGGCTAAGGGTTTGAATGGAAATACTGCTTACCTAGCTTGTTAGTATTAACTTCTGGGCAGGGCTGCGTTGGTCCCAGGTGTGCTGCAGTTGGGGGTGTGTGCCCCTCCTTCTTCCTTAGTGACTAGCCATTTCACTGGTAGTGCAATGCATAGTGCGTAGGCCTGTTCCCTGTGTGTGAGGGTGCTGTGTACGCCAACGGTGGTGTTGTTGCAGTCATTGACCCAGTGTATTCTTTGTCTCTCTCTCCCTCTTTCTTGTTTTGTCATCCTGTCCTTATGTGCATTAGCATTATCTGGGGGAGGAGCAGAGGCACCGGTGACAGAGGGAGTTGCATCCCACAGGACCCTGGAGGCAGAGTCCACTGACGCTGAGGGAACCAGTGGGATGGAGGATAAAGAGAGCACTACGGCGGAGACTGGAGGGGACAACACAGACTCCGATACCTCCTCTGATGATGAGCTCCCAGGTGGTGGCAGACACCCCTGTGACCACCCCAGCTGCAGGTACAGCCACCACCCACATACCAGCACCGCACTCCCAGTAGCCCCTCAGAGAGTTGCCTCTGCCTGCTCACCCAGGAGGGTGGGCATCTCCTTTGCCCCAGGCACCTCAGGCCCTCCCCAGTGAGCCCTGCTACCCTGAGTGAGGAAGCTATTGACCTCCTGAGCTCCATCTCTGTATGGCAATCAACCATTGTGAATGCCATCAAGGGGCTTGCAGCCCAGATGCAGCAATGCAATGCATTCCTGGAGGGCATTCATGGTGGATTGGCGGCCCAACAGAGATCGATTCAGGCTCTGGCCTCCTCTCTGATGGCAGCCATTGTCCCTGTTTGTACTGTCCCCCTCCAACTTCCACTTCACAGTCCCATTCTCCTCAACCCCAACCCATCCCAAGCACACAGACTGACAAGCCTGCACACAAGACAACACACAAGAGAGGCACAAGCACAGCACTTCATCCCGCAGGCACTCACACAAACACCATTCGGTTGCAGACAAGGCAACATCCACTGTCTCCCCCTCCTCCTCCTACTCCACCTCCCTCCTAGTTACATCCACAGTCACACCTGCATGCACTACATCAATACCCACTACCAGCATCATCACCACACCAAGCAGAACAAACACCTCACTGGCAGACAGATCCAGTGTCCACAACATCCATGCACGTGCCCCCTGGGTCCTCTCCCACCCTGTCTGTCCCCCCCAAAGGACACAAACCCAAAAACTTAGACACCCAACAGCCATCCACCTCACAACAGCATACAGTCCATGCACCTGCACCCAAATCCAGCTGACATACACCACCGCCGAACACTCCCTCATCCTCCACTCCCATTACTCCTCATCCTCCCGCCCCAAAGTCCCTAAAAAGCTTTTCATTTCCCAACTTGACCTCTTCCCTACCCTTCCCCCCCGTCCTGCATGTTTGGGTATGGTAGCAAGGACACAGCCCAGCACCTCAGCCAAACAGTCCACGGGGACAGTGGTAGCACCACCTACTCATGGTGGTAGGGATACTAGAACAACAACACTGAAGGGGAAGGAGGCAGCACAACCTGCTGTGAGGAAGGATAAGGCGCCTGCACCAGCTGGGAAGAAGGGGAAGGAGCTTCCACCACCAGACAGAGAGGGTAAGAGCTCATCCACCCCTGCCAGGAAGGGTAAGGGATCCCCAACCCATGACCAGGAGGAGAAGAGGCACTCCACGCCACGGGAAATTGTCAGCCAAACACCGTCACCACCACCACCAGCTGTCACATGGGCCCCAGCAGTGGATGTGCTGCCATCACAGAGGCTGGGGCTGCACAGAAGCCTGCCCCAACCACCACCAGTATGCAGCCATCACAGAGTGCAGGGGCTGCCCAGGAGCCTCCCCCAACCACCACCAGTATGCAGCCATCACAGAGTGCAGGGCTGTCCAGGAGCCTCCCACAACCACCACCAGCATGCAGCCATCACAGAGTGCAGGGGCTGTCCAGGAGCCTCCCACAACTACCACCAGCAAGCAGCCATCACCGCCGGCGGATGCCATGTAGTCCACCCTCCAGGGGCTACTGTGCGGGCTGCCCCCTCCAGAACCCTGGGCCAAACTCCAACTCGAGAGACTTTCACTCCCCAGGACAGAACACAGGGCATGTTGCCCCCTCCAGGACCAGTTGGCAAGACACCCACTCGAGAGACTGTGGCCTTGCACTCCCCAGGACAAAGCACAGGGCATATTGCCCCCTCCAGAACCAGTGGGCAATACACCAACTCCAGGAACTCCTCCCCCTGAAGTGCCTGCCTATTTGACAACTGATGCCCCTGCAGTGTTCTATCCAGATTGGTGCAGGATTCGGGTTGGGCTTTGGACTGTGCCCTGTGGCCTTGTGGGCCCTTTGAACTATTGATTGAGCAGTGTCCCTTATTTATACAAGTGTACATATCTTTTTCATGGCCAAATCGGATTATTGATTTTGATTTTGAACTGATTTCAATCACTTTAATCAATTCCTGTTGTCCTTGCATTATTCTGCCGATTTTCGAGGTCAATTTTCTTTGTAATGCAGCTCGTTGTGTGTATGGTTTGTGTGTGTCTGGTGTGTGTTGTGCGTGTGTGTGTGTGTGTGTGTATCACTCTCATTTTCCTCCCACCCTCTATTGTGTGCTAGGTGGCTGTACTCACCGCCATTGTCTTTGTCGGCATTGGTGTCCCAGGTGGAGCATAACGTAGATCATCGGGAAAACTTGCAGTTCGGGTTCCATGGAAGCGTTGTTCTTCCTTGTATCTCCAATGCTGAGTCCTTTCACTTTTGTGCTTTGTTTCCGCCAGGCTTTTGTTGGCATTGGTACCACCCCGGAAAAGGTGGTGGATTGATGTGTCTTAATATGGTGGGCGTCGCTTTGTCTTCCGCCTGGCTGTAGGCAGATACTGCCGTGGTGACTGTTGTTTCCGCCCTGGCAGTCGGTGTTGTACATTGGCTGTCTATTGGAGATATAACCACCATGGTCATAATTTGGCAGTAGTTACCGCCAGCCTGTTGGCGGTATTACCGCCACTTTATCACTCACCACCAGGGTCGAAATGAGGGCTTTAATTGTTTGCTGCCTCATCATTTTTAGTCACTTATATGGCCGGACTGGAGTTGGACCAGTCTGAATTGAAGAAGCCTCCACAACAATACCAACAATACGTTCATGACATTGGAGAAAATGCCTGCCTCCCGCGCATGCCTATCCTTTTTCTGCATCACTAAGTATTGCTGCCTTAGAAAGTAATTTATTTACAAGATTGCAATACGAAATTCCAATGTGTTGACTGCGTCAAAGAAACAATTGTGTACCAACCTAGCCTACCCGTGCTAGTATTAGAAGAGGTAACTATAATTATATACAACAATTGCGACAATTAGTGAGTGTTTGTGAATGTTGATTGATGATTTATGTGATGGCAGACAGTGAGGGAGGGTGTTTACCTAATTAGTAAACTTGATTTTGATAATTTGCAATACTGATGGTTGATCATTTTTCCTGAAGGTGAGTGACTCTTCCAAACTTAGTGAAATTTACCTCCAGGATCCACTCCTTTTTTCTGGTTCTTCAGAGACCAAACCAGTCTCTTTAGTTAACTTAACAAACACAAATCTACACAAAATACTTAATTTCTGTTTCTCTGCTTGGTTTTCAATAGCAGTGTACTACAGGTCTAATTTGCTTGGTCAGGACTGGGACGGAGATACTCAGAGTCAGGAGGAGGATGGAAGGACTCAGGGCAGGACTACCTCACTAACCAGAAGAAGGAAGTTATTGACTTCAAAGTAGGCTTGGGCAGAGTTTGCGAAATCCACCAAAGTTGTGCTTGCTGCCTGTTTGTGCTGTTTGTGCTGATTGGTGCAAGTCGCGTGCTCTGTGTCATATGCAAAAGTGAGAACACCACCACGACGTTGCCCGCAGTGCAGCCATCTTTTTTTTCCTATTCTGCAGATGGTACTGGTCCTACTTCAATCCCAACTTTATCTTAACCATACCGTCTTCATCTAACAAATCCTCCCCTGTTGTACATTAGTTTCTTTTGTGTGTGTATTTGTGTACTTTCGTTTTTGCCTCTATTTTTTTTTATTTTCTGTGACTTTTTGTCCCTTTATTAGTTTTTGCCCTCTAAATTTTTTATCTTTTTCCTGTTTTTTTTAAAATATTACACCCAGCACCATGGCAGAACATGGGGGACAAGATGGTGCCTGTACAAGGGGTACGGTGAACCGCATACCCTGCTGGTGCCAGTTCTACCAAGGACGGCAGACTTGCGTCATCTTGAGTGAGGAGGAGGTGGCTTCACTTGGGTTTTTTGTGCAGTGCCACCTATTCTCCATGTTGGCAGCAGATCCGGCAGCGGGTACAGCCTGCAGGAGCATTGACAGCTATGGGGAAGGGTGCGCCATTGCGTTCGTCAATGCACTGGTTTTCAGTGCACCCAGAAGCAGCTACATCATCACTGGGCCAGTATCATTGAATGGCAGAGGGGCCTGCTTGAAGTGCTGGGAGTCCAGGTTGTGGGGCTTCGTGAGTATTTAATTATTACTTATTTTTTGTGTACTGTCCTATTATGCTAAAAAAAAATCAGATAGCATGCTGCTCACATTCAGAGGTAAATTAAGTTTATGTAACGTTATGAATATTATGTAATGCAATTTTAGTGCTCCATGCTACACAGTTCTGCTTGTTGTTGAAGACACCTGCTTGGGTTCATTATGCTGATTATGCTGGTTATGCTGACTCCTCTGTCCTCCTGTCACTAACATGGTGGTGCTATGGTAGTAGTAGAAATAATATATATCAGTGAGTTAGTGCTCTTTTTGTCTTCTTTTTATGTAGCTCGTACACTCACAAGCATTCTTCCAGTGATGTATGCATGCATCTAAGCACTGAAAAAGGGCAAGTGACTGAAATGGCCCATTAAAGGGGGTTTGCCAACGTGATTTGCGAAGCAAAGATCATCCATTGCTATGCATTACCATTTTTAAATGTAGGTTGTGAAATTTGAAATAGGGCTTAGGTAAGGTATCCAAAATTACAAATAGGTCAACTCGATCATATAGTATTAGGCAATCTGATTCAGAAATGTAGTAAAGTAATATGTCAATATGTGTTTTCCTTTGTCTGTCAAAATATTTTCAAGGAGATTAACTGTATCACTCATCTATTTTTTGTTATCTTCTTTATTTCTCACATCAGCACCCAAGGTCAAGAAGAGGGGATTCGAGGGTCGGGCCAAAGTGGGTGCCACCACCAGTGTTCCACCGCCACCACCAGCACTGCAGTAAATGGCTCTGCTGGTCCCATTAATTTCTTCTTAATATTTATTTCTCTAACGTTTAACTCTCCTCAATTATGCTCATTTTTCCTTGTATCTCTTATGCTGTGACTATTTTTTCAAATGCTTTTCTTTCTGTTCAATGTTTATTCATGCTATCCCACCCTACATTATCCTTTTCTCTTTGTTTCTGTAGCTGACTTCCTCCTGTTTTCGCAATCTACACTTTAAACTTTCTTCTGCCTGATTATGCTATCCCTCTCCCTTAACCTTTACTATACCCTGTAGACTGGCACTGCAAGACTAAGGGGATCATTATGAACATGGCGGTAAACACCGTTCCCTGCCGTGGCGACGATGAACAGAAACCCTCAATTGGCGGTGAACAGAAACCTGCCATAAAAGGATGCAAAAATCTGAATCTGTCAAAAATGTCCCAGCCACCAGTCACCTCCAGGAACTTGTTGGCAAAAATGCAGGACATCCCACCCTGCCACCGCTGAGCACACAAACTCCCCGCCCTCCAAATATTGATGCACAAATCACTGCAGTGGTCAGTGGAAGTCGAACAACCATTGGCGGTACAAACCGCCACGGCCAGCAATGGAACCCAACAGTAAGAATTGCACACATTGGCAAGTTTGAAACCCACACACCTGACACACATTCACAAGACTATAAAACACTCACAGACACACCCCACAATCCTTTGCATCGCCAATAGGACAACTGAGCTTAAGAACTCCACAAGCAGACACTGAATGCCACAATAGAGGAATCACACACCCAACCACACAACAGCACCTTCACCTAGATCCACACAACACACCACTCACAACACACACCATGGCACCCCCAAAGCACCCACGCTTCACAGAAAGGGAGCTAAAGACCCTGGTGGATGAGATACTGAAGGTTAAGCCACAATTATTCGGGGCACAGGTCCAGCACACACCCATCGCGAGGAAGATGAAGTTATGGCAGACCATTGTCAACAAGGTCAATGCAGTGGGACACCATCCACACATGAGGGACGACATCCACAAGAGATGGAATGACCTGCGTGGGAAGGTGAGGTCCATGGCATCCCGGCACAACATTGCAGGCCAAAAGACTGGGGGAGGACCTCCACAAACACCACCCTACTACAAAGAATGGGAGGAAAAGGTACTGGCCATCCTGCACCCTGAAGGCCTCACTGGGACTCACTGGAGAAATGGACTCGGGTAAGTCATCTACAACTACCCCATATCCATCACTCCTGTAATGCATGTACCATCCCACCCCTCCAACATCCACCAGGACCACTACCTCACCCAGGCCACATTCACAGAATCCAGTCACCCTGCATGCCCACAATTCCACCAACAGGCCCACATACCTCCCCCTGTGCACAACCACCTACCCCTGCAAGTAATCACAAAGGCACTACACCCCCCACAATGCACCTCCACACCCTAAGCAAAATACAATGGCAACCTCTCAGAGGCACCCTGCATGGCCCAAAAGTGAAAAACCTGCACAAAATAGCCCAACCTTGTGCACCCCATCCGATTATGCAATTGTAACAGATATGTCCGTTCCCCTCAACAGGCACCACCACCCATGCCACCCTGACGAACAGGACAAGGAGTGGCAGTGCCCCACATGCTGACAGAGGCACCATCTAGGACACTGGAGAGGAAACCCTGGACAGTGAGGAATACCCTGGTCCGTCACACAGTCCTGGACTGTCACCATCCACCAGCCCCACCCAGGACACCACTGACACTACTACCACACACCCACCAACATCAGACCAGGGCAACTGGACCCACACCTGTGTATCCAGGCCACACACTGGTGGAGCACAAGGACAGACAACACAGTCATCACCTACCAACAGGCATGAAGACGATGGACCCAGTACAAGTGCTACTGCCAGACACAGGCACAGGGGGCTAGGCACAGTGGGAGGGCATCAGTGGCCCAGGGGGAGGCCACAGGATGGATGCTACAGCCCAGGACGTGATCTCTGAAGTCCTGGGAGCATACCACCATACCCAGGACAGATTGGCCCAGATTGTGGCCACGCTGGAGCAGAGTCAAAGGCTGCAGAAAGCCCAACACCAAGAGACCATGGAGCAGTGGAAACTGCACAATACCTCCATGGCCACCATAGCAGGTGCTCTGCTGCTCCACCTTGTCCCAACCCAGCCTGAGACCCCCACAGACCAGGAAGCCCCTACTACAGGCCAAAATACATCCCAGCCAACAACAGCAGCAGCAGCAACTGGACTTGTGCCACCATCTGAGGACACACAAGAGACCTGCACCTCAACCCGTACAGGCCAACACCAGGCACCCAAACGGTCCCTCAAGCCCAGATATGGCACTGGAACACCTACCAAGACCAAGGCCCCCTCTAAGAAGTGAATCTGACAAGAACTGTCCTCCAAGTGTGCCACTGAACCACCATGTGCAATAACAACCCCAAAAACTGTAAATAACAGCTGGACATATTACCACTGCTAACAATCGTCGAGACCATGTAGCCAATATGGACATCCACCAGTAGCCCACTCCCATCACTGTAAAGAGCACCATGGCATCCCTGACACCAAATAAAACACCTGTCCACCAATATAAATGTCCCCTGTCATTATGTTGAAACAAATGGAAGTGTGCATGCAATTGTGATTTAAATAATCTATTCATTTCTTAATTGCAGGAATGGCACCCCACACATAAAATGGGGTTGTGCCAACAGAAATGTCAAATAAGTTGTCCATAATGTCACATGCCCCATGCAAACCTGTTCACAGTGACAATGTCTATAGACCCAACACCTCCATTGAGGATAAGGCATACTGACAGTATGCTGCACAGACAGCAACAGCAACAGCATCAAATAGTACCACTTAGTTACTGGAAGTACAGCTGGATCAGTTGGTTCCTGGAGTGTACATCTTCCCCCTCCTCATCATCACCATCACTCTCATCCCCTCTCTGAGGAAGCTGGTCTGGAAATACAGCTCCCTCCTCCTCCAAGAAGGGAATAGATTTCCTCACAGCCACGTTGTGCAGGATGCAGCAGGCCACCACTATTCTACACACCTTTTGAGGCTCATAGGCCAGGGATCCCCCAGAGATATGGAGGCAAAGGAATCTAGCCTTCAGGAGACCTATTGTGCACTCTATCACCCTCCTAGTACGTCCATGGGCGTCATTGTAATTCCTCTCTGCATCTGTCCTAGGATTCCTCACTGGTGTCAGGAGCCAACACATGTTGGGGTAGCCAGAATCACCTGCAAAGGGAGCAAAACAGGACTGTCACTGACAACCCTCAGTTGCAGACAGCCTGGCTGTCTGCTATGTGGCAAAAAGTGTCAGACACACTTACCTATGATCCATCCGCTGTCCCCTTGTAGTTGTTCTATCATGTGTGGCACACTGCTGTTCGTCAGCACAAGGGAATCATGGACTGATCCAGGGAACATGACATTCACATGTGAGATGTACTGGTCTGTAGTACACACCAATTGAATGTTCATGGAGTGAAAGCTCTTCCTGTTTCTGTACACCTGTTCACTTACTCTTGGGAGGATGAGAGCTAAGTGGGTTCCATCGATGGCACCTATCACATGGGGAATGTTGGCAAAGGAATAGAAGTCTGACTTGATGGCAGGGAGGTCAGCACTTTGGGGAAACCTCACTTAGGACTGCAGGTGTCGTACAAATGCATTCAGGAATCTGGACAGAATAATGCAAAACATTGGCTGTGAAATACTTGCACACATGCCCACTGTCACTTGAAATGAGCCCGTGGCCAGGAAATGGAGTGCAGAGAGGACTTGCACTTCAGTAGGGATGGCATGCTGATTCTGATTAGCCGGGCTCAGCACTGGATCCAGTAATGCACAAAGTTCATGAATAGTAGCACGGTTGAGTCGGTAATTGATAATGATGTGATGCTCCACCATGGTCCCCAAAGTGGTCTGTACACCGATGGGGCTCTTCCTCACCACATGGGTATGTACCTAGGAGGAGTTGAGAACACATCGTGAGGAACACACATACATCTGCCCAACATGTTAAATATTCAGCCCTGCTGGCATACAAGTCGATGACACATATGCATGGTAGGATGTTAAACTGGAGTGACATGTCCTCAATGATACATCAGGACTGTTGTGGTGAGTAAATGTATATTTGTTCATGCCTATGGGAGTTGGGGATGATAGGGCCTTCATGGGGAAAATGATAAATTAATAACTGCATAGTAATGGCCATAATGTCTGCCCCCTGTAATCCAGAAATGTTGTAGGGGAAGTGACCTCATACCGCTACAGATAGCGTAAGGCGGTGTTCACCGCCGTGCAACTATTCAATGGTTAACATGGTTGTCAATGGGGAATATTAGCGTATCATGATCGCCGCCAACGGTGATGGTGCACACCGCCACAGAGCGCACGCCATCTTGTCGGCCCAACTTCACTTGACTCCCGTATTACGTGTATGCAGGTACTCCACTGAGTGTGCTGCTGTGTCCTGAGTCTGGCCCTGGAAATGGCACGAGTGGCAGGGGAAAGGGCCTCGGCCTTCACCAGTGAGGAACTGGACAAGCTTGTGGACGGGGTTCTACCCCTGTACGCCAAGCTCTATGGTCGACTAGAGGTACAGGTGAGTAGGTGGATTGGGGGGCATGTATGTGTGTAATGGTGGTAAATGGCTGTAAACATGTGTGCACGTTTGACACTGTACAGTTGTGAGTGTCCGTCCCATAGGGTACTTATAGCCAGCTGTATCTAATGGGCATTGTCTGACCTCTGTGTTACTTTTTCTGTGTGTCCCATATAGGTGAGTGCCCATCAGAAGAGGGGATTCTGGCATGCCATCGCCAGGGAGGTGCGGACCCTGGGGGTCTACAACCGGCAGGGCACCCACTGCAGGAAGCGGTTGGAGGACCTGCGGCGCTGGGCAAGGAAGACCGGTGAGGCCCAGCTGGGGAAGTCCTCCCAACGAGGAAGGGGTGCCCGTCGGGCCCTGACCCCCCTGATGCACTGCATTCTGGTGGTGGGGTATCCGGACCTGGATGGGCTCTTGAAGGCTGCACAGCAGACACAAGGGGGTGAGTACAGAAACCATTGTATGCTTCCTTGATGGATGTGTGAGTGTGCTGTAGAGTATATGTTGTCTATTGGCAGGGAGTCTGACTGATGTAATTTTACATAATGGCCCCCATGGAAAGTAAGGTTGTAAGGGACAGGTCTGCAGTACTTCAGGTCCCTCTGTGCTGTAGGAAATGGCTGTAGGGCAGGGTTGTGGCCACTAGTCAGGGGGCATAGCCATGTGTATAAGGGTAGGTGCTGCCTGGTGGAATTTTTGCATGGTGGGTGTATATGTGAACCAGTCATGTACCTCCAATCAGCTATTTACAAGTGTCTCTCCTGTTTTGTCTGATCATTCCTGTTCTCTTGTGTTGTCTGTGTACGTCAGCATCATCTGGAGAGGGAGCTGTGGCACTGGCGAGTGGGAATACAGCGGCCCACGATTCCACAGAGGCAGAGTCGAGCGACGCCGATGGGACCAGTGGGTTGGAGGGCGAGGGGAGTAACACAGGGGAGGCAACTACGAATGGAGGTAGTGACTCTGATACCTCCGCCGATGGGAGCTCCCTGGTGGTGGCGGGCCCTAGTGGGCCCACCCTTTCTATGTCATCTTCCGCCACCCCCCATACCACCACGCCCTCCCATTTGCTCCCCACCGAGTTGCCTGTGACGTCTCCTTTGCCCCAGGCACCTCATCCCCTGCCCCAGTCAGCCCTGCTTCCCTCTTGGATGAGGCTATTGACCTCCTGAGGACCATCTCTGTAGGGCAGACAACCATCATCAATGCCATCCAGGGACTAGCATCAGAGGTGCAGCAGACCAATGCCTACCTGGATGGCATTCACAGTGCCGTGTCTGGCCTACAGAGATCTTATCAGGCTCTGGCCTCCTCTTTGACGGTAGCCAGTGTCCCTGGTCATTCCTTCCTTCCTTCCTCCAACCACCTCTATCCCTTCTAGCACCCCACTCAATTCACCCGTCCCAAGCACACATTCTGACAGCCAAGCATACACCTCAACACACAAGAAGCACACTGAAAAACACAAGCACCACACTTCCCACCACAGGAATACACACAAGGGCACACACACCAACATCCACTTCCCCCAGTGTGTCCACCTCTTCCGCCTCCCTGTCTGTCACCTCTACATGCACACTCACAGGCACTGCACCCTCATTCACTGTTGCTGACCCCAGTCTGGCAGTCACCACAAAACCAGACATCCATTCATGCATCCCATACACCACACCTGCACTCACCACAACAACTTTGGTTGACACATGCAGCACACTCACCAAACTTCCAGACACACAGACAACATACATTTACACTGGCAGCTTGTCTTGTCCCACTGTGTCCAATCCCCCTCCTCCCAAGACACTCAAACGTTCCAAAACACCCACCCAACACACCTCCACTACACCTCAGCATACTGCACCCACGTCACTCACACCTACACCTGTCATGACCACTCCCTCTACCTCCACTCCCACGCCTTCCTCCAGGTCCACCCCGATTGCGCCTAAAAAACGTTTCCTATCCTGTGTTGACCTATTTGAACCCACTGCCCACCCCATCTCGTCCCTAAACGTGCCCACCTCCTTGCCCTGTCCACTCCTCCCATGTCACAGCCCGCCCCTGTCTGCCCTTACTATTCCCGTGCTACCTCCCCTGTGAGCAAGAGACTCCGTGCTGACCCAGGTACATCTGTGGCACCCCAGTCCAAGGCCGCTCTACCAGCTTCAAAGACCAGACCCAAGCCCCCTCCACATCCCAAACGT
The DNA here is from genome assembly GCF_031143425.1 of Pleurodeles waltl. Classification (NCBI taxonomy): domain Eukaryota; kingdom Metazoa; phylum Chordata; class Amphibia; order Caudata; family Salamandridae; genus Pleurodeles; species Pleurodeles waltl. The sequence continues at coordinate 837,417,935 of NC_090450.1, read as the reverse complement.
AAACCCAAGCCCCCCCTCCCAATCGTAAGACACCACCACCCCCTTCCCCTGTTCCCTGAGGTGCCTGGATGCCCCATTGTTGCCCCTTTAAGGTGGAGTACCATTTGCACTTGTGGGAGTCAAGTTGGGGCCATTTGGGCTCATTGAACTTTGAACTATGGACTGGCCATTGGCCTTCTGTTGGACTTCTGTTACTCCTGGAGCTTAAAAAAAAGTTTGTGTGGCCAGTGTTGGTTTTGGCACACTCTGGATCCGTGGTTCATTGTTTCTTTGTGGGGGGGTGTTGTGCACATGTATTTACTTTGGGCAGGTTGTCTTGGTCTATTATCGTGTAAGTACCTCTTGCTTTGGGGTGAATGGCTTGTGCTGATGTGAGGGGTTGTGGGTGCTTTGCGGGGTGGGTGGAGTGGGTGGGTATGTAACTGTGCCCTTTCTTCCCTTGTTTAGTAGGTTGTGGTACTTACCATCATCGTCTTCATCGGTGGTCTCGCTCGTGGAGGTATGTGGCAAGGAGCAGGACTGGCATGATTTGCAACTCTCTATCCATGTCTGCTTCGGTGTGTTGTGTGAGCCTCCAGTGAGTGTTTCCTTATATTTAGTTAGTTTCCGCCTGTCTTTGCATGGCGGTGGTTTCCGCCCCTGAACTGACGGCGGTATAGTGCTTCATTATTTGATCGGCGGGTGGGCCTTTCCATCAGCCTGTGCGCAGCCTCTGCCGTTGTTGTTGGCACTCCTCCACTGGCTGTGAGTGGTTTTCAGGTTGCCTGTTTTTCAGGTGGTTCACAAGTTACCGCCATCGTTGGCGGAGCAGTCTTTCCCGTCGTGTTCATAATGAAGTGATAGCTGGTGGCTGCTTCATCTGTCAATCTTCCAAGTTCCAACACCTTACTGAATGGTTTGTAAAGGTTCCTTCTTTATGGTACTAGTAGAGTGCTAACTGAAAAGGCATCACAGCGAAGTCCCACTCCCACCTAGGTGATCTAATCTCTATCTGTAGGATTGATCAAAAGGATCACAGGCAACTAAATGGAAAGACAAAATCAGAGTTAGTAGGTTATATGTGTATATCTATATGTATTTCCTGTAGAAAGACTGAGGACAGACTACTACTATCATGACACATCAAAGAATACCTCATATCAAAAACTAGAAATAGTAAATTATTCTGAGCAATGGTAAGCATGGAATTTGAAAAGCAAAGTTATGAAATCCTCATGTCATAACAAATCTTCTCAAAGTATGTACTCTGTAGTTGACTGTTTATTGGTGAATAACAAATATCGAAATGATGATGTATGGACTTTGAGGAATGACGTTCAGCTTTTCTTATGCACGGTTGGGTGTGGGACTGGTGTGGGCTATTGTTCTGGTAATCGAAGATCCTGCCATGAGTTAGTGTTGCATTTAACCACATCCGCCCCACCAAGTGTGGGAACAATTTGGTGTAAATTAACCTAGGTTCTACCTCAATAAATCACACAGCATGGGATAAGAGGGTTAGGGGCTCAATGAGTGGATGGAAAACAGGATTTGGGGAAAGGGGTAACAAAGACAAGTACAACAACAGTATTCATCAGGGTGATGAGCAGCACATCATCATCATCAAGAGCTCTGGAAGGAAATGAATGAAGGAATGAGTATGACACAGTTTAATTAAATGCATTGCAAACAGTAATTCTGCCCCAGAGATCTAAGGTATTATATATCCAAATGTTCTCTCATATAGGTTTGAAATGGCAGGGTGAATTGAACCCACTCAGTTATAAAAATGTGACTGTTAAAAGAAGAATGATACTGTATTGTCAAATTGGGTGGTGCATCTGCATTCTCCTCAGAATGTCTATCACCCTTGAGAGCCAGTCTCAAGAGCAGTCCAGTAGGTAAGCAGAAGTGTTGAGCTCATCTTTTGCATGTTGTTCATGCAGGAGAAGCGAAGGCCTGCGGATTGTAAAACAGACACTGTATTGGAGAGTCAAGGAGAAGAGCAGAAGGAAGGTAAGCTTAATGAGGGATGTACCAAGAAGACTCAGAGTCAGAGTCCAGCACAGGAGGACTCATATTTTTACTTCTGCCACCAGTGAAAAACATACTCATCAGCATTTCCCAAATCAACGCACCTCTCTCCATTCCACATATCTGAGTCTTGGTCTTTAAAGTCATGGTTTCCATTTGAACTCAATAACTCTCTTCTTCTAGCTGTTGTTGATGAAATAGTCCCATCCTGGGACCTTCCATCCTCCTCCTGACTCCGAGCAACACAGCCCTAGTCCTGACTTAAGCAAGGTAGACATGTAGTGCACTGCGATTTGAGTACAAGTAGAGAAACTGAATTGCCATATGTTGTATGAATTTGTTTTTGTTAATTAAAGTAACTGGCCTGGTCTCTGAAGAAACTGAAAAAAGGAGTGGACAATGCAGGTAAATTTTCCCTGACTGAGTTTGTAAAGCCCAATTACCTTGAAGAAAATGATCACTCATCAGGCACAAAACATTGATCAAAATCAAGTTTGCTATTAATAGAGCACCCTCCCTCACTGTCTGCTACCATAGAAATCATCATTCATCATTCACAATCACTCACTCATTGAACTTAGTTAACTCTCTGTCAATACAAGCACAGATAGGTTAGGTTGGTACACAATTGTTTCTTTGAAGCAGTCGACACATTGGAATTTGGTATTGACTCGCTTGTGAATAAATTATCTTCTAGGGCAGCCCTGCTAAGGGATGCAGAAAAAGGATAGACATGTTAGGGAGGCAGGCATTTTCTCCAATGTCATGAAGGTATTGCTGTGGAGGCTTCTTCACTGCACACTAGTCCAACTCCAATCCGGCCATAAATGTGACAAAAAAATGGTGGAGCAGCATAAAGTTAAACCTAAAAACAGAATGTTCTACTAGCTTCTTTTTTTTCTTTTCCAAAGAAAGAAGTTCAATGGGAAATAATTAAATATGTCTATGTTGGCACTGGCTAACTCAATTCGGGAAGTAGAGTTTGTCCTCAAACTTGGGTGGTTCACCCAGAAGTTGGTCGGGTAACACACCTGGTTCTGACCAATCATCCTCCTACTCCTTCTCCTATGGTATTTTGGGAATGGTATAATCAGGTGGTATGAAGTATTGGTTCATTTTGAATATGGTGAATTTCTCCATGTTTTGAGGTGAAAGACTACTCCTTCTCACTGTAACAACTGGACCAGCTGCACTGAACACACACGCAGAAGACACACTGGCTATAGGATAACAAAGATACCTTATTGCCAGCCTGCTGAGCTCTGGCCATTGCTCATCTTCCCACACCAATACACCAGGCTTTGATCCACATACACCTCTTTTAAGTCATCCAGATACTCTTGGAACATCCTCTGAAGGGTCATTGGTGCTGCCACATGCTCAACCTCTTTTCCCTTCACTTCTGAAGTGGAATTAAGATCTGCCACTTAAACCAAGCTCATGCAGAGGTTGGGTCCGATTCTTCTGCTGCTGTTGTTGCTGGTGTTCTTGTTGCTGATTTTGGCTACTGCATGACAAGACTGTCCTCTCTGGAAGTTGAAGGTAGATTTCCAGAACTGCAGAGTGGGACTCTAAGTTCCAGCCATTATTCTTCCAGGTCTCCGGCTTGCTCAACAGTCCACCTCTTGTACTTTGAAACATCCCCATCAGAAACAGGAATGAAAGTGATCAGAATTTCTTGTAGCGTGGATCAAGTAGGGTAACATAGATGTGCTCTTTCGATTAGATATTTTGCAGCCTTCTATTACAAGTCAAGCAATAGCTTGACTCTCAACCAAGACATGCGCTTCTGGGTTTTCATTCACACCTTCAAGTGCAAACCTTTCAGACATCTTCTTTAGCTGGTCCTGTAGCACATGCAACAATGGGATATCTTATCCCATTATACTGCTTTCCTTGACAACGTCCCACATGAAAACCTCAAAAGGAAGCAGCATCTGTGTCAGACCTTTGGCAAGGCTCAATTTTTCTGCATCCTTGGTCATAGCTTTCCCAATTGCATCCTCTCCTCTTTAAATGACAGTCATTGATCTGTCTGTACTGCTCAAACAGACATTGTAACATATAATAGGTTAAGTGCCAACATGTTGGCACCTCCTGTATCAGGGCTTTGACTGCTTTTCTATTAACTCACTGAATAATCTGCAACAGCTTCCGGGCTTTAACAGAATGACTGAAATGGGTGCAGAGTCATCTGCAGGTGGTCAGTAAGTATCTGACTATGCCTTCTTTTTTTTTGTTTAGAAACTCTTGAACTAGGTTGATGCAGTGCACAAAACACAGGGCCATGAATAGAATGACTATTAACTCACTGAATAATCTGCAACAGCTTCCGGGCTTTAACAGAATGACTGAAATGGGTGCAGAGTCATCTGCAGGTGGTCAGTAAGTTTCTGACTATGCCTTCTTTTTTTTGTTTAGAAACTCTTGAACAACTAGGTTGATGCAGTGCACAAAACACAGGACCATGAAATAGACACCGTCTGCCATGGCCTTGACTATGTTACTGCCATTGTCTGTGGCAGCATCCCTAATATGGAGACCTCTGGGTCGCAGACATTCATACACATTGATATTAAATTTGTAGAAGATGTTTACAGCTGTATGTGATTTTTCCATGGCAAACATGGCTACTGTTGCATGACGCTGAATGCGCTTAAAGATTTCTTCAGGGCCAAGACCTGTAGATAGCTTTTGCTTTTGCTTTCCCCCCTGCAAAAGAGATCCAGTGTGCAGTGATGGGCATGTAATCAGTAGCCTCACAACTGGTCCACGTGCCTGTCATTGGTCGATAGTATGGACAACACTTTGCTGTACACCTTGTTAAACCAACTGCAGCACATTTTGATGCAGTGCTGGAACAGCAACTCTGGCAAAATATGTCCAGCTTGGAACCTTCTATTTCAGGCAGATGACTGCCACATACTTTAAGAGTCCCACTTCTTCCACAAAAGAAAAAGGGAGGAGGTCCAGAGCTAACATTTTTTCCAGCTTCCCATTGTGCATACATGCCATTGGGTTGTTACAGTTGTAGGCCCCCTACTACTTGAGCATGCCTGTAATAGTAGCCTAGATTTTCTTCTTTTTTGGGCCTCTGACACAGGCGACTTTCAAGAAGTAGGTAGTGGCAGACTCAATGTGCGTTTTGGGACAGTTACTGCATAATGTGGTTTCTCCACCTGACTCTGAGTCTTCTGTGCCATTGTGAGGTCACTGAGGCATTTCATTCTGGTGCACAGTTGGGGACAGAGCTGCTTTGCATGAAGATGTAACCCTCTTCTTCCTCACCTCCCAACATGATTAAACCAGTGGTGGCTGATGTTTCCAGGCTCTCCTCACCTTTACCACCGTGACCACGTTCAGCAATTTGTTTAAGGTGCTCCTCCCACCTATTTGCATGATGTTTGTTCTTATGGGTCTCTTGCCCTCCAGTACAGTATTGTCTACCAGGCGTATCCTGACGAAACACTTGCATGTAAATTGAGTATATTGCAATGTTCTTCTCATGTTTGCCAAGTGTAAAAAAGTGCCTGAAGAAGAACTGGAGATAGGTGGTTGTGTCATTTATTTTTTCCCTGCAGTGCATACTTATATGAGGTAGGGGTTGGTAGAGGTCTCAGCTGGGGCTTTACAAATATGGGAGCTAGCGGTCCTATCTGTGCCAAATAGATGGTTGAATAGTCATTTTAGACTCCTCTGTGCCAGCTTCCACAATGAATGTCACGTCGTCATCATCCTCCTCTTCTTCCCCTTTCAGGATTCTAAGGCTTTCAGCAACTTTCTTTTTCCCTTGCCTTTCCTGGCATCTCCTTGACTCTGCCGGGGTCCACTCTGGGTCTCTATCATTGTCACTGGAAGTGGTGCTTCTAGAAGGTGGTGGAGTAGTTCCCTTCCTTTCTCTTGCTGGAGATCTGGTGACCCATTGATTCTAAAAGAGGAGGTTCTTGATCAACAGGAAGCTCAACCTCCTGTTCTTCTCCAAATTTTGGAAGATCTACTGTTGCTGGCTGCAGCTGCTGTCCACTTTGCTCTGTTTCCTGAAAAGATTGGATACTAATTTGTAAAAGGGAAAAAACGAATTCAGCATAATTGCTTATCGGCGTTGCCATGATTGCAGTGGCTGCCTCACTGACAGACATTGTCTTGGGCTTAGGTTAGGATGGTGCTGTTAATGCAGGAGTGCTGCTCCCAGGTTCCTCCCCAGAGGCAGGTGAGGCAGGCACACATTTCCCAAAAAAGGTTGCGGTCATCATCGTACTGGTGGAAAACTGCTTCTTCTCCCTGACTACTTTCTTGGGAGCAATTTTCTTTGGGGCCATCTTAAGGTCTCAGTTGGCAGTGGCACTAAGCTGCACAAGCAAAAGGATCAGGCCAAGATTAGAAAAAGAAACAAGAAGAGTTAATACGGAGAATAATGTCCCACTATACTCCATGGAAAGGAAAAAAGGTAGTGTCCCTAGTCCTAACACTACCTTTTTTCCTTTCCATGGAGTATAGTGGGACATTATTCCCCGTATTAACTCCTCTTCTTTCTTTTTTTAATCTTGGCCTGATCCTTTTTCTGAGTTATTAAATCATGATGCCTAAGGCTCGGAGTCAATTTTAATCCATTTGTCTCTCCCATTTTTTTCTTATTGTCAGTATTTTTCGCAGACCTATCATTTCTGCTAGATTATCCTCGGTTGAGTGCCACCACCTTGTGGGGTGTGGTCCGGTAGACTTTGCAGTGCCGGTCTGACGAGGAGTTAGCCCAATGATGATGCTTAGCATTCTAGTGGATGCTTGAGGGCTCTCCTGATAATTCTGACACACTCCTTCTCCCTGCATGTGTATATATATTGGAACAATGTACTATTTCTATTTTCATACAATGCGCATACACAGGTAATATAAGTCCTACTAATGGTAAACTACCTACAAAGCAAGGACACCTAGGTGCAGGCTGTTTCCATACCCATACCATAGCTACATGATCACATATCCCATGGAACACACAAAGAACATCACTGACGAACCAAGTACTTTAACCATATACTAACAGATGCCCCATACCTGTAGGATTGTCACTCACCTTTGTCAGTATACAGTTACCTGCACTTTGGACAACAACACCAGAATCCAAACACAGCTAGGTCCCAGGGTTGTCACAAAGTACCCCCCCCATTGTGAATCCAGAGGCCATGACCCATCATCACACATGGGCCACAAACCTCAACTGACAAGTAATACACCATTTCACATCCCCTAACCTCACTGGTAATAGGAAAGGACTAAGCAGTCACAACCTCACTTGTATGAAGGAAGTATTAACAAGGTACCATGCCCCTGTAACTATATCCATTTTACCAGCTATCTGTCAGGTACAACTCTCATGTCTGTCAGCAATTACCATTGTCTACTGACAATGTATACTTCAAGCCTAGGTTGCAGAGCCAAACACGAAATAGCAATTTCAGTGAATGAAAGGAAAAGAGGATACGATAATGCAAGAAACATATGTCAATACTGAGTAGTACATTACAGAAGTCTATGTTAGATGTAACAATACATATAATAGCAGACCATATTGTACCGTACACTTTACAATTTATCAGTCTGCATCCACAACTCACACATAGGCATTGGAGCTCATGTCACTCCCACTGATGAATCAAGTCAAGAGGTGTAATGATAGCCATCTACTTCAAGTTGTACACATCCAACACATCAAAAGGTCCACTTCACATACCTGTATGTCAGTGTAAGTACTAATTGATGAGATCAGCCCTAGAGTCACCTGCTCCTTTTTACTCTGGCTCTTCATCACTTACCATATCAGCATTTCCAGCCACTGGCCCAGCTACTTCCCCTCATCTGCTATGAATGGTAGCTCAGGGTTAGATTGTGGAGCAAGCATCAGGCAACGATTCTTTGACATACCTTGTGGGGCGTGTAGAGGTGAGCTCCTCCAGATCGGTCCAGGCACCTGAATCTTGCCTTCAGGAGCCAACATTTTTGCTCCATTACACACCTTGTACTCTTGTGGGCCTCATCGTATGGAGTTTCCTTGGCATAGCTGGGTACCTCACTGGTGTCAACAGCTAATTTGGAAAGCCTGAGTCACCTGTGAACAAAATGGTAGAACAACACATAATTGTTCCTGTGGCTGGCTATATTGTGATGACAGGAGTCATAACACACACTACAATGCAAACTTACCAAGCACCCAGGCCCTCTCTATTTGTAGTTGTGCCATCATATGTGGGACATTGCTGTTCCACATGATGTAGGAATCATGCACAGATCCTGGAAACTTGGCTGTGACCTGTGAGATGTGCTGGTGTGCCAGACACACCACCTGTGCGTTGATTGAGTGGTAGTTCTTCCTATTCCTACACACCTGTTCATTGACATTGGTAGGGACTAGGTCTACATGGGTCCCATCAATGGTTCCTACTACATGAAGAATGTGCCCATCTCATAAAGGTCTGCTTTCACATACACCAAATCTACTTGTTGGGGAAACCTGATGTAGCTGTCCCGGTGTTTTAACAATACACACAGTACATCCTTCAACACCAGGCTGTGCATGGGCTGAAACATCCCTGCTTTTAAGGTAACAGTATTCTGAAAGGACCCTGTGTCCACGAAGTGTAGCACTGACTGGTATACCAAGTTCCCCGTCTATTATAGGCCAGTTCCAATGGGTCCAGTTTTCAACTTGCATCAATGCAATTGGCTTGTGAACACCTTAGATGGGACAGAGAGTAATGATAGACTAGAGAGGGTGTCTTGTGTATTGTGTCCATTGATGTTATTGTTTTGTTTATAGGCTGTATAAAGGTCCTCTTTGGGGCCTACTGGATTCTCCTGTATTATTAAAAATAACTTTTTGATATTCCTTTATTATTACTGATCACTGAGGTATATGAGTGAATGTTGAAAGAATGGTGTTTTTTGTAGTATGAATTCTCCTTCCAAGGGGAAATACATTTTTAATATCACTGTGATATGGTGCCCTGTTCCCTTGGGTACTAGGTTGTGGGGGGCCCTCGCTCTCCCTTTGTTTTAGGACTTGGGCCAATCGTCATGTCAGCCAATGGTGATGGTCCTGTACATGGCCACTGTGACTGCCATTTTCTGCACTATTGCTCACTTGACTCCTGACACTGTTGCCAGCAAGACCTCCACGACGTGAGCTGCTATGTACTGCCCCTGGGAGCCATCATGCCATGTCTTGCAGGTAATAGGGCCTCTACCTTCACCCCGCAGAGCTTGAGAGGCTAGTGGAGGAGGTCCTACCCCTGTAGAACAGCTCTATGGGGCACCAGAGGAGCAGGCGAGTCCAATGCCCTAGCCATGTGTGATAGGTGTTGTGTGTAATGTTGCATCGGGCATGTGAACTTGTGAGGGTGTAGATGCATGCACACGGCATAATGTGAAGGCGTGTGAGCAGAGAGGATGGGTATGTGTGCCTACTTTCTGATGCTGATGTATACTGACCATTCTTATTGGTATGGTGCATGTGAACATGACTTTCTCCTTTTTTCTGTGTCATCTTTGCATGCAAACAACCATCAGGAGAAGGGGATTTGGCATCCCATCGCCAAACAAGTGCGGACCCTGGGGGTCCACAGCCAGCAGAGCATCCGTTGTAGAAAGCGGTGGGAGGACCTGAGATGCTGGGCCTGGAAGAAAGCTGAGCCTCAGCTGGGGATGTCCCCCCAACAAGGGAGGGGTGCCCATCGGACCCTGACTCCCCTAATGGCCAGCATTTTGGTGGTGGCCTACCCTGAGGTGGATGGGCACAGCAGCCACAAGGAGGTAAGTACTGACTGTATCCTTGTACTTGGCTCTTGTAGTATGGTGTTTGCTGTCACACTTTAGCAGCTGTGACAATGCAGTAGGTGCTACATGCATGTGGACTAGTGGAAATACATAGTACTCATATTGTCTGACTAATAGATGAAGATCTGGCATTAGGGTTGCCCATGTGCACGGATAGATCACTTGTGTCAAGGTATATTTATGACTGCAATTGGAGATGCACAATTGTCACTGCCCCATGTGTGACTCCACCCAGCTGTATGTATGTATGTAAGCTGCTGTATCATCCTACCATTTAGCATTTCCAGGTCCATACATCTGAATATGTGAATATGTAGCTCTAAGGTGTCAGACCACTCCAATCTGTGTAGATCACCTGTATTTGCTACTGAGTGCCTGACATATTTGGTACAGGGCCTGGTTACCTTTTGTTCTGGTACGGGTATTGACTCCATGTGAGGCTGGCATCTCAGTCAGTCAAGTGATACGGCCAGTATAGGACTGTACATATGTGTTAATGGAGGTTTCCCCATTGTCCCTTCTTAATCATACAATGAGGTATGTGAAGGTTGTAACTGAAGGACATCTAACTATGGCTGTCTGATTGTTTATATTTAGCCTTACCGTGCCTTTCCATGCCATTGAACCTTAGGAGATTCACTATTATCCCAATGCCCTTGTTTTAGAGGAGGTAAATGATTAAGCTGTCCCACCCTCTGACAATGTGCAATGCCCATGCCATAAGTCACACTGACCTACCAATACTAGTGCAACATATGGTATTAGTTGCATACATCATGTCACAATGGTTACTTAGGGCAGATGTTGTCGAGAGGGACAATCATTGCTACCTTTCACCTAGCTGATGTGGACAGGTTTGACTGGAAATGGTTTTAGGTCAATTCTTACTTAGAGATGTTATGGTTTGGCTGAACTACTTTTTGTCATACAGGTGTTGTTGATGTGGGCATGTATACATCATGTGAATGTCTTTTCAGTGAAATATGTGTTTGGTATTGACTTAGGTACAGCTAATCACACCAGGAATGGTGTGAGTGATGTTGGTTCACTCATGTTGTCATGTCGTGGAACTGTATCTGCATGTCAGGTGGAATGCTCTGTGCCATGTTATGATTCAGTTAGCTGGCGTGTGTTTAGTTGTTCTTACAGTGCTCTCTGTGATTATCAGTGGATGTCGCATGTGTGCTATGTAGGCCACTATAGCTGTACATCCATGTATGATGTGATGCGGTGTTTCTGTTTATAGTGACTACAGATATTCCTCTGGGATTTGGTACATGAGGTGACAATGTTGTTCTCCAGACATGGATTCTAAACATCAGATGGCACCTGTATGGGACTGCCACATTTTTTGTCTGCTTCAGATAATGTATCCATTATGGCATATATGTATAGAGGTTTCAGCTAGGCATGTGGTTGGAATGGCAGGTGCTGCATCGTCTGTGAATAGAGTTGTCTTGACTTGCATGGGACATGACTTATGGACATGGACTGGTCAGGTGTTGAATCGGAACATGCATGATATGGTGTGATCAGTCAACTTCTTTTCCTAAAAGTGATAGGAGTATGGAGAGTTCTGACCAGGATTAGGACGGAAATCCAGCTTTAGCCAGGGCATGATGAGCATGCTGACATACATAATAGGTGATTTGATGGAATGCTCCAATTGTGCTACCTTACATGGATTATGATGTAGGTGAGAGAGATGACATAAATGGGTGGATAGAAGTAACATGTTGTGACATGATGTAGGGTATGTGGTTTTCTATATGGGATTGCCTAGCCAGGAAATGTGTACCTACAATTGTGCATGTTGTAATGTGTGTATGTCCCTCTCTATCTCTCCCTCCCTCTCTCTCTATTTCTGTGCATTAGCATCCACAGGCAAAGAAGATGGGACACAGGTGAATGGGGATGCTGCTGGCCACGGGACCCAGAGTGCTGGCTGATACCACCGACAGTGAGGGTCCCAGTGGCCCGAAGGGCAAGGGGAGTGCCATGAGGGAGACAGGATCATCATCATCATCCTTGGAATTCTCCTCTAGGTGACACTTCCTAGCAGTGGCGGACCCATCTGGGACCATCATCATCTTTGTTCACCACCTCCCTTAGTACCACCACCTTCCCAGTAGCTCCCAACCCAGATGTACATGCCTGCTCACCCAGGAGGGTGGGCCTCTCCTTTTCCGCAGGCACCTCTGACGCTGTCCCTGTCAGCCCTGCTGCCCTCAGTGAAGAGGTTATTTACCTCCTGAGGTCGATCTCTGTGGGTCAGTCGACAATTGTGAATGCGATCCAGGGACTGGCAACTCAAGTCCAGCAGAGTAATGCGTTCCTGGAGGGCATTCATGGTACACTGACTGGCCTACAGAGATCCTTTCAGGATCTGGCCTCCACACTGATGGCAGCCAGTCACACTTGGTCTTCCGTCCCCCCTCCACCTTCCTCTCCCTAAACCCAAGCTCTTCTTCTTCGACCCAGGCAGGGCACACAAACAGACAAGCATGCGTCCACCTCAAAATCCAAAGGTACCGCTGACAAACACAAGCACCACAAGACCCACCACAGGTATGCACACAAATAATACCCACCTGTAGACACACCAACAGTAACTACCCACACTGACTACCCCACCACCCCAGCATCACAGACAAAACACTGGACACACCTGCAGACACCACACTAACATTCACTGATTCAGCCACAATTCCTATCCTACCTACAGTCAGCACAAAAGCAGACCTTCAGACGTCCACAAGAGTCACCACATCCAAAGACACTACAACCACAGATATGTCTACAGCAGCACTACCACCATGCCTGCAACCCATCCACCATGGTATCTCCCAGCAACTCAACCCCCTCCTCCCAAGACACATAAATGCCCACACTCATCCACCCAACAATCACCCAGCACCCACAAGCATACCTCACACACACATGCACGTAAGACATCCAGCAAAACACCTCTTACAATCACTCCCTCTCCCTCCACTCCCAAACCCTTTTGCCATGACCATCCTCGTGTGTCAAGGTAGGCTTTTCTCTCAGAGTTTTCTCTTTTCCCTACTCCTCTCCCACCCTGTGATACCCAAAAATGCTCTGTGTCCCTCCTCATGTTCTGCCCTTCCACCTCCAAGACCTCCCCTGCCCCCCAGTGAATACCCATGCCCCTACCCCATCAAAAAGTCAACCCCTCCCAAGAGTTCCCAGTCCTCCCATAAGCCTCAACCTAAGACCCCCTTCCAAGCCCAAGCCCAAAGATCCACTTCTAAACCTATGCCTATGCCCAAATACCCCCACCCTCCTAATCCCTGAGATGCCTGCCTGCCCCCTTGATGCCCCTATCTGTGGAGGTTACATGGTAGTCAGGAGTCAAGTTGGGGCACTGGGGAGTGTCATATGTGCATGTCGCACATATTTGTTTGTACTGGCCTGTGGCCTTAATCTGTGTACATATTTATGTATATATTTTTCATTATTTATTTAGATATATCTGGGCCAACCTGTTATTGGTTCGTAGTTTACATCTTTGTCCTGCCTTTCTTTTCTTAGGGCTGTTTTGGTCTTGGCTGCTTTTGTTTGTGTGTGAGTACACTTTGTGTGTGTGATGGTTCTGCTACCAGTTGTGTCTGGGAAGCATGTGTGGATGTGTGCATTGCATTTGTCCAGCAGTGATGGGTGGGTATTGTGTGATGGGCATGTATAAGTTGTGGACATGCATTTGTGTTTGTATTGTGTGTTGTGATTGTGTTGACGTGTTATGTGCAGTGCTGTGAGCCTTTGTGTGGTTTTATAGTGTGCATGAGTGTATGTGGTGATTGGTATGTCAGCTCTGTTGTGATGTGTGTTTGCGAGATATGACGTATGACTTGTTGCATAGATGTGTGATTGTGTGTGTTCGTTCTCTGGTGTTGTTATGTTATGTGTATGTGTGATTTGTCAAGTGGAGGTGTGTATTGTGGATGTTGAACTGTGCTTTTGGGGTGTTGTGGTTGTGATGTAGTTGTGCATTTGATGGTGTCCTGTGCTGTTGTGTATGACTGTCCCGGTGCTGTGTATTTGGTGTGGGTGTATGTTCGTGTGATGGCCGTAGTGTGTGTACAATATAGGTGCGTGTGTGCATGTGGCTGTCTGTGAGTGTGCGTCAGTGTGAGGTTACATGTGTGTTGACCTCATCTCCCATTCCGGATGAGCATGTTGTGTGTGCGTAGGTACACTGGCATTCTGCAACAGTGTGTACTCACTTTGCTGTCGTCATCACTGGTTCTGGGGTCGTTGGGTGAACAGGAGCAGCAGGAAGATGTGTAGTTCAGGTTCAATGGCGGCACCAGACGGGTATGTTTTCCTGAAGGTAAGTGTCTCCTTTTATAGAGCTGGTTTCTGTCAGGGTTTCCGTAGTGGTGCGACCGCAGGGGAAACCTTGGCGGTGTGCAGCCTTGTAATCTGTCCGGTGGGAAGATGGTCTCTGCCAGTCTGGAGGTGGCTACCATTGACCGCACTGGCGGTGCCGGCGGTGGATTGGCTGTATTCTGTTGGGAATACTGCCATTTTCATATTTTGGCGCTCTCTCCGCCAGCCTGTTAGCGGTACGACTGCCACCGCCAGCATGAGACAGCAGAACTCGTAATGACCCCCCAAGTATTTGGGTACATGAATCCTTGTCTCACTAGTGGAAACTGCAGGTATGCTACTACCATTACTGCTAGAATCAATCTGAAGTGCTCTGATGTCTAGCTCTATGAGACTCAGCTCATGGGATATTTTCGTCTCCTTAAGAGCCAACCTTCTCCTCTCTAGAGCTTATTCTTTTTTTTGTTTGGCAAGCTCTAGCCTTTTCTCCTCCCTCTTGTCTGCCAGCTCCTCTGGTCTTAGGTTCCTTGATGGGATGTTGCTGCCTACTCTAGGAACCACTACTGCTTCCAGCAAGCTGTTGACCCCCTCTACAGGCAGTACCAGATCCACATCTGACACCAGGATCAGCTCCTCATCCTCCTCCACAATATTTTACTCCTCCTCTACTGGGTCATCTTTTCCTGCCTTCTGGCCCTCTACCCAGGCTCTCAAAGCCTTCTGAAGCTCCATCTTATGGGTGAAGACCTGAATTGACACTTGGCTTGTAACCCCTTGCAAAATCCTTAAGGTGGACCACAGTGTAGACGTCTAACTTGGCAAGCTCAAAATTAATTGCTGCAGGTGTACATGCTGCTTCTCCAGAGAGAGATGGCTTTAGCAAAAAATCAAAAAGGGAGAATCAGAAAGCGCTCAAATTAGTCTTTAGTATAGAGTGGTAGTGAACAATGATTTATTATTTGGTATTACGCAAGCACAAGTCCTATCCTCACTGCTGATCACCAATGTTAGAAATTGGATTTCTGGTTGTCAGAGTATGCACCCTGTAAAACTAGGAACAATTACTCTAGTCAGGGTAAGTCAGATACACACTAAAAGATAACCCTCCAGGAGCTTGGAACAGAGTAGGTAGGCTTATCCAAAGAGGCAATGTGTAAAGTATTTGTGCAACACACAGTAACACAATGACAACACCAAAAAAGACCCCACACTCAGTTAGAAAATAGGCAATAATGTTATGAACAAATCAAGATGAAAACAACAAAAATCCAAAAAGTAGAAATCGAGTTATGAATTTTGAAAGAATAAAAAGAGTTCTAGCGCTCAGAACCAACAAGTGCCAATGGGGGTTATCTAGTCTTACTGGATCAGGGCAAAGTCAACAGCTCAGGCCGACTGTGATGGAGTGCAGACCGGGGAAAAGAGGTACACAACCCAGTGAACAGAGTACCTTGATCTTGGTTGCAGTAGTGAGCTGCGGAGTGCAGATAAACTATGCTTAACATGATGCGCCGATGCTGGGTCCACAGATTAATGCGTCAATTTTCTTAATGCAGTGATGCCAATGAGTCAGTCCTGAGAACAAAGCGCTGAGCCAAGATGAGTTGGTTCCAAAGTGTGATGCACAGGGTTTCTCCGCGCAGTCGAGGGGTTTAATTGATCTCTCTGAGCTGCTCGACGGCGATGCACGGTTCCAAGTGTCAGGCTCTCAAGGTAAACCATTGGTTCTGATAGCGATGCACTGGTTCTACTCCCGCAACTGAGTCAATGCGCTGGTTCTGCTCCATCTGAATGGAGATGAGTGCTCAGTCATACCTAATCTTCCATGGTTTGTGGCTATCTAGAGTGGATGCACAAAGTTTAGCTGCCACCCACCCCAGACGTGTATTAGAGACAGGCTGCAGGCATACAGAGCTGCAAGAGCAGAGAACTGCCCACTTTCTAAAAGTTTAATTTCTAAAATAGCAATGTTAAATCCAACTGTACCAGTAGAGAGGATTTATCATTACCATTCCAGTGATATGAAACATGAATGGTTATTCCTTCTCAATCAGGAATTGCAGGTTAAAGATGTAATAAGGAATTCTCAATGTTAACCTGAGAGGGGGTAGGCCTCACAGTAGTAAAAGTGACTTTGGGAGTTTTGTGCTACCAGGACATGTAAAACCTACAAGTACATGTTCTACCTCTAAGTTACATAGCACCCTGCCCCATGGGCTAACTAGTGCCTTCCTTGGGGGTGACTTATGTGTAATAAAAGGGGTGCTAAGGCTTGGGAAGGAGTTCTAAATACCAAGTCGAAGTGTCAGTCAAACTACATACACAGGCTCTGCAGTGGCAGGACTGAGGCATCTAGATAGATAGATAGATAGATAGATAGATAGATAGATAGATAGATAGATAGATAGATAGATAGCATTGCCACTAGGTAGTCATAGTTAGGACCTTGTGTCTATAGGAAAAACATTTTTTTATTTGCCTATATCTTTGGCATCGCTTGACGAATCTTCACAGAACTTTCCAAAAAAATGTGTAAGTCATGTTTGCTGCCCCCTGCAACATTGGGGATCACCACCTCCCAGGGGCATATGAAAACATCATTACAGGGTGACCCTTTCAGACCCCCTTTAGTCCACCTCCCCAGGGCTAATTGTAGGAGGTGGGCTGTGCAGACTCCCTCAAGGATCCACTGATGGACTGGTGACCGCCACCCACCAGGCCTGCTCCTGCTTTGTCTAAGGTGCCCCGTAGCCAAGCCACAGCAAACACTTTGGGGGTCATTCCGACCCCGGCGGTCAAGGACCAACAGGCTGGCGGTGCCCCGCAGGGCATTCTGACCGCGGCGGTTTGGCCGGTTTTCCGCTGGGATTCCGACCCCCTCACCGCCATCCTGTTCCTGGCGGTTCGCCCGCCAGGAACAGGATGGCGGTGAGGGGTGTCGTGGGGCCCCAGGGGTGTCGTGGGGCCGCCATGGGGGATTCCGACCCCCTCACCGCCATCCTGTTCCTGGCGGTTCGCCCGCCAGGAACAGGATGGCGGTGAGGGGTGTCGTGGGGCCCCTGGGGGCCCCTGCAGTGCCCATGCCAATGGCATGGGCACTGCAGGGGCCCCCGTAACACTTTGCAGACACTGGAATTCGCGACGGGTGCCACTGCACCCGTCGCACATCCTCCACTCCGCCGGCTCCATTCGGAGCCGGCTTCCTCGTGGGGAGGGGTTTCCCGCTGGGCTGGCGGGCGGCCTTCTGGCGGTCGCCCGCCAGCCCAGCGGGAAAGCCAGAATGGCCTCCGGAGCGGCCATATGGCGGCTCCCTCCAGGCGGGCGGCTCCCGCCGCCCGCCGGGGTCAGAATGACCCCCTTTGTTTTTTGACAGTGGGACATGTCAAGTAGGTTCCGCTGTCAAAAACGAAATATTTTATCTCTGTCCCCTGCACGCATGCAGGGAACAGAGATGAAATGCTTCAGCAACCATGGACTGAAGCAATGGTACGGTGAGGGAAGCCTTGAGCTTTCCTCCATGGTACCAGAGAGCCGGTAAAGAGCCTGGGCTTTTTTGTAAAATTTTACAACAAATAAATATACAAATAGGAAGGGACTGTAGGGAAGCCCCTTGAAGGCTCCTTCGCACTCCCAGATTGCCCATAAAGGACTGAAAAAAAATAGTAAAATAAAAGTAATCTATAGCTCATTGTGAAGATCACAGACCTTCACACTGAGTACTCAGGGCCCGAGTCCCGCCAGACTCACTTACTTCGTTTTTTTTTGTTTAATTTTTTAAAGTACAAATTAATTAAATCTTTAAAATGACACTATCTCTCTGTCCCTCACTTTCTTTATCTCTCTCTTTCTGTCAATCTTTCAATCAATTTCTCCCACTCAAACACACACTGGAGGTATCATAAAAAGTTTGAAGGGTGGCGGAGGCCTCCCGCCAAACTCGATCCTCCACTAGGCTGCCTGTTCAGCCTGAACCCTGCCAGACCCATTAAGAGTTCATCGCAGGGCTGGCATGTGGAAACCGCGTTTCCGGTGGAAACCACCATGGAAAGGCTGGCAGATGGGGACTCATAATCCCCCAGTGCCTGCAGCGCTGCCCTGGAGGAATATAACCGCTGGAACCGCCAGGCTGCAGGCTGGCTGCAGCCTGCGGTGTCAGCGGCTGGACTGTTGCGGCTCCGCTATGGTCCTAATAGGGCAGTCGGACCGCCTGTCTGCAGTGGTCCGACTGCCATCAAAAGTTTTGCTGTCTTGAGGCTGTCACACTCGTAATGAACGCCTAAGACTCTTATGCACCCACTCACAGACACACTCACGCACCCACTCACATACCCACTCAGACAGTTACGCACCCACTCACAGACTCATTCAGACTCTCACACACCCACTCACCTACCCACTGACAGCCGAATACACCCACTCACAGACCCACTGACAGCCTCATACAACCACTCACAGACCCTCACAGACACTGACACACCCACTATAACACAGATATATGCACACTCACACCCAGATGCTCTCACAATCACTCTCACCCCGGTATACACCCCCCACACCTATTCTGACACCCTGAGGGGCTGCAGCCAACTTCTGCCTCCCACAGCCAAAGGGCCATGGAGAGAAAGGGGTTGAGTGGGTGGGGGGGTTGGCCACAGGGTCTGGCTGCAGGTCTGGTCTTACAGGTAACCTCTGCTGTGCAAGGGGGAAGGCTGTAAATGGTGTAAGGTTGGGTGCTTATAGAGACTTGGATTTAGGACCTGGCCGCATGCTGTGGTTGGATTAACTCACACACACACATATATATATATATATATATATATATATACTTATATATATATATATATATATATATATATATATATATATATATAAAAATATATATATATATATATGTGTACATATATTGCTATATGTTAAAAAAAAAAACATTGAAATTCACTGGAAAAAAGCAATGGTCGCTTTTTAAATTTAACAAACCATACACATTCAACAGTTATAGTTAGAGCTATCTCAAGTAGCTATAACTCCTGCCCTAAGGTTGCACGCGCCCTCCCCATTTACTGGCACCAATGACATCTTTGCTAAAATCCTTGATAATAGCAATGTAATATGTGCAGTAAAAAAAATTAGGAAAAAACTGTGCATGCCGGGTGTGCGGGTTATAGATACTCAGGGCATGAGTTACAGTTACTTGAGAAAAATCTAACTATTACTGGTGAATTTCTATGATTTGGTATACTTAAAATGTGAGCAGAACTATAACCTCCCTGTAACCTTATATTGTTCTCATAAAACTATCAAACTAGTAGACATTTAGGTGGTCATTATGAACATGGCAGTCTGGACCGCCACGCCGGCGGTGGCGGTCATTACCGCCAACAGCATGGCGGTCCAGACCGCCATATGCTGAACACAGTTTTCAGCCAGTTTACTACCACCCACCGCCAGGCCAAATTCGACTGCCTGGCCGACTGTGGGCACACTCAGGGATTCCTGGTGACATACCCTGCCAGGGAATCCCTAGCAGAAACCATACGGGTGACAGGACTAATCATTCCTGTCACCTGTATGTGACACGCCAGGCCCCTCCCCCCTTTCCACTATACCTACCCTCCCCCAAGACCCTAGAACAGCCCCCACCCCTCACCCCCGAACACTGAAAACCGACCCCCTACCCTTCACCCCCAAAACTCATGTTGGTTCCCCCAACCCGACCCTCACAATCCCCCACCCCCAGCCCTAAATACAGGTCCCCCTAAACCCCACCCATTCACCTACATGCACACACACATACATGCACCCAGACATACATCCCCCCCACACATACACTCACACACAATGCCCTCACCCCTTCCCTCACGGACAGCAGTTACCTCTTCCGTCAAGCTGATCCGGGAGGGAACGGGCTCCCTGGATCCTGCTCTGCCGCCATCGACACCTCTCCATACACCACCACGCCTATAACTGCTTCATTATAGGTGTGGCGGTGTATGGTCCGACATGTCAGTGAGGATGGAGCAGCATCCACTCCAGCCACCGACCACCAGAATGGCGGCCCTCACCGCTATCAATGGCGGTGAGGCTCCATGCATCATTATTTGGCGGGATGCCAGCCACCCCACTGGCGGTCTTCCATTGACCGCCGACACGGTTGGCGATGGGGCATCCCACCCAATTCATAATGAGGGCCTTAGTGTCTACATCACTCTACATATGAACATTTGACCTTTTTCTTGATTCCTCATAATTTTTACTCCTGAATAGATTATTTTTTAATGTCCTGTCAATCAATTATTTCAGTCTCTGACCCTATTATTCATAATACTGATTTCATCATTTCTTTTGTTTTACAACTTGACTCCACTCAACACTCTCTGCGTAGATGGTGTATAAATGTGAATGTTGCTTTAAATGACAATAATAAACCAACATTTTTATCTGCTATACATGATTATTTTACCTTTAATCAAGAAGGTTCTACTTCAGTTATAAATCAATGGGATGCATTCATACATCAGAGGTGCAAACATATTTATTATGACTCAGTATAATTAGTCATTTAACTCCAAATTTAAAGAATTAGACAAGCAAATAGTTAAGTATGAATGTCTGTCTATCTCTTTCATTGATATGTCTTATAAATTACAGCTGCAAAAAAATTGATTATGAATTAAACTCCCCCTTAGGTAAAAGCGGTGGAATTCAAATTTCCAATAATAAAGCTAAATTTTATTTTGGTGCTAACAGATCTGGAAAGCTTTTAGCGACTTATCTGGCTATAAACATGAAATAAATCAAAATAATGCAATTCATGGTTCTAATGGGAAAAACACACAAACAAATTGTTAATGAATCTATTACTCAACTCTACATAGCAATTCTACATCTACGAATACTGATAGTATTGATACATTTTAAGACTTTTGTGGTTTACCTAAAAGTTCTTAATCAATTAGAGATAAAGGGGATTTGCCAATCCCTCTAAAAGAGCCTGAATCAGTCATTAAATCCATTAAATCACGTAAATCCCCTTCACCTGATGATATCCCTGCTGAACTTTATAATGCAATTTCTCCTCATCCACTACCACATCTACTTGAAATATTTTCTAACTTTAGTATTACAGGAACAACCTCTGGATCTTTCACTGAAGAATTAATTATTGTTCAAACTATCATCCTATATCTTTAATTGTTCAAGACTGTAAGCTATATACAAAACTTTTAGCAACCAGAATATCCCCGATTTTTCATACTGTTGTTCATGTTGATCAATCCGTATTTATGAAAATTAGACACTCTGTGAACAACACTACATTATTATTCTATATGATTGAAGCTAGTCTTTTCTCTTCCCTCTGAAGTCCTGGCACTTGATGATGAGAAAGCTTTTGATAAGGTCCATTGGCTTTATTTATTTTGTAACTTGTCGGAATTTAAATATGGCAGTTCATTTATTCGCATGGCATCATCATTATATTGAGGTCCTTCTGCTTTTTATTAGTGGCCACATTTCTAGTACTTTTAACCTTTATAGAGACACCAGACAAGGATGTAACTTATCACAATTTCTTTTTCTTCTGGCTTTTGAACCCTTACTCTCTGTGATCAGAAATTCTATTGAAATTGAAGGTCTTAGTATCACAGATGTTACTATTAAAACTTCAGCCTATGCTGACAATGTGTTGCTATACATTTGTAAACCTGAATTTTTTTTTCCTCTTCTGTTAAACCTAACTCAAACTTACTCTCAGATTTCAGGCTTCAGTTTACACGGTAATAAAACAGATTTTTTTTCCTATGAATGTCCAATGAACCCCAGGTATGCTTCCTAACATGAAACTATATGGCAAAAAGGAAAACTTAAATGTCTTGGTATTATATTTTCTCACACTATTAAATAATCAATTACATTGAATTGTGACTGCAATATTAAACATATTAAATATACATTCCCAACGTAATTCTCTTTACGTCTATCTTGGTTGGGTAAAATTGTTTCTATAAAAACGATTATTCCTCCAAACTTCTTTTTCCTCCTTTTTATGATACCTACCCAACTTCCTCTTCAGTTCTATAAAAATGTAGATAAACTCATATCTAAATTTATTTGTTATAACAAATCTCATAACAGTTATATAAAAAACTAAAGCTTTGCTAAGATTAATGGTGGTTTCCGTTGGCTTGATTTTCTTAAATATCATAAAGAGTTTATTTAAAAAAAAGGTTCTTTCTGGTTTTGTCATACAGATTTCAATAAATCACCATTGTGGCTTCTAATTGAACAATGATTGGTATCACCCTTCCCTTTACCAGCCTTGTTAACTATTTCAATCTATAACATCGTCCTTACATTATCAACCATTCTTAAATCTGCAAAATTAATTTTTAACCTTAAAGTAACCTTTTTGTGTCTCCTATTTCACTTACCTCAAATATGTCATTATGGTATATCCCATAAAATGTGTTCAAACAACAACGTTTTGGCAATCCCAAATGAAGGCTGGTATTTTTTACTTAAAAGATACATATCATAATAACAGTTTTTGCCTTTGATGAATCACAACAACAGTTAATTTTGTCTCCTTGGAAAAGTCCCAAATATGAACTTTTGTAGAATTCCAATCTTGATTTATTTCCTAACAACCTACCGCCAAGTGCCACCAATGATCTAGAAATGTATATTTAAACAGTAGCTGCATCCCCACATACTGTTTCAAAGTTTCATAAAAAATTTAACAATTTTGCAGCACATAATATTATCTCTCTTTCAATGTTTTGGAATAGTGAGCTAGACATACCTGTGTCTCATGATGTATGGAAGAAAATATGGCTAGCTAATATTTCTGGCTAGCTTCCTGTAACTTTATACCGAATCAACACATTAATGCTATTTAATTGTTTACAGACGCCTTTAAAATTATACAGTTCAAAGCATTTAAATTATCCAAATTGTTGGCATTGCAATGTTAATTCTGGTTCTATAACACATATGTTATATGAATGCAATATCATTTCTAAGTTTTGGAAGGAAGTTTGGGGTATTATTACAAAGGTGCTTAAAATTTAAGATATTCTTGCTTATGATATGTTGATTTTTAAATCTATTTCACTTTCTACAAAAATGTCTGATTTAAATGACTAATTACTAGACGTTCTATTATCTGCTGATTTAAAATCAATTACTAGTAATTGGAAAAATGTGTCAGTATTTTCAATCCATTCATAGTGTCATGGTTAATTTTTACTAGACATTGGCCAAATTTAATTTTATTGGGTGTTATTCAGAATACATCTATTTATTTCTTATTCTGGAAAATGATTGTTGATTATATAGCATTATTATATTTATAGATATGTTTTAATAATATCTTACATAATATGTTATGATTTATAAGGTTGAAAACGTCAAATTGGTAGCTCTTTTCTTGGCACTATACTGATATTTAGGTTTTCTGTTCCTTTTTCATTTCTAGTAGCACATCGCAATGTTTAATGTATGGCTACCTTTATCGTAAGACTAATGTTTTGCAATTTTAATATTTAAATTTTTCAGTGCGCTTTCTTGTACGGCCTATCATTCTATCATACAATTCAATAAAACATTTTGAAATAAAAAGAAGCACAATAGATATAGGAAAGTGTGGTATATAGTAGAATTAGAAACAATTAAAGACAAATTAGGATCTCTTGAAAGGCAATGGAGGCATGGGTACACCATGGAGAATAATTATATGTAGAGAAATGGCTCCTAACAAAACAAAGGCCACATTTTCAGAAAGAACCTTAAAAGCTCCAAATATTTCACAAGTGCTGTGTACTGTTATTAAACATAGTCTTAATCTCTAAACAATAGAACATGATGTTGGTTCAGACAAAAAATGCAAAAACTGTAAACAAAGTCAATATATGGGTATCCTTATCAGTAGAGACACAACAAGGCTCAAAGAATGTAATGAATAATTCAAATGTTGATACAATCACAGAATTCAAATATCTAACTGATGAGAATCTTTGTTTGATATTGAAACAATGCTATCTCTTAGGATCTCCATTAACAGCAAAGCTATATAAGAACATGTTCCCCTCACCTCAAAGGGGGGAAAATGGAATTGAAATTGAGACCTAAGGAGAGCCAATGCTTTCTTAGAACAGTCAAATTAGGTTTGAATCAGAATTCGGAAATGCACTATTAGTTACTATAATATAGTCCTGATTAGCAATAAGAACATCTTTTTAGGTGAAACCTCAGTATTGTTGCATTATTCTTTGTTAATTACAGGACCTTAAATTATTCTTAATGTAGCCAACGATCAATAGTGCAAGAAAGAACTTCAAGATTCGTATAATTACTAATATTTCGGCAATACTATATTGATGCCTTTTCACTGAGCATATTATTGTAAATTATTTCACTGGACATGTAAGCACCTGTTTGAATGCTCAAATCGGGCTATGGGTATAATTATACCAGATGTACTTATGATTATGAATATTATATGAGACGGAATAATGGTCTAACAGCGTGAGAATATGTATCACAATGTAAATAACCATACCAAGTGAATGTATGTGATTATGAGTAATATATGCATTACTGGATGGGGATTACATAATGAGAATGAGTATATCTTGGATTATCAAACTTGTGAGAAATAGGGGCCAGATGTAGGTAGCCTTTTGCGCCTTGCAAACGGCGAAAAACGCTGTTTGCGAGGCGCAAAAGGCCTCACGCGATGCAGAAACACATTTTGCGAGTCGGAACCTACTCGCAAAATGTGTTTCCGACTCGCAAATAGGAAGGGGTGTGCCCTTCCTATTTGCGACTGCATCGTGATGTAGAGTTGATTTGTGACCGCGAAAGCGGTTGCAAATCAACTCGCAGTTACCATCCACTTGAAGTGGATGGTAACTCATTCGCAAACGGGAAGGGGTCCCCATGGGACCCCTTCCCCTTTGTGAATGCAAACAAAACTATTTTTTCAGAGCAGGCAGTGGTCCTATGGACCACTGCCTACTCTGAAAAAAACCGAAACAAAAAGGTTTCGGTATTTTTTCTATTTGCAGCTCGTTTTCCTTTAAGGAAAACGGGCTGCAAAGAGAAAAAAAAAAATGCTTTATTGAAAAGCAGTCACCGACACCACCATCCCCATGAGTGCCTAGACTCGCTATGGGGTCGCAAACTGTGACCCACCTCATAAATATTTATGAGGTGGGTCTTTGCGACCCCATAGCGAGTCGCAGAAGGTGTCTGAGACACCTTTCTGCATTCCCTTTTGCGAGTTGCAAATTGCGAGTCGCTGGGACTCACAATTTGCAACTCGCAAAAGGGAACCTTCCTACATCTGGCCCTAGGTCTTTTGAGAAAAACAGGTTTCATAATATTTTGATTTCCATGACAGAACAAAATATTTCTCAAAAATCAAACTATTCTATGGTTATAAAGAATGTATCTGGTTATGTATATTACTTTGTGCTGGTAATGGTGCCATACAATTAATTATTTGAAATAAAGATGTGGAGATTGAATGTGGGTATTCTATAGCAGGTCCATTATTTGGATTACATCCAAATGAACAAATGCTTAACAGATTACATGGATTTATTCTTAGTCACAGATATATATATATTTTGCCTCAGAGCTATGTTATGAATCTAGCATTGCTTCACCCTTTTGTCTAGAAACTGAGACTACAGTATAATTTGGAATAAATGTACTGCTCTGATGTATATTGCTGCACAGTCCTACCCACAGTTACAGTCACTACTGTCACAACCCTCCTATTAACTACTCAGCGCATATTCCACTTCTTACCATTAGACATTTTGTGGGTACACAAGGAACATGCATATATTTCACTCACTTTACATATAATGGAGAGAGCACATTTGGAAGCCTCTCTAAATAATATATAAACAAGTGACTGTTGCCAAAATGTTTATGTTTTTTACAAATATTAACCATTCGGGTGCTCAGGAGGAGGTGGTTATGTCCGCTGCCGTGGCGCTTAAGTGCCAAGAACGTAACCACCTCGTCCTGACATGGGCCATCCTGGCACCCCTTTCCCTGGGCTGGGATGGAAGGGGAATCGCTTCCCCTCCACCTCCACCCCCCCCGACCTCCCTGTGGCGTCTGATGTCGTCAGCACACGATCACGCACTGATCTCATCAGAGGCGGCGCTGACCTTCCTGCGGCGATCATTTCTCCTACGATTACGTGGAGGTGGTGAGAGAGGCATAAAGGAAAGGCCTTTCCTTTCCTTTGATGTCTCTCTCTGCATTTCTGCTGCCCGATCGTGATGCAGTCGGGCAGCAGAAATGCCCACTAGAAACCAGGAATTTTATTCTTTTGTTGTTTACAATAAAGGGGAGAGACCCCTTGGGTAAGGGTCGCTCCCATGGCGGGGGGGGAATTACTTCAAGGCCATTTGGCAGATCAGCCTGTTATAATTAGCATATGAGCAGTGGAGAAGTGTGGCACAATGGTTAGAGCGGCAGACCCTGATGCAGAGATCTTGTCTGGGACCAGGGTTCAATTCCATTGGACCAGATAATTATTTTCTCGGTACCTAATCTAATTAATGGGTCCTACTCTGTAACTCTGGGCAATAGCTTGCTTAATCTCCACAACAGTGCTTGGATTCCTGGCTTCACACTGGGGGTTGCCCATAAGTGGGTGCCTCATCGGGAAAAGCCAGGAGGGGTTCCACAGCAGTAAGTGTACAGCACCTTGAGACCCTAACGGGTGAGTAGTGCGCTATACAAGTGCTTGGTTTTTCCATGATTGGCATATTTGATTTACCTAGTAAGTCTATAGTACAGTACACTAGAGGTGCCCAGTGCCTGCAGATCAAATGCTACTAGTGGGCCTGCAGTACTGGTTGTGCCACCCACATTAGTAGCTCTGTAAACATGGCTCAGATCTGCCACTGCAGTGTCTGTGTTTGCAGTTTGTTTTAAACTGTAAATTCGACTTGGCAAGTGTACCCACTTGCCAGGCCTAAACCTTCCCTTTTCTTACATGTAAGGCACCCCTAAGGTAGGCCCTAGGTAGCCCCAAGGGCAGGGTGCAGTGTATGGTTAAAGTAGAACATATAGTAATGTGTTTTATATGTCCTAACGGTGAAATATTGCTAAATTCGTTTTTCACTGTTGCAAGGCTTGTCCCTCTCATAGGTTAACATGGGGGCTACCTTCAAATATGATTAAAGTGTGGATTCCCTTTGGGAGCGGATAGACATGTGGAGTTTGGGGTCTCTGAGCTCACAATTTTAAAATACATCTGTTAGTAAAGCTGATTTTGATATTGTGTGTTTGAAAATGCCACTTTTAGAAAGTGGGCATTTTCTTGCTTAAACCATTTCTGTGACTCTGAAGAGAGTGATGATTCAGAAATGCTTTTAATAGTTATAGCATTTTGTCCTGGTCTAGATAGTCTTTCTGGGCTAAATGCTTTTAATAGTTATAGCATTTTGTCCTGGTCTAGATAGTTTTTCTGGGCTGTTGGAAGTATATTGCAGAGTTTGATGAATAGCATTCTGTGGATTCCCTGTCTGGGTCAGTTTGACAGTTGGGCTGGTTGCACCTAACACTAGACAGTGACACAGAGGGAGCTGGGGTGTAGTCTGCATTTCCTGATGAGCCATCTGTGCTAGGAGGGAGGGGAGGAGTGGTCACTTACACCTGAAAGGGCTGTGCCTGTCCTCACACAATGCCGTCTCCGACCCCCTGGTGAGTGTCTGGGGCCTGGCCTGGAAAAGGCAGGATTTCACATTCAAAAGAGACTTTACTTTGAAGTAGGCCTACTTCAAAGGAGAAATTGGGTATAAGAAGGGCATCCAATACCACAGACTTTAGATCACTTCTGGACATCAAGAGGAGCCTCTGCCTGGAGAAGAGCTGAAGAGCAGAGGAGAAGTACTTCCCTGCCTGTGACTGTGCTTTGGGGAGCTATCCTGCAGTTGTTGCTTCTGCCAGAGTAAGAGGGCAAAGACTGGACTTTGTGTGCCTTCCATCTTGTGAAGAAATCGCCAAGGGCTTGATTTAGAGCTTGCCTCCTGTTGTTTGAAGTCTCAGGGACAGCAAAGACATCTCTCTGCCAGCACCTGGAGTCTCTGGAGAGACTCCTGCTCTGACAAGTGGTGCCCTATCCAGTCCCTGGGCCCTTGAAAGGAAAGCTGGTTGAAATCCAAGGAAATTGACTTCGGATGACTTTGGACCGACACCACTGCTGAATCCGGTGACGCCGCCTGCAACCCACTACGTGATCTTTGCTGGAACGTGACGACCTTCGCAGGCCCAACGCCGCTGCAGCCCCACTGAAGTCCGCGACTCCGTGGAAGTCGCCGCACCACGTCATGACCAACTCCGCTCGAAGTGCGCGGATTCAACGTTTCGCACAGACACCGTGATCCCCGACTTCGCACATCAACTTGTTTTCACTCTTCACCAAAGGTACTGTACTTGGGGGTCTACGCGACTCCGTGTCCGTCGCCGCTCATGTCGGCTTGTTGGGAACGACTCCATCATGACACCATGTTAACACCTCATCGAAGCATTTTGTGTTTCTAAGCTCTACTTTTGAGTTTAATATTTAAAAATGTATAACTTGACTTGTGTATGTCGGATTTTTGTCGTTTTGGTCTTGTTTTGTTTAGATAAATATTTCCTATTTTTCTAAACTGGTGTTGTGTCATTTTGTAGTGTTTTCATTAAGTTACTGTGTGTGTTGGTACAAATACTTTACACCTAGCTAACTCTGAGGTTAAGCCTACTGCTCTGCCAAGCTACCAAGGGGGTAAGCAGGGGTTAGCTGAGGGTGATTGTCTTTTACCCTGACTAGAGTGAGGGTCCTTGCTTGAACTGGGTAACCTGACTGTCAACCAAAGACCCCATTTCTAACAGTTCCTCTATAATTTATTATTTGATTGCAATTGTTTCCTCGATTGATTGAGTACTGGAAGGTTGCTGGAGGTGTATACTGGATATAACTTCACACTAGGGTACCTTCGATTTCCCTTTCTTTACCTGGTGTAGCTCCAAAGTTGTGCTTGTTAAATGTTCTCAGTCATTTCTGTTTGTTTTTTGTAGATGTACAAAGTCAATATTGCCTGATCCGGTGGTTAGCCTTGCTTTAAGGTTCGACATATCTGTACCATCCATTGTTACTGAGTTAAACATCTGTAGGTCTGCACCATTTTTAACTCAAACACTTTCCAGTGCCTTCAAGCCCTGCATTGGGAGAGGGGGGCGCTGGACATCGTCGGCGGTGATTCTGATTTCATTTGTCTGTGTTATTTGATTAAACAGCCATCTTGGACAGTTCATGTTTGCCATTTAGACTGTAATTGCTCAGGGCGAGATTTTCTTGAGAAGACTCACCATTGATTGCACAATATCTGCCATGTTTGCAAGCCTGTTGAGCATCGGTGCACATTGAGACACTACATTGGCTATTATGGCATCTTTCTGTGCACAAAGTATTAGTGAATTTAATTTGACAATTTTCTATCAATCGAAGCAAATGAGCGTTCAGCTTTTATCTGGCGTTTTATGTATTTTTCCATAATGTGTCTTTGTATTGATAGAGCCGCTATCATCACATTTAATGCAGCTAACATCTCATTCTAGGCAGATGATTCGTCTTTATTTTCCGGGCCCCTAGCATTTTCAATAATTTCATCCCGCTCTATTGAGAATAGGTACTCTTGTACACTGAAATTCAAGCAAATCCTGATCTGGTATTTGATATAGACTCTAGTCAGGGGCATAATTGATGTCCTTAAGGTAATCATTGTACTCAGTTCCATTTTGAGGTACGTGTTTCCTATTTATTGGAAACGGTGGAGGTGCTAGATCAAGGGAGACATTCCTAACATTTTGATCAGTGGTAGCAGCAGTTTTTGTCTTCCATAGAGACTGAGTATTGATTTGATTAGCCAGTTATGACACCATAGTTTAGGTGTGTGCATTAGGGCATGACCTTATGTAATCTATATAAACACTATTCATTCAGTATAGAAGTTTTTTCTTCATTTTGTTTTAATTTTCTTTTGGTTTGTACTTGCTGATTTAACCACTCTTTATACTTTGCCTGCTTTGTCAGCTTGTCTGCATATCTTCTTTTGTGCAACCTTGCATACGAGGTGCCTTTCTATTGGGCAACCATTTCGGTAAGATTTGGTTTATCAGATGGCAAGAGGTCAAATTTTGCTTTTAAAGGTGATTGATAAGAATTGGTTTCTGGGGAATTGAGTTTACAACTGTTCGTTTTAATTCACTGCATCTACTACCTTCACTGTTCTTAATGATTATATCAGATAAACAGTAAATATTATCAGTGTGAACATCTACTAACATGCAGTTTTTCTCAATTCTCGGCTCATTGGTTCACTGACAGGCCATGCTGTGTGGCAATGGTGACTATGCAAACATTAGCACTGGCGAAAAGGAAGCAGAGTGCTTGGATCCAATGTTATTCCACTCGGCCTGACATCGTTGTTGCCACCTGTTGCCCTCCACAGTCACCACAAAGCATTAGAACGCCAAGAGAGGGCTGCCACACCACCAAGCCTTTGGGAAGGACAAAGCGGGCAATGGGGGTATAGTCGTGTCCCAAACAGTAGCAATGTTATAACACAAGTTCGACCCCTAGACAAGATAGAAGCTCATTTCCGTCCTAGGGCCAGGAAGAAACATATTCTGTTGAAAAGTTTGCAAGAAAAGACGGTTAGAAACTAATAAACATCCATCCATCTTTGTTTCTGTAGATTGAAAAATGTCCATAGCAGTTAATAAAAAGGATGTATTCTGAACCCCGAATCACCTGGAATCTGTTTCTGCCTTAAACAAGATTGTTAGTGTTCTCATGATAGAATTAGATTTTTCTACTGCTATCCCATCTCTACCATATCTGTTAGAACTCATTTTCATCATCCTGGGGTCATCTACTCTAAAACATGCACTCGAGGTACAAAGGACTTGCACATCAGTTATTTTTGCTGCAATTTAGCAACGATATCCTTAGACTGTTTTGCAGAAAATCTTAGAACTACTGCAAATCGTCACACGCATTTTGATCAAAAATGCCTAAAAGCAAGTGCTGAGCAGTGGCGGCAGAAGCAGCAAAAATAAGGGCGAAAGAATGAAACACAGGCTGCACAAGCTTTACCAAGTTTAAGGAGACATAATGACAATACTTCTTTATCTTCCACGAAGATCTAGTGATCACTCAATCCAATTCCTCTTAAAGTGGATCAGCTGCAGCATAGGTCCAATGTCCAGACATTTCAGAGTACTTGCAAGAACGTTTTTCAATAGAGGCACTGGAAGCAAAGGATCCACAACAGAAACCATTTTTCAGTACGAAGTGAATTTTTAAAAAAGCAGGAGAAGGTGACCAGATCCCAGGTTGCAGTGGGATGCAAATGATTCAAGATACCACTCGCCCCTTAAATGCTATATATTGCGACATGATAAATGAAGCAGGACATGACTCAGGGCATGGTCCCGAATCCTCATCAGTATAGTGGCATTATTATGGATATAAGTGAATCTGCAATAAACGGCATCTTGAAGTTTTCATCCAAAGTTGCTGGTTTAATTATTTCTGTGAGTTTTTCCTTCTGCTTGTATACCACGCATGCATACAGTAAAGTGAAGTCAATTTAGTATACACATTTAGAAGGAGGCATCAGACACTCAGTAGTAAAGGATAAATGTCATCTTAAAGCTGTCAACCTGCTCTCCTAGATGGGATTGACAAGGATTCTGCTTTTCCAGCCTTCCTTGCAGCTTTTTGGCAACACATTTGAGTTCTCTGACTGAGAAGCCATTCAAATGCAGTTTAATATTTCAGTGCTTGTCCAGATTTGTAATAAGGACTTAAAATTAAGGAATCAAGCCTTGTGTCAGAAGATTTCATTAGGCAATATTTCCTCTAAACTAAGAACATCTTGAGAATAAATCACCTATCAATTTTACAAAATATGTTTTGCTCTTTCCACTACCTGTCTAAACTAGGCAAATAAAGTAAAGTGTATAAAGCTGTAGTCTAATTGGAGAGTAAAGCTAGAGAGAAACAGTGGGAATGACCACTCACTTAGGACATGATTTAGAGTTTGGCATACGGACTACTCCATAACAAACATGGCGGCTATCTAGTCCATCTTATTACAAGTGCCATTAACTGATAATTCACTTGTAGCAAGTTGAACAGTATATCCACCATGCTTGTGATGGAGTAGTCCATCCACCAAATTCTAAATCAGGTCCTAAATCTCCTGAATCATCCTCAAAAGGGTAACATTGTTTTTAACAAATATGGTATTAATATTATGTTCACTTGGACAGTTATAAACTGACCCATCAGTAATAACCTTCATGTCTTCATGGCTCATGAGGCTTAAAAAAAGACAAATTTGCTCAACACTCTTTTAGTGCTAGTAAACGTATTGTTACCGTGTCATACACAAAACAACCTTGTGCTAGCTTTCTTTTGTTCTAGCCAAGATTTCTTCTTGGCTGAAAACATACATTTAATGGTTCGAAAATAATCTAGTGATTGCTCACGAAGCACACCCAGTTCAGATTGTGTTGGACCAATCAATGAGCTATCTTTGAAGTATCAATTTTTATAGTTGCCCATAAAAAGCAGATTGAAGTAGATCATATTTTTAATGAAACTTGTCTCAAATCTGCTGATTGTTTGGTTGCAAGGATCAACAGTCAGCTGAGATATTTTAAGCCACAAATAAAAAATAAATCAATAGAGGGATGATAATCTTGATGGGAAAGGCAGGGTTCATCCTTACGTTTTAGAAGAGAGAGAAGTTAATTACCCAATTACAGAAAATATTCAACCATATATTGTTTAACACTTTGCTGTCTTCATATCTCAGATTTTAATTTCAATAGGTATGTAATCATTTACATCAGCAAAACACAACTTGGAAACAATGACGATTTTAGATAGTGGTTCCCACAATTCAGGCCAAGGACCTTATTGTTTAAATGATTACTACTAACAAAATATATTGTGAAAAAGTAGATTTTTTTTTCGGAGACGAGCAAAACGCAACGTTTGACAATTTTTAAAAATGCTGAAGGTTGCATTTATTTTATATTAAAATGTTCGGGATGGACATGGATTTCAAATTACAATGTGTAGTTTTAATGCTTCTGGCCCAAATAGTTCTTCATTAGGAGGGTCCAGTTGGTCTCAATATTTTTTGCCTAGGTTACTGGATCCATCATGACACTTAACATATGTACGTCGTGTGAAAGGTCAAGGACCCAAGATTATTTTTATGGGGTGTGCCAAGGTACGTTATCGGTCCTAGAGTTTAATGGAAGAACTAATAAGAAATCATTTCTGGAGTCGCACTGGGTCTGTATATATGGCAAATCGTGTTTTCCATTTTGCTACTGAAAAGATCAGTAATTCAGTTTTTTCAAATGTAGTGGCCTCTGCAGAAGTGATCGTTAGTCACAGGGACACATACATAGGTGACATAAAAATGGCCCCGAGACAGATGACGAAGTTGTTAATTTTTATATGTCCAGTGATAACCCTACTACCAGGATTTATCAAGCTTCAAGATGCAGTACATCACGGAAATAAAATATATATAAAGCGGTACACATCTGCAGTTCCAGGATTTCAACTGCATGTGTAAAATGTACCAATACATTAAAACAGTGCAAAATCGATATTAAATGGGATTTAAAAAATAGCAATGGCGGCAGCCATCACCAGTGACTCCCTAAAAATGCAATTTCAGGCAAATTTGTAAAAATTCAGCCTTTGCATAGAGTTAATGGTGTCTTGCAGCTCATTCCACAGAGTGGCACTTGTATCCTTCAAATACTTGTTTCAACACCACCTACCTATGCAGAATGTTTGACCAAATTTATCGAAAAGCCCTCATCCGTTTGCTAATGGTTAAATACACGGGCACATTTTCAGGTGGTGCCTGGGAATCACCTACCATAATATACAAAGTACTTTCCGCTTGCCCTATGCTTCCACATGTGGTGATTACATTTTATTGGTGGTTAGATATCAAGATTTTTCACTTTAGCCTAATTTGAACATTTTCTCGATTGTGCACGTGATGCAGAAAATGTTGAACTATACAGCTGAGTAATACAACAGTTTGTTAGATGCAGCTGCTCGTACAAGCGCTTTCTATGGCATACTCCCTATAAAAATCCAGTTTAAGAAGATGAAAGTGAGCTATCTTCTGACTGCTGCTACCTGAGGGGACCAGGAAAACATTGTATAATCGCCCTCGAATTCTGGACTACAGTAGCTGAGGCATGTATTGGTCCTAACACATATGGCCAAACTAACAGAGATCAACTAGTCGGTAATTGGCCTAGCATCAACATTTCCAATTTACTAATGCTTAAACAAAACTCATCAGTCATGTTGGTAAGAACATATTGGTAAGATTTTTTTGGCAATGGATAGTTTATGGAATTCCACAATATATAGGTGTTCTCGGCATACAGCTGACACCAAAAGACGCTGGCCATTGTAAACTTTATCAGGAGACCCACATAGGTATTAAATAGGAGTGGTGATAGGTTTGACCACATTCTGTTGTATAAGCTCTACACATAAATTAGTCTAAATTAATCTGTCACGAATGTTGTGCAAATAATCTGTTAGATAAGATTAAAACCAGTCTACAGTCCTACGAATCGTTCTTGTAACTCCCTCTCTTCTAGTTCAGCTTCCTCAACTTCAAGAGCATTTGGTAAGTGGAAAAATAGAATCAATGTTGACAATAGTGTAAAGTTGGATAGGTCCTAAAAAGCAGGAATGCTAACGTTGGACCTGGCCCTTTTTACAGTGACATCCCCAAACCTTTTGCCGTCTTCCTCCTTTTTTTCTGTCCTTCTTTTTGTTGGCTTTAGGACTCTGAACACTTTGACATGCTGATCAATGCTTAAGTGCTTGTGCTCTCCCTTCTAAACTTGGTATGATTGGCTTACCCCTGATTGGTACATTTAATGTAACTGTAAGTCCCTTGTATATTGATAACCCCCCCTCCCCCCACACCCAGGACCTGTAAAGTAAATGCTACTAGTGGGCCTGCAGCACAGCTTGCACCATTCACAGCAGTTCCCTTGGAAACCTCTCTCAGGCCTGGTGCTGCAGGACCTGCGTGCGCTATTTACTGCAAGAGTGGCTTGGCAACTAAATTGCTAGCCAGGCCTGGAACTCCCCTTTTACTTCATATGTCACCCCTCAGGTAGGCCGTAGGTAGCCATGTGGGCAGGGTGCTGTGTAGGTAAGAGGTAGGACATGTGCCTTGTTTTGCGGCCTGTCCTACTAGTGACAAACAGCCCATTTCGTTTCTCACTTCTGTAACTGCCTCTCTGTCATAGGCTTTCATTGAAAATTCACTTTCAAATGGTTGAGTGATATTTTCTGATCTAAGAAGGGTAGCGTGTGCATGTTTGGTATAGTTAGAATGGAAGTGAAAAATGCTGCTTATTGGTGTAAGTGGATATTTTATTACCATTGTAGAAATGCCACTTTTAGAAAGTGGACATTTCACAGTGCTTATAGCCCTGGTGCTTTTTCAGTCTGACTCCAATCCCCGCCTGGGATCAAGTGATAGCTGGGCTTTGTGCATACTTTCCAGACTGCTATCACACAGGAAGGGTGGAGGTGTAATAGCAGTACAACTGCATACTGAGTGGTCTTCCTGGGCTAAGAGAGGTAGAGGTGAGGGGCACTTACATTTGTATAGGCTGTGTCCTGCTCTGACTCAATGGGCTTATCTACCCCCTACTGATGTCTGGAGCCAGTGTGGAGGAGAACGGGCATTCCTGGAACTGGTTAGAGCTGTTTGGAACTTTCTTCCCTCTTCGAGAGGCTGGGCAAAAGGAGTATAAATATGGGGGTTGTTTCCCATGTTGTTTAACAAAGAACAGAGACACTGATAGACTGGACACTACATGCTGCTGAAGGGACTTGCCAGGAAGCGCCTTGGGACTGCTGTGCTGTTGGACTGATCTTTGGCCTGCTAGGTCACT
Source organism: Pleurodeles waltl (assembly GCF_031143425.1). Taxonomy (NCBI): domain Eukaryota; kingdom Metazoa; phylum Chordata; class Amphibia; order Caudata; family Salamandridae; genus Pleurodeles; species Pleurodeles waltl. The sequence continues at coordinate 837,381,692 of NC_090450.1, read as the reverse complement.
AGAAGAACTATCTCTGCTTTTCTCTGGAACCTTGTGCTGGCTTGCTTGGCTGAGTCCTGCAGTGCTGTGCCACTACAGTTGTCTCCAGGGGCTAGATGGTGTGCCCCCCACTCCCTCGCATTTCTGTTGTTGTACTGCAGCTGGGCATGAGTGGAATGTCCCTTGCCATGGGGAAATACGTGGAGAGTGCCTCATTCTTTCATTGCAGCCTGGTAAGAGCCCTTGCTACCAGGAGAATGTGTAGCATTTCACTCCTTGGCCCCAGCGCATGGAAGAATGCTTTATTGTTTTTCTTTCTGCTGCAAGGCGCAAGGAAGCACCCCCGTCACCCTGTCTGTGCCCCTCCAAAGCAGGCAGGTTGTGAGGAGCTGTGGAGCTACCACAGACAAGAATACTCCATGTGGTGCCCCTGGGGCACAAGTGGGCACTTGTTTTTGCTAAGGAATCACTGACACAGCCTGAGCCCCCAAAGCAAAGGCAGGCGGCTCACCCGAGACACCGGGGTTCAAGAAGAACGAGGATTCTCATTGGCACCAAGAAGATGGGAAGGCTCAGTGTCACGGTGGGGCGGGGGTCCCGAGCCAGGAGGCTCATCCCACCAGGCTGCAATGCTGTAAGAGAAGACCCTCCAAGAATGCAGGAAGCAGTGTGAGCACCTTGTCCTGGCGGACAAGGCCAGGTCACCTCCTTTCAAGGTTAGCTACCTTCCTTGTCGCCTCTCCCCCCAGAAGCACCGGAGGCCACGGGGATTTTTGTTTGTGGAGGGTAAGCCCAGTCCTGGCATATTCTTTTTCTTTTGGCGATAATAATATAGGGCTGGCAGGACAGGAAGGATACCCTCGATGGAGGTCGCGTGCCTGCCCAGCCTCCTGGGGAACTACCGTGAACCCTATGAAGGAAGTGGCCAGCCACTGTAACCTCCGTGTGTGAGGTGTCTTGGTTGAAATCTGTCCTGATTACCATATTTCATGCAGAAGAAGCGCAGATGAGCTGTGGTCCTCTTGTAAGAGGGATCGTGGGGTGATTACCTTTCTGCTTTGTTCTCTATTACCAGGATATGTTTTTATTCACCTCCAGTACTTTTCCTGAAGTTCAGGACTTGACGTTCAGGGATATATCATTCTTGCCTTGTTTGGTGGTGCACATATTTCCAGGGCCTAGATGATCTGTGCTATGAAGGGTGGGTTTTGTTTTGTATGATTTATGCCATATGGGAATGTTTCATGCTATGCACGTATTTGGTGATAATGATGACCTGACAATTGCTGGTGTTGCAGAATACTAGTAGTCTATGTACCTACCTGACAATGGCTTGCTTAGCAGAGTACTAGTAACCTATGTTTTGATCTGACAACTGCTTGTGTAGCAGGGCAGTACAGATACATGTTGTTTTTGGTCTAATGATGTTTGGTGCAATACCGTTTATTTTATATAACTTGTTGCAGAGTTTTCTTTGTGGTGTATTTATGGTGTAACTAGTGTTGTGTGTGTTTTGCAAATGATTTATGCATTGCCTCTGGGATAAACTTGACTTCTCATGTCAAGCTACCAAGGAGGTAAGCAGGGGTTTTGTAGCTCTTTTGCTCTGACTAAAGTGGTGGTCCCTGCATGGCTGAGGTGCCTACCCCAGCCAACCAGGAACCCCATTTCTAACAGCTAATGAATGCACATTGCTGATGACCCTAAACTCTGGATTGAACTTAAACCATGAGGGCAAATGAGCAGTAGAAGATCCTTCAAGGTACATACATTCTTGAAGTAAAGAAAAACATTTATATTTTATTTCCTAGGATGATACAATGGGGCATATTTACAAGGAGTTTGCGCCACTTCTGAATCATTTTTTTGATGTAGCAGAGGTGCATTCAGTGCTTCTTATATATAAAGTGACTTATTAGGCTTAATTCGTCACTTTCCTCTGTTCTGAGTTGTTTTTTTACCTGTGCTACAACCAGCTGTGTCAGATAATGTTAAGCATGTGCAGGATAGGCGATCCATCTTAAAATCTAACGCAGAACTGATGCATCCATATCTACAAGTTTATGGGAAAGTGTTGCATTGTTGGCAAATGACATGTAGAGTCCAAAATGCATTAACATTCTTGCACATCGGCAACCCAGGCATAAAAATGACACATAAGCAGAACATACCCAAAGCACTTTGGCAAGTTCAACTACTGCATTGAGCTACTCATACTGCAGCTCAAAGCAGGAAGAAGACGACCACCACCTCTACCATCACCATGGAGGCAGAGCAGGGAAGGAGCAGACACACCGGCAGAGGGCTATGCTACCCTTATTGACCTCAGGGAAGAGGAGGTCATCACCTATTACAGGCTCAGAAGGGAGTTCATTGTCCTGGACCAGATTGTACCAAGGCTGCAGAAAACATGCCAGAGTTGCACCAACATCCATTAGCTATCCTTGTCTGCATTTCTCCCCTTCATCCTTGATGCCACCATAAACCTCACACACCACTACCTCATGTTTCCCAACACACAGCAGAAACAACTTGAAAACAAGCAGGACATCTATGTCATTGCTGAATTTTCACATGTTGGGGGCAATGGACTGCACTATTGTGCAACCAGTGCCTCTTCCTGGTACATCCCACCTGTACCATAATCAGGAGCACACATATTCCATTAAGGTGCAAGGAATAGTGGACCATCTGCGGATGTTCAGGAATGTGCTGGCAAAGTACTTTGGAAGTGCTCATAATGCACACATCTTCAGACATTTTGGGGGTCAACGACCACGAGAGCACCGCCAACAGGCTGGCGGTGCTCTCAAGGGCATTCTGACCGCGGCGGTTTGGCCGCGGTCAGAAAGGGAAAACCGGCGGTCTCCCGCCGGTTTTCCGCTGCCCTCAGGAATCCTCCATGGGGATTCCGACACCCCATACCGCCATCCTGTTCCTGGCGGTTCGCCCGCCAGGAACAGGATGGCGGTATGGGGTGTCGTGGGGCCCCTGGGGGCCCCTGCAGTGCCCATGCCAATGGCATGGGCACTGCAGGGGCCCCCGTAAGAGGGCCCCACAAAGAATTTCAGTGTCTGCTTAGCAGACACTGAAATTCGCGACGGGTGCAACTGCACCCGTCGCACCTTCCCACTCCGCCGGCTCCATTTGGAGCCGGCTTCCTCGTGGGAAGGGGTTTCCCGCTGGGCTGGCGGGCGGCCTTCTGGCGGTCGCCCGCCAGGCCAGCGGGAAACACAGAATCACTGCGGCGGTCTTCGGACCGCGGAGCGGTGTTCTGGAGGGGGAACTCTGGCGGGCGGCCTCCGCCGCCCGCCAGAGTTAGAATGACCCCCTTAATCATAGACTAGCGCTTCCAGAATGGGAGATAGGGGAATGGCCTACTGGTTGGTAAGTATATGTAAAGCACATGACCGACCTCATGACAGTAAAGTAGCTTTGATAACATAGGCATATTCGTATGTGGGTGAATGAGACAGTGCATATGTAGCAGGTGTGAGCCTCATACTTGTACCATACTACATGACACATATGCAAAACAACCCTCCAAGTCACAAATGTTGAGACCTGCTAAACTAGTGTGGGCCACATGCGCAAGAGGCCTGCGCTGCTGGAGTATCAATGTCTATGATGCTCTCGATGAACAGGTCTCTCAGTAGTAACTATGAGGCAACACAAAGTCGCCCTGCATGCCTTTGCATGGCCTCATAGATATGAAGTAAGGCAAGGCAATGCAGAGCCCTTTGTCCCCTTCTCTAAGTCAAGGATGTGTTCCATGAGCTTTGCGGTGAGTTTCCCATACAACACCAATGGGTTTTGACACAATCCCAGATTTACAAGGATCTGTAAACCTGGAAATGTATCAAAACTGTGAGGCCTAATGGGGAAAAATAGCTTTATTTTCTTCTTCATTTCCTCTTTCTATGTGTACTGCAGTATGCAATACACATAGAAAAAAGAAAAAGCCTTGATTTATTGTGTTATCAGGAAGGTGTCCTTTACTGCATAAAAACACTTGATCCAGCATCGCTGACACACTGCATCATGGTGCAAGGATACCTATATTTGCACGAGTCACCGAACCATAATCTTGAGCATGCAGAAGAAACATAAATATGGCACATTTTATTAATATGGCACATTCCTGCCATTTCCTTTTGATGAAGCTGGGCAGCTAAGGGCCTAATTCTGAGTCTGACGGGCGGCGGAGGCCGCCCGCCAGACTTCCCCCCTCCGAAATACCGCTCCGCGGTCGAAAGACCGCGGAGGGTATTCCGAGTTTTCCCCTGGGCTGGCGGGCGGTCTTCGCAAGACCGCCCGCCAGCCCAGGGGAAAACTCCCTTCCCACGATGACGCCGGCTCGTAATAGAGCCGGCGGAGTGGGAAGGTGCGACGGGTGCAGTTGCACCCGTCGCGTATTTCAGTGTCTGCTTTGCAGACACTGAAATACTTTTAGGGGCCCTCTTACGGGGGCCCCTGCCGTGCCCATGCCATAGGCATGGGCACGGCAGGGGCCCCCAGGGGCCCCGTGACTCCCCCTCCCGCCATCCGGTTCCCGGCGGGAGAACCGCCAGGAACTGGATGGCGGGAGGGGGAGTCGGAATCCTCCATGGCTGCGGAGCGCGCTCCGCAGCCATGGAGGATTCCTACGAGCGGCGGAAAGTCAGCGGGAGACCGCTGGCTTTCCGCGTCTGACCGCGGCTAAACCGCCACGGTCAGAATGCTCGTAGGAGCACCGCCAGCCTGTTGGTGGTGCTCCCGTGGTCGGTGGCCCTGGCGGCCACCGACCGCCAGGGTCGGAATGACCCGCTAAGTGTCTTCCTATGCTGCCCTGCAACAACAACTCATTAATGAGGCACTGTGTGTGTCTCAAAATGGTGGAAAGATCCTCAGCAAAGCAGCACTATGTAAAATGCTGTGCTACAACACCATGTTGAAGGAAGGGCCACCATTTCTGTTGTCCACAGGTAACTATCATTTTCATGAGGCATGGCATGTATCCAATACCTGGGAAACTGAGAAAGTGTTACATTTTTGTCCCGCTTCAGGTCATGTGTATCATGGAAAATGACATTAGTCATAATATAGACACCTGCCATCCTATGTGCGGTCCATTTTGTGCCACACAGACCTACTCTATTAGTCGTCCAAGGGTTCAAACTGCGTAGCAGAGTAGACTTTCATCCACAAAATACATCTCATAGGACAGGCAGCCACACATTCATAATTGTCTTGGTGCAATGTTCCCCATTGTCTGCCTGTGCATGCTGCAAACCCAGGACACTGCATAATGTTAAAACACTGCCATCAATCAGTGAGGCAGTGCAGTTTTGACAGTTTACCAGTTGCACTGTCCAGCACCCTCTAATCTGTCCATTTGCAGTAGCTAATGAACATCAGTGACTACTACTGTCAAATTCAAATATGTGTGAATAAATGGGACAATGTCATCTGCACTGGCTACATTTGAAAAATCAGACATGTTGCACTTCAGAAATGCCAATAGTAGTCCAAAACAAACACAATAAAGAAGTGTGAGAAAAGTGTGTCCTCAATGGCTAACTGATACGCCATACCAGTAAAGATTCACCAGTATTACAAATAGTAAGTGTATCACACAGGCCAATTGGTAAAAATGGGGTCTCTAGCTGGCAGTCGATTTGCACCTGTCCAAGTAGGAACCCTCACTGTAGTCAGGATAAGGGAGATACCTGCTCAGATAACCCCTGCTCACCCCCTTGGTAGCTTGGCATGAACAGTCAGGATTATCTCAGAAGCAATGTGTAAAGCATTTGCACATAACAGACATTAACACAGTGAAAACACTACAAAAGGACACCACCAGTTTTAGAAAAATAGTCAATATTTATCTATTCAAAACAAGACCAAATACGATTAAAATCCAACATACAATGATAAAAATATGAATTCTGCAAGATTTAGTCAAAAATAAAGTTCCTTGAAGTCAACAGTTCCACCTGGGGCTATCACAGTGTTGTGATCAACAAAACCAACAGTTCAGGCCGGCCACAGCGTTGCGGGCGAGCTACGGTGTCCAAAAGACCCGCAAACAGTACCTTGGATTTGAAGGACATTGTGATCCTCGCGGTGATCTCCGAAGAGTGGTGTCACTGATATTGCGGTGTCGCTTCCAGAGTCAGTGCAGGGGTCGTCGGGTACTTGAAGTCACATGTGTTGCAGATCGAACTCCGGGCTGATGAAGTCAGGAGCACTGGCATGGATGGCGTTGGGGCTGAGTTGCAAAGCGGGATGATGCGACGTGCGGTGCCCACAGGTCTCGGTGCAGGCAGCGACTCGGTGACAGCTTCCAGCTGCGTCAGTGAGACCAAGGCTGCGGTGTGAAGCATGGCGGTGCAATGTGTGGTGTCCACAGGTCACGGTGCAGGCAGCGGCGTCGTTGTTGCAGAAGCGCTGTCATCGGTAGGCCCAAGCCAGCAGTGCCGGATGGGGCGGTGCTTCGTGACCCTCACGGGTGGTGTCTACAGGCCAGGGTGCAGGCAGCTATGCCTGGTGACGACACTAGAGTTGATGGTGCTGGCATCCGTGGTCCAGGGCTGCGATGTGGGACGCTTCTTTGTGCTCCTCACGAGCAGTGTCCACAAGCCACAGTGCAGGCAGAGGTGCCAGTGTCAGCAGGAGCGTCGCTGTCGGGGAGGCCAGGCTGCAGTGTGAGCAGGCGATGCCGGAGTATAGGGCCCATAGTTCGCAGTGCGAGCAACAGCTCGGTGAAGTCTTCTGATGATGGCGTCAGTGACGCCAGCGTCATGGTGCGAAGCAGGGCAATGCGACTCCGTGCAGCATCAGCAGGTCATGGTGCAGGCCGGCAGCATCATTGGTGGCGTCGCAATGGTTTCTCCTTTTGAGCAGCACAAAACACACAGTTCTGAGTGCTGCAGGTCGAGGAAACTGAAGTCTGTGGTGTCCCTGAGACTTCTAACAGGAGGCAAGCTCTACTCCAAGCCCTTGGAGAACTTTCTCAAGCAGGACACAAAGCAAAGTTCACCCTTTCCACTTTTCTAAGGAAGAAGCAGCAACTGCAGGCCAGTCCAGCAAAGCAACACAGCAAAAGGATAGTACTCCTCCTCCAGCTCTTCAGCTCTTCTCCTTTGAAGAGGTTCCTCTTGATTCCAGAAAGATTCTAAAAGTCTTCTTCTTATACCCCTTTCTGCCTTTGTAGTTGGCAAACTTCAAAGCAAAGTCTCAAGTGTTTGCCAGATCCTTCCTTGTCCAGGCCAGGCCTCAGACACACAGCAGGGGGTCGGAGATTGCATTGTGTGAGGGCAGCCACAGTCCTTTCAGGTGGGAACGACCACTCCTTCCTCCCCTCTAGCTCAGATTGCTCATCAGGGTATGCAGGCTACACCCCACCCCCTTTTGTGTCACTGTCTAGAGAGGTGAAAAACAGCCCAACCATCAAACTGATCCAGACAGACAATCCACAAACAGGCTGTCACAGAATGGTTTAAGCAAGAAAATGCCTACTTTCTGAAAGTGGCATTTTCAAAAAGACAATTTAAGAACCAACTTCGCTAAAAAATGTATTTTTAAATTGTGAGTTTAGAGACCCTAAACTCCACATCTTCATCTGCTCTCAAAGTGAATCTGCCCTTTAAGGATATTTAAAGGTGTCCCCATGTTAACCTATAAGAGAGTTAGGCCTTGCACAGTGAAAACGGAATTTGGCAGTATTTGACTGTTATAAAACACACTAGTATATGTCCTACCTTAAACATGCACTGCACCCTGCCCCTGGGCTACCTAGGGCCTATCTTAGGGGTGCCTGATGTAGTAAAAGGGGAGTTTTAGGCCTGGCAAGTGGGTACACTTGCCAAGTCGAATTGGCAGTTTAAAACTGCACATACAGACACTGCAGTGGCAGGTCTGTACCTTGATTACAGGGGTACTAATGTGGGTGGCACAACCAGTACTGCAGGCCCACTAGTAGTATTTGATTTACAGGCCCTGGGAACCTCTAGTGCACTTTACTAGGGACTTACCAGTTAATCAAATATTTGAATCATGGATAAACCAATCAACAGTACAATTTCAATAGGGCGCACTTACACTTTAGCACTGATTAGCAGTGGTAAAGTGCGCAGAGACAATAAACCAGCAAAAACAGAGTCCAGTACACCATAAAACCAGGATGTCAGAAGACAAAAAGACAAGGGAGACACGCCCAAAAGGTGCCTGGTCTAACACCAATATTTATGTATGTGTAGTACAGTGTCAGTCCTACCAAAAATGAAAGTGTTTGTGTGCCAAACAATGTCAGTGCATATCCCATACAGGTTAAACGTGTGAGTCATTCAATCAAACAATCAATGCTAGTAAAGCCAACTACTAACCCGTTAGGGTCTCAAGGCGCTGGGGGGTAAAGTGTAGCATTCACCGCTGGTTCTTAAAAAAGCCATGTCCTCAGTTTCTTCGTGAAGTTGAGGAGGGAGGTGGTTTGCTGACGTGGAGAGGAAGGGTGTTCCATGCGCTGGCTGCGAGGTACGAAAAGGAGCTTTCTCCTGTTCTGGTTTTTCTGATGCGGGGTACTTCTGCGAGAGAGAGCTGAGCTGAGTGTAGGGTCCTGTGGGGTATGTGGAGGTTGAGTCGCTGGTTCAGGTAGGCTGGTCCGGTGTTGTGGAGGGCTTTGTGTGCGTGGGTGAGGATCTTGAAGGTGATTATTATGTCTCTGGGAAGCCAGTGCTGTGCGCACAGGAGTTGCGAGATGTGGCAGTGTTGAGTAGGTCAAGGACCAGTCTGGCAGCGGCATTCTGGATGTTTTGTAGTTTGTGGATGAGTTTCTTGTTGATTCCGGCGTAGAGTGCATTGCCAGAGTCCATTCTGCTGATCATGAGGGTGTGTGTGACGCTCTTTCTATGATCGAGGGGATCCATTTGAAGGACTTGCGTGGGAGGCGGAGGGTGCGTAAGCAGGTGGAGGTGACTGAGTTGATTTGACAGTTCATTCTGGGATTAGAGTCCAAGATGATCCCAAGGTTGCAGGCTTGGCTGGTGGGGGTGTGTGGGTTTTCCAAGGGTGGGTGGCCACCAGGAGTCGTTCCACGTGTTGGATTGAGGGCCCATGATGAGAACTTCTGTCTTGTTTGTGTTGAGTTGAAGGCAGCTGTTTCTCATCCAGTTGGCGACTGCTTCCATTCCTTCATGGAAGTTGTGTCTGGCTTTGTTGGGTTCATTAGAGAGGGAGAGGATAAGATGGGCGTCGTCAGCTTAGGAGATGTTGTTGATTCTGTAGCTTATGAGGATGGTGGCTAGCGGGGCCATGTAGATGTTAAACAGCATGGGGCTGAGGGAGGATCCCTGGGGAATTCTGCAGGTGGTGGATGTGGGGTCTGCAGGAATGGGGTGAGTCTCACTCGTTGAGTTCTGACAGAGAGGAAGGATTGGATCCAGTCAAGGGCCTTGTCTCTAATGTTGGCTTCATTGAGTCTTTGTATCAGTGTGTGATGGGAGACTGTGTCGAAGGCCGCCGAGAGGTCTAGCAGGATGAGTGCCGCCATCTCTTCCATGTCCAGCAGGGAGCAGATGTCGTCTGTTGCGGCCAGGAGGGCTGTTTCTGTGCTATGGTCTTTCCTGAATCTGGATTGGGAGATGTCGAGGATGTTGAGGTCTCCTAAAAACGTGGCAAGTTGACTGTTGACTACTTTGTGATAACAGGAAAAGGGAGTAGGGAGATGGGGCTTAATTTTTTGAGGTCGGTGCGGTCTGCCAAAGGTTTCTTGAGGAGGGGGTTGATCTTGGTGTGTTTCCAGTCATTGGGGAAGGTGGCAACAGCTAGTGAGCAGCTGATGGTGAGGCAGAGCTGGGGGGTGATGGTGTCATTCAGAACACAAAACAGAATCTATATGAATGTGGGCACATCAACCATTATGACCATTGACTGATTGTGCCCCTCTTGTCCTTTCAGTTGACCAAAAATATGGTTTACAGCCATGGGTCATGACCCAATATGCACAGTCCCAGACAAAGGACCAGCGGAGCTACAACCATGCACTTAGCAGGATCCAGTCTATGGTGGAGAGGACTTTTGGAGTCCTTAAGCACGCTTTTGTTCCAGGGTGAGATTGCTCTATTCCCCCCCATGGAATATAAGATCACACTTGTGGGCTGCTTTTTGCACAACATATATGTGCGGACCAATATCCCATGAGACGAGGGAAATAAGGACTCTGAAGGCCCGGGTGAGGATGATGAGGGAGATGAAAAACAACACCAAACTGTACTTAGAATTGCTGAGACACAGCATAGAGACCAAATAGTGCAGAATATTTTGCAGATGCATGAGCCACATCAAGGGACAAAAATATATGGATGAAAAAAGTGTACTGAAATACCAATATATTTATGAACACTACCATTGTGTAAGCAATCTCTCTTCATAGTCACTGTAACCATCACACATGCTAGTAATTGGCACATAACGAAGTTATGTAACAATGTGTAACAAACATTCCCAGACAACATCATGTAAATCCAAAATGTGTGCATGTCAACATTGGGAAAACAGACATCAAACAAATAGAGTAATTTTGCACAGTTTGGCCATGGTATGATAATGTGTGCTGTTGCAGTGTACTGATTGTCAGCTATCCTACCACAAACCAAATGATGTGCTAATGTAAATAGTGTGCAACGACTGTGTGTGTGTTTTGTACATCTAGATATTTGTACAGCCTCGTACTTGTGGAGGACAGTAGAGTTAACTCATAGTTTGAAGATTATGAACAGAAGCACATATGAGGTGCATAGGAACCCAGTCAAACCCATACAGCCTATGTCTGCACGAACTAGCATTAAATCCATTGTGACATCTCACATCACACATATAGATGCACAATTCTCACCTGTGCCAGTGCAAGATTGGCTACCTAGGACCAATGCTGCCACTTTTGCCCCACTAGGAAAAGACGCAACTGGAACAAGCAGGGGTGTACCTTACCATGATGGCATGATGCACTCAGGTACAAACAATAGGTTCCCTACAGCTACATCTAGGTTTGGTTGTAAATGCACAACAAAAAGAGGATATAGAACATTTGCTCAGAAGCAATGACCATATGCAAGATTAATACAGCGAAGGTACCATGCACTGGTGCATTCCAGGTCATAATGGCAGAATGTGTCAATAAATGCCCAGGTGACCATCTTGTGTGAATGCATACCCACATCCTAAGTTCAAGTACCCCCTCAATGAAACAATATAATGTGCTATATTCCAATATCAAACATATCCTTCTTTGGAATAAATCAGACTCATTTTGGATACCTGAGCTGACTTCATCATCACCAAAATATAGACAAAGAATTGAGGCAAACACTAAAGTGTAGAGGCAGAGTGCATGTTCCACACATATTCTTTCAGACCCAAGCCCATACATTAGATGTGTGTGTACCACAACATGATATGTTAGCTGTTGGTTATCACTATATGGTAACTGATGGTATGCACATAAGAACATGTCATATATGCCTAGCCACATCTGTTACACATCTAGAAAGTCAATCTGTCCCCAGCATGGCACATACACTATAGATTGGCTGAACCAGCCAGTGTATGTCACTCCCTGAGTGGGTAATGCATCTACAAGACATCCTAGAATAGCAATATACAGATATGGGTCTATGAACCACAGGCTGGTGCTGCTGGAGTCTCACTACTTTTGGACCTCAGGTGGACACCTAAGACATCATGTGTGGCTCATCATGACCTCATAGCTATGGAGTAAATAAAGGCACTTCAATAGGCAGTCTTGGTTTACTCTGTGCCATGGGGTAATTGCAGGGGTCTTGCAGGCGTTTTCCAAGGCAACACCCATGGATATTCAGGATGACTCATGTAAACTTATGAATGTAAAGTTGGTGTTATAGAAAACAATTATGCCTTCACCCATTCTGACGTCAAGAGACATCATAGTTCTCGTTGCACCTTCATGCACATAAACCATCCATAGAGTGTTCTTGCTTGTTCTATGTGTGCTGCAGAATGCAGCACACATGGAAACAGAAAACCTAAGGAGAAGTTAAAACATTTCTCCTTCTTACACCTCTTCTTGGGATGTGTATGGTTTGTGGGCTGCACCAGGTTTACTTGAGTCTGATATTTTGTGTCAGTGTCAAACTCCAAGGGTGTCTATACTTTTTAGCAGAACAAAAGTCCCTTACACCAAAATACTTAAATAACACTTATGTAAGAATACAATGAATTCCTTGTGCACTAAAAAAAACATAATCATTATGCACACAAAAGATTGAGTTAGATAATATCCACATAAAACAAGCATTATGAAAAATGTGGTTTCTAAACCAGGCAGAAAGCATCGGACCGACATATATTTATCACTTTGCAGTATACAAGGGGAAGGATATGTCGGGGGTGCAGAGCATGAAACATGTCTGAGCAGGAGTTCCAGGTGTTCCTGTGGCTGATAAACCACTACCTCTCCAACATAATTGCCAGTGGGTGTCAGGTCACACTGGCCTACACAACCCAGGACTGAAAGACATGGTGGGAGAAGGTGCAACAGCACATGCTAAGGATCTTTAAGGTGGATCGTATGATGCTTCAGCTCAAGCATCGCTGGGCAGCTGTGGTCAGTCAGGAAGCTGACCTCCTTGATTACCTCAGAAATGAAATAGGGAGATCTGTTGGTAAGTACATATATGTTGGAAGTTCATAGCTGAGTCTCTTTTGCTAATATATGATATTGCTTCAATGACTCTAAGGGTCACATATGTTTTATTTCAGAATGCCAGGCCTCCGCTTAACTATGTTGATATGAAGATGCATGCCACGGGGGCATATTAACACTGAGCTGTCATTGGCCCGCACAGACCATGTAGTAAATGCCAACCACAGTGGTGCTTCTTGCCATGCCAGCACTATGCAGGTAGTGTTGTCACCAGGCATTCCAAGTCATTACAGACTCAGAAATGTCTGTGCCAAACTCTATGGGCCTCATTTACAAATTTTTGGCACAGAGCAGTTCTTCAAGGCTTCTTGCTGCGCTGCTCTGCATCGAAAGGAAAGGACAGGAATGCGCCATATTAATGACATACGGGGCATTCCTGTCCATTCTGCCTGTACTGGTGCACAGATTGGTGTCTTTCACCAATGCAGGCACCCTTGTACCATGGTGCAGGAGTGTCTGCATTGTGGGCATGGTTGTATTTGTGCGCAAAAACAACTTACGGAGGCTTTTCCTCTTTCCATGTGTGCTGCGGAATGCAGCACACATACAAATAGGGAGAAACAATGAGAAATACAGCTGCTTCTCCTTGTTACGCCTGCCCTAGAGTGACAAACAGTTATGATACATTCCTAGGTTTACAGATTCTTGTGAATTTTGGGAATGTGTCAAAACCTCTGGGAAAAACCACCACAATGCACATGGACTGTCTCCTTGATGTAGAGAAAGGATACTCAGCGCTTTGTGCTGTCCTGCTTTACTCCATATCTATGAGGGCATGCCAAGCCACACAGGTTGGCTTTGCAATGCCTCATAGCTATGATTGAGAGGGCTGCGCCACCGGAGCATCAAAAAAAGAAATGCTCCAGTGGGGCAGGCATCTTTTGAATGAGTTCCCATGTATGTTACAGGTGAACACACTCATATGCAATTATGTCCAAATGTTTGACAGGCTGTCTGGGGCACATCTAAACATTTCTCCTTCATGTTGGCGTGCAAATGTTTCCAATTTCTTATTGTGCCTGTACAGGGCGTTGATGGGCAATGTCTATTTACTGTGTAGCATTTACATATACTGAGCTCAGTGAAGGCAAGGAACAAGCATAGTTACTGCCTCAAGTGTTGATCATTGTCATGAACATGTATAGATAGGAGAAAGGTACAGCTAATGTAATAACTTGCAGAGTGTGGTATGCCAAATCATTAGGGTCACAGTCCCATGAAAGGCAGGCACCCTTGTTCTATTTTGCAAGTAGTGATGTATTTTTATTTGGTCCGCAATTTGTGCACCTTATTCCTGATTAGGCACATGATAACTATGAACACTTCAACCTGCCTTACCTATGTGTATCATTAAGTCATGTCAGCTGTGCCATATGTTTCAGTTTAACATGCAGACTTACATAGACATTTTCTAATTCAATGTCCTGTGCTTCGTAAGTCCACAGTGTATGTGTTCTACACTCACAGTTGAATGTACCATGTTATGTCTTGTAGGTGGACCTGAATCCTACACTGAGGCTGAGGTGGACAGCTTCAAGGGTCCGGATGCTACCAGTGAGTGTCACCTGAATGGTTACTGTATTTTGCAAGGATTGTATGTGATGATGGATAATGTTTGCAATTACATGTTTAATGGGCATCCCAATTCCAGTGGAATAATTAGTTCTAGGACATGGTACATAAAAAATGAAAAAGTTGCATGTGCATTAGATAGTGGCTAATGTTAGGGTGAATATATTGCCAATCTATGCAGACCCATCTGATAGATGGAGTGCCAGAGAAGCTATGACCAAAATTACATTCTCTGGTATAGTGTATGGGAGAGGATTTGTAGGTGAAAATGGCTTGGGATGGTTAACCTTCCAAATGCATGTCAGATGCACAGTGCAATGTAGGTGTCCGCATTGCATTCAATGTACATTTTGTATGGCAAACCCAGACAGAATAAGTAAGGGCAGCTGGCCCAGATGTCAGCATTCCACACATTGTAATGAAGGTAAAGGCCTCACTCATGTCGTTTAATGCCTAATTTCCCATAATGAACACATAGGCATATCTGTCTTATTACCATAAATGCCAAGGTGTGTTTGACCAAAGGCATATCTGTACTGCTTTGTCATTTGACAGTCCATTACACAATCCACCTTCTGGTGGTGTTATCCATAATGGCTTACAACAAAACTGTCACCCAGGATTACAGTTTGACTAACACATGCTAGTTACATCACAAGATAGTTCTGCATATGAGATGTACAGCATGCATGCACACACCCATCACATGGATATGCTTAGGGATAATGCGCAGCAAGGTGAGATTAATAGCTGACATGTAGGGACAGACACTACACTATGTACAATGAGGATTGACACTTGCTATTACTTTAACTGCTTGTGATGAGCCATAGAATGGTCTCCCAGATATTTACATTAGCTAAATAGAAGATGTGTCCAACATCTCTGTTTTATGTGAGTTTCGTAGCAAGCCTCTATTCAGGTTTCAGATACCTGGGACATTGTAAGTCTATTTAGAAATGTGTTTGGAGTTGTGTCTTTGCCATATAAGGTACACAATGTTGAGTATTTGACAGACATTGCTCATCTTACCTAGGATAATGGTCATGGACTCAAGACCATTGCAGGCTGCATAAGGAACACAAATAATCAATTATGTGTACACAATAGCATTGCTCCTAAGCATTCCCTGTATTGACATGGTTATACCTAGATTTTGCCATACAATGCAATTGCAATTGCCAACACTGGCAACACCAGTGTACTTTGGTCTTGTTAAATTTGGAGAAGTTAATGTATTAGATGCTTGCTTCAGAGGTTGGTCTCCCGAAGTGTCAGGCCCGTGCCCCTCTTTTGTCCCCCACAACCTCTGATCATGTGCTGGCATTCACCAGCATGGCATCCTCCTCCCAGACTGTCTCACCACTGCTCCACTCCGACATGGCCATTGGATGTCTGCCTCCGCACAATCTGTGTTCTATACCCAGCCAGCGGGACTGAGCTGATTTAATTGTTGGACTCTGGGCTGTCTGAGAGTTGGGAGGCAGTGAGCACCGCTTACAGGACCATCCAGAGCTGGAGGGAGACCACAGCCAAGGGAGAGCCTTTGTTGTTTGACTAAAGTAATGACAGCCTTGTAGCTAAGGCCATGTTATTATTGGGTAACCTGTATTGATGTATTGATCAATGGACATCTGCCAAAAAAAGAAAAGTGTGCTTCTCAAGGTCCACTGTGCAATGGGCCTGGCTGACCTCTGTATCCTGGTAGTATTAACCTATTGAGGAGGGACCGTGGGCAGGTTAGAGCCTACTTTGACTGCCTCCTGGACAGCTTTAGAGCCTCACAGCCCATTTGTCATGTTTAATTCAACCGGATACTACAGGGGTGGCAGATTAGCTATGCATACCACAATCACTCACACAAACAAAGGGCTTTTCCTTATTTAACCAGAGATAGTGGCTTTGCTAGTGCTGTTTATGTTTGAAAGGCAGATGGAATCTGAGTTCTTAAAGATTCAGTGTAATTTGCAAAGGAGACAGAAAAGAGTAGGTTATTTGGTTACCCAGACTGACATAGAATCTAATGTGAGAAAAAAAACAGTGCAGTAACTTCTTTATTTTCTTTTGCTAGCCGCGGGCAACATCTTAATTAATGAAAGTGCTTTGAATTCACTTAATTGTGATAGCCTAACTGAAATTATGAATGCTAATTTTCTCATTACATGCCAAAACTAAAGAGAACTCTAACTTTTTTTGCAATTGTATATAAAAACAAACATATTGCTTTAAGATCTAGATGGTTAAACAAGAAAATGTTTTCAGGTGCCCACCTTTCTCACGCTTGAGAGGGAAAATGACGAGGCTGTCACTTTCCCAGAGGTGGCAAGAAACTCATTGCAGCCCTTAATCTCCAGCGACACACCCCCTAAATTAAATAGAACCTCTTGCCTCTGCTGCCATCCTTGGAGCCAACAGCTGGACTATCTCACTGCTGGCAGGGGCAGTCTTGTTAGTATGGAGTGACGTCTGGGACACTGACACAGATAATCAGGGCACCACTCCCTTCTCTCATCTGCTTCCAGTCTGTGCAAGACTTCACCTGAGGGGAAGGGGTAGTTAAGTGTGTGTGTGGGGGGGGGGCGAGGATAGCGACTGTGAAAGGAGAGCCCAGTGGTACGTAAATATTGTGATTTCATGACAACATTGAACCAGTTCAAATAATAATTCAGACTTTTGCAAGTCTCACTTCATGCCAGTCATGGGCACACACTAGGATACATATTTGGGATCTGATTGTCAACTATAGAATGAAAGTGAATAGTAAAACTAGAAGAAAAAAGTAGCAAATCAAAAAAAGAAAATTCTTTTCTTTGTAGCGGATTATCATATCAGTCATTCGATCCTCAAATAATGGTGACATGCTCAGGAAGATGTTATTTTATGAGCTACAAATGTATCTGGGAGGGCTTAGTGAAATTATGGATGAGCATGTTAGCCAACAGGATGGGTTGTATTAGGTTTTTTTTTATATGTGAGAGTGCTAGTGTGTTTGTGTATATAAGTATGTATAGGCTGTGTTTGGATGCTTGTCTATGTGTGTGTTTGTGCATAAACAAGTCTTGTATGTAGTGATTTCAGCCACCCTTACTTTTTGGTGTATTCTATTGGCAACTGTCTATGGTTTAAAGCTCATGTTGTACTATGATATACAACACAAATATTAGTTTAGAATTTTGTCCTTAGTTGTGATATTGCATACTGGCTGTTTTGAGACCTTACCTAATACATTTGAAGAAGCAGGGTTTTTACAATTTTCCACCCACTCATAATAATTGAGTTACATTTGTGGACGCACATGCATGGCCACTAGGTATATTTTACATGGGTTTTACTTGAAGAGTCCTATCATCTTGCAACTGGAAAAGGGGAGGCCTATCCCTACTGTGTCTCACCTTGTAAATAAAAATGCGGCGGTGTCTTCTCATTGGACAGAATAGCGCTTACAGGAAGGAAAGTGCACAAGAAGCAGCCTCACTGGAGATTCCCAAAGGCTCCCTTTCTGCTGTAACTGGTCTCCACGCAGGCTACCATGGAGAGGCCAATCACTAAGCCTGGTTATGATAACATACTCAGAAAGTGGGTTAATTTCTAGGGGTGGCTGAGCAAATCTCTGCATGCTCGTGGAACTCTGTGGAATTAGCAGAGTTTTTTGGTAACTCTGTGGATTTCTGCAGAGTGAAAATTCACGAGCTCTGCCCAGTCCTTGTTATGTGTGAGATAAGATAGTTTTAAGGATAAGGTAGTGTAGTTTATGTAGCATAGTTTAGTTTACATGTAGTTCAGGCTAATTAAGTAAGATAGTGTAGTTTAGGTAGTTTTATGTAGGATAAATATTATATTTACATTAAATATCAATCTTTTATACATACACATCTACGGCATGCTTTACCATGTAAGAGTTATAATATCTGTTTAGGTTGCATTAGGTACATGCAGTAGGCTTTGCTAGCAGTAAATGGAGACATGTGTGACTTATGGAGAGGAACCTGTCAAGTATGGCATGGAGTCACATATGGAATCTACAAACATTGTTAAGCATTGTAAGTGGCACTCTTGATGTGAATGGATAGACAGACTGAAACAGGAATTCCCATTCTGTTGCTCTGTCTGTGTAAGTCATGCAACATGCACTGGAGGGATGGTGATGTCAAAGCATTTTCACCAGTCACGGATATTCGGGGTCACGCACTGATGCCAGCCCCTTACTCACTCCCCTTGCATCATTTGCTTATCCAGTAGTGTTGTTTTCTGGCTAGTGTCCATGGATGTGCTTCTCACCAGTGCTGTGACTTCATTCACTATTAACATTGACTGCATGCTACTTGTTGCAGTTCATGCTTGGGACCCTGAGTAACTACTTGTTAGTCTAGATACACATGGAGTTTCACCAAATATATTTTCCTCAATCTGTGTAGCTTTGTCCATGGCTTCATTACACACATGTCCCTTTGGGGAGTAGTTGGTGCCTTTGGCTCACAAAGTGCACCATGATCCACTTAGTCGAGACTCCAACAGACATACAACACACAGGTTGAACTCAGCTCATTTATTTACATGTACAAAAATGTGTAGGATCACAGGCACAGTTCTTACGGCAACAACCCCAGAGCCACTGGATGTTCAGAGTCCATGGGGGATACATTGTATGGGACATGTGGAGGAGAGGAGTCTTCCACTGAGGAAGAGAATAAACAAATTGACAATAGGGATGATAGGCCACATTGATAGTCCACAAGTGGGTGACATCAACAAGTGGGACAAGTAATTGAGGACGGTACCAGTTGGGAAGTACACAAGCTTGGCCATCATCTGTCAAAGGCGAAATTGGCAATTTGGCACAGAGCAGCGCTAACGGCCAGTTTTACATCGAAAAGAGTTGAAGTCCACATCTTCCTCCTCTGGTGTGTGTGGTGCTTCCCATGATGGGGGTGTTGCCAGTGATGACAGAGACACACACACATCAGGAGCTGAAGATGTGGGACCTCAGTCTGCAGCAGCATTTCTCTGTGCCAACAAGTGAAGCAGCACTACACTGAAAAGGGCCTGCTGGTTTGCCAGCACAGCACCAATGTTGCAGTGGTAGACACCCATTGTGCCTATGTATCTGTACTGCTTCTCCTCGATGGACTTTAGGGTGTTGTGGATCAACTCCAACTGTCTGTCAACCTCATTAATGCCACTTTGGCAGGGCAGTAGTTTGTGCCTGTGCCTCATCAGACCAGTGATGTCAGCCAGGGACTGTTCGAGTCCACAGAGTAAAGGGTATTTGCCTTGTGTAGGGACTGAGGTGTCCTTTTTGGGACTGAGACACCTACAGACTGCTTCTAATGTGCCCGCCTTGGCCTCCAGCCCCACCCACACCTACCATCTCCCGCTGGACTCCTACTGCCCTTCATTGAAATTCTACCTGGGGGTCTTTGGAATGCAGGGCTAGAGCTGGGCTGGCAGATGGTGTTTGTTGGGTGGATCCTCTGGAGATCCCGCAATGCTGCCGGCCCTTCCCGCAACCGGAACTGGAGATGGTCTGTCTAAGGAGGCCAGGCTTTGTAGTAGTTGATCAAGGATTGGCAGGCTGTCGTCCTCAACTAGATTGTCATCCCAAACAGGCAGCTGGTCAGGAGGTGTAGGTACATCCTCTGCAATGAGATACAGAAATGTTAATAGTGTTCCATGTTAGATGTTGACACGAGTAATCTGACAGTTTGACTTGCTAATATTTGACTTTCAAAGTTTCAATACAACACTGAGGCATGGAATGCCTGTTACATGGAAATATAGAGTCCAAGTTGCACTGTAATTGCCTTTCATTTGGCAGTATATCTGCATTTTTCATGCAACCACTGTGTGACAAGGCAAACCTTTTGTCTCATGACACATATTGCAACACATTTACACAGGTCACTGGGCCTATCATTTCCTTGACGTATGATAAGAGGTCAGGTCCTCATCTGCCAAGGCGATTTGCAGTGTTTTTCAAGATGTCTATACTAATTGTGCTTTAATATATTGACACCACTACTGTTCGCATTGCATCTAATTCCCAGGGTGCCTGCATTCCCTGTGGCCAGTATTCAGCCTACTGCTCTTGCAAAGGTGATGTGGGTCTGGTCATGAATTAGTTATTGTCCTCCCATCTGGCTTTTGCACTGTGCACTATTTCACTCTGCCTTGCTTTGCTGTCTTTTATGCGCACTGTGCATTTATGTTGTGAAGGGTTGATTTTTTTCTTGTTTCATAATTCTTTAATTGAAGATTAAACATAGAAAAGTAACATCTTACATGGCAGTTACAATGCAAAAGAACAGAATGAACCTACATATACAATAGTGTACACCCGGCGTTGTAACAGTCATGATCGCCAGATCCAAAAGGACGAGATTCTGTGCAATACGTGCATACTCTGTTGGGTACATAGCAAAGGGTACTAAGAGCTTTCGTACATGTATCTGTGTGTCTAGGTTCAATGCAGTACCTCCTTCTGAAGTGAGGGCCAGGGCGCTATATAACAGTAGTTTCAGTTAAAGCCGGAATGGAGGTTGGGGCATGACACCACAGCGCACTTCTATAATAGTCACAGAGTATGGGCCTGGGATATTATTGCCTTGTAAGGGTGCAAGCTTGCTACAACAGGGACCTCTGATAAGCAAGGGATGTGGTGAGCTGTGACAGTGTTATGAAGGGAGCGACGGCATCGAGAGGACAATAGTGACCATGGAGATCCCTCATCTTATGGTGATGGAAGAATGAGCAGCTATGCAATGCAAGATGTTGAGTGGATAATGGTAGGGACTATAGTCTGTTGTGAAGGGGAGGAGAGAGAAAAGAGAAGTAGAAAAAGGTAGAGGAGAGGAGTCTTGGAAAAGAGAGAAAGACATATAAAAGAGGAAGAAAGCGGAGGGGGTGTATATTGTGAGTGTGGGGGAGGAGGGACAGGGAGAGCAGAGGAATGGAATTCAGGAAGTATGGAGATAGAGATATGAAAGAGAATATTGTTTAGGAAAAGGGGACAACTGCGGTAGGGGGGTAGTGGGGGAGAGTGAAAGGAGGGAGGGGGAGAGGGAGGAAGGGAGTAAGGCGGGGATGTGGTGAGTGGGTGCTCAGTGGTCTGCAAGTCATAGGAAGGGGGCCCAGATTTGCAGAAACACCTGTGTCATGTCCTGCAGAGCATAAATAATGTGTTCATGGGCATCAGTTTGAAACATTGATGAGAGCCACTCATCATGGAAGGGGGGGATTTACCTCTCTCCAATGTGATAGGATACAGAGTTTTGCCGTGGACAATGCCAGAGGTGCGTGCAAGACATGTCCCTAGCACCCCCAGTATCATGCAGTAGGAGCAAGGTTGCTGGGAGAGTCGGTGGTAATGGCAGTACCTCTCTTAGCGTGTCCCCAACTGCCTCCCAGTACAGCTGTATGGTTGCAGAATCACATAGTATATACATTAGGTCACAGTGCGGGTGTGGGCTGCGCAAACATTGCACATGGGGCAGGAGCCCAACAGATCTGAGCTTCAAGGGTGTGCAGTACCAGTCGTGCAGGGTTTTAAAGAGACTAAATTTCATTCCTGTTTTCCCGAACCTCTATGAGGGTAGTCCGTTCTTCTATATTATAGTCTACCCGCACACTTGTTTGCCACTTAGCCTTAAGGGATAGAAGAAGAGGTAAGGAGAAAAGGTGTTGGTTCAGTAGTTTATGCACGCCTGACGTCTCTCCACGAAAAGAGCCCCAGGTTCACAAATAATCAAGCACCGGTGAGTGATACAAATTCAGCAGGCAAGTACCCATGCGGGTGGAAAAAAAACGAGAAAGCTGTTGGTATTGCCAGTAATAATGGGTAGGGGTGATAAACTCTGCCCGTAAAGCCGTAAACTTATTTAGCAGCCTATTCCTGAGGAGTTGGTCGTTAGTTAGGATGCCCTTAGTTCGCCAGCTGTCCCAGTCAATCATTTCTCCACCTATCATTAAGCCGATATTGCCCCAGAATGGTGTGTGAGTGTGAATCTGAGGGTCTATTCCTAAAAGGCAGTGGGCTTGACGCCGTGAGTGTAGCATGGCCTGCACTACCTGGTGAGCAGATTGTGACGTGGAAGCCTTGACACCATAAAGTACATCCAGGCTTCCCAGTTTATTCAGGAGAGCACGCTCCACCTGTACCTAAAGGGGCAGATCTGGTTTGCTCAGGAGCAGAAAGGCCAACTGCGACATGTGGAGCACCAATGAATAATGTTCTACAAAGGGCAAACCCAGGCCTCCGCATTCCCGGCATATGAGGAGCATGGCTTTGGACAGCCTTGCCCGCATGGAGCCCCATGCAAATGTTTGTATGCAGGCATCAACCTTCCGCAGCATTGGCAATTGTGCCTGTAGTGGTAACATTCCAAGAACGTATGTGTAGCTGGATAAAGTCACTATCCGGACAGCTTGTATCCTACCCCAGAGGGAGGGTCCAAATTGGGAACATTTTGCAAAGTCCCGTTGGGTGCGGAAGAGCAGGGGTTGCAGATTGTCATGTATCATGTGGTCCAAGCCCTTGTTGATGAGTATCCTTAGGTATTTAAGGCGCAAGCTTTTCCAGGAGACAGGGAAGTCCCCCACGGCTGTGTATGTGGCCACCGGAGTCAAAGGAAGGGCCTCGCTTTTGTCCCAGTTAATTTTGTATCCCGAAAGTGCTTCAAATTCCTTCAGAATGGCCGGCAGGGCTGGAAGGGAGTGAGTAAGATCTATGAACGTAAGTAATAGTTTGTCGGCATATAGATAAATCACAGAGCGATTACCTGGGATAGCTACTCTGGCTATGGTGAGGTTTCTGTGTATAAGCGCTGCCAAAGGTTCAAAAGCTAGAAAAATAGCAGCGGCAATAGCAGACATCCCTGCCATATCCAAAAGATTATCAAGGAATGCATCAGATAGAAAACCCCTGCAGTTGACCTGTGCTGTAGGCGAGTCATACAACCATCTGACTTTTCTATCTCCGAGGCCAAAACGTTTGAAAGTTTTGAAGAGGTACCACCATATTATTCTATCGAAGGCTTTCTTGGCATTAAGGGAGATAGCCAATGTGTCCTCCCTGGAATCTCTAGCAGCCCAGAGTGTATGCGCTACCGTGTGGAGGTGGTACCTCGATGATCTCCCGGGTATGAACCCTACTTGGGTATTATGAATAAGAGATGGGATTAATTTCTTGAGGCGGGCTGCCACGACACCAGCCAATATTTTTGCATCTCCATTGATGAGGGAAATGGGATAGTAGCTGGTGCATAATAAGGGGTCTTTCCCGGGCTTTGGGAGATCCGCTATGGATGCTCTATTAGAAAGAAGGTGCAAAGCGCCCCTTCTTTCCGCGCCCTGCAAGGCTTCATACAGGGAGTCCACCATTTCAGAACCCATCCATTTAAAGAACTCTGCCGGAACCCATCCTCTCCGGGGGCCTTGTGATAAGGTAAGTTAGAGATGGCTTGGTTAATTTCCTCTTTGCTAATCTCTCCTTCCAAGAGCCGTATACTCTACTCCGTGAGGCTGGGTATGCGGGCCCCAGCAAGGAACGTAGTTAAGCAGTCATGATTCTCTGCTGTTTCTGGGGTGTAGAGGGTCTGGTAGAAGTGTCCGAAGGCACCGGCTATGTCCTGTGGGTGTGTCAGTAGCTCGCATAGCAGGGATAGCTAACTCTGGTGGTCATTACGACCCTGGCGGATTACTTCCGCCAGGGCCGCGGGACGCGGTGGCACCGCCGACAGGCCGGCGGTGCCCCGCGGGGCATTCTGACCGCGGCGGCTTAGCTGCGGTCAGAGAAGGGAAACCGGCAGTCTCCCGCCGGTTTCCCGCTGCCCCCAAGGCGGGAGGGGGGAGTCGCGGGGCCCCTGGGGGCCCCTGCAGTGCCCATGCCAACGGCATGGGCACTGCAGGGGCCCCCGTAAGAGGGCCCCAAAATGTATTTCACTGTCTGCCTTGCAGACAGTGAAATACGCGACGGGTGCAACAGCACCCGTCGCACCTTCCCACTCCGCCGGCTCTATTACGAGCCGGCATCCTCGTGGGAAGGGAGTTTTTCCCTGGGCTGGCGGGCGGTCTTTTGGAGACCGCCCGCCAGCCCAGGGAAAAACTCATAATACCCTCCGCGGTCTTCTGACCGCGGAGCGGTATTATGGAGGGCGGAATTCTGGCGGGCGGCCTCCGCCGCCCGCCGGAATCGTAATCAGGCCCTCTGTCTCTTGTTGGTGCAATTGGGCTGCTAGTAGGGGCCCTACCTTTTCTGCCTGCTCACAATTCCTGCCGCTCGCCATTGTAGCGCGTACTCCACCTGGGAGGTATAGCGGGCATTAAGCTCCATCTTTGCTTTCTCAAGGTGCCAGCATGTGGCCGGAGAAAAAGTCTCAGTGTATGCGTGAGTGCAAGATATTATTATCTTCTCTAGGTCCTGTCGTCGGGAGTGGTTCTGGGTTTTAGCAATGGCAGCATCTCTCATAAGCTATCCTCTGATTGTTGCTTTTGCCGCTGCCCAGAAAACTTGAGGGAAGAGACAGAGCCCTTATTATCAGTAACATAAGTAGTGACATGATCGCGAAGGTGGTCCTTGCCCTGTGGTGTACGGTAGCGAGATGTGTTCAGATGCCATGGCTTGCGAACTGGAGAGATAAGACCCAGTCCTAGGGCTAAGAGCACAGGAGCATGGTCAGATATCGCTGCCTCTAGGATCTGGGAGTCTCTAGCCATAGGAACCAGTTTGTGAGAAACAAGGAAATAATCCAGCCGGGACTGCGTACCGTGGACCGGTGACATGAATGTCTACTCCAGATCAAGCAGATGAGACAGTTGCCAGTGGTCCACCATCCCATGATCCATCAGTACATCTCCCCACAGAGCCCTGTCTGCATTATTGCCGATATCTAGTCTGCGTGCATGGTCTAGGACTGCGTCGTGAGCAAGGTTCCAAACTCTTCCTAAAGATACTGTGTGGCCCCAATCTTCATGAGGTGATGATTAAAATGCAGAAAAAAACAATTGTTTGGCACCCATGGGGGCTGATATGGACCCTACACAGAGCGAGTGAACTCCGAGTCTGAGTTTGGTAAGGATTTAGCCTTCATCCAGGTCAGACGATGATTTGAGTACCTTGCACTGTAGGGAGCGGCGGATTATAATTGCAAATCCGCACTTATGCGTGGTGCCGAGGCCCCCTGATACAGACGATGGGCTTCCTCTGCAAAACACCTGTCTCACCCAGTCACGTCGTAGTTTTTCAGACTCTAAGGGAGACAAGTGCGTTTCCTGCAATAAGACAATATCTGTGCGCTTAGATTGTAAGTAGGAGAGGACCTTCTTTCATTTGATATAGTGCGTGAGGCCATGAACATTCCACGACACTGCTGTCAACGGGAGGACAGTTCCCATCCTTAGATTGTCACCTGGGTTTGGTGAGGAAGGGCCGTCTCTTTCAGTTCTAAATTGTGCGCTGTGGATGCATGAGCTGTCTATGGTGGAATGGAATATAAGTTGAGGAGAATCGGAAGAGAGGTAAGTTGGGGTAGGAGGGACCACAATCGCACTCCAAAAGACTAAACCAAGCAAAGAAAAGGGTCGAAGTAGGAAATGTGGGGGAAGGCGGGGATAGGTAATGAGCAAGAGGGTAAGAGAAAGGGATGGGAGAAGGGTACAAGCATAAGAGAGATACAAGTCTCAGAAAGAAAGGAGAGAATGGTCCAGGTTTTTCACAAGATCTAGGGATGTATCTCACAGGAGCTTGGTGTTGTTAAACTGTGGGTCTAACCCTGCAAAAACCCACAGCTGGCTGTGTCCGAGGGAAGGGGAAGAGGGTGCGGGAAACCGGTCGGAAAAGACTATTGTATATCATAGCTAGGTTGGTGATGGAGGAAGGGGAGGTGGAGAAGGGGAGCAGAGCGGGAGAAGGGGTCCGTTTCATGCGCAGGCGTATCTATTGGCCATGGGGGGGATATTGGTGGTTATAAAAGATCCAGCCAGGAGGGAACGGAGATGAGTACCTTAAGTACCGTTAAGCATCCCCTAGGCGAAGAAGATGTGCTTAAAGAATCATAGTGATGAGGATGAACAAGGAGAACAACAACAGAGGCCTCTACCTAAATTAACAGGGTGTCGAAAGGTATGTGGTGGAATGGAGGAATGTTCGCCTCATGATCACCATAACGGTTGTTGATGGTATATCTGCAGACTTGTATACACATACACATATATCCTGCCATGGATGGTAGAGCTAGAGTCATCACCCCAAGCATCCCAGATATGCCCAGCGCCTGGTGGTGGTACTCATTGTTTGGGGAGTGACTCTAAGAACAGCAGCAATAAGAAGAACAAAGATAACAATGATACATTATAACAAAATAGCAATATTGGCATATGGAAACATGAGTGGTGCTTAGTGCTCAGCCATTGGTCATCATAGTCTCGTTGGTGGAGAGCAGGAGGTCCACCAGGCCTCCCAAGGGGACATGTCAATGAAGCAGCCAGCAGGGAACTAAGGCTTCGGGAGGATCCTGACTTGTCTCTGTTTCTGAGTGGCCTCTGGGTGATGTCAGCCACGGCTTGGAGGGCCAAGTCCCTCTCATCTTGGGACTTCTGGGGACGGTCCAAGAACCTGCCCCTTTTTTGTGTTGCAATTTGAATGTGGGGGTCACTAGCCACGAGCGAAGTGAAGTCACGTGGCGCGGGAGTGTTTATCCTGAAAACTCCAGCTTTCTGATCCACAGATAGAGTGGAAATATTGTTTGAAAAAGAGCACAGACCTGCATGGTCGAAGAAGTCCCTGTATTTTCCATCCACCGTGACCCACATTCTGGCCAGTTCAAAGAGTCCAAATTTGATATTCAGTTGACGCAAGTGCAAGGAACACCTTCCACCTCTCATTTGTCTCTCTAGAAAAGTCTGCAGCAATCTGTATCACATGGCCACCTCATTGGTATCGACCGTGTGCCCTCGCGGCTGCCAGTAGCTGGCGGACCTGTTTGTGGTGTAGAAAACATGCAATTATACGGTGGGCCTCTTGGCGGATTGTTTGTGAAGATGTCCAGTTCTGTGGGCTCATTGGAATTCTAGAGTGGGTGAAAAAGCACCCTCCATTTTTTCCAGCAGGCCAAAGAAGCGGACATTGGCCCTCATTACGACCCTGGTGGTTGGCGGGGAAGTGGCGGTCTTACCGCCAACAAGCTGGCAGTAACAAAAAAATTGGAATAATGACCATGGCGGTTACCGCCATGGTCATCCGCCACTTCTCCGATCCGACCGCCAGGGCGGAGACGACCGCAGGGCAGAAGACTTGGGTCTCCAGCCCGGCGGCCGTCACAAGACCGCCGGCGGTATCACGACCCGGCTGACGGCCATGGATTTCATGGGGTTGGGAACCGCCATGAAATCCATGGCGGTAAGCACTATCAGTGCCAGGGAATACTTCCCTGGCACTGATAGGGGTCTCCCCCAACCCCACTTCCTTCCCCCACCCCCCCACCCCCCTGCCACCCCCCAAAGGTGGCAGGACCCCCCTCCCCACCCCTACCCCCAAAATTGCAACCCAGACACACACCGTACACGCATGCATACACCACCAACACACATACCCGCACACATATCACCAAACATGCCAACAGCCACTCACACAGTCATACACGCACACCCACATACAGACATACATGCACACATCCATTCAGACATACATACCGACAGACACGCACACATTTCCAAACACAACACACCCCGCATGCATTCACGCACTCACACACCCCCCCTACATACTCACACGCACACCTCCATTCATGCACACAACACCCTCCCACCCCCCTCCCCTAACGGACGATCAACTTACCTGGTCTGCTGATCCTCCGGGAGGTGACAGGACCCATGGGGGCTGCTCCGCCGCCAGCACCCCGTCAACAGAACACCGCCACACCGAATCACGTAACGTGATTCGGTGGGCGGTGTTCTGTTGACGAGCGGTGGAGGTGGAGCAACCTCCACTTCCCCGCCGACCGCCAGTATGTCCGGAAAAGGACGGAGGGCTGCCAGCAGTCATAATTCGCTGAGCGGAAAACCACCTGCACTGGCGGTCTTCAGCACAGCAGTCCCTCGGCGGTCTTGCAAAAAGACCGCCGAGGTTGTAATTACCACCATTGTCTCTACTGCTCCGATCTTCTAGATCCGTGCATTTGTGCCAGAGATATTGTAGTTCAGGTTTGTTATCCGGGAGGCTTGTCACTTGACTTTCAAGGGCATGGAGACGGTGATCCAGATCTGTAACTTTCGCCTTGAAGTTTGCAATGTCAACTCAGATTGATTTGTAGTCAGCTGAGAGGTCTGTAATCTTAGAATACATGACTTCCAGGTGGTGACCTACTGCAGAGATTTCCTGCAGTATTCGGTCCATGGTGGTGTCTGAGTGGGTGCCCTCCGAGGTATCTACGGCACTGTTATCCGGGTGGACCGTGGAAGATGACATCCGTCGCGGCTGTGAGACAGCTTCCGAGAAGAGTAGTTGACGTGTGGCTTTACCAGACGTTTTGCCAGATGATTTGCAAAGGGACATCTCTTCCATGCGGGGAGAATAAAGAGCGCCAGAAAAGCCGAAGGACCTAAAACCAGAGGCCTGGGTTCGCTGGGGTAACTACAATGTATCACAACAAGACCTGGTGTTTGTTGACCACCACTCTGGATATACGCAGTGTTAAAAAATTCTCACTTGGTGTAGAGACTGCCAATGATGGTGAGGGGGAAGTGGATGAGACCTTCGGGGCACCGTTACGCACCATGAAAGTTCTGAACTGTCCGGAAGCAGGCCTGGGTTGAACTCCCCATTGCAATCCGTGGGTTCTTCCTACCACCCGGAGGGCATGTTGACCCCACAGAAAGTCCTGTCTTCGTGTCACTTCTACTCCCAGATGTGCCCATCAGCTCTCTGTGAGGAGAGGGTATTTCCATGGCGCCTGAAGGTCCTATTTGGTGCCATCTGAGAGCTCCCCTGGCATGAGATAATAGGAAGGTGGCACCTTGGAGCCCTTCCAGGGGCACCATGGAGTCCATGGGTGTTGGATGGCGTAGTTGCAGGACCCGTCTGCGCTGGGTCAGAGGGTGACAGATTCCTGAGGTGCTTTTGATAGCTCCTCGGAGTGTTCCTGGAGGTGCCCCGATGTGCTTCTGATAGCCAGCTCTGAAAAATAATATGTTAATGCCTCTGGCCCTTCCATGAACACTTGGGAGTGAAAGCACCAGCTGGTGTAGACCTGGGGTCTGACAGCACTGAATGTGTAAACGATGGCGGCCTAGAGCCCCTCTTAAAGGGCCATGGAGCCCGGCGGTACTAGATGACAGGACTCTGGCCTCGCTGGAAGCTCGCATCCTCTGGGGGCCACAACTGAGGATGTCTTATAGTGGGTCCTTCGTGTTAGACTGGGGTCTCAATGATGGGCGAGAGCTCCTCTCCAGGTGGTGCATGTCCCCTAGAGCCAATGCCATCCTTGCAGCGGGCTCACACTGCCGACTCCACCCTCAGGCCCGGCGCTGCAGCTGAAGCAGTTGGTGCGATCGGATCATTTCCGACAGGGACACGCTTTACATCGTTTCTTCCCCTGATGGGGAATAGACCTGATTAATCGACTCCGACAGCGCTTCTGTTCTTCCCCTGGGGGGCCTACCAGGCCAATGGGTCTGCCTCCCGATGTCTGGGGGGGAGGAAGGGGCTCCCCCAGGGTCCAACCAGCTCTGCCGCCTTTCTATAAGATGCACCGGGCCGCGGAGCTCGGTTTCAAGGAGCCACCATCTTCGTGGATAGACCACACCCCAGAAGGGTTGATTTTGTAACACATTTTCTGCACAACTCTACACACTAAACAACCTTGCCACATCACAGGAGTGTGTGAGGGCATGTACTTACCATGTATTTCCTGTTTTTGTCTACTCATTTGATTTGATTAGATGCATATTTGGTTTCATCTTTGTGGACAATGGGTACTGTGTAACAAACCTTCAAGTCGGAGCCCTGTCTCACTAGGTAGGTTGCTAGCAATTACACCCACCACAGTAGATGTTGCCAGAGTTGGGAATCTGCATAGTATGACATTTCCTTTGACTCAGGCCTGCTCACTTGTACATGTACATGCCTCCTTTGCCATTCCTTTGTTTGTTCCAGTGACTCAACTTAATGCCACACAGTGATGGAACTCAGATCATACATTGACACTCATTTACCTACAACACCAACAATATGTATAACCATATCCAATGGCTGGTTGTTAGTGTGGGCTATAGGTCAAGTTGTACCCCACATGCTAGTAGTGTTTGGAATTTTGTGGCATGTATCTACCTAGGTCTGCAACACAACTGGGCACATCCACCTCCATCTACAACCATCACTGATGCCTGCCCTTTGTGGCGGTAGACTAGATGACAGATCCCTATTTCACATTCTCCTATTGAAACGTATGTGGCATGGTGAGACAATTTCTCTTCAGACTCCCCATTGCCACATGCTACATCTTCACCCAGGACCACATTATATGTAGGAGAGTGTACCCCAATAGACTCTTCTCTGTCATCTCTTCCTAGCTGTAACACAAGTGTGACACTGTCAGACACATCAGTGCATGTGTATTAGTTAGGCTATCTTGCAAAACACAGATCCAGTCTGACCTCCTTGCTATGCAATGTTTTCCCATGAAGATACAGTGGCAGTTCAACCTACTCAGCCAGTACTTACGATTCACTGCACAACCAGGGTCCACTTGAGACACACATCATATTTGGTTTAAACATACATGGCCTTCTGGTGTGCATCACTTGCACTAACACTGACACAGTCATATTTAGTACATGGCGTGAGTTCTGGTGGCCCCTACCATGGCAACTGACACATGTGGTCTCACCACACACATCAAGACAGCTGTGTGCTATGTATTGTCATGCCACTAAATATACAAGTGGCTCTTGGCATGTTCCGATGTGTTAATGGTTCATATGCCCCACACTTAACTCCTCTCTCATGTGAGCTGTTTCTCCTCTGACAGGCCCATACCACTTGTTTCTTTTACAGTGCAGATTTGTGTGCATGGGCCCAAGTAAGACTCAGTGGCCTCATGGTGCAAGGTGGCCCACATTGTCACTGTCAAGCTGTCACATATGTTCTCATTATCCTAATAAGGGTACTGGATTTGGGTGGTAGAATCACCTGAATTGTAGGGTACTGAGTCCAATCCCACACCATGTGACACCTGTTGGCCTAATCGGGTTTTCCAGCTAACTAGCAGCACCTCATCTCTGCCCAAGAGCAGGGATGATTGTGGCAACCAGGCACATGACAAGAAATACTCTTCAGGGGAATCGTGGTCGATCAGATCTCACCCCTTTCTCTTGGTTACATTAGTCTCACTCAGGCAAAGACAAACAGAGGAAGAATATAGTTCAATAAGGGTTTATTGAAATAATTGCATCTTAGATAAAATGGCATGTATTGCAATAACTAGGATGATAAAATACAATAGAAGCAAAATTATGAGAAGGAGAATGAAACACAAAAACGGTCCCACCATACTGTCACTAGGAGTCATATATATCTTTTCTTTCTAAGATATGTTGGAGCACAGTATGATAAGCCTAATCCACCCTTCGGGTTTCCCCCTGGGAATACATCATCCCCCATACCTGAGCAAGGAAACCTGTTGTCTACAAAGACAGAGTCCACATATAGGCCAGGGATTCAATAGTCTAAGCAAGCAGCTGTAGCAAAGACAATCAGCAATTAGCATGCAGTCATGATCATCTGGCTGGAATCTCCCTCTAATGTGTATGGGACAGAGAAGTGTTTTTATAATAAAACAATGGATGTTCTAAGAAAAATGTCCGCACCTAAGGATGTGTATATTTCTATGGATGTTGGAGACACAGCATACCACTTTTCGTCAATCTGATCAGACTGCAGCCTTGATGAAGCACAAAGTGAAGTGAATGCAATACTAAGAACGTAATGCTTTCCTAGGCGAAAGAACAATTAGATGGAGAAAATGAAACAACACCGCAAATGTGGTTAATGCCAGAAAAACTGAACAATGCTGAATAAAATGTAACTGGGCTAAAGTGCACAACGGCAAGCCTAGTTTGCTAAAATAGCACGTATAAAATTTGGCTAAAATAGCTATACAACAAGGTTGCATAGGGTTCAGTGTCCATGCATGATGTGTTGTTCCAGTCAATGGGTATATCTTCCTGCAGCTTCCAGCTCCGGTATGTCACTTTTAGAGACACAGTAGCAGAGCAGGCTGCAGACATATCTACAAGGCCACACAAAGCCACTTTGCATGGTTTTTCATGGCCTTCTAGATACAGAGTTAGACAATGCAGTGCATGTCAGGGTGTTGCTTTACTCTGCATTGGGAGGCATACCATGGGAGTTGCGGTGAGTTTTTCAACACAAAACTGATGGGTTTTGATGCCTTCCCAGTTTTGCAAGGATCTGTAAACCTGGAAATGCATCAAATTCCCATGCCTTCACAGGGAAGGCATAACAAAGAGAAATGTCTTTGTTTCTCCTAATCTTTTCCTCCTACTGCTGCATTCAGTAGCACACATAGAAAGAGGAAAAAACCTAACAGGATTGTTTCTATGTAGTGAGGTGTACCTTCTAGCACAAAGACAAACCTGTCTGCAACACAAGGAAACTTGCAACATGGGCCAAGGGTGCTTGTGATGGTTCTTGGCAGCCCAGTGTGTGCCAGCACAGGGGAGAGGAAAGGAATGCATGCTATCTTGTATGTATAGCCCATTCCTTCCCTTTCCGTGTGGCAAAGAGCAGTGCAGCAAGGTGACTTGCAGTGCTGCCCTGCTCCACTTACCTTGTGACTAGACCCCCATGTTTTGTACATTGTATTTTGGGACCTGTAGCTCTGGTGACTAATTTTGTGCATTCCAATATACATGCCAGTATACAAAGGTAGACCTGGACTGGTGCTGCATTTCACATATGGAAAGGAGGAACATGATGGAGCTGGCCTGAGCTGTGCAACATGCAACTGGGCAGTGTGACTGACATGTGTGAGCCATTTAATAGGGCATGGTCCAGATTCCTGCCCTGTGCTCTTCACACAGCACAGTGGAGTGCTGGGACATAGCCAGCTGCACTGAACAACATGACCTTTTAGCAGACATTGTCCCTTGTTAATATTTACCCTGTGGCTGTGATTGTACCTCATGTGCCGTACCGCTGTGTGCTTGTTCTCCAGCCACCATCTTCTCTGGATTGACAGCTGCCACCCCCTCCTCCAAGGCATCCAGCTCTTCTTGGGGTACTGGGCTCTCTCCTCTGGTCTGCATTGCTGCTTTCAGGTTGTTGGCCAGTTGCTCCTTCATCTGGCACTTATTATCATGATATTATTATCACATGGTGTGCCGTATTGTAAATACGATGCATCCATGGCATAAGATTCTGTCATTCTGATGCGCAAGTTATTTTGATGCATCACTGACAAAACGCAGCAATGCATCATTTCTTATAAATTTGCCCCATTGTCCTCTCAAAAGAGTCTACAACTGGTATCTAACATCACCTTTTTGTGCGAGGTATACCTTCTCCGAAAACAAATTCACTCAAAATACCAGCTAAATGTATATTGTGCAATACGTGTAATATCAAAGAAGTTATCACTATTTAGAAAAAACACAATTACGGATATTGCAACACGAAGCATTTTAATGCAAACATTGAGTGGTGTCTTGCAAGGCACTTCAGTCACAAACTATTTCAAAACAGACTTTTTTGTGACATCATTCTTAACTGTGTATGGGTCTGAAGCCAAAAATGTCAGCCATAGGGCCAGAATTAAATATTTGATGAAGGAAAAAATGGCAAGCAAAGTGTATTAGAATATGATAATTTCTCTCATCGTTGCTTCTATTGCCGGGAGAACGTTTATAATTGTTAATAAAAAGGATGTATTGTAAAATACCTGATGGTGTAAAATCTGCCTCTACATTATTCGAGGCATCACAGGCGGAGCGATTTGCAACTATAAAAAATCACCATGAACGCTGATAATCAAGAATAAATACCTCTCATCAAGCCTGACATTCAAATCTGTAAACAAAATACAGTAACACCCAGTAAAAGAATTCCTTGATCATTATCTAGCTCAAACACTTGTTTTGATTAAAGAACACTTGAATAGATTAACAACTGCTAGGAAATAAATTGTTGCTGGCTCTTAAACTCAATTTATTTTATGATTTGTGAAACCTGCTACAATTTCAATTTTGATTTCCTACTCTGAATTTCAAATTTTACTTGTACCGCTCTAAATGTAGTTAACCAACAATATCATTTATTGGCATCCATTCATGATTAATATTAAAACATACTTCAGTGCTCACCACAGAGTTTGGATTACGCACTTCTGATGCAATCATTTCCTCTCAAATACCCACATGCATTTTCCACTTCATTTATCTTCCTTCTTGTGGACATAACTGAAATACTTTCGAGATGGCGGCACTACTGCTTTTATTTTTAATGTGATACGAAACTAATCAATATGGATATACAATGTTCATATGTTTGTTCCATGTTCGAGACTTTTAATAAAATGCAATTCGAAAGCAAATTAGAGCAAATGAATTAGTTGGCTTAATCTTGTTTAGACCGAAATTTCAAAAGTTGAGAACCGTTCTGATTATTGGGCTATATTATGATCCCTAGCCGAAGCCGTTTGTACAGGAATCCGATGGGGAGGCAAAAACACTGTTCCTCCTACAATTTCCCCTAGGTAAATTTAGGCGGGGCAAACCTACAGGAGATTATTTGAGAAAAAAATGACTAGTTTTGTCCCAGACAAGTGCAATAAGGGTGAAGAATGCACACATTTCATATGTAATTCCGAATCTTTCCTGAGAGTTTACCTCCTAATAATTATCTCACCTCATTCTGGCTCACTTGCGATTGAGGTCATAAAAGGAACAAATACATTGCTAAAGGGCCTGATTTAGAGTCTGGTGGATGAGATACTCTGTCACAATTGTGGGATATCCCGTTACCTGTATTTCAAGTGCATTTTATCTTGCGGCACTTGTGATACAGCAGATGGAATGTCCGTCACATTTGTGGTGGAGTATCCCAGTCACCAAATCTAAATCAGGCCCTAAAAGATCAAACCTGGCAAAAGAAATCTGGGCAAATCACATATCTTCCAAATTTTCAGAGGTCGCAGAACTACACAACTTTTGATGGGAGAGAGAAGAATTTGTGTTATCAGGAGCATTCCTAAGACGTCCAACAGCAGCAGAAGTTGCATTGTAAAGACAGTTACCAAAAATCTGTATACAGTTATTGGGGGAGGGGGAGGGAGTAAATTAAAGGATATGTTCCAAGATACAAGAAAGTAAAGTAGATGGAAGTGATTAAAATCACAAGACTCAGTTTAATAAGTACTTTCTACTGACATCTTTCAATAATGTGCTCACCATAAGTTCTAGACTTTCCTCTTGATGCTACAGTGGTTATTAGTAATGCCCTCCTTCATATTCCTTGTTTGTGATCACTGTCATAAATCTAAACTGTGACATGATCTCACAAGCAAGTTATTACTCCAGTTAGCTCTCTTAAAGTAAATAATATGCATTGTCTCCTGGCTAAACACACAGCCTGTGCAGTTTGGTCAAAGCATACTGAGCTATTATAAATCGATTAGCACATATGACCTGCAAAATGTACAAAGGTCCAAGCAGTTTGCAACATAAACCACACCAAGCTATCTTACAGCAATTGGTATTGGCAATGTACCATTTATGAGTACACCTCAATAAATTGATCTGTTTTACCGGGATTGGCACCTGAAACTGTCAGATCACCGGGAACCGTACCTTGAACCCTTGGGTTGACTTTGCAGAGATGATGTGACCCAGCTCCACTGGCCCTTTCCTCCCACATGCATATAAGTATCAACTGGACAATGCAGAAGGCTGGGGCACGGAAGAGGAGGTCATAGATTTTTTGTACAGAGTTTTTCTTAATGTCAGTATCTTACATACAAAAAGACAGGGTCAGTGTCTATGGGAATATTATCACAATCGTGTGAACTCCCAACCACCCCTAATCCCTGACATTTACCTGAGGAAGAGGATTTAGGGCCATATGTATGAACACATTTTCCCATTGACACAGAATGGGAAAAACCCTTTGCTACATGTGGCCCTTAGTGCAGGATGAATGTTGGGTACAGGTGGAAGTGAAGAAGGCAATATGTTCTTTGGAACTACCCGGGATGAAGGACCCTAGAATAACAAAGTAATATTAGGGTACAATCATATGCTTATGCTACTGCACACTGACACTCACACACCCACAATAGGAGAAAAACACATAAGCATTTTAACAATTGCCATTATTAAACATCTCATAGTCCAGAAAATCAACAAGCAAATGCTCAGTTAGGTTTCTCTGAGTGCTTCTTTCCTTAAGTCGTGCACTTCGTGGGTGTTTGTTAATAAAAAAATTAGCGACCCATCATTTGTGATGGTTTAAGGTTTAACAAGCTCATCCAACACTGTGATGCCAAAAGAAATTTGAGATATGTGCACTCCACGCATGTGTAATTAATTTCAATAAGAAACACCCCGGGTGCATACTGAAAGTGATACAACAAGAGCAATGTGCATGTAGTCAATATCAAAATGAAGCGCTCCAAGCACGTCTGCAAAATTCAAGGTTGAGCGTTCCAAGTGTGAGTTTTGAAATATAAAAATTAAGCCCTTCAGACACACGCCTGCAAAGAGCAAGGTTGAGCGATCCAAATGTGAGTTTTGAAATTTCAAAGTTAAGCAATCCAAGCGGGAGTTTGCAAAAGATAAGGTTGAGCACTCAAAGCACATGTTTTGAAATATAGATGTTAAGTGCTCTAAGCATGAGTTTGCAAAGAACAAGGTTCAGCACCCAAGGCACTCCTACTCACTGTGGGAAGATATGAGAGGAAGATATGATGATTTGTGCAACAGCATGTGTGTGTCAAATGCAATGGAGGCAAAGGTATACGGCTTCACAAGCCCCCACAGAAATGATCCCAACAACAGTATGGGAGCTCTGGACAAGGACATGTAATCCATTATAACTGGACTGCGATGTGCACTCTCTGCCCGACCGACATTGGTGCAGCAGCATAGAGCTGCTGCCGGCACCACCTCCGATCCAACCAGGCCTCCCTTTGCCACCTGGGACGGGCCCGGGAGCATGGGGCTGAAGAAGGCAGAACGCCAGGCCGCTGTGGAGGAAAAGAGGAGACGAGGACCCCCCTTGGAGGACCTTGTTGTCTCTCTTTTCTTTTTCCTTTTTCCTTGTTTGTGCACACTGGTGCACAATCAAGGACTGAAATGGTAGCTTTCGCTGCTTAAGGCCCTGGCCTGAATTCAGGCCAGGGCTGTGGGAAGAGAAAGAAAGCTGCACTTTCAGGCCTCTTGTGCACAAGAGGCCTGAAACAGAAGCCTTCACTGCCTACGCCCCTCTCTTGAATGTGCCCGATCTACAAAGTACTAAGCAGGATTGGGCCTGGCTAACCACGTCTGACCCTGCTTAGCGCTTCTGAGATAGGGCACAATCAGGACTGTGCAGGTCATGGAATCACACCTCTGTGGAATTCCACTGAGTTTTTAATCAACTCTGTGGGATTCCAAGGTGTGGAACTCTGTGAACTCTGCCCAGGCCTAGTAAGAACCCAGATATCATGCTAGCAACTTTTTTGACCTATGTAGTTTAAGGTTTTATATGGACAACTGAAATTGGGTTTCTAGTTGGCAGTCAGTTTGCTTTTGCACCCTGTCAAAGTAGGGACCCTCACTCTAGTCAGGATACTCAGCTCAGCTAACCCCTGCTCACTTCTTGGTAGGTTGGCATGAGCAGCCAGGCTTATCTCAGAAGTCATGTGTAAAGCATTTGCACATAACACACAGTATTATGAAAACACTACAAAAGGACACCACACTAGTTTTAGAAAAATAGCCAATAACTATCTTGGTAAAGCAAGACCAAAACAAGAAAAATCCGACATACAGTAATAAAAATATGAATTATGGAAGAAAAACTTACAAATACAGTACCTTGAAGTCAATAACTCGATCTGGGGCTATCACGGTGTCATGAACAACAAATCCAACAATTCAGACCGGCCGTGGTGTTGTGGGCCAGCTGCGGCGTTGGGAAGACCCACAAAAAGTACTTTAGAAATGTAGGGTATTGTAATCCTCGCAATGAGATCTGAAGTGCAGCGTCGCTGGCGTCAGCAGGTGTCAGCGGGCAGCAGTTACGGAGGGTAGTGCAGGGCTTGTCGAGCCCTTGAAGTCACATGCGTTGCAGATCGAACTCTGGGCTGATGAAAAGTGGTGTTGGGCTGAGGTGTGAAGCAGGATGATGCAATGTGCTGTGCCCACAGGCCATGGTGCAGGCAGTGGCTCGGTGATAGTGACCTGCGGCATTAGTGAGGCCAAAGCTGCGGTGTGAAGTGGAGTGGTGTGATGTGCAGTGTCCCCAGGTCACGGTGCAGCCAGCAGCATCGTCGTTGCCGAAGCACTGTCATTGGTAGGCCAAGACAGCTGTACAAAATGAGGTGAGCTCCGTGCAGTGTCCACGGGTTGGAGTGGAGACAGAGGCATCTGTTGAGACCATGCACTGATCAGCAGTGGTAAAGTGTGCAGAGACAATAAACCAGCAAAAATAGAGCCCAGCATACCATAAAAACAGGAGGTCAGAAGGTAAATAGACAGGGGAAACACATCAAAAGATGCCAGGTTTAACAACAACCATACCTTCTCCCCCATTGCGTATGCTGGTTCAGACTGACAATGTGCATCAGCTGCTCATATGTGTGCGTCTTTGGTCTTAGCAAGTTCAAAACATGTTTGTTGCCACAATGCATGCAATGAGGTGAAAGACTCATGTGTGGTAGGCATAGAACTGTTGTTGGGGAATTCCCAAGGCATCATTTGTGGATGGTGTCCCTGTAGACAGAAGAAAGGGGAATTGCCTATGAATGTGTGTTCAGTATTGTTGTATACAAATTTGGCAGCCCATATAATATCTGACCATTCTTTCTCTCCATGGGAAACAATAAGCATCACAAGTATTGTTCCATGGTTTGGTACGTTCTTTCCACCTGACCATTCATTTGTGGATGATAGGCAGAAGAGAGGTGTACCTCAAGCTCAACGAGGTGCATAACTCACCCCAGACATAAACTGAGAACTCTGGTCAATTACTAACACAGAGAGCAAACCATGTACATGTGCTATGTATTTCATGAACATGGGGGCTAGGTCTACAGATAAGGGGAGGTTAATTAGTGGCACAAAGTGTGCCATTTTGTTCAGGTGATCTACAACAGTGAGGATGGTAGTGTATCCTCTCTTAGTTCTGGGTAACTCAACTATAAAATCCATGGACACGATGTGCTAAAGGACTCAGAGGCACAGGTATTGGGTGTAACAACCCAACAGTGGGTGCAAGTGGGGTTTTTCCCTGTGCACAGATAGTAAACCGAGCTATGTATTTATGTGTGTCTTTGGCAATAGAAGGTCACCAAAAGTGTCTTTGCAAGTGTTCTACAGTCTTGTGGTATCCAGGATGGTTAGTCAGGAGTTGGCCGTGGTACAGAACAAATGGCTGTTGCTGATTTTCTCAGAAGGCAAGTAGCATTTATTGTTTTTGTACAGGAGCCCATTGAGGTATGTAAGGTCCTTTTAGTCCTCAGTCCAGTCCTCAAGGGTCCTTTTCCTTATATCCTTAGTCAAGTGGACAAAAAGGAAGAGGTGAAGATTTACCCCTGAAAGCAGTGTTTGGGTATAATTGGAACGGGTTCTTGATCAGTTTCAGTTCCCTCAGTGATTCTAGAAAGCGTGTGTGTTTTAGCATTCCCTTTCTTTTTGTGATATGTGAGGACAAACTCCAAGTCATTAAAAAACAGAGTCCATCTCAATTGTCATGTTCTTAATGCTCTAGCAGAAGGACAGCACATTTCTGTGGCCTCTATAAAAGGTTGCCAGTTGCTTGGCAAATAATGTAGCCATTCCTCAAAGACAGCTTTAATGGCCAGTAGTTCACAGTCAACTACAGTGTAATTGGATTCAACTGAGATCAGCGTGCATGAAAAATATGATACAGGGGTAACTGTCCTGTACTGGTGTTTCATTGTGACAGCACGCCCTCTAGAGCATCTTGTGAAGCATCGGCTTCTACAATGTATTGTTGTTATGGGTTAGGATGTGCCAGTATCAGGGCAGAATTGAATTTGTTCTTCGGGGTTTGAAATTCCTGTCCAGCCTCAGAAATATGTTAAGAAGGCAAAATGTTCTTTGGAACTACCCAGGATGAAGATCCTTAGAAAGACAAAGTAGTATTAGGGTGCGATGATATGCTTATAATACTGCACACGTAAACACTTACACACCCAAAGTAGGAGGAAAACATATAGGCATAATTTTACATCTCGTAGTCCAGGAAATCAACAAGCAAATACTCAGACTTCAGTGAGTGCTTTTCAGGTCACTCACTTTTTGGGCATTTGGTAATCAAAAATGGAAATGCCTTAAGTTGTGATAGTTGAAGGATAAACTAGCGAATCTAGTGCTGTGATGTCAAAAGAAATTTGATATATGTGCACTCCATGTACGTGTAACTAATTCCAATAAGAAGGGCTCCAAGCATTTGCTTAAAGTGCTACTGCAAGTGCTGTGCACGCGTAATCAATATCATAATAAAGCGCTCCAAGCTCATGTCTGCAAAAACCAAGGTTAAGCACTGCAAGTGCGCATTTTGAAGTAACAAAGTTAAGCACTCTAAGGGGCATATTTACAAGAAAGTGATGCATCAGCTCTGATGTGTCACTTTTCTTGCATCACCCTGTGCCCCCCTAACGTCACCATGGTAGAGGTGTATTTACTATACAGTACACTAAGGAGCACGTTAGCACAATATCTTCATAATTTATGAAGCTATTGTGGCGCTTTGCTGGATTAGCACCATAATAGTGCCATAAATTACGGCACTAGTTCAGCAAAGCACAGGGAGGCTTATAGGTTAAGATGGGAGCATCACTTTAATGCATGCCCTGAGCAGGTGTTAAAAACAGATGGAACAAAATGGTGAAGTGAAATCTTGTGAATTTCACTGCACTATTTTTTGGGTGCCCCTCTGGACAAGAACAAGTAATCCACTACTTCCAGAGAAACCAGGTGAGGTACAAAGCAGCGCTGGATAATTGAATGCAAGTTTAAATACAGTCCAACCTGCGCTGCTGTGACCTGTAAGGAATTGGAACGCAGGGCCTAAACTGCTGACCTCACATCCTTTATATCCATGTGTACTCTTCACACAGCCATGAACTGGTCATTTACGCAAACCAGGAAAAGCTGTCAGAAGAAGCAAAACATGAAGGGCATCACATGATGCTTACATACATCATTCATACTGTCTTATGAGGGAGGGTTTGGACAGGATAGTAAACAGGTGATGGGCCCAGAGCCATGACTGAACCTTCAAGTTATTCACACACCAACACAGCAAGCACAGTGGCACCTTGAATTATTACTGCCACTTGAACTTGGGTTCAGGAGCATGAAAATAGATGTCCTCAATAGATGTAAACATGTATTGACCTATATTAATGCCAACCAAACAAAATCATCCAATTGTTATTTATTTATGTACAGTAATCTGAATTACCCAATTATGTATTAATGCATCTATTTATGTATTTTTGTTCATCAATTGTTTTGTATCTCACACAGGGTCACTTCATTAAAACTGAGGTTAGTTCTTGTGGTTAGTGCCATGCCAATCTCAGTTGCATACTCAATTGCAGCGGAGAAACAAATTTAATACTCAACACGTGGCTGTCCATGCTGGATTCAGAGGCTTGTTGTAGGTGCCTCATCCATCCTTGGAGAAAAGGTGTGCCCTGTTATGACCTAGCTGAGAGTGAAGGTCCTATTGAGTAGGATGAGATCCAAAGCACTTTTGAAGGCCTTTAATATTGGAAAAGTCCTTTGACAAGTGTCCGAACAGTATAGTCTTTGAATACCTAGAGGCTGATTGATTAGAAATAGTGCAACGCAGCGAATCAACAAACATTGCTGCACCAAAATGTGCTGGGGGAAAGAGAAAAATGCAGAGCTGTCTCTACAAAGATATGGCACTGCTGCTCTCTTCCCCACCACTACTCCAAAAAAAGGCTGCCTAGTGCCACAAACACAGGTTTGCCCTACAGTGCAAAGATGTGCTTGAGATATCTCACACCGGTTTTGTACAGAAGTAAATATTATTTTAGACTAATTTTATATTTTTTCCACACATTGGATGTGGCCCGTATAGTGCAGCTCACAGAAAATATATGAAAAGTTAGGAAAATACAAAACATTTCTCCTGGTTAGTGCTTACCTCTAGGAGGCACTATTTTTTACACAAAACGCTGTCTACTAATTTCAGTAGATAGGACCTTATGTCAAAATCCAAGGGTGGTAGAAAGCAAACACTTGTGTACCACATATGGGATGCCCCCTTGACACAAAGTAACACAAAACTACATTTGCATTACTTTTAGGGCTATTTCCTGGCACCTTTTTGTCAACTGTCTGCACCAGTTTCCATCATTTTGTGTGATTTTTCACCAGCACAAAGTCTTGATATATATGCCCCTCTTTACTGTAATCATTATATTTTGTTTGCCTGTCAACTTCTTCCTCTTGAATTTGGATTAGCTGAATAGTCTGCACTATCAAATCTAACCAGTATTATCAAACAAGGTGTAAAGCACTTTAATCTTTTCCCTTTGTTCACATGAGACTTAAAGCACACTTTCAGTGCAGGTCCAATCTGGTTTGGTGTCTTCAGGATCCGACATAACTGTGATGCATGACTTTGGATCCTCATTATTTTTCCTTCATCCTTCCTTCCTACGCTAATAGAGACTATATTGTCATAGACCAAGTGTCACAACTCTACTGCCTGGCTCGGTCCAAACTGGGGTGGCATGGTGAGCAAAAGAACGATGGATTAAACCCAGATCTGTGACTGGGGGAAACCGGTCCCAGAATGCTTGTTTCTGGTCCCGGGAGAACCTGGCCTGGCAGTTCGGGTTGGACTGTTCCCAGGAGGAACAGGGCCAAGACTGATTTGCATATGGCTGGGTCCAAACTGGGGTGGCATGGTGAGCAAGAGAATGATGGATTAAGCCCAGATCTGTGACTGGGGGTGAGTGTTTGCATTGTTCAGCACTCCGTTCATCATCCTTTTGTGTTGCTAAAGTTGCCCTAAGTGGGAAAGGTATGCCCAGAAGTGGGTCTTGTGCTCACTGTGCCACTCAATTCAAGCTAGCCTGGCTGATGAAGGGTGATACCCTGAAACTGGTCCCAGAATGCTTGTTTCTGGTCCCGGGAGGACCTGGCCTGGTAGTTTGGGCTAGACTGTTCCCATGAGGAACAAGGTCAGGACTGATCTGAATGTGGCTCGTATTGTGTATATTGCACAGATCCCTCCCTTTTCCTTTGATTTGCTGCACTCTCCTGCACCAAAACCCATCAATGTGGGCCTCAATTTTTAGCAACAAGAGTTTGAAAGGGTGTATGTGAAATACACAGGGGCATAGCTTCTCTTAATGTATTTCCTGGTAAATAGTATGCGGGAGCTCTCATTCGGGTATAGTGAGGAGAACATTTTACATGCAAAGAGACAAAAACGCACACAACTCTCTCTCTGTTTTGAGAATCTTCAAAATTATGTTAGATTACAAATATTATG
This sequence comes from Pleurodeles waltl, assembly GCF_031143425.1. Classification (NCBI taxonomy): domain Eukaryota; kingdom Metazoa; phylum Chordata; class Amphibia; order Caudata; family Salamandridae; genus Pleurodeles; species Pleurodeles waltl. Next base: position 837,337,653 of record NC_090450.1, on the reverse strand, counting down.
TTTTCCCTCAGTACCCCTACCAATCTACATTCCTCTTTCTTTCCATTGCCTCTTAAGCCCCTCTCATGTACCCTGCTAGTTGTATGATGTATTTTAACATTATATGGCAGTCTGACTATTGGCAAATCTGAAGCTCACCACCCCAATCTTACTGACCAAGTTACGCTCCTGAAAATAAATAGTCTGTTTGCATACAATGGAGCACAAATTTGAGATTGGCTTGAATGGAAAGACATATACCACCCTTTTACACTGTTGTCAGTCTATGTAACAGCAATCCCCCATACACATTCCAAACCGAGTGAATATTGATTTCCTAATCAAGAGCAAACCCGCTGAAGAAGCACTGCTATTGGCTGAGGGTTCAACATCCTTTAAAGATACATTGCACATCATACCCACAAGACTTTACACCAGCCATGGGGCCCTAGTTATGATGTTGCTAAAAGGACTACTAACATTTTATTGCCTGTAACATTATGAGACAGGGATTGTTGCTGACTAAGGTGCAACTTTGTTTATTTGTTCATTTGTTTGCTTTTTCACTAAGGGCTGTGGGCACAAGAACCCCCCACCTCTCCATCTGAACACAGGAAAATGTACTTCAATCACACCGTCCACAATTGATAAATCAGAGGTGCTGTGAAACCTCAGTTTTATGAGATGGTGTGTCCCTGAGGTACTACATTTAATACATCCGAATACTCAAAAATACCGTTATTTAAAAAAGGCCCTAAAATCAATTACTGAGTTCATGGTCAGTAGAATAGTTACTGGGTTTTACTGCAAAATTCCAAAATAAGGTGATACAGAGTCAATATCATGAATACTCTCAAAAATTATTACAGAGAAGTACAAAATTCAAAAAATAGTCCCAACTGGGCAGCAAAACAAGAGAGAAACAGCATCCCTAGTAGCATCTAAGTCTTCAGAAAAGTCTTCTGGGCCACCACCAAGAATGCACAATCACTGTGTTGTGATGGAGAAGGTTACATTCTCAGCAAATCAGACCACAATTTTATGAAACATCATATTGCCTTCGCACTTCAGCACTACACAACTACAAGAATAATTATTCTGTCCACTTCCGGAGATGGTGGAACAAACTAGATACATGAACAATAGCAAATTATTGTGAATGAATAGGGTACAGTAAACTAGCAGAAGGACCTTGAAAACATATACAGTTATGTGCATGATCTGTGGAAGAATCATTGTTGGAAAATGGGTTATTGGTAGGGTAGGTAGGTACCTACACCTAGCAACAAGCCACTAACCTCCACCTAGGTACAGTTAGGTGTCAGTAAATTAATCCCAGCTCAACCCTTGGTAGCTTGGCAACGAGCGTCAAGGCTTAACTTAGGAGACAAAGTGTAAAGCATTCAAATATCACAAAACAGTAATTAAATAAAACACAGGAAACAGTTTAAAAATCCAAAACCAATTTATAAAAATAGTTTATATTTTTATCTTTAAAATGACACAAAAACGATTAAAATCGGTTCAGGGGAACCGGAGATATGAATTTTTAAAGAATTATTACTTTTCTAGCGCTTAGAAACAAAAAGCGCCAATCGGGTCATCTGGTTGCACCTCGACCGGGGCAAAGTCAAACTTTCAGGCCGACCGCGATGGAGCCCTGCTCGGCTACAGGTCGCGGGAGGCCTCGGTTAAAAAGTTACCTTCTGACTTAGTCTTTATTTTGAAGTTTTTCTTCACCGGGACGAACCTGCCAGTTGAATCCGACCTCCTGGAGCCCTTGTCCAGATACGCGATGTGGGTTTCCTCGGTGGAGACTTTTACCTTCGGACTTAGTCGTTTTTTCGAGATGAAAATCCTTCGACCGGGGTAAACCTGGATCTTGATCCGACGTCCATGGAGCCCTTCTCGGATACGATGGCTGGGAGGTCCCGGTCAACTTTTTACGTTCGGACTTAGTCTCTTTTTTGGATGTTTTTCTTTACCGGGACGAACCACGAAGTCAGGCCGGGTCGCGGTTGAGGCAAGCCGGCTAGAATTTCCGCGGCGGGTCGGTCCCTCTCTGGAGCTTTTTTCCAAAAATTCTCAAATCTTTTCCAAACTTCTGGGGCTTCACCCAGATGTTCTTTTAAGGTTCTTTTGGGGTCCACAGCTCACCCCAAGGGTCCAGAAGTTCTGTGATGGTCCTTGGGGGGTGCGGACTTCAACTCCCAGAATGCACCTGGCGCAAACTCCTTTTTGGCCACTGGACAGTGGTCAGCTGGTCGCTTTCTTCAGGAGTTGGTGCAGGGGACTCTGGTTAGCAATTTTTCACCTGTAGCAAACAGGGAGTCCCTCCTTGAACCAGTTGAAGCCAGGCAAAGTCCTTCTTGTGGTGAAGCCCAAGTGTGCAGCTGGTGCAGTCCTTCTGAGTGCAGGGTCCAGGTGCAGGCCAGGGGTCCAGCAGGGCAGTCCTTCTTCTTCTTTAGTTCCTTTCTTGTTGAATTCTGGAGGGGATCTGAGGTGTGGGGGCAGGTCTGCCAGTTTTATTCTTGCTCCTGGGTGAAAAGCAGGGGGGCCCTGGTTCTCCAATCAGGTACAGGGTCGTCCCCCTGTGATGACCACTTCCTGGGAAGTGTGGCAAAAATCCATCCCAAAAGGCAACAGTCTCTAAAAATCCAACATGGCTGAATCTGACTTTTGGAGGTTACATCTGGCTGAGCCCACCCACTGGTGTGGCTAAAAATCATAAACACACCCCTCTCCTGCCCTCTCCTAATCTAATCAAGGGGGCACCTAGCTGTCTGGGGTTGCAGGATGTGGGGGTGTTGCTGGGTGCTCCAGATGTCCTTCTCTGCCTTTGAAGACCAGTTTGGCAGCCCTCCCCCTTCCTGCCTCACCATCTGCTGAGGGGAGATTCTCTCCCCCAAGCACATTCCTTTGTGTGAAGTCAGGCCACTTCACACCTAATCAAGGCAGCCTGGCAGAAGCTGCTGCAGGCTGGCCAATCAGAGCACAGCAGCAAAAACAATGCAGAGCTGAAACTGGCAACTTTTTAGGTAAAGTCTAAACTTTTTACCTGGACAAGTTATATTAAATCCAACAACTGGAAGTTGTGGGATTTATTACAACAATCAATTTGATACCAAATTCTTGGTATGTAACATTTAAGGAGACTTTAAAATTTAAAATAAAGTCTGCCCATTCTAGCCTATGAAGGCCATTTACTTCAATGAGGGAAAAACGAATTTGGCTGTTTTTACCTCACCAGGGCTTATAAATCTATTTTTATAAAGTCCCTGCTTATAGTTACATGGCACCCAGCCCTAGGGGCACATAGGGCACACCTTAGGGGTGACTTATATGTAAAAATAAGGTAGTTTAAGACTTTGGAAGGACCTTTAATTCCAAAGTCGAATTTGCATATAACTTTAATTTAAAAGCAGCCAGCAAGGCAGGCTTGCTTTTAAAATGACACTGGGCACCTCAGCAGTGCACCTAGGTGTGCACCACCTATGCTGTGGTCCCTAAACCTACATGCCCTACCATGTACTAGGGACTTATAGGTAGGTTAACTTAGCCAATTATAATTAGCCTAATTTGCATATCCATTTTACACAGAGCACAGGCCCTGGGACTGTTTAGCAGTACCCAGGGCACCATCAGAGTCAGGAAAACACCAGCAAAAAGTGGAAAATGGGGGCAAAAAGTTATGGGGCCTCTGCAATCAGCCCTGTTTTCTCACAATCATCCAGAACAGCTTAAACAATGGCAATAAATAAATATTTCTCTGCTTGACTGGACGATGCAAAAATAATGAACAGAGAAATGGGTGGGGAGGGAAGACAGATGAGGCATCCATTTTGAACAATATGGTTGCTGGGCCCTGATTGAAGCCCAGTTAGCAAAAGTCAAGATAACACGCTTCTCAATGTCATAAAATACTCGTTTTGACAAAATCTGCACATATCAGTGTATTCATGTGGAACTGAGCCTAAAAACACAAGTTGCATGTTATTAGCGCATAAAACACATATATAGAAAATTCCTTCGCAACCACTACACTAAAGAATTCCTGAATTTGAAATACCAACGTCACAAAAATATGGAGATAAACACACTTGGAAGATAATGACTTATTTAGTGGTAATTATGATCTGTGGTCAGTGATGTAACATGTAAATAAAAACTGAGGACTGGTTATTAGTTGTGTATTTCTTCTTTTATACTGCCAGGTATAATTCACACACACTAACAGCTTAAATTTTTTTTTATGACATGCCCTCTAAGATACTTCTCTTCTCTCATAAGCACACACATCTAGAGTCATGAACACATACTGAGAAATAAAAATAGGTGCCAACACATAATGACCAATATTTACTAATTTATCACGTAATCCTCTACAGCAACCACGTTTGATGTAGATTGCTGCATAAATGGGACAACAGAGAGCAGAGACATATCTACTAAGACTGTCTTGTGGCTTTCCTCCCTTGCACTGGCACTCTTACACGCTGGATTGAATAATGCACAGCCTCAAAGTGAGTGTGCGTTGTCTAGCGTAAGATTTGTTCCAGAATGAATGTCTTTGTCTAAACGAACTCTGAATAATCCCATTCATGGGACTTGTGCTACATACACTATGCATTGGTTTTTTGAGATATGAATACATTTTCCCTCGTTTATGCATGCTTAAAATAGGCATTCGTTTTAATTAGGTTTTGAATGAAAAGCTTGGTCTTGCATAGTGCCACTTGGAGTTGCATTTCCCTTAAGCAAAGCCTTAGTAAATCTGAGCCGCAATCTGAAAAGCAATTAGACACCAAGCAGAGACACAAGTATGCCATGCGGACAAACACCCTGCGAGTCCAGCTCACTCACAATGATAGGAAGAGCAGTTTAACACTAGAAAGACAGATTTCCCCAGAAATCCACACAGTCTCAAGCTTGTACGCTCCCTCGAGCAGGCGAAGTTTCCCCAGGCAGACACTAATAAGGAGGCAGGCACCCTCGGGCCCCATAAGTCTCACCCACGTAAATATACATCCCATACTGTTGCCCCAGATGTCCACTCTCTTCTGTCAGAGACCAATTTTGAGGGTGCGACACAACCAGGCACTTTTTACGTACCTTCAGGCTCACTATGTATCACACATATACACACACACACACACACGGGGCTGGCTTTAGGACTGGTGGCGCCTTGTGCGACAGTTTATTGTGGCATCCCCCCACCCCATGACCTCCACCTAGGTTTCACTCACTACCACCGGATAAATGTGCCCTCATCTCTCCATCGCTCCCCTTTCACATACATTCATGTGTTTTAAAGCACTGGCTTTATTAATCCACTCAGCTAGGCACTTAGCTGAGGGGCATATTTAAGAGCCCCTACCGCCATTCAACACCACATTAGCGTCATTTTTCTTCTGCTAATGTGGTGTTAGAATTCCAAAAACGTCATGCCATATTTACAAAGTGGCACAATGAATGCATTGCGCCACTTTGTATCCCTTTGCGCTACATTATACCTGCGCCATGCACAATGTATGCAAAGGTGGCATTCCCCCGTTGGTGGGGGCAAATAAATGGTGCAAAAAAATCAGACAGGTTTATTTGCGTCATTTTTTTTCACATGGTGGCATTAGGGGAGCGCTAAGGGGCACAAGAAAAGTCGTGCAGCACTGTGTGCAGCGCCATTTTTTTCAAATGTGCCCCACAGGGGCATATTTAAGAGCCCCTAGTGCCATTCTTAACCCATATTATTGTAAAAAAAAAATTAAGCCAATGTGGCGTTAGAAGGCCAAAAGCGCTGCGCCACTTTGTAACCCTTTACGCTACATTATGCCTGCGTCAGACATAATGTATTCAAAGGGGCCATCCCCTCATTAGGGGGGGCAAAAAAATTGAGCAAAGAAATCTGATAGATTTCTTTGCATCATTTTTTCCCGGCACTTTTAACGCCTGCTCAGAGCAGGCATTAAAAGGAGGCTTCCATTGGTTACAATGGGCCTCTGGGTGCTTTGCAGGTTTAGCGTCAACATTTTTTATGCTAATCCTGCAAAGCGCCAGACTAGCATAAAAAACTCTAATGATAGTCCCCTAATTACCTCAGTGGATCGCCATATTTTAATTATGGCGGCAAAGCACCAGACTAGCATAAAAAACTCTAATGATAGTCCCCTAATTACCTCAGTGGATCGCCATATTTTAATTATGACGTACACATAGTAGAGTTAGTGGGGGTGCTAAGGGGGACAAGCAGAGTGGTACAGCATTACTTTTTTTAAATATGCCCCATAGGGCAGTGTTTAATTTGTAAATAAAAAGGTGCTGGTGCCCAAAGCCCTCCTTTGAAAGACGCGGCTGCTGCAATTAAATGTTTGAATACGGTATACAGAGGCAGTGTAATCCTGAAGCCATCTCGGGCCACTTCAATCCATTTACAGGCGCTCCCTGCCCATTCTGCTCACTCTTGTGGATTTCAGCTTTTTCCCATTGTGACGCTTTTTCGTTTTTCTCTTCCTCCGTCTTTTCCATATGTGTCTTTTCATGCAGTAAATGCTTGAGGCAGAAAAATAAGCACTGGCCCCCAAAAATAAGTGCTGGTGCTCCACACTGGAAACAAGAAGCACAAATTAGGCACTGCCATAGGGGCATATTTTGGAGCCTCTAGTGCCATTCTAGCACAGCATTAGTGTCATTTTTTTACACTAATGTGGCGTTAGAAGGCCAAAAACGTTGTGCCATATTTACAAAGAGGCGCAATGCATGCATTGTGCCACTTTGTAACCCTTTGAGCTACATTATGCCTGCGCCAGGCATAACGTATGCAATTAGGGGGGTCAAAAAATTGCGCAAAAAAAATCTGTCAGATTTCTTTGCATCGTTTGTTCAGCACTTTTAACGCCTGTTCAGAGAAGGCATTAAAAGGAAGCTTCCATTGGTTACAATGGGCCTCTGGATGCTTTGCAGGATTAGCGTCAACACTTTTTATGCTAATCCTACAAAGTGCCGGACAAACATAAAAAATTCTGACGCTAGTCCCCTACCTACCCACCATGTTGTGCCATGTTTTAAATATGTGGCACAGCACTGTGGGCAGCGCAATTTTTTCAAATATGCCCCATAGGGCAGTGGTTAATTTGTAAATAAAAAGGTGCAGGTGCCCAAAGCCCTCCACTTAAACATGCAGGTGCATTGCACCACTTTGTAACCCTTTGTGCTCCATTATGCCTGCACTAAGCATAACGTATGCAAAGGACTCATCCCCCTGTTAGGGAGGCCAAAAGAATTACGCAAAGAAATCTGTCAGATTTCTTTGCGTAATTTTTTTCCTGCAACTTTTAACACCTGCTCAGAGCAAGCATTAAAAGAAGGCTTCCATTGGTTACAATGGGCCTCTGGGTGCTTAGTAAGTTTAGCGTCAACATTTTTTGATGCTAGTCCTGCAAAGGGCCAGACTAACTACCGCCATGGTGCACCGTATTTTAAATATGATGCACACATGGTGGCGTTAGTGTGTGCAGCGCCACTTTTCTTAATTATGCCCCTTATTCTGTTTTTTGCAGCAGGCATATTAACCCTCTGTGCTACTTTATGTTGAGTAAAAGCTGCCACTAGGCAAAACTCCCATCTCTCTCTAGCAGGAACTTTAATCACCAGAGGTATCTTGACATTTTAATTGTTTCTTGAAGGCTAAAGGCACAAGGAACTTTTCGATAGGTGCTTTTAAATGGCAATTTTCGGAGGTTATTGCTAAACACAGCGCCCCTCCGGACGTCAGAGCCCGGTGCGGTCGCACAGCTCGCACCGCCCAAAAGCCGGCCCTGCACACACAAACACTCCTTTTCAAGACAGGTGAAGACATCAACCAGAATGAACAGTAATAAATCGACAAAATCAGACACAGACATGCAAGACAAAAATTAAACAAAATAGAATTGATCTAGATAGTGATGGAAGATACTAAAATACATATTTTGTATTTAGTTATTCTTTCATCTTATCCATTTCAGACGCATTTAATTTATTGTATATATATATATATATATATATATATGTATATATGTATATTCCCGTGAAAGGGTGTTGGGTTGCAAACATAGTCAGGCTAGACAGAGGGAAACGACTGAAAAAAGATCATCGGAGGGCAATTCGGTAGGCATTCAAAGCATGGCACCTTATGAAACCTGGCTTCCTAAATACAAACAAACATTTTCTGCCTGGCCTTCGTCGGCACTTTAACTGTAAATTAAAAGCAGCCAAGTCTCTGTAAAACCAAAAGGTCAAGGTTCACTCTTCTGTACTAAATCAAACATATCGCTAGAGGTTCAGCAGGAAGCATCTTCTGTGGCTTACAGGTCAAATAATTTGACACATGATTCTTATAATTGGTTAAGGTCACCAGAGCATCTGATCATGTCAGTGCATCAAAGCACAACAGATTAGTGAGGGTAAAGTGATTTGTTTTCCTGGCAGAAGCAACATTATTTTGCAGTGAGTAATAAACTTCCCTGGGAGAGTGTGGGATTGTTCTTTGGGAAGAAGCGAGTCTTGCTGGTGTTATCTTATAATGTCATTGCTTGTTTGATAACTTCAACTCAAAATCGGAGCTGACATGCTAATTGTAAACTATTTAATGTATTTATCTTGTGCCTTTCCCCTTCTCTTTTTTTATTCTCTCCCCTTTTCTTCTTCTTTATTTTTCTTTTTCTCCTACTGATTTATTTAATAAATGTTGTAACTAATATGTCACCTCCCAAGAAAGGCTGAGAAAACCATAATCATCTGAGATTTTTCAAACCAGAACACAGCTAATCAGCGAAAACGAGAAAAACAAAAATGCTGTTGGCTCTCCCAGCCGGCCACACGCTGATTTTGGTGGCAACACTTATGCCTTAAGTATGAGTTCGATTTAGTGGTAAATAATGAATGCCAGGGTAAATAGCACAACAATCTACCGACTTATCTGTGGTCCACATGCACTACTTATCACATATGCTACTTACTGCATGTGATATATTTACCACATGTGAAAAATGGCGCATGTGGTAATAACATCCAATAACAAAAAAAGACGCAGTTGAAAACCAGCAGAAAACACCACTTCAAAAAACCGCCAGTCCAAAGCAAATTTCTCAAAGTGTAGGGAATGAAAGAAAAGCCTTAAACCAATACAAACAGTAAGACCAACTGAATAATGAAAAAAACACTGTACATGCATTGTTTGAGCTGAAAAAATAAAATAATTACCGGGCGCCCAACATTGTAAATCACTGATAATCCCCTTTCCTGAAAAAGATAGCAATGCTAGAAAGCTTTGCAGCAGGCATTACACAACAGACAGAAGGACTGATGCATGGCATTTCTCAGTCAGTCAACCTTCAGCACAATACTACGAGAGATGGATCATCTTCAGAGAGTAATTAGGCAGCATATATAATTCCCCTGGGACACACAGACAGCCAATGCTACAGCATAATTTCCCGACATCCTGAAGTCAATTGACTGCACTCGTATACACCTGGTGGCCTCATGCAGACGGGAACAAGTGTGCTGCAATCATAAAATGGAGCACACAATTAATGTGCAAATACTGTGTGATGTGAACCGGTGTAAAATGAACTGCTTTGTTAGATGCACTGGATCAAACCACAGTGGCATGGTACTGTGAAGAAACAACAGTAGTCATACTGTGGTGACACATTGGCCCTCATTCCGAGCCTGGCGGGCGGCGGAGGCCGCCCGCCAGGCTTCCCCCCTCCGAAATACCGACCGCGGAGGGTATTCCGAGTTTTCCCCTGGGCTGGCGGGCGGTCTTCACAAGACCGCCCGCCAGCCCAGGGGAAAACTCCCTTCCCACGATGACGCCGGCTCGTAATAGAGCCGGCGGAGTGGGAAGGTGCGACGGGTGCAGTTGCACCCGTCGCGTATTTCAGTGTCTGCTTTGCAGACACTGAAATACTTTTAGGGGCCCTCTTACGGGGGCCCCTGCCGTGCCCATGCCATAGGCATGGGCACGGCAGGGGCCCCCAGGGGCCCCGCGACTCCCCCTCCCGCCATCCGGTTCCCGGCGGGAGAACCGCCAGGAACTGGATGGCGGGAGGGGGAGTCGGAATCCCCATGCCGGCGCAGCATGCTGCGCCGGCTTGGAGGATTCCTTTGGGGCAGCGGGAAACCGGCGGGAGACCGCCGGTTTCCCTTCTCTGACCGCGGCTGAGCCGCCGCGGTCAGAATGCCCCGCGGGGCACCGCCGGCCTGTCGGCGGTGCCACCGCGTCCCACGGCCCTGGCGGACTTGTTCCGCCAGGGTCGTAATGACCCCCATTATCCTCAAAGTTCTGGGCAGACAAATTCGCTCTCCATTATGAAGATTACAATACATTATAGTGTTGTAGTCCAATCTCAATACAGTCCGCTGTTCCATTAGAGACTTGCTAGCTCTTGGGGCAGCACATATATGGACCAAGGGGAATATGTATAACAAATGATATCAGTCACTCCTCACAATGATGATGGTTCTCAGCCAAGACAACTATTTAACAACCATATCTACACCGATTGCAACTTTCATGTTTATTACCTAGGATCCCGCTGACCTCAAGAACTTCTTTCATATCCTCCACTCTGACATGTTGAGCATGGTCCTAGTTTGTTCTTCCTCCTGGTTGGAGTGCAGCTGAGGTGAATAACTACTACCTGTTGCAATGATTTAGTGCTTGGTCTTAACAGCTTGCTTAAATACCTAGCTTTTCAAGGTTTGGAGCCTGTTTTTAGGGTCGAGCCTGCATCGCATGCACTTGAGCAAGGGTTTTGCTAAGCGAGACGCTTTAGGAATTAAAAAGGGCTCGGAGCCCTGTCCATGTCACGTCGGTGTCTTTCATTGGCTCGTGGGCTTGCCTGTTATAATCTGCGTGATTTCATTAGTGGAAGGCATGCATACGTCATGCCTTTTCTGGTGGATAGCCGTCCTCGAGCGCATCGACCAAGTACAGAAAACATGCAAGGGTCGCTATTTTCCGTCCGGCTCGTGGACTACTTTTTCTCTATTTTCCCAGCCCGATCTTGCTTGGTAGAAGTTGAGTGCTTTACATAATATCGACCCTGTTACACAGTTAATTGCACTTTTTCCGGTTACGTACATAATTGCACTTTTGCCAATAGGTTTCATTACGAGTGAAAAGTCCGGTTAGGAGTTTACAATGCTATCAGCTCTAACAAGAGCAAACGCGAGACCCGTTGCATTGCAAATGCTTGTTAATGTTTGTATTGATTTTGTCCACTATCTCCTTTCACAGGCACATTCTTGTTTATTGTTTCATGGTGTCTTCAACATGGGATGGCACTTCGGATAGTCAGTCTTACTACCTTCTTGGTCAGAACCTCCAGCTCAGGATCCGCAATCCTGTAATTCCTTTCTCTGCTAGGGTCCACGAGGTAAGAGTTTGGCAGGTTTCTGCTTGTGATGATTGAGTGATATGAAGTGTGCAATGGATTCTGTTTGTCTTGTTTCAGGGTGCTTTGGCCACAAAAAATGATTGCTTGCCCTCTCTTATACAGGAGCGGGTTGTTGATGTACTTTGGGGGAAACCCTGAGGTTCTTCTGTATATTGCCCCAGCTCGTTCTGCCCTCTAGAGATACGTTTCCCACTCCAGAACTTCCAATGTCCGAAAATGGGCATGTGCTATTTATCTGGAGTACTAATCACTACATGCAACCAACAGCACACATTTGATATTTAACCCATGCAGTAAATGCCGATTTTGTGGGAAATGGTACAAACTCATGATCAGTATTACTTAACATGTTTTTAACCGGAACCTGCAGAATCGGTGTTTAACTAATATGCAACTTTGGTGTTTTTTACCACCAAACTCATAACTGAGGCCATAGTGCCCGGAAAAAAAAGTAAAAATAAGGGTAGAGAATTACATCTCTGCCTTGACATACTTGTACATTTTTGCAGTTCTCAAACAGTCCAAGAAGCATCGGTTTCCAGACATACTACAGAGAATGCCATGTGATGTAGCTCACAAACGCCTATTTCCCCTGTGCAGAACTATTTATCGTGTACCTTTCAATACATAGGGAGTGAAGTCCAATGTGCAAATTAGGATATAATATTTCCTGTGGTTTTGGGGGTGATCCTTTCTTGTACCAATTATAGAGGGAGAGTAACATTAGCCCATGGTTAGAGTAACTTACAAGCAATTTCCAGGGTGTGAAGGGGTAGGAATAGGCTTTGTGAATGTCCATGAATATCATGGAAGTGCATGTTTATGGAAGTTCAGTAACTTACAAGGCGAACCATACCTCGTAATGCCCACTTCCAAATACTTGCTTGGAAATCACTAATTTAGGATACTCCATACTTGTCCTGAAGATATATAAATTACTAAATCCATTTGTGCCTTCCAGGAATCTTTCTGTGAAATTCTAGCAAATGTAAAAATGTTGATAAACATTTATGACCAAAAATACCTTTGAAAATGAAATGTACAGTACTGACTGAAAGCTGTAATATGCAATGTCAAAAGCAGTGCACTGTGAGGGTGTGAGTTATAGTTACTACAGGTAACTATAATTGGTGCATGTCAGTGGTTTTTAGAGTTTTAACTGATATTTTAATCTAGCTATAACATCACATTAACGTAAAGTAATATACTATTAACAGACCTAACTATACTGTCACTTTAACCTGTGTTTTGTCAATTAATTTCTAGTTTTTTTTTTTTTTAATAATGTAAAGTAACAGTATAAAGAGTTGTCATTTTAAGTAAGGCAGACCTAATGGCTTTGTCAAAAGGTCAGAACACCTTAATATAAAAGTCTGACCAATTGCCTTTATCAAGGAGTCAGAGCAATAACTTATTTAAACCAATCATCACTATAATTAATCATTACCCATTTTCAAAAAATAATCTTTACTAATACATTTATAGTAATGCATAATTATTTTTGAAAGACAAATTACTAAAATAGCGCTTTTTTTGTGCATTTCTAAACCATTAACATGTGTTTGATTCTTTCTTTAACACTCTTCCGGGCACAAAATGCAGCTATAGAATCAATTACAATGGGTCTCCAGCTGCAGATCATCCAGCTCGGAGTGCTTAAAAAACAAAATGGTACACTTTCCTGCGGTCATGCATTCAATAAACCAGGAGACTTACTTTCCTGAGAGATTGCTGTTTTTTCTTGCAGCCCCCCAACAACAGCTTTGTATATTGTTTGTGGTGAGTCTGCCCCTCCTTGGGGCTATAAGACAATTGAACTAAAAAAGAATAAAGTCCATGATGCTGGACATTATGGGGCACTCCCAGGAGGGTGCATTGAATATAAATAAGTGGCCTAGCCACTACAATATCGAAGCATGAGTGTGCTTCTATTTCTTTTTTTTACATGGGTGCCCAGGTCCCACCAGGGCATCCACAACAGGCTTAACCATTGGGGGCCATAAGAGAGGTTCATAACCCCTACAGCACCTTCGTTTCCCCTGACAGCACCCATCCTGGGTGCCGATGGGAGTCGGCTGTATTGCTTTGCTCCTGCCCGACAGGAACAGCTTTTGTTTCTACTCCCGCTAGGCAAAACCAAAGCCGTGTTTGCTGTCCAGAAGACCATGAAATTACAAAAAACAACACCCCTAGGTACAAACCAAAAATAATTTTAAAAAAACCTTCAAACATACATACACACCATTACCCTTCAATTCTCTGAAAAACAATTTATTACAAAATACCATATAAATATCTTCCTTTAAATACAATTTCTAACCCCCCATCCTATCACAGAAAAAAGAGAGAAACCAGTGTAAAAGATATAAAGTGCTCGAGTTCTTACAGTAAAAAAAGAGAAATGATCCCTCAAACCATTCCAGAGATAATTCCTAAAAATATATACACTTTAAAAAGGAGCCTGTTGGTTAATCCTTTAACCACATTGCATCATCATATCATTTCTTCAAGATAGAGTCAGATCCTCCATTCTCAATTCTCTCCAAAAAGTCCAACCAATCCAGGCATGAGCAATACCATCAACGTTTCGACCCCCTCACGCTCCTGGGCCAGATAACCGCTCCATAAGGGTCTTCATCAGGACTGATAGGTAGGAGAGCCCAAATAAGTCCACCCTAGTTACAATATCCTTCTTCATCAAAACACCCTCACTTGATCCGTCAATCTCCATTCATGTGATGCCCACTTATTTCCGTAATTTAAAGGTATCCATGCAGATTCCCCAAATGTTCAAGGAACACCACCTCTGCTTCAATTGCACACCCTTTTGTTCGAAAAAATTCCTTCTGATTCAATCTGCTCACTCGAAAAGAAGCCCAGAAGAGCATGGGCAGGAGCTAAGGTTTGGTTTCCCTGTGTGCACTCTCCCAGACAGGGAACAAGACAGTGTCCTGAGGGATTGGATTTGATTTGTGATACACTGTCTGACCTCAGGTCAAGGGATGGTGTAGTAAGGGGCATTCTATGGATTGGGGAGGGGACACACAACCCCTCTCAATATGATACATCAGCCACTAGAGGATGGAAGCCCTGGGGGGGGCCATGAAATGACTCAAAGAGGGGGTGGCTGAATGTCCCCTTCTCTGTGAACAAATATAAATTGTCTGAGGCCCTGGATATTGTGTCATAGGGCCATTAGGGTCCCAGTTAGATAGGGTATTTAAAAGGACAATCCCACCCTAATTTTTAATCATGCTGGTGGTACTGCAGTGATGCTATGGTACTGCAGTAATCTATGCATTTTGTTTTTAGATTTTGGCCCAATTGCCCCCCCCCATAAGCCTTAGGGGATCAGGATATCCCTATCCTGCCTGTCTATATCTTATTTTTTCTTTTTTTCAGGACACCAGTAATCAGTACTCAAGTAATAAAATGGCTGCCCAATATCTTTAGTGATATGAGACAGCCAATAAAATCTTGTCTTTGATGAGCCTGATATTTCTATGAATTGTAAGCTGTGATTTCTCAAAAAATACTGAACGGAATTACACCAATTCACACGGTTTCTCAGTAAAGATTCAGCTTTTTTCCAAGTTTGGTGTAATACCTGCTCCCCAGCCATGCACAGTTTTGTCATCAGTGATGTAATTTCAGATGTTGCAGTCATTCTATCAGTGATGTCATAGATCATAACATGAGTGCTGTATCATGTGGGGTAATTAGCAGTGCATGGCAAAGGCATGGGTTATAGTTACTTTAGGGCACGAGATACAGTTAATTGAAATAACTATAATTGGTGATTTTCAGTAGTTTTGTTACTTTAAAATTGTATATTTTAGCTGACATTTCCACCTAACTATAACATCCCTTTAACCTTTGTTTTTTTTCAGTGAATTTCTAAATTTTTTAACACAAAGTAAGATACTATTACCATACCTAATTATATTGTCACTTTAACCTTTGCCTTTTTCAGTGAATATCTAGTTTTCTTTTTAAAGATAAAGTAATATTGTATTACCCATACCTAACGCCAACAGCTCTGCGCCAAGGTCATGTGCAGTGTGTGGCTGGTCTCATAGGTCCAAGCTACACTCAGAAAGAGTTACTGACTTTGTTTAAGAGTCACAACACCAAACTATAAAAAGTAAGACTATTATAGGTTTTATCATTCTCCAAAAATAACTAATATTTTTAATCACATGTAAATTTCAGTAATTCTAATGTTTAATAATAGTGAATTTTATAAAAATGTTTAATAACATGTCTGTGAGTCTTCCTTTTAACAAAGGCTTTATTTGTAAATTTTAAGGGTAATAATTGTTAAAATAAACATGTGTGCTTGGTATTTAAAATACACCACAACATGGCGCAGGGTAGCGGGAAATAGCTTCAGAATTCCTGACTCCATTGATATACTCTGCAAGAGTATTGCCAAATATTTGGCCCTACTCCTGCAGAGTACATAGGGGCCCATTGTATTCAATAGCATGCCCCCTTTTAATGCCTGCTCTGAGCAGGCATTAAAAGTGCCAAACAAAATGGTGCAAGGAAATATCTTAGATATCCTTCTGCCTTACGAGGGAACACTCCCCTTGTATACATTATGCCTGGTGCCTTTTCTTGCTCCCCATAGTGCCCCCCTATCGTCACCATGTGTGCTCCGTATTTAATATACAATGCACCTTGGCGCAGGGTATGGGCAATAGCGTCTACATTTTTATGCTATTGGTGTACTGTGTAATCCTGCACAGTACATAGGGGCCCTTTGAATGCAATGGTGCGCCCCCTTTTAAAGCCTGCTTTGTGTAGGCATTAAAAGTAGCAACAAAAATGACGCAGTGGAATCTCTTAGCTTTGCAGTCCCCTAATGGGGGAATGTCCCCTTGCATACATTGTGCCTGCTGCAGGCTTAATGTGGCACCACGGATTACAAAGTGGTGCAATACATGCATTGTACCACTTTGTAAACCTGGCATGGCAAATTTGGCCTCGTTGGGTCACATTAATGTAAAAAAGAATAACACTAATGTGGCGCAAGGAGGTGCTAGGCCCTCTTAATTCTAGGCCGATATGTCCTAAACTCACAGTTTTTTACTGAACTCCAAAAATAACCAGAGATGACAATAAACCTCCAGGCAGACCTATAATAGCAGTGCAAGAGGGATTATTTGCGAATGTTCCTCGAAATATTGATTATTTTTGGAGGCCATTTGTTCAGAATTTACCCTCTTACATGGGGACAGACATTTTTTTTTTTAAAGAATCTTTGATGCAAGTTGGAAAGTAGATATGCTACTCCTGACCCTTGATGTCAGATCTTTGTATACTAGTATACACCATAGTGATGTTTAAGAGCAATGGGCCACTTTTTAAAAGCAAATCCTATCAGTTTTTACAAACAGACTGTGATGAGTTTTAATATGTTTGAATGGTGTTTGAAAAAGAACATCTTTTTCTTCAACAGTGAAATCTGCACAACAAGATAGAAACCTGCTTCATTCTCAGCTATGCTAATTTGCTATGGGCTGCTGGGAGGAGGAGGTTCTCAGTAGTTCCCCTCTTGAAAAATGGAAGGATGACATCGTATTATGGGTCTTCTTTATAAATTATGTTTTTGTTATTTGGAAAGGAGACCTGGGGCTGATTACAAGTTTGGCGGTCTTGTGACCGCCAGGTTGGTGGTCTGACTGCCAACAGTCTGGCGGAGCAGACCGCCTCATTATGAGTTTGATGGTCAAGCAAATAGAATACTGCCAGCGGTCCACCGCTACCACCAGGCTGTACAGACCGCAGGGGACTTCTGGAGGTACAAACATATATATATATAGATACATAGATATGTATATATATGTATACATATAAATATATATATATATATACACACACACACACACATATATATTATAAAAATATTAAGCAACTTTTAAAGTCTTTATTTTATGTGTCACATATTGTCTTTAATATATATACTTTACTATATTTATATACATATATATCAGTCTCTAAGCAACAGCAGCAGCCTCTTCAGTGCCTGGAGGTGCCTGACAATGGGGCAATGGCGTCTCGGCTACAAAGCCAAAAATCCATGGTGCTCCCCAAATCACACAAGCCAGCACACTATCACAGTGAACGGTGATTTATTCATCAGTCAGTTGATTCTTATATAGCACAGACGTTCACCCAAGAGGGTATCTAGGTGCTGTGCTGTGGGAATCGGTTGAATATTCTTGAGTCCCTTCCTGAAGTGGGTAAGCAAGGGTGATATGCAGAGGTGGAGGGGAAGAGTGTTCCACGACTTGGCAGTGTGGTGGGAGAGTAGTGTTTTCCGATGTGGCAGTTTTGTGGTATCAGTATGCAACAGTAATAGGGTTTTGGCTAGTAACCAGCCTTCATCACGATGCAGAACATCATTTTATGCACACATTTATAGTCATGTGAAAGAAGTTCTCAATAAACATAAAATACAAACTCAGTCCATCAGTACAGAGATTGGCAGATAATGTTCACATTTACATCATTTTATTTACATAATATTCATTGTGGATATAACAATTAGACTAAAACAAAATAACCAAAATGTTCAAGCAAATGAAATATTTTCCAGTACTCATGCTCCCCATAATAATTTCAAAAGGGGTCACATATATGTTACAAATTGAGCTGACGTGGGCACACTGATGAGAAGCTCAAAAGTGTGCACCATAAGGTCACCAAGGCATAAATATCAATGCTTAATAGAGCTTAAGTGGGAGTTAGGAAGAATATATTAGCTCTTTTCCTTTTTTTCCATTATGTTTTCAGTATTTCTGCTCAGTATTTTCAATCTGAAAATTATGAAAGCAAAAGGACATATGGTAATGACAGCTCATGCTATAATAAAGTATACTCAACAGTTGCTCTAAAATTTAATCACTCACATTTTGTTGCTGGACACAAAGCTCCCCATCACAATTCAGTCCCCTTGGTTCTTTGCTGTCAAATGCAAGGATGTACCTGGCTTAAAAACCCTCATCTTATTTTTTCCATTGCCCCTTCGAGTATCCTTGATGATCCTGTCATTTACGCTGTATCTCAATTCCTTTTTATCTCTTCTATGTACTTATTGCCAAAACAGTCTTCCTATTGTGGTGCAAACTGTGGCGGTCCCCACAGAAATAGACAGCACCACATTAGATACATTTTAAAACAACACAGCTGACACACATACACACAGTCAAAACACCAACCAACCACACTATAAACACACTACAATCCTTTCCATCTACAATGCCAAACACAGAAGTCAGATCAACATCAGAGTAAAACAAACCATAGATCAGACAGGCTATCATCTCTCACAACACACATATCATACATCCTCAGAACACCCCCAACACACAGATTTGCACTCTATCACACTATATAGTCCCCATCACTCCCTCATCACACAGCACCTAAAACACCATGTTACAACAAAAACATTCCCGTTTCACATATGACGAGTTAAGAGTCATGGTGGATAAAATCATTGTAGTAGAGCCAAATCTATTTTGAGCCAGCAGACCACTATCGCTAGGAAAATACAAAAGTGGCAAAGGATAGTTGACACATTGAATTCTGTAGGAAGCTACCAATACACAAGGGACGACATCAGAAAGAAGTGGAACGACCTCAGAGGGAAGGTACGTTCAATGACATCCAGGCACCAGCTGGCAGTCCACAAGACTGATGGTGGTGCCCTACCTCCTCCCCCACAGTTCACATCATGAGAGGAGAAGGCCTTGGGCATTCTGCATTCTGAGGGCTTGACAGGAATACCTGAGGGAGTCTGTTGTAGAGCTATTTTAGCCATCTTTTAGACATGTTGGTTTTAAGCTAACTAGCCCTGCTGCTGTGCACTTTAACCCTGTTACATTTTATTCAGTATTGCTTTATTTTTCTAGCAATAGCAATATTTGCAGTGCTGTTTTATTTTCATTATCTCATTGTACTTTCACCTAGTAAAGTATTACATTCTTTGCAGGACATTCATTTCACTCTATGCTTTCTCCAAGGCTACAGTCAGATAGGGTTGTCTACAAACGTGGTATGCTGTGTCTCCAACATTCACAGAAAACACACACTCATACATGGGGACCTTTTCTTAGAATGTCAGATGTTTTATTTTAAAAACACCCCTTTGTCCCAGACACGGTAGAGGGAGATTCCAGCCAGATGACTACAACTGTATGCTGATTGCTGATTGCTGATTGCTTCGTTGCAGCTACTTGCCTGGACGGCCGGACCCCTGACCCACATGGGGACGGTGTCTTTCTAGACCACGGGCTTCTCACTCTAGGTATGAGGGATGGTGTACCCCCCTGGGGGAAAACCCAAAGGGCAGATTAGGTTTATTATGCTGTGCTCAGACATAGGCCCTCATTACAACCCTGGTGGTAAATCCCGCTTACCATCGTGCCGACGGCTGGCAACATACCGTGACCGCGGTGGAAATCCGCAACGGGTATTATGACCCACACTAAGAAATCCGCCACTATACAGACACCCACACAAGTCCTCCACACCAAAGGTCAGTGATAAACTGGTGATAGCAAAACCCACACCCTTACGCTAACAGGAATACACCCACAGTATCATGACCCATGAATCAACGCAGCGGTCTTTCAACTGCGGTAAACGATTGGCGGTACACACCCGCTCTCTAAATAAACACAAATTTACAAAACACAACCACATTGGACAATTCAAAATAGACCCACCTGACACACATACACACACCACACCCACACACTCACACCACTATAAAACACACACAAACATTACCCACAACCCCTTACAGCGAACAATTTTGAAGAAGCAGAGAGAGAGAAAAGCAAAGACCACACCAGCATCCAGAGGCACAGAACACCATCACACATACACCATCCACGCACCTCACACCAAACACCCCAACACATCACTCCACGCATCACATCACCCATCACCTCACACATCACTCACACCACATCATGGCACCTCAAAGACACCCCAGGTTTTCTGAGGAGGATCTCAGGGTCATGGTGGAGGAAATCATCCGGGTAGAGCCACAGCTATTCGGATCACAGGTGCAGCAGACGTCCATTGCAAGGAAGATGGAGCTATTGTAGAGAATTGTGGATAGGGTCAACGCAGTGGGGCAGCACCCCAGAACAAGGGATGACATCATGAAGATGTGGAACGATCTATGGGGGAAGGTGCGTTCTGTGGTATCAAGACACCAGGTAGCCGTACAGAGGACTGGCGGTGGACCCCCACCTCCTCCCCCACAACTAACAACATGGGAGGAGCAAGTCTTGGCGATCGTGCATCCTGAGGGCCTCGCAGGAGTAGCAGAAGGACTGGACTCTGGTAAGGCAAATCTTTACTACTATATCCTCCCCACCCTACCTGCATGCCATCACATACTCCCATCCTCACCCTCATTCCAATGACTCCACCACCTCCCACACACCCTACCATCTCAACCCACCACTCCCAAAACCAAGCCCTGCATGCAACAACAATGCATGGACACCCATCACAGACATGCATGGACACCCATCACCAAAGCCTGTCCAATAGAGAGACTCACCCAGGCCACAAAATCTCCACTCACACAAGGGCCAAGGCGATAGTACCAGCACAGTAATACAGGGAAACACACCCATTGCACAAGATGGCACACACAGATAAAATAACAATGCATTTACATCCCAACAGAACCCCTACCCAACGTCACCGGAGAGGAGGTGCCAGCCATATCCAGTACCCCCACAGAAAAGGTCCACAGTGATGACAGCATCTCTGCACGCCTGGTTCAAGATGACCAGCCTGGCCCATCAGGGACCTCTGGACAGTCGGTTCCCCTGCCACAGTCCCAACCCACCACAGAACCTCCCCACTCAGGAAACACCACCACAGCACCCACCCAGCGGGCCCATGCCACAGTCCCCAGGACACATCAATCAGCAGTGTGTCCACCCCTACAGAGACCCCGAGAACCCCACTAACCTAGGACGATCAGGGATCTGGGGTCAGTGGCAGTGGGCACACGGTTCAGGGGACAGAGGCACAGGAAAACAGGGAAGCTGGGAGGACTGCTGTGCGACAGGGGGGAGGACAGGCCCAGGGAACCGACCCTCCACGAGGCACTCTCAAACATCATGGGAGCATACCACCATTCCCATGAGTCCATGGGCACTGTACTGGCCAAGTTTCAGGAGATGCAGCGGCTGCAGGAGGGACAATACATGGGGATCAGGGAGGACTACACCAACATATACACCATCCTGGTCACCATAGCAGGGGTGCTGGATGGCATAGGCAAGACCATGAGGGAGGCAGTGGCACAACAAAGGGCCCCTGACACTAGCCAAATCGAGGAACAGCCCTCCACCTCCACCGGCACTAGTGGACAGGAGGCCACACCACAGAACCAACAGGCCACCAGCACTCCACCCCCTGCAGAAGGAGAACCACCCCGTAAATGGTCTCTACGATCCAGGCAGAAGACAGAGAACATTGCCAAGACCCCCGCCAAGAAATAAGACTCTCCTGATTGTCACCCTTCTGCCTCCTCTTCCTCCCTGTCCACAGGCTCCACCGCTGCTGCAGGACCATCACCATGCTCATCCTCCTGCAGAAAAGGCACCTGGCGTCGCAATGCCAGGATGTGCAACATGCAGCATGCCACGATTATCTGGCACACCTTCTTCAGTGAGTAGTATAAGGAGCCACCTGTTAGATGGAGGCACCGGAATCTGGCCTTCAGGAGGCTGAATGTCCTCTCAATAATACGCCTAGTTCACCCATGTGCCCCATTGTAGCGGTCCTCTGCCCTTGTCCTGTGATTCCTCACTGGGGTCAGTAGCCAGGACAGGTTGGGGTAACCAGAGTCACCTGCAAATGTCGAGGGATAACTGTTAGACACACACTAACCCTTAGGGACTGCCCCATACCCAGACACCTACTCATACTGTGTGGGGAACTTGGTCTCACCTATTAGCCACACCCGGTGCCTCTGGAGTTGGCCCATTACATAAGGGATACTGCTATTTCTCAAAATGTAGGCATCATGCACAGAGCCAGGATACTTGGCATTCACATGAGATATGTACTGGTCCACCAAACACACCATCTGCACATTCATCGAATGGTAGCTTTTTCTATTTCCGTACACTTGTTCATTTCTGTGGGGGGGGGGGCAAATGCCACATGTGTGCCATCTATGGCACCAATGATGTTGGGGATATGTCTCAGGGCATAAAAGTCAGCCTTCACTGTGGGCAAATCCTCCACGATGTAGCTGCGCATGCGTTTCAGCAGGGCAGACAACACTCTGGTCAACACGTTAGAAAACATTGACTCAGACATCCCTTTTGTCATGGCCACTGTTGTTTGAAAGGAGGCACTTGCCAGGAAATGGAGCACTGGCAGGACCTGCACTAGAGGAGGGATTCCTGTGGGATGGCGGATAGATGACATCAGGTCTGGCTCCAATTGGGCACACAGGTCTTGGATTGTGGCACGATCAAGTCTGTAGGTGATTGTGATGTGTCTGTCTTCCATTGTCAACAGGTCCACATAGGTTGCACAAGTGTGTCTGCAGTAATGTGAGTAAATCCGTGTGAGGCGTAGTTTGTCCGTATATGTGCCAAAATGTGCTGTGAAGCAGTTAGGTGCCATGGCATGTGCCCCCCTGAAATGACGGCTGCCTGACTTGTGAGGAGGGACAAGGGGAAATGAAGTAACTGCGTTGGCGTTGTGCTGCGTCGCAGTAGGCGGTCGAAGACCGCCGCGCAATTCAGCATTGGTTATCATTGGGCCCTATGGGTTCCAGGAGCCATGTACACTGGCGGTGACGGTACGCACCGCCGCGGACGTGACCGCCATTTTCTATCCGTTCACTCACTTGATACCTGACCTTCAACAGCAGAGGACCTACACTGCAAGTGCTGCTGTGACCTGTGTCTGGAAGCGATAATGGCTTGAGTGTCTGAGGAAAGGGCCCCTGCCTTCACTGCAGAGGAGTTGGACAAACTGGTGGATGGGGTCCATCACAGTACACGCTACTTTACGGTCCTCCAGACAAACAGGTGAGAGCACTGTGAGCATGATTCCTGGGCAATGCCTGTTTGGAGTGGTGTGGATGGAAGATACACATTGGGGGGGCTGTGGGCTGCATGTGAAGATGGTGAGTGTATGTGCGTCAGGCCATGGTTGGGATTTGGTGGGTAATGATTCTGACAGTCCGAACGGCTGAGTAATGTCCTATCCTCCTGTACCTTTCCTCTAGGTCAGCGCCCACCAGAAGAAGGGTATTTGGCGTGCCATCGCCAAGGAAGTGCGGACCCTGGGGGTCTATCATAGACGGAGCACCCACTGCCGCAAGAGATGGGAGGACCTGTGCCGCTGGAGCAAGAAGACGGCAGAGGCCTAGCTGGAAGGGGTGCTCGTCGCACCATGACCCCCCTGATGTTCTGCATTCTGGCGGTAGCCTATTCGGAATAGGATGGGTGCTTGAGGCCATCACAGCAGTCACAAGGCAGTGAGTACAGTGTAATAAAGCTTCCTCTGCGCGCTTTAGGAAGTATCTGGGTGGGGGATGTTGGCTGTGGGTGCCCCTAGGCCAGGGCAAACATTGCAGTGTAGTTCCCTTGTTGGGCAGGCTCTGAGGCACTCGAACCCCAATAGTGTTAGTGGGCATCTACTACTGGGCAGGATCCTGTAGGTTTCAGGTGTGCAGCTAATGGCGATAGGCATTGTACCCCATGGCCTCGTGACTTTCCTACTAACTGGTAGTGCATGGCCTAGTGCATAGGGCTGCTCCCTGTGTGTTGTGTCCACCAACGGTAGTGGTGTTGCTGGCATTGACCATGTGTGTTCTCTGTCTTTGCCCCCCTTCTTGTTTTGTCACCCTGTCCTTGTGTGCATTAGCATCATCTGGTAGAGGAGCACAGGCACCAGCGATGGAGAGAGTTTCATCCCACATGGCCCAAGAGGGTGAATCCACGGAGGGTGAAGGCACCACCAGTGGGATGGAGGGCGAGGGGAGCTCCACGACGGGGACAGGAGGGGATACCAGCGACAGCGGCTCCTCCTCTGATCGAAGGTGCCTGGCGGTGGCGGACACCTCTGTGCTCACCCCTACAACAGGTACAGCCGCCACCCCTCTACCAGCACCGCCCTCCCAGCTGCCCCTCAGGGAGTTTCCCATGCCCGCTCACCCAGGAGGGTGAGCATCTCCTTCGCCCCAGGCACCTCAGCCCCTGCCCCAGTCAGCCCTGCTGCACTCAGTGAGGAGACCGTTGACTTCCTGAGATCCCTCACTGTTGGGCAGTCAACCATTCTGAATGCCATCCAGGGTGTCGAGAGGCATTTGCAGCAAACAAATGCATACCTGGAGGGCCTTCATTCTGGTGTGGGAGCATTTCAGGCTCTGGCCTCAGCACTGATGGCAGCCATTGTCCCCGTGTCAAGCCTCCCCCTCCAGCTTGCAGTACCCAGACCCAATCCCTTCTACCTTAGCCTATCCCAAGCACACCATCAGACCAGCATGCATACACATCAACACACAAAAGTGGCTCAGGAAAACATAAGCACCACACATCTCACAGGCACTCCCACAAGCACCATTCCCATGCACACATACCAACATGCACTACCTCCACTGTGTCCCCCTCTTCCACATCCTCCACCTCCCTCCATGTCTTGTCTCCACTCACACCGAGCGCACTACATCATCAGCCACTGCCTCCATCACCAGCACGCCCATCACTACACACCGCTCACGTGCAATCACCAACCCCACTACCATTCACATATCCCCTGTGTCCTCTCCCAGTGTGTCTGTGAGCCCTCCTCCCAAAGTACACAAACGCAGGCACACACCCACTCAACAGCCATCCACCTCACAACAGCCTCCAGCCCATGCACCTTCACCCAAACTCAGCAGATGTACACCTCCTACAACCACTACCTCTTCCTTCACTCCCACACCCTCTCCATCTTCCCGTCCCAGTGTGTCTAAAACACTTTCCTAGCTAACATTAACCTCTTCCCTACACCTCCCCCTTCCTTCCCCTAGGGCCAGGATGTCTAGATCCCAGCCCAGCACCTCAGCCACCAAATCTGCATCCGCTGTGGTCCCTGCTAGTCCGGTACAATCGAACGGGGCACCCGTCAGAGCTGCCAGTGTGCCACAGACAGATAAGAACGACCACCCTATTCCACCACCTGCAAAGGTCAAAAAGGGGCCGGCTTCCAGCAGGGGAAAGTACCACCACCCACCCAGCAAGGCCTCGCCCAAACACTGAGAGGACAGTGCCAAAGTCCCTGCAGCGACTGCCAAGGTGGGGAAGGGCCACAAGCCAAAGGGCACGTCACCTTAGGGCACAATGTTTCCTAGTGAGGGGCTGGTGACCACCATATCATCAACGATGGCAGCCACCTGCACCACCGCCGCTCCGACCGTCACCTGCACCACCACCTGCACCATCACCTGCACCGCCGCTGCCACAACGTCAGGCTGTAGCATCCTGCCCAAGGATAAGTCATCTGAGGCTGCCGGAGACGGTATGGTGTCTCCATCCACCACAACAGACACTTGCACCACGGTCAGCACTAGCAGCATCTCCGCCGCAGCCACCGCCACCTGCACCACCATCAGCACCGCACGTCCACAGCCGATACCACTCTGTCGGACGTCAGCACCATCCCCAGTGGGCAGCTGTCAGAGTCTGCAGGTGACGTCCTGGACCCTGGACACGCCACTTGAGACACCACCTCCAGCACTGACACGTACCTGCAATTGGCAACCTAAGTCGCCACAGGATGTAGTGTGGCTCTGCCTCCATGGAATATCATACTACCTGTTCCAGGTACATCGTGTGGCTAAGACACCCAGGTGAGAGGATGTCAACTGCCACACCCCAGTGCAGCATCGCTGGGCACAAAGCCCCCTCCAGAACAATTGGTGATATGCATCCACTCACCCCCTCCTTGGCAGGATGAAGCACTCTGGGAACAAAGCCCCCTCCAGAACCAGTGGAGAAATGCATCCACTCACACCCTTCTTGGCAGGATGAAGAACTCTGGGCACAAAGCCCCCTCCAGAGCATGTGGTCAAACCACCCACTTGAGAGACTGTGGCTTTGCACTCCCCAGGACCAAGCAGTGGGCAACCTACCCACTTAAGAAACTCAAAAGACTGTGGCTTTGTACTCCCTAGGACCAAGCAGTGGGCAATCCACCCAGTTGAGAAACTTGAAAGACTGTGGCTTTGCACTCCCCAGGACCAGGCAGTGGGCAATCCACCCACTTGAGAGACTGTGGCTTTGCATTCCCCAGGACCAAGCAGTGGGCATGATGCCCCCTCGAGGAGCACTGGCATCGTACCATCATCCGGCTGAGGTGCCCATTTTTTTTTTACCTGATGCCCCTGCAGTGTTCTCTCCGTTTTGAGGCAGGTATCATGTTTTTTGGGACCACTGGTCCACGGACATTTCAACGGGACAGTGTACGGACTTGTGAGCTTGATGTAAATATTTTTGTATACTGATTATTTGCTTTTCTGTTGATCTATCTGATTGTTCCAATATAACACTAGTTAAACTCATTTAGTTTTGTCCTTGCGTTCTTCCAGGTGGTGACGGGGAGTATCTGTGATGTTGTTGGATGTGTGTGTGTATGTTGTTGTGGGTGGGGGGGTTGCGTGTCACATGTGTATGTCACTCTCTTTTCCCTCCTCCCTCCCCTGTGTGCTAGGTGCAGTACTCACCGTCGTCGTCGCCGCCTCTGCCTTCTTTCCACTTCGTGGTGTATTAGTAGATACACCAACATGGGTAGGATCTGCAATTCGGACTCCATGGCATCCTAGTTCTTCCTTGGGTGTCGAAAGGTGGGTGGTTTCCCTTCTGTGTACTGTTTCCGCTGTGCTTTTGATGGCGTTGGTACCGCCCCGGAAAAGCTGGCTGATTGATGCCTTGTAATAGTGTGGACAGTACATTGTCTTCCGCCTGTCTGTTGATGGTTACCGATGCAGTGTTTGTTACTACCGCCATTGCGATCAGAGTGTAAAGTGGCTGTCTGTGTTGGCGGTTTCCGCCATGGTCGTGATCCCATTTTTTTTACCGCCGGCCTGTTATCGGTATTACCGCCTCTTTAACACCGACGGCCAGGGTTGTAATGAGGGCCATAGTTTAGGTAGGAGAAATATATGCCTCACTCCTAGCGCCAGCATGGTAGGATTATTCTTGTGTTTTACTCTGTTAGTAATCTGTTTGCTTTTATTGTGTTTCATCATCCTAGCTATTACAATACATGCCTTTTTATCTAAGATGCAGTTACTTCAATAAATTCTTATTGAACTATACTCTGCCTCTGTTGTCTTTGCCTGCATGAGACTTTTGGTAACTGAGAGAAATGGATGGATTCTGATCGACCACGATTCCCGTGAGGAGTCATCTTGTCATGCGCCTGGTTGTCACAATCATCTCTGCTTGAGATGAGGCGCTGCTAGTTAGCCGGAGAACCCGGATTCGGCCGACAGGCCTCATGTGGTGTGGAATTCTACTTAGTAGCCACAATCCATGTGATCCTGTTTCCCAAATCCAGTAGCCTCATTAGCAGAATGAGAACCTACGTGACAAGTCGAGTTGGGTAATTCACATGAACAAATATTGCCCACCTAAATGCATTGGGATGCATGCTCAATGATCACCTTTCCCCACCTACAACGTCACACTACACAACAGTCCAGTGTCCAACTGTCCTTAAACCCCTGTCCTCCAACATGCCAATCACACCCACCTAGGGGAACCACATCTCTGCATAGTGGGTGTAGTGCAGAATTGACAGCACTACAACTCCCAGATGGCACTGTTCCACTATCACTAATACCAGAACAGTGTAGCCCAATTGAAATCACCACCTTTGTCAACTCCACGTTGGAGTGTATCCACCTGAGAGGATATTAACTATAGAGTGTGTTGGTGAGACAGGCAAAGACAGCAATGCCAGGCTCAGCAGCCACTGTCAATGTCACTCCACTCAGATAATACTGTGTTCCCTGCTACTAGGACCATTCTTCCTCTACTCAGCCTTTGCCTCAGCCTTTGTACTGACCTATGTGGATATCAACTGTGGAGTGTGCGGGTAGGACATGCAAAGACAACAATGACAAGCTCGGCAGCCACTGGCAATGTCACTCCACTAAGTCATTACAATGTTCTCTTATACCAGAACCATTCTCCCTCTACTCAGCCTTTGCCATGTACTCACCTATGGGGATATCAACTGTAGAGTATGTGGGTAGGACAGGCAAAGACAGCAGTGCCAAGCTCAGCAGCCACTGGCAATGTCACTCCACTCAGCCAATATTGTGTTCTCTGCTACTAGGACCATTTTCCCTCTACTCAGCCTTTGCCATGTACTCACCTATGGGGATATCAACTGTAGAGTGTGTGGGTAGGGCAGGCAAAGACAACAATACTAAGCTCAGCAGCCTCTGTCTACTCAATGCAAACACCTGCTTACTAGGCATCTGTCCTAATATCCTTGTATACCAACTTGCTATGAAAAATCACTCACCTGAGAGGTGACCTGAGAGGTGACTTATGCATTACTTGGTGTAGCATGACTGTAAGACCCAGGAGGAACAGTCCCTCTAACTCCAATAACCAGGACACTGTCCACAATGACTCTGTTCTTCTGTCCATTAATTCACAAACACAGGTTACCTACCTGCTAGGGACCAACATACAGATCAAGGTATACTCTGTGATGCGCCTAATATACCATATCCTGGTCAGCTGATAAGCCAAGATTAAAATAATGTTGTAAAGATTTCTCATCTAAATGCTTGTGGCAGAACACATATTCGCAATGTACTGACCACTTGATGGCAACTAGCAGATAAAACAGCAAGGATCTGGGTCTGCACACATAACAGTTTGCTAGGTTTTGGGATGACCTAAGCCACATCAGGCCCAGACACTGGTTTGACTGCACTGCTGGAAAAGTAGGAGTTTCTGAACAGACATCCAGGTGCCAAGATACTCTGAAATCATCAAAACACATGGAGAGAGTATGAGGGAGACAAAAGGGGAACTGGGAGGAACACAACCGTACTCAGCTCCCTATATATATAACCAAAACTCACACAAAGAAGTACAGGGTTCTCTAATAAATCAAAGAATAAACGCCAGGGGTCCTTGGGTAAGGTAGGCCTTTTACTGTACACCTTACACTTTTCACTAATTGAGAAGAGTTTCTTTTTAACTCTTAATGTGAGTCTTAGGGATCCGAGGCCCTGATGAATGCGCCGAGACCTTCCTTGGCTCACTACTAAGGGCAGAAACATGTTGGCTACCGTTCTTCAGATAGGTGACCCTGTGAGTCCTTGTCCTCACGGAGGTGTCCCACTCTATGTTTTTAACCACACCAAACAGACACCATTATTAAATTGTATCTTCATACAGGTGGCTGTTTAGGTGTTTTTATTTTCCCTAGATTAGCTGGATCCCGATCTTTCCAGACCAAGAACTTATTTACACACTCCCTCCTGTTCTTTTGACAGCGAGGTTGAGTCCGCCCAGGTGGCATTGTCCTACCTGGGTGGGGCTAGATGGTCAAATGATGAAGCATGACACTATACAGTGTGTGAGACCACCGAGTCTGTAAAGGAAATCCCCCCGTTTTCTTTCAATACTCCACAGCAGCTCACTGACCTCATATTGACCTCATCCTTCCAACAAAGGATCACGAGTAACCAAGGGCACAAATTTTTATTTTACACTGTATAGCCCATAAGCTTCAAATATGTCTGGACTGTCTTTGCCAAGAATGTGTGAACATTGTTGCTTCTGGCTATATATCTCAAAGCATCATACCCCTGGCCACAGAAGAAAAGGCTATTTCAGACCATGTCCAATAGTATAGGTAAACAGGTTGCTGGATTTTTTTTACCTGCTTGAACCTTATCACATACCAAAACCAGGTCTGTCCAACTTAACATAACCCATGACACAGAGGACAGTACAACGGTCCGTAGTCCAGTGATCATCCTGTTACAATGGTTAGGCATCTAATGACATGATACACACCTATGTCAGCGTTATGGCACAGGCACTATGGCCTGCAATGAGGAAATACATCGAGATATATGCACAGAGCATACAGGAGTATTATGTACAAAATATGAAGGGAGAAAGGATTGGATGGATTGCACAGGATGCCATGTCATAAGGCCACATGAGCACACACATGAAACCATTGGACCAACATACTAGGACAAACAGGTCTAATCTGCAGCCCAGATAACTGCCTTTCCACTGTACAGACAGCCTAGTTATGGAACCCACACAACAATAGTTTGTGATACACAGTACCTAGATAATTCTATGTCTCCTTCACATGTCAGGCGAGCTACAGCCAACTACCATTGACACAATTTAGAAATGCCCACATGAGGAGGGCATGGTGAAGAGACCTGGATAGAAAAAGTGACAAACAAGGAGTTTAGGCAGGCAAAGGCATACATGAGACACAAAAGTCATTTCAAAGTTCTGTTGTTACCCTTACAGTGCAATGTGAATGCCCCAAACAAAGGGGATTCTCAAGAGAGGCAAATCTCCAAATCTAATGTAGCCAGCAGACCTGGCCTGTATGATGCATAGCATGAAATGTCCTGTCTCATGGTGAAAGAGATACCCTTTGCCCCAAACCTGACGCCTACAGTATCCCATGCATTCACAGTAATTCCGACCATCCCATACTTACACTCAAGTGAAGTACTGACTGATGAGATCTGCCCGCATGTCTCTACCTTCATCCTCATCATTGTCATCTGCATTTTTTAAGGACGCTCACCCTGTGGCACTGGCAGCACCCCCTCATCAGAGATGTATGGGATGTGTCTCCTCAGGGCAAGATTGTGGAGCATGCTGCAGACCACAATGATCTTACAAACTTTTGCGGGTGAATAGAGGAGGGCTCCACTAGATTTCTCTATGCTGCAGAATCTTGCCTTCAGGAGCCCAAAACCCCCTCCATGACACAGCATGTTTATTCCTGTTCCTCCTTAAAGCTGACTTCCCCTGGCACGGTTGGGTTCCTCACTTGTGTCAACAACCAGTGAGAGTTTGGATAGGAAGAAATCCCCCTTAAGGAAAAGTGACATGCATGCAACCATGAGTCCAGAGCAACATCTCACTAGCAGCAGACATAGCCTACATTCACACATGACATGTTACTTACCAATCAGCTGGGCTCTCTCTGGGTACAGTCATGTCATCAGCTGGGGTACTGCACTGTTACACATGATGAAGGCATCACGGACTGAACCCGGTACCGGGCACAGACTTGAAAAATATAGAGGTCTGCCAAACACTCTACTTGGACATTGATGGAATGGAGGGTCTTCCTGTTACGATAGGCCTATTCATTGCCATGGGGTGGAACCAGGGTTACATAGGTACCATCAATGGCTTCAAGAACATGTGGTACGTGTGCCAAAACATAGAACTCTGCTTTCACATGGGCAAAATCCGCATGTTGAGGAAAACAAATGTAGCTGTCCAGGTGTTTCAACATTGCTGTGCGTACATCTCTCAACACCAAACTGAACATAGGCTGGGACATCCCAGCAGTTAGGGCCACTACATTTTGGAAGGAACCGGTGGCCAGGAAGTGCACACCTGACATGACTTGTACAATGTGTGATATGCTCTTTGGATGATGTATAGTTGGCATCAGATCTGGCTCCAACTGACGACAGAGATCCATGATTGTCTGCCTACCCAGGTGATAAATTTGTATGACATGTCTGTCCTCTATGGTCTACAAGTCTGCTAGTGGAGGGTAGACGGGAGGGTGTCTAATCCTTCTCCTCCCAAGGTAACTATGTGGAAAAAAATGTAAAAAGGCTGTCATTGAATGTCCCTAGCATGCCATATATAATGTGTCATGTCATGTGATTCACTGTAAACATGATACCCAACACACACCAGAGCTAACACTTGCATATTTTGATCATCTACATATGTGAGCAAAACCTCTATCTGAACAGCAACACCATGTCTAAATCACTCCAGAAACTGCCTGTAAATCAATGCCCCAAAGCCTGGATTACACAGGGGGAGAGGGTGAGGTCTGTACCCCTAATAATGTAGTCACAGTTTCTTGACCACATACCTACATTATACCAGTAATGATTGACCAACATGACATGACAAGGCCAGCAATCAATATTCTCAAGGACATCATTTCTATAATTGTGATGTATCAATACATATCTTGTAATAGCATTGTATACCTCTAAAATGGCGCCTGCCTGACCTACTCCACTGGACAATAGGAACCGCCCCAGACCATCGTCGGAAATTGTCATGGCAGTAGGTGGCTGCTACCGTGGCGGACACTGCCATAGGAGAACATTGCTGGGGGAGGAGGTCCTACCTGTGCATGAACAGCTCTATGGTGCACCAGAGGAGCAGGTAAGTGTCCCATGTGCACACTGTTCTCTGTATCTCAACTTATATCATCTTTAGCCATCCTAGACTTGAGACCAGTTTGTATGAGTGTGTCTACAAAGCCCTGTAGGTGTTGTCAGTGTACATCTATGGTTGAGTCAAAGGGCATGTATCTATGTCAGGTGACAATTTTGTGGTCTTAAGACTATATGGTGAGTGTTCATTGAGTGTTCCCTCTAAAAAAAATTATCTGATGAACATAGCTAGCTGAGGTGTTGTGACAGCCATCCCCAGTATAACCTTGCCACAAGATGTTTGTAATGTGTAGTCACATGTGGTTGCATGACAGTTGGAGGATTGAATGTATGTGTTGGTGGGCCACCTTTTGTGCTCTTTCTTTGCCTGTACAGAGATCGCTGGCCATATCTGGCTGTGTTGGACTGTTGTTCAGAAGTCAGGAAATGATTCACTATGCTCCTCAAGTTTGCACATAGCACCCAATGTTTATTGGCTGTGGGCTACATGATGTACTGTGATGCAGGTTCATTTTTGGGACATGGTGTATTGTGTACATTTGTCTTCTCAGCCTGCAGAGAAGGGGGCATGTGTGTTGTCACTCACTCCAGAACTGTACATCTGGGCTGGTATCAATTCCCTTTTCAACTACCAGTGTGACACAGTGCCCACTCCTTGTATCCCTGGACAGCATGTGATGGTGCCAAAACATGCCTCACTGCCAATCTGCAGCTTCTTGATGCCATGTCGACTATTTACTATATGCATTGCATGTGGGCAGGGTTATACTCTGTGTCTGATGTGCTCATAACCTCCCTGACATTGTGTGTTACATAGCCTTGACTGATCCCTTGATCTCACAAACCTGTTATCTACTGATGTGTCCAGTGCAGGTACCTATCATTTTGGACATCGCACATCTGAAGGTAGTGCGATGCTGAATGATGTGCCATGATGTCAGGCTCTGTAGTTATGTTTATGAGGCAAAACATGACAATGCAGGCCCAGGTGTCTCCTTCATTACAATAGGTTTTGTGGATGCACATGTTTGGATGTTTGTAGCTCAATGTTGATGTGACACTCAGACCACCAACACCAGAAGTGTCAGGTGCCTGCATCAGTATCTGCACATGTCCACACATGGAGAGGCATGCCTCTTTGTGTGCTATACATGTCACTCCCTTCAATGTGGTTGAAGCACAATGATCTATGTGTTGGTTTGCTGTGACATGTCAGGACTGCATGCAGCAAGTGACATTTAGAGGAAGTGGATGATTTAGTGCATTGTTTACAGTCTGCAGTACCTGTCAACTGCCACTTTGTGAGATCTGTTCCATCATTTTCCTGGTCAATGTCATGTGATTAGCTTGTCCCACCAAATCCACTGCTTGTCTAACCGATCAGTGCTGGGCTTGAGCTGGGGATTGTGCATTGTGCACCCTAATGGGGAGTGTTTGCAGTCAGGTTTCTGAGTCCAATGTTTGCTACGTGCCACAGGTGGATTGGATAGTCAGGACAGGATGTAATTAAATTGGTGCACTGACATGTATGTGACTCAGCCATTTTGTTTGGGACTGGTGGACATAATATTATGTATTGTCATTTGCATCCATGCAGGTAAACGTCCATCAGAAGAAGTGGATTTCGCATGCCATGGCCATGAAGGTGTAGACCCTAGGTCTCCACAGCCAGCGGAGTGCCTACTGTCGGAAGAGGTGGGATGACCTGAGACACAGGGCCCAGAAGACCACAGATGTCCAGCTGTGGATGTCCTCCCAATGAGGATGGGATGCCAGTCAGACCATGAGCCCCCCAATGGGCAGCATTTTGGTGGTGGCCTATTCGGACTTAGATGGGCGTTTGAGGCCAGCACAGCAGCTGCAAGGGGGTGAGTAAATTTAACATCATGATTGAACCTTTAGCAGGTGAGTGATTTTGGGTCCGACTGCTCTCCCTGACAATGTAGCATGTGTCACATGACCTCTGAGAACAAATTGGTATACACAGGACATGTATTTCCAACTGATGTGCTCATCCTTTTGGAGCTGGGACATAGGACTAAGCTATGCTGAACCCTCAGTCAAAATGTCCAGCATTGATCTGATATGACTGTATTTAGTGTTGAGATATCCTGGTTTGACTGGTCTACTGGTTGTTAGTTTTCCACCAACAGGTCACTCCTGACAAATGTTCCAGTCCAAAGGTAAGTAGGATGTGGGGCACTGTCCTCTGTCATCTGTCTTAGGATATAAGTAGGTTGACATCTGTTAACTATGTGAAATGTTCCTCCATTTCATATTGGGGGCTGCTGCCTCACACCAATCTGTGATGCATGGGTGCCCATCATACATGTGACGTGACTTACAGTGTTAAATCTGGGCAGCTGTATCATACTACTTTCCCTTGGTTTATGGGGAATGTGCATTGTCATGGGTGATGTGTAATCAGTGTAGTAAGCATACCTTGTGCCAACATGTCTGCATATGCTCAATTCCCACAAGGAAACGTATACATGCAGGAGATGTATGGCATGTGCTAACCATGCATATGGGATGATCGTGAATGAAATATTACATATACGTTCATGGGGTCCTGTTGTAATTATGATACATCTACAATGGTTGTCCACTTAATATGATGCCCCAGACAGGACTGTGTCACCAATAATATAGTCAGACAAAAGCATTCATGCCTCATAGTATGTCTTAAGTCGTGTGTACCAGCAGTAGCCATGATGGACATGAAAGGTAGGGGCAGGGTGTAGATTCACTTGATGATGATTTGTACCCTTGATTTGGTATTATGGTTATAGGTCCACCACACATGGGTGTAGTTGTGGGAAATCTGCCCTGACTATAGGGATGCATCATGGATTGACTTGCAGTGATGTTTGCATGACATGTGTTAGAGGTCAGGGATTCATCCACACACAGATGCCATGGCTATTATGTCTGATATGTTGGTAGTGATATTGATTCTCATTGTGCATGATTTGCTATCCTCCTGATAGTGATTGCTAGGTCTGTGCCCCTCCATCTTGCACGGTATAGTTGTCCACAACAACCTGAGACAAATAGGGCAGACATTGTTGGGGGACATCCAGGGCCTAACAAGGCCATTCATGTGTAAATGCTGGAGATTTCCCTCCATGAGGTTTGGGACCTGAGCTCATTGTTGTGCCATGCAAAACCACATGTGGTGCACATCTGGGTGACCTTGCTACTACCTCCTTGATTGTTTTTGGGAAGGTGTACATTGTTGTGAGGTGTCCATTGTGACATGGATTTTTCCATGTCACCTAATCCAGGAATGGCATGTTTGAAACAGTGTTGTCTGACTTTTCTTACCAACATCACTTATTGTGGAGATAGCATGTTAATGCAAGTTAAATGTGTTCATAGGCTTTTATTAGTGTAAATGGTAGGGTATCTTACAATGGTATCCAATTGTTGGCTACTAGTTCCATGTGGTGGGCTGCAAGTAGCACAAGTTTGCTGTGGAGTGGTCAGCTGGTTGGACTATGGTTAGTGTGGTAGCTAGACATCATTCTTGTTATTGTAGTTATCCGAGTACAAGATTTGCTCATGGGTTTCCTTAATGATTCCATATGGCATGCATAGATGTGTATTGGCACACAATGCTGGCACTTTGCTGGCACTATATGCGGTGAGCCACTTTACATAATGGTATTTTTTGTCTCTCAGATTTGGGATTGATGTGTCATCATGTACATATTATGACCTTAATTCACTTTCTGTTTTGCAGCATCAGCACTGACAGGTGAAAGAGATGGGGCTCAACCAAGTGGGGAAGCATCTGGCCACAGGTCATAAGGTCATACGACCACCAACAGCCAGGGATGCAGTGGCCCAGAGGGCTAAGGGAGTGCCACGGGGAGACTGGGTCTGATGTGATATCATTGGATTCCTCCTCCAGTGGCCACTCCCTAGTGGTGTTGGACCCATAGGGGGCCATCCCAGTACCATCTTTGTCCACCACCCTCCATTCTATCACCACCCTCCCTATTGCCCCCCACCCAGTTGGCTGTGCCCACTCACCTGAGAGGGTGGGCATCTCCTTTGCTGCAGGCACCTCTGCCTCAGCCCCTTTTAAACCTGCTGCCCTCAGTAAGGAGGCTATTGACCCCCTGAGGTCTATCCCTGTTGGTCAGACAGCCATTGTGAATGCCATCCAGGGACTGACATGCCAAATGCAGAAAAGCAGTGCATTCCTGGAGGTCATTTATGGTGCAATCTCTGGCCTACAGAGAACATTTCAGGCTCAGGCCTCTACACTGACAGCAGACAGTCACCCCTTGCCTTTCGCCCCACTCCACCTTCCTCTTCCCATTCCAAATGCCCCCTTTCCTGACCCACCCAAAGCACACAGACAGACCAGCATGCATCCACCTCAACAGACAAGGCTAGCGAACACTAACATAAGCATCACGAACCCAAACAACATCCACCTACAAACACTGCAACAGTTACGACTTCCCCTGGAACCCCCCCAGCATCTTACACATGACACCTGGCACAACTACAGAAACCACATCACCAGTCATTAATCCAGCCACCACACCTATCATACCAACAAACACCACCCCAGCAGAGCCTCAGATATTGACTTCAGTCACCACACCCACAGACACCATAACCACAGACACACCTACATGCAGCACATCCACCATACCTGCAGTCACCACCCCAACAGACACCCATCTGCATACCATGGCAGCACACAGCACCTACACCCCCCTCAGCCCCAAAAACATAAATGCCCTTATTCACCCATCCAACAGACACCCACCACACACAATTACACCTCCCACAAACATGAACCCACAACATCCACACCAACACATCAGACAACCACTTCCTCAACCTCCAAATCCCGACCCCCTTTTGATGACCGTCCCCTGTCTAAGAACTTTTACCTTTGTGGTCTTTCCCTCACCAAGGCCCTCCCTTCCACCTCCAGGGCTTCCCATGCCCCCTGCAAGCACCCATGCCCCTCCCCCTTGCCAAGAAGAAGCCAACCCCTCAGAAAAAGGTTTCCCCTACCAAAACCACATCCACCCCTCCCAATCCCAGACACAAACCCTAACCCCCACCCCACACTTAATTCCTGAGATGCCTTCCTCCTCCCTTTATGACCCTACCTGTGGAGGTTATATGGCAGCCAGGACCCAAGTAGGGCCCCAAAACAGTGCCTTTTGGGCAAATCAGTTTGGTCTCGCCTATGGCCTTGGACTGAATATCAGTTTATTCAATAAACCCAACCAGTTGTTGGAGTTTTGGATACACCTTTGTCCAGCATTTTATTCTGTAACTTTCTGTAGTTCCTGAAATTTGTTGTGTGTCTGTAGTTGTGTGTGTTTGGCCTGCTTGCTGCTCCACGTGGTGTTTTTTGAAGTATGTTCCTTTCTGTGTGTTGCTGTTGTCCCCCAAGGGAAGGGTGTGTGTTGTGTGATGAGTATGTGTGTGTTGCAGTAACGTTGGTGTCATCACTTTGTGTTGTGCTGGTAGTGGTATGTGTATTTGTTTGTGTTGGGCGATGTGGGCATGTTTGGTGTATGACCTGTGCCATGCTATGGCTATTGTCTATTATCTGTGGTGTGTGTTCTTTAGTTTACGCAATGCAGAGATGGAGCATGTTGGGTTGTTGTAGTTTGCTCTGTGTGTGCTTTGTTGCCTGGTCTTTCTCCCCATTGTGTTACTATGTATGCCATTAGGTTTTAGTAGTGCTTGTCCCTGATGTTCCTTTGTGTGCATGTTGTTTGATGCCTTGTTCAACAAGATATGTGTCCCAGTGGTGCCTCCTTCCAAGTATGGTCCTGCTGCCCACATCGGAGCTGTATAGGTGTTTTTGTGTGGTACGCTTTGTGTCTTTTTATCGAATTGTCTCTGTACATTGTGCATGGCATTGTTGGTCCAGTGTGCTATGAGTGTGTTTGATGTGTATGTTGATAGCAATGTTGTCTGATTGTGGTTTTGTGTGTGTGGCATAGCAGATGTATGATTTTGGAAAATGGTTTCTGCCAACCTGTTTGTGCCTTCAGAAGTCTGCTGTGCTCTTTACAGTCTGGTGTTGGCGGCAGATCGCTGACGGTATTCTATTTGCT
Organism: Pleurodeles waltl; assembly: GCF_031143425.1. Taxonomy (NCBI): domain Eukaryota; kingdom Metazoa; phylum Chordata; class Amphibia; order Caudata; family Salamandridae; genus Pleurodeles; species Pleurodeles waltl. Next base: position 837,298,627 of record NC_090450.1, on the reverse strand, counting down.
CGACCGCCAAACTCATAGTGCGGTGATCCGCTCGCCAGGCTGTTGGCAGTCGGACCGTCAACATGGCAGTCACAGGACCGCCAAACTCGAAATCAGCCTTGAGGTCTCCTTTCCATATAATAAAAACATCTTCTATAAAGAAGACCCATAGTATGATGTTATCAATCCATTTTTCAAGACTACTGCTAACCTGCTCCTCCCAACAGCCCATCGCAAATTAGCATAGCTGGGGATGAACCAGGTTTCTATGTTGTTGCACAAAGATTTACATTTTGAAGAAAACAATGTTCTTTTTCAAACACCATTCAAACAAATTCAAAATCATCATAGTGTGTTTGTAAAACCTGATAGGTGTTGCGCTTAAAAAGTGGCCCACTGCTCTTAAACCATCACTATGGTGTAGACTAGTATCCAAAGATCTAACATCAAGTGTCATGAGTAGCATATCAATTTCCCAAATTACATAAAAAATTATTTGTAAAAAATCAGTTGTGTCCCTAATGTAAGAGGGTAAACTCAGAACAAATAGCCTCTAATAAGAGTCAATATTTCGGGGTATGTCCGTAAATAACCCTTCTTGCACCGCTATTATAGGTCTGCCTGGAGGTTTCTTGTAATCTTTGGCTATTTTTGGGGGGTAGGTAAATAACTGTGAGTTTAGGACATATCAGCCTAGTGTTAAGAGGGTCTAGCGCCTCTTTGCGCCACATTAGCGGCATTTATTTTTCACTATATGGCCCAGCAAGGCCAAATTTGCGTGCCAGATTTACAAAGTGGTGCAATGAATGCATGGCCACTTTGTAACCTCTTGCACCACATTATGACAGCACAAGGCATAATGTATGCAGGGGGGGCTTTCACCCATTAAGGGACCACAAAAATGGTGCAATAGGATCCAAGAGATTCCAATGCGTCATTTTTGCAGCTACTTTTAATGCCTGAACAGAGCAGGCGCTAAAAGGGCACATACCATTGCTTTCAATGGGCACCCTATGTACTGTGCAGGATTAGCGCCAACATTTTGGTGCTAATCCAACACAGCACACAATAGCATCAAAAATGTTAACGCTATTGCACCTACCCTGCACCATGGTGCTCCATATATTAAATATGGGGCACACATGGTGGCGGTACGGGGGAACCAAGATGCGCAAGAAAAGTGCTGCTGCACTGGATGCAGTGCCACTTTTCTTAAATTCGGGCCTCTCTCTATTTCTCTCTCTCTCCACATAGATGATGCTTTTTTGTTTTGCTAATAACTTTGGCACCATCTGAAAAATCCTTATGAAATTTTCAAAATGACCCTGTGACCTACCCCCATCATGTACGGCCTGGTTGTATTTATATATAGTAATTTTATATTACTATACGGTAAAAAACATATAGAAATTCACTGGAAAAAAACAAAGGTTATAGTAAGTTCACGTTTTACCCACACAAAACCATGCAAATTCAGCAGTTATAGCTATAGTTATACTTATCTGAAGAAACTATAATTTGTGCCATTAAGTAATTTAAGTAACTTTAAGTCACGAATTAGCTGTGCATGGCAAAGGCGTGAGATTAGTTACCTTAGGGAGTGAGTTATAGTTACTTAAAAGAAGTCAAAATATAACTATAACTGCTGAATTTCCATGGTTTTGTACGAGTAAATACAGAACCTAACTATAACAACCCTGTAACTGTTGTTTTTTCTGTGAATTCTATGTTTTTTTAACACAAAGCTATCTTAATCACTATACATTATTCCAATCCTTCGGCCGTATGCCAAGTAGGTTGGTCGCAAGCCCTGTCCTGCAGCCAGTCCTTGCAGCCAAGCCCTTATAACCACCCAACCCCCCGCCAAAGCCCTCCTTTGGCTGTGGGTAGCACAGGTTGGCCACAGGGCTTGTCTCTGTCAGTGGATCTGTGAGTGTGTGTGAGAGTGTTTGAGTGGGTCTGAAAGTGGGTGTGTGAGTCTGAGTGGGAGTGAGTGGGTGCATGAGTCTCTGAGTGGGTGTGAGTGGGTACATGAGTCTCTGAGTGCAAGTATGAGTGAATGAACTAATGTATGAATGAGTCTGAGGTTTTTCTTTCAAACGATTCCATATTCGCCAATAATTCCCAGAAATTCATACATTTTCACAAATATTGTGCATCGTGACGCCTAATTATTTTATACCTATAATATTCCCCTAAAAACCTGGATGAACGCCTCCTCTGCTCCAGACATCGCCACCGCCATCCCCGAAGGCTACAAGATCTCCAGAAAAGACCGCACCAACCAAGTAGGAGGAGGTATCGCCATCGTCTTCAAAGACTCCATCAGCGTCACCACCTCCACCAAAGACACCCCTCTCGCAGCTGAACACCTGCATTTTCAGATTCGCACCGACCCGAGGACCACCCTCAGAGGATCCCTCGTCTACCGTCCTCCCGGACCGCGCGCCCCCTTCAGCAACGCCATCGCCGACTTCATCTCCCCGCACGCCCTCGCCTCACCGGACTACATCCTCCTAGGCGACCTCAACTTCCATCTGGAACAAAACAACGACCCCAACACCACCACCCTGCTTGACAACCTCGCCAACCTTGGCCTCAAACAACTGGTGAACACCGCCACCCACATCGCCGGACACACACTTGACCCTATCTTCTCTGCCAGCAAACACGTCTTCTTCAGCCACACCTCCGCTCTACACTGGACCGACCACAGCTGTGTCCACTTCACATTCCGACGCGAGACCCGCCACCTCCGCACTCAACCCATCCCTCGTCGACAGTGGAACAAGATCCCCGAAGAGCAACTCTTCTCAGCACTCGCCGCCAATCAATCAATCAATCAATAATTTATAAAGCGCGCTATGTACCCGTTAGGGTTTCGAGGTGCTGGGGGGGTGTGGGGGGGGTGCTGCTATCGTTCGAAGAGCCATGTCTTGAGGAGAGGAGTCTCCTGAAGGTGAGGAGGTCCTGGGTCTGGCGCAGTGAGGTCAGGAGTGAGTTCCAGGTCTTGGCGGCGAGGTAGGAGAAGGATATGCCGCCAGAGGTCTTGGGCTGGATTCGGGGGACGATGGCGAGGGCAAGGTTGGCAGAGCGTAGTTGACGTGAGGGAACGTAGAAGTTGAGTTTGGTGTTCAGGTAGGCGGGTCCGGTGTCGTGTAGAGCCTTGTGTGCGTGGGTGAGGAGTTTAAAGGTGATCCTCTTGTCCACGGGGAGCCAGTGGAGGTCCTTCAGGTGAGGGGAGATGTGACATCGGCAGGGTATGTCGAGGATCAGGCGGGCGGATGCGTTCTGGATGCGTTAGAGTCGTTTGATGTCTTTTGTTGGGATGCCTGTGTAGAGTGCGTTGCCGTAGTCGAGTCTGCTACTGACGAGGGCTTGGGTCACTGTCTTTCTGGTTCCTGTTGGAATCCACTTGAAGATCATTCGGAGGGTGTTAAAACAGGAGGATGAGACTGCGTTGACCTGTTTGGACATGGTGAGGGTGGAGTCGAGGATGAAGCCGAGATTTCGTGCGTGGCTGGCTGTGGTGGGTGGGGGGCCCAGGGCGATGGGCCACCACAAGTCGTTCCAGGCCGAGGGGGTGCGCCCGAGGATGAGGACTTCCGTCTTGTCGGAGTTGAGTTTCAGGCGGCTGTTGTTCATCCACTCGGCAATGGATTTCAGTCCCTCGTGGAGGTTGGCTTTGGCGGTGAGAGGATCTTTGGTCAGGGAGAGGACGAGTTGGGTGTCGTCGGCGTAGGTGAGGATGCTGAGGTTGTGCTGGCGGGCCAGTTGTGCGAGGGGGCCATGTAGACGTTGAACAGCGTTGGGCTTAGTGAGGAGCCTTGGGGTACGCCGCAGATGAGGTTCGTGGCATTGGAGCGGAAAGGTGAGAGTCGGACCCTCTGGGTTCTGTCGGAGAGAAAGGAGGAGATCCATTTGAGGGCCTTTTCTTGGATGCCGGCTTCGTGTAAGCGGGTTAGTAGGGTGCGGTGGCAGACTGTATCGAAGGCGGCTGATAGGTCTAGGAGGATCAGGGCTGAGGTTTCGCCGTTGTCCATTTGTAGTCTGATGTCATCTGTGGTGGCGAGGAGTGCAGTCTCTGTGCTGTGGTTTCGTCTGAAGCCAGATTGGGAGGGGTCAAGGATGGAGTTGTCTTCTAGGTAGTGGGCGAGCTGTGCGTTGACGATCTTCTCGATGACTTTCGCTGGGAAAGGGAGGAGGGAGATTGGTCGGAAGTTTTTGAGATCGTTTAGGTCAGCCTTAGGTTTCTTGAGGAGGGGTTGGATTTCTGCGTGCTTCCAGCTGTCCGGGAAGGTAGCGGTGTTGAAGGAGAGGTTGATGATCTTTCGGAGTGCGGGGCGATGGTGATGTCGGCTTTGTTGAACACGTGATGTGGGCAGGGGTCAGAGGGAGATCCTGAGTGGATGGAGTTCATGGTCTTTAGGGTTTCGGCGTCGTCTACTTGGGTCCAGGTGGTGATGTGGTCGGCGTGGGAGGAGTTGTTGGGGGTGGGGTCTGGCGGAGGTGAGGTGTTGAAGCTCTCGTGGATGGCTGCAATTTTCTGGTAGAAGAAGGTGGAGAGATCGTCGCAGAGTTTATGGGATGGAGGGATGTCGTTGACAATGGCGTTGGGGTTGGCGAGTTCCTTCACTACGCCGAAGAGTTCCTTGCAGTCGTGAGCGTTGTTGTTGAGGCGTTCTGTGAAGTGGGAGGGCTTCGCGAGTCGGATCCGTTGGTGGTGTTCACGGTTGGCTTCCTTGAGGGTAGCGAGGTTCTCGGGTGTGCGCTCGAGGATCCAACCCACCCTCACCACCGACCCCAACGACGCAGCCCTCAGCCTCACAAACTGGATCTCCAACTGCGCAGACAACCTTGCTCCCCTCAAACGCACGCATCGACAGACCAACACCAAAAAACCTCTCTGGTTCTCTGACACCCTCAAAAAATCAAAGAAAACTTGTCGCGCCCTCGAGAAGGCCTGCCGCAAGGACCACACCGCTGACAACATGACCGCCCTCAAGAACGCTACCCGCGAACACCACCGCCTGATCCGCGCTGCTAAAAAGAACTTTTTCACCGACAGACTGGACAAAAACAGCCACAACAGCAAAGAACTCTTCAGCATCGTCAAGGAGTTCTCCAACCCCAACGCCAACGCCGTCACGCCCTCACAGGATTTGTGCGAATCCCTCGCCACTTTCTTCCATCGCAAGATCAGCGACCTCCACGACAGCTTCGGACACCAGACCCAACATAACACCACCGAACCCGCACCCCCGGCCATTACCCTCAACAACTGGACCCACATCAACACTGAAGAAACCAAATCCATTATGAACTCTATCCACTCCGGCGCCCCTTCGGACCCCTGCCCTCACTTCTTCTTTAACAAAGCTGACTACATCATCGCCCGCTTCTCCAGACCGTCATCAACTCTTCTTTTTCTTCTGCTACCTTCCCCGAATGCTGGAAACACGCCGAAGTCAACGCCCTACTAAAGAAACCTACGGCTGACCCGAGCGACCTGAAAAACTTCCGCCCCATCTCTCTTCTGCCTTTCCCAGCCAAGGTAATAGAGAAGACCGTCAACAAACAGCTGACCACGTTCCTGGAAAACAACAACCTGCTCGACCCTTCACAAACCGGATTCCGAACCAACCACTGCACGGAAACCGCCCTCATCTCAGTCACTGACGACATCAGAACCCTGATGGACAACGGTGAAACAGTCGCCCTCATTCTCCTCGACCTCTCGGCTGCCTTCGACACCGTCTGTCACCGCACCCTAATCACCCACCTCCGCTCCACCGGGATCCAAGGCCAGGCCCTGGACTGGATCGCCTCCTTCCTCTCAAACCGTTCCCAAAGAGTTTACCTCCCTCCGTTTCGCTCAGAACCCACCGAGATCATCTGCGGCGTACCTCAAGGCTCATCGCTCAGCCCGACACTCTTCAATGTCTACATGAGCCCCCTCGCCAACATTGTTCGCAAGCACGACATCATCATCACCTCCTACGCCGACGACACCCAACTTATACTCTCCCTCACCAAGGACCCCGCCAGCACCAAGACCAACCTACAAGAGGGTATGAAGGACGTCGCAGATTGGATGAGGCTCAGCCGCCTAAAGCTGAACTCTGAAAAAACGGAAGTCCTCATCCTCGGCAACACCCCTTCCACCTGGGACGACTCCTGGTGGCCCACGGCCCTCGGCACCGCACCGACCCCCACAGACCACGCTCGCAACCTCGGCTTCATCTTGGACCCTCTTCTCACCATGACCAAGCAAGTCAACGCCGTGTCCTCCGCCTGCTTCCTCACCCTCCGCAAGATCTTCCGCTGGATCCCCGCCGACACTAGAAAAACCGTGACCCACACCCTTTGCACGAGCCGCTTGGACTACGGCAACACCCTCTACGCCGGGACCACAGCCAAACTCCAAAAACTCCTGCAACGCATTCAAAACGCATCGGCACGCCTCATCCTTGACGTACCCCGCAACAGCCACATCTCCGCACACCTGAGACACCTGCACTGGCTCCCAGTCAGCAAAAGGATCACCTTTCGACTTCTCACCCACGCACACAAAGCCCTCCACAACAAGGGACCGGAATACCTCAACCGACGCCTCAGCTTCTACATCCCCACCCGCCTCCTCCGTTCCTCTGGTCTCGCACTCGCTGCCGTCCCTCACATCCGCCGCTCCACGGCGGGTGGGAGATCTTTCTACTTCCTGGCGGCCAAGACCTGGAACTCCCTCCCCACCAGCCTCAGGACCACCCAGGACCACTCCGCTTTCCGGAGACTCCTAAAAACCTGGCTATTCGAGCAGCAGTAACCCCCCTGTTCCCCTAGCGCCTTGAGACCCGCACGGGTGAGTAGCGCGCTTTATAAATGTTAATGATTTGATTTGATTTGATTTGATTTAAAACACACCTATATCACATATTCACGTGAACAAGACTCTAAATGAGTCAGTTTGGGCATTGGTGGCTGTGCAATTTGGCAATTTGATTCAAGACTGTTAATTGTGGAGTGCGGTGAATTTCTTCATTAGAATATAAATATATATATATATATATATATATATCCAACAAAGAAGAACTGCAGCGCTCTCGGTAAAGGCTTGTACTTCCAATTATTTAATCAATGTTCTGAGTGCAACAAACCAACGCGTTTCGACCAAATGGTCTTTCTCGAAGTTCATGAGTCCTTTCACTCTGTTGACTTTTATACTCACAAATCACAATTACCAATGAAGGGCATTCTGGGATTTGTAGTGCATTTCATTATTCAATAACCCAATAAAAAAAAAAATATATATATGAATAAATGTAATTATTATATTAGCCCCTCAAAAAATATATGAACAAAACAATTAATTGTGAATTAAGAGAAAATATTTTGTGTGTTTAAAATTTTTAAATATACAAAAATTCTCAAGAATGGTCAGCTCACTGTTTATTGTTACCAACACCAATTTAAGATAAACATACCCGATTATTTATTTATAATGGCCATTCTATAATGGCCTCACTTAACTATTTCACAAACTTTCATTAAACATGTATAATTTGGAAGTCCGTTTCAATGATTCAATAGTTATTTCTCAATATTGGTATAGTACCCTTAATATCTCTGACTCAATCTAATTAGACCTTGAATTAATATTGTGTAACAATTTCCATCTAGGCTGTATTTCCTTTTGATTCTAAAATCTGAAAATATTTATAAAAGTACAAAAAGCTCCCCATTGTTATTCAGTCCCCAAGGTGTCTTAGTTTTTAACTGAATAATATATTTAGACTCTATTTGTCTCAGTTTTCTTGGCCTGTCTCCACCTCTTTCATGATCTGGAATGTGATCTGTTCCACAATATCTCAAAGTTTTACAACTGTTCATTTCATATGTTTTAAATTTTTTGCAACTGCATAGGTAAAGTCATTGTGTACATGTTCCAAAATTATTTTCTTAAGCATACAAATGGTATTGACAACATATTTTGAACCACAATGGCATTCAGTTACATATACCGTATATTTTATATTGCAGGTAATCCTATGCTTAATTTGAATTTCAGTATTGTTGTACATTAAGATCATTTTTGTAAATTTACCAATTTTTTCAAGCTTCGCAATTATTACGTCTTGTAAATCCTTTTTTTTGCTCAACTAACCAATTTTGTTCAAATTTCTGTGAAAAATGACTCCTCACCACAAAATCCTTAATAGATGGTGCCTTATGATATGTTATTAGAGGTGCAGAGCCCACTTTTGGACCTAAGTCCGGGTCCTTGCAGATCACATTCCAGTATTTACGTGAGATATTTTTTATTATACCATTTTCTCTGCTATAGTTCATTATCATAGTCAAATTATTCTTTTCTTGTGCCTCTTCTTTTTAGTATTCTTTAGAAATAGGACATCATTACGAGTTACAGTTTTCATCCTCTCCAAATTCTTACTCAAAATTCCTTGTTAATAACCTCTCCTTTTGAATCTTTGAACTGTTTCCTTAAATTTAATTTGTACTTCCTCTTCACTCCGACAATTTCTCTGTATTCATATTAGTTCACCACATGGTATACTTTTTATCAATGGCTTAGGATGAAAACTTTTTCCATTTAATATACTATTTGTTGATGTTTCCTTCTGATATAGTTTTGTCTATATATTGTCATTTTCAACATAAATTGTCAAATCCAGAAAATGTATAGAAGATTTACTCATCTCACATGTAAATTGTAATCCAACATCATTAATGTTCAAAGTTGAAAAGTATGTCATAAATTCATTTTGTGACCCATGGCAGACAATAAATAGGTCATAAATGAACCTCACCCACAATGCAGTCTTCTCTACATACAAATCATTAGTCTTACCCCACGCCATTTCTCTTTCCCACCATCCCATTACTAGGTTGGCATAATTTGGAGAAAGAGAAATGCCTACTGCTGTAACACACATCTGTTGAAATATCTCATGACTAAACATAAATATATTATTTTAAGGCACATCTCAATCATGGAAATGTTTCTCAAACACTTTACCTATACAGTTGCAAAACATTTAAAAACACATGAAATGAACAGTTGGAAAACTTTGAGATATTAAGGAACAGATCACATTCCGAAACATGAAAGAGGTGGAGACAGGCCACGAAAATTGAGACAATTAGAGTCTAAATATATTGTTCAGTTAAAAATTGAGACACCCTGGGGATTAAATAACGATGAGGAGCTTTTTGTACATTTATGAATATTTTGAGATTTTAAAAGCAAATGGAAATACTGTCAGGAAACCCCAAGGTGTCTCCTGTGTTATCTGTCAGCATCCCCAGGGATTAGGGTTAAATCATATCTCTGTTCTTGGTTAAACCTTCATGTGTCTAAGTAAACATAATGTGCTGTGTTACACAATTGGTTTTATCAATGCGTGTTTTACCAATGCTTGTTTGCTAATGTAGACAGGTGTACTTCTAATTGGGTGTTGTGTAGACATGAGCTTATAATTGGGTGTGGTGACTCATCCACATGTGGAAACTCAACTGCTTTCCTGATTGCGCTAAATAGCAGAGTGAAGCATGCCTCCCTGCTTTGCTTTGTTTTGCTTCCTGATCTCAGCATCTGATTTGGCAGTCCAGCCCCTGCTGTCATCCTCGTATTCAGGACTTTTGAAGCAATTCTTTTCTTCATTCCTGTACCAACTGACACCAGGCATTCCTCCAGCACTCCGGAGAAGACTGCAGGTAAGTGACTAGTATTCTCCAGGGAGTTTGTTCTTTGAGTGCCACGCTTTCCTAGACCAGCTGGTGTATTTCAGACCATGTATTTTGGCAGAGTGCTTATCTTGAAGAGACAAATGCAATTCTGAACATTCTACATTATTATTGTAGTTACTTGCCTAAATGTGCTTCAGGAAATCTGATTGAGCTCAAGTACTACAAAAAGTGACAGTGCAATTTTAAAAGAGCATTTACGTAACTTTGCTTTCTATAATAGCATAACTCTTGGATTTAAATTGTGTCATTCATGCCTGTGTTTCAGGTTTGAGGAATTTGCTTTTTAAGGGTTTTTCACACACAGAGTGAAATCAAACCAAACTGTGCCACGCTAACTGTTTAAACCCAGAGTGGACATTTGTGTTTCTTGGATTGTTTTTGTTCCTTTTAGTTTAACCCAATGAATGCAGGGAAGTTATATGTGATATAATAAATGCACTTGTATGTCTTTCTTGTGCATGATAAGTGCAACCACAGTTCTAATTGTAGTGTGCAACAGTGAATCTCTGTGAAGCCAGCCCTAGTGTTGCAGTACTTATTGTAATGGTACTCAGTTTGGGGTTTTGGCAATACAGTGTTAATAATTGTGCAAACAGTTATTATTATCTAAGAAAAGTGCTGAAGCATCCCAGTGATCTTCTACCGCTCCCGCGCCCATCTCAGAAAGAGAGATTCAGTTTCACGGAAGTTGAGTGCACTAACTCTACTATCATTCTGTCAATAACAACCTGCCCCCCGAAGATACAGGGTGCCTAGCTGGACCGACAAGATGTGGCAGTGTTTTGTCTCTTTCTCTTCCACTCCCATTTTCCTTTTGGGACACCTGCCGGGGTTTCTATATCCACCGGGAATTTAAAACTTTTAAACACACAAAAAAATATTGTTTCTTAATTCACAATTAATTGGTTTGTTCTTATATTTTTTGAGGGGATAATATAATATATATATATTTTTTTAAATATTCTGTTATTGAATAATGAAATGCACTACGAATCCCAGAATGACCTTCATTGGTAATAGTGATTTGTGAGTATAAAAGTGAACAGAGTGAAGGGACTCATGAACTTCAAGGAAGACCGTTTGGTCGAAACACGTTGGTTTGTTGCACTGAGAAGAATATTGAATAAATAATTGGAAGTATAAGCCTTTACGGAGTGTGCTGCAGTTCTTCTTTGTTGGATATTATGAATAGAGGGATCAGTCTACCCTCGTGCATCGCACCAGCTATTGAGCGTGTCATTAAATTGACTGCATTGTTTAGGATATATATATATATACATATATATATATATATATATATATATATATATATATATATATATATATATATATGTGTGTGTGTGTGTGTGTGTAAACAATGTGATGTACACATAAATAACAAGATATTTATCATTTTCTTTTATGTAGATGATAAGACAATGATTTTTGTTTTCTTTTAACTGTGCTAGGTGGGAAGTGGGGAATGTTGCTGATCCAGAGAGAATAGTGGGTAGTGACAGGATGACAGGAGTGGTCATCAACTCATGCCCACTGACAGCATTTAAAAAATGTTATATCAGGGGGCGGAGGCCTCCTAAGGTGAGAGCAAGCAATGTGGATGGGAGCCAAGTATGCTCAGGCTTTGGTTGAGTGGCAGGATGTACTAAGGAAAAAGGGAGATCTCAAGAATGTGAACTCTTCAATAACTCCTGTGTTGCTGCTCATTGTTAATCTCTGTGAGGTTTACTTTTATAATTGTGCAGATAGCTTTAGTGTCACAACAGTAACATGTATGTATGAAGGTAAGGGAGAAGGAATGTATTTGCATGGCAAGGAACACTTATTAGGTGGTTTAAGGGTTGACAGGATTGTTTACTAAAACAGTAGAGTTGTTTGCTTGTTCATTTCTACACATGCCTAGTAGTTAATACAGTGCTAACATACTGTTGATCAGTTCATTCTTCTTCTTCTCTCCTTTCGGATCAACCAATGAAGAACAGGGCCAAGTCAAAAGGCAACAATGCCACACCTGCCACTTATGCCATGGCTGAAAGCATACCAGTGCTTCTAAGTGATTTATTTATTTTCTTTAATTTAAAAAGAAGTAATCTCACCTTTTTCCTACACAGCCCAGTCTTTTATAATTTCTTCTTTGTTGTTTGTTTCCTATTTTTTCCCTGTATCACTAGTAGTTTTTGTTAACTCCACATAGCTTCTTGTGTTCTCTTTTACAACCTCTTGTGTTCCTCACCTTATTTCCTCCTACGTGCTTTGTTTTGTTTTTCTTTTCTCCCTTTGTTCTTATTGTAGTAGAAATCTGCACATATTCATTGTTTTCCTTATAGTTTTCTGTCCTTTTCCGACATGCTAAAAAAAATCTTGATTGTGCAAATACTGCAGGTGGTACTGATATTAATAAATAAGTGCCTTTTTCTAGAACCAACCCCAGATGATGATGAGGAAGATGAACACTAGAGTCAGGGAGCCATCAGCAAGTACCTTCTTTGGAGAGTAGTAGGTCAAGTTTCTTTTTTTGTGAAAAAATATTTTTATTGAGCAGAGATGATATACAATATGCAAATCGCACAATGCTGATAGCTTAAAAGATCCCCGGACCCAAATTCAAATTAAACTTTTGATATATTTCATCAGTGGAGCATATTTTGAGAATCAAAAAATGCATCTTGCAACAGAATTTGTGAGCCGAATACTAGAACCTATTAGCATCAAACGTATAAATATTTGCAAAAACCCTGAATCCCAAAGTTGAAAAAATAGTGGACATGTGCTAAAGTGAACAAGTGCTTACAAACCAGTCTATGAATGCTAGATGAAGCAATACTAAAGTGCTAACATGCTGGACAAAAAGCTAGTACCACTTTAAAAAAAAGACAGACAAGGCTCAAAAGAAGCAAGAACCTATAAAGGGCCCACAATAGTCCTGTGCAGCAAGTGCCACAGAGATAAAAAAGAGCAACATCACTTTGCACCAGATATTACCTTTCCAAAACCACTCAAGTATACTACACCATCCCCACAATTTACAAAAGATGGAAATAGTGCCATGATGAATGAAATCTCCTTTGGCCCCAAACCCTTTTATCATATGCCTCCTCAAACCTTCTTGTTCTGGACGTTTTTGTTAACCAGTTTTCATGTGATGAGACCCAATCTGTGCACCAAAGTTTAAGAACGAGCAGTCAGGCCCCCGAAAGTGAGATTGATATAAATATCTGTGCAAATTTGCTCACTTGATAGCCCTGTATTCGCTGAGCAACATCAAATAGAACTAGTGATCGTTCCCACTCTATACCTACTTCCAGAGCCTGGCTCAAGGCCAAAGAAAGTGTCAAAAGGGCACCAGTTTTGGGCAGGAGTAATAAATATGAAGCCATGCACCAGCACCCTCCTGCTGAGACTGAAAGCATTGATCCTCTACAGTGGAAAACTTTCTATGGAGTGCCGCAGGGGTATAATATGCCAACCATGGAGACAAGGATGAGATTGATTTAAAATTGGCCGCCATTAAGGCTTTATGGCCCAATAAAGAAATCACCTGCCAATCATCCACAGAAAGCCACATTGCGTGGCTTCACCAATCTTCTCTATTGTATACCAGTTCCCTATACCATAAAGCCTAGACCTAAAAAGTGCCTGCAACTCAGGGTGTGTTTCTAAATGGGTATAAAAAACAGTGGAAGCTCAAAAAATGAGCAATATGCTGGTAGGTAATAATCAATCGCTTGTATGAATCTGCACATCATGCACAGATCTCCTGTCAGGTCATACATTTAGTATGGAGTAAAATCTGTCCTAATTCCTAAAACCCAGGGTGGTTCCAAAACATGATGTGTGGCAAAGAAAGTTGTATGCCCACATACCTGGCCTCATAAAGATTCATGAGTGTGAATCCTGATAAGATTTGTTTAGAATGGTAAAATAATGTCAACCGGGTACTCCACCCTGTATTAGTTTATATCAGGTTTTTTCTGTAGTTTTGGGATTTTAATGAAAGCCGGAGTCCATGTACCGGCCTTGCGCATGATTATGTCTAGAAAAAATGTGTCAAACAATGCTCCCCCGGACAATGTTCTAACCAGTATATCTAAAAGGGCTGCCTCATAATAAGTCTATATATATGGGAGATCCTCGTATCTAAACAGGGTCCCTGAGCTAGATACAGAGAGTAACACACAGGGAAGCAATACTATGAGTATAACGTAGTTTACTCTCCATTAACATAGCAAACATAGGCATGGAAATCTTAAATTCAAATATACAACATACAATATATTTCAATTTAGATATTTATTATAGCTAATTAAACATTCAGTTCGCACATAATATAATCAACATAGAATCAACCCCAAAAAAAAAATATATAATACAACCCCCTACCCTAAATGAAACATACATATATGAAAACATAAATAACATAACAGTAAATACGCAAAAATAAACAAATAACACAGAACCAACAAAATCACAAAATAGTATACATACAAAATTACAACCGCCTCATACATGAGAGGATATTTAAACAGCACAATAAAGTTACTGCTTTGATGCTACAATTATGCGTTGTAGTTTGGATTGTATAAAATTCAACATAACAGCCAATTCTAGGTTATAATTTCCTGATTCAAATTCTCGTGTTACAGGCCTGATGGTAGCCAATCCTGGTCAGGGCTTCAAATTTGCCAATTTCAAACACTTCATGCCAATGTTCAAGACATGCCAATTTACAAGCCGACGCGCGTTTCGGTGAGTGAAGAAAAATATAAATACACCTTCATCAGGACTTTATGATTCAGTATAATTGGCATACGTACATCTTGTAACCTGCCTATCAAAGAAACATCAAAATTATTCATTACAATTCTTTGCATAGGGGGAAGGCTCGAATCATGTCAGATTTGCAACCAGACTAACTCAAGTGACTTAATTAAGAAAAAACACTGATAAAGTGCCCAAGATCAAAGTCTATAAAACCAATGCTTAATAAAGGTAAATAAATCCTTGGTCAAGCATCATTTGGTAAATCACGGAAAACCAAAATATATAAAAAAAATTAAAAAAATACATAGCAATAGAGAAACATTTCCAATAAGCCCAGAGGCAATATTGGCCAACAGAGAAAGATTTCCTGAAAAGCCAGTTTTTCTGAAGTGTCAAAACAGACTATGATGATCAGTGAAGGTGATGAGACATGATTTCTTTTACATACATATTCTCCACAGGGACTGCAAAGAAAAACAAAAATACAAATTTCAAAATTGCGTGTAACAGAATACAATCACATTAAGTACCAACACCTGTTAAAATGTTAGACTGTTGACATGTGAGCATGCAAATAATGACTTCAAAAGCAAGCATTGGAAAAGTCAATAGATTTCTCCTTTTTAAACAAGCATTGCCAAAGCCATTAATGCTGACTCGTAACTGAAAACACAAACCAGACTTTCTGCTTCGGCAATGCCTAGTCATATTGCATGCTCAGTCACAGTAATAACTGTTTGTACTCTGCACCTGCCAAAGATACCAGACTAAATAGAAAAAAATCATCAAAAAACCCTAAGAGTTTTGACATGTTTACCAACATGAGGGATCTGAAATGTTACCAAACCCAACAGAATAGAGTACGTGGAACATTGACTTGGACAACACTTTTGACCGCACTGTCTAACTAGCAAAGTAAACACCCACAGCACACTGTGTGGTAAATATACCTCAATAAGCAATTTATTTGTGAATAATTGTTCCAGAGGAGGAATGGTTTCAAGCCTATTGAAGCATACTAGGCATATTAACTAATAATGCCCACCTATAAGATTGGGCAGGGTAGGAACTATGGAGCAGCTGTATGTTAGAGGCACTGACACAAACACCATGCCACCAGTAATCAGTTATAGATTACTAGATCTACTGATATTGTTCAGGTACTATAATTATTTAAAAGTCTGCTAAGCACAATTAAGAAGCACAATTGTCTCTATTTTGCATTTGTCTGTCAATTCAAAAAGCATGTTATGAGTGTAGGAGGCTGGCTCTCTATATGCTGTACAAAAATGATGTGCATTTTGCAGAGAGTTCAAGCAACACCACCTTGTTATCTAGAGGTAAAAAGCAGACCACCTAATGCCCTGTTTTTGTGGTACTGTGGGTGAGCAGTTAGGCTTATCTTGGAGATGTGCTAAGCATTTGTTGTACTCACAGTATCAATAAATGTAGACACACACTTGGATGAATAACTTGAGACAAATTTACAAAAAATGCTTTATATTTTCTATACAAGTTTAAGGCCATGATCATCAAAATCATGTAAGTACTTTTGTATTTATGATTTTTCAAAGTTTATGAAATGTTCTATTCTTGTGCGTAATGACGCACCATCGGAATCAAAGGGAAAAACTTTTAAAATGCATATAAAATCAGGCAATGTGCTTAGAGGTGTCACCTTCTATTTTTAGGCTGAGGAAATTAAGATATCCTGTGGGCCAGCTGGAGAAATTTGAGTGGGTCCCAGTTCTGGTGGGCGCAGCGGCCTGAATGGCTTGGAGCTGGTGCCCAACGGAGAACTGGACCACTTGAAAATCACTGCACAGATGGACCTAAAGGTAAGTCCAGTGGTTCCCCTTGGAGTATAGAGGTCACAAAGTAGTAGGCACTCCTAGAGCACAACTAGTTTTCTGATGTAGGGGCCAGCCAGTGAGGCTGCGTGCAGTGCAGTGAGGTCAGCCAAGAGTCATGTGTCAGAGAGTCCTTGGAGCCAGGTGAAGGTCACTTGAAGGCCAGATTGCAGGCCCGCAGGGACACTCTGGGGGGTGGTTCTTGGGAGTTCTGAAGTCCCTTGATTGGTGCTTCCTTCTTCTCCTTTTTGGAATCTGAAAATGGACCTTGCTTCTGGGTGTCTGACATTGGGGGTGCAGTACCAGGGGTATTGGTACATCTCGGGCCCTGAATGTTGCAGTGCCACCAAACCTACCACACTGGTTGGATTTGTCCTTCAGTTCTGTTGGATTGAGTTTGATCAGGCTGCTATGTCTGATTCATTGGTCAATGAACTGGACTTCACTGGTTTCTTGCCTGATGGGTGCAAGGAGTGACGCCTTCATTCAGAGGGAGGTTCTTGGTGGTTTTCAGAAGGCTGGAGGTCTTCTGGGGTTTCTTAGAGTCCTTCCCTGTCCATTTGACCCCTCAGTGGCCATTACAGAGTCCTGGGAGCAACAGGCAGGTTTTGGCACCTTTTTCTTCTTGCAGCAGGGCTTCTATTGTTCTACCTTGGGACTTCTTTGTTGCTGGTCTTCTTGTGTCCATTGAATCTGATCTGCAGGTCCAGGGATGTCCACTAAATACTGCATTTACTAGGCGTTTGAGGGAGTACCTGGTAGTGACCAATGTGCCACCTACCTTAGGATGGCTACACCCACTCTGTGACCACCTCCTGTGGATGGGAAGGGGTCACATCCCTAACACTGATTGGCTTTTTTCCTACCATCCAAGAAGGAGGAAAATGAAGTGGGGTGGCCACCTTGTCTGCCACACCTGAGGGGTGTTGCAGGCTGGGGGGTGGCCACTCCTCCTATTCTGGCTATGTTTTCGCACCGGTTTTCCTACTCACAGTGGGCTGCTAGGAGCAGAGTCAGAGGTCCAATTTCAAAGGCAATAAAGCCTATGAAATGGACCACTGGTGCAGGGTGCCTGCCTGGGGGAGGAGGTGTAACACCTCCACCCAGGAAAGGATTTCTGATCTGGCTCCTGAGAGCAAAGACCCTCACCCCAGAAGTCCAGACCTGTGTCTAGAGGTGGCAGGCTGGTTAAGACCAGTCAGCAGCCACGCCAGGGCTGTTAGGTCTTGCAGGGGGCACCTCTAAGTTGCCCTCTGGGTACAGTTTATAATAAATCCCAAACTGCCATCAGTGTGGGTTTATTATTCTCAGTTGTTCGATAACAAACAACCCAGGGTCCAGAGAGGCCATCATGTAGCTGGGGAACTCATAATGACCTGTGTCCAGCACATGTATTTGCTATGGCTTCCCTGCACACTTACTATACCTTCAGATTTTGCAAAGACACTGTAGGGGCATATTTGTTCATGCAAACATATATCCTGAGATTCATTATAGTGCATTCTGCCTCAGGGCTGGAAGGCCTGCCAATGGGGTGACTTAACTATAGTGCACACGGTGTTAATGGACATGGCACTCTTGGTGAGTGCCAGGTCGAGTTTGCAACTTTTAAATACACTTGTAATGCACTTGCAATGGCAGTCTTCATGAGGCTGGTGTGGGGCCTCTCAGAGTGGCACAACTGGTGCTGCAGCTTTGGGGGGCCCTCTTCAGTACCCATGCCCTAGGTACCAGGGGTGCCATTTTACTAGGGTGGCTGAAGTGCCTAAATGTAATACAGTTTTAGATAAAGAGATCTGGCCCTGGGAACCTGTTTAGGAGGGGCCCAGGCAACATACAGTTTGAAACCACATCATTTTCCAGACAAAAAGTGGAGGGCAACCATGTCAAAAGACGCCCTTTCTCACAATAAGCATCTGCATAGAAAAGAGAGAAAACCTTCCTTGAACAACTTCATGCATGAGATTAGTACAGGATGGCATCTCAAGCTGTTCAGGCATTGCTATATATGTCAATCAATGACAGAAGAAGGGATCTACTCAAATCGAGACAGGACACATCATCACTACTATCCAGCTTCATTCTAGGGAAGAAAAAGCTAAGTCCCACCCTTCAGTCACTTGACTCCTAGACCATCAAAATGAATGCCTTTTGACTCAATGAGTTGCTACTTTTCGAGATAAGCAGAAAGGATATTTCCTTGCAGCATTCAAAGAACAAAAACTCTGCGATTTGCATGCAGGTCTATTGGAGCTGTACAAGTTTATCACCTGGTGATTAACCTTTTTTGTTGTTGTTTTGCTGATAAATTTGCCACCATTTGATGAACATTGAACCTTCACAAAACGTCACCAAAAAATTGTGTTCATCCACATCAGCTCCTTCTTGAAAAGGTTTGAACTGATCCATCAAGCGGGGCCAAAAAACAGGATGTCTCAAAATATTGATTTCCTTTGTTACTTTCCATTGGAAAACTCTGTCACAGCTACAGAAAACAACTGATGAATGGGATTACCTATAATATGGTGTTTATCCATTCAGTCACTTTACAAAAATTGCATTTAAAGAGGTGCTCATGATGTTCATGAAGGGGTTAATAAGCTAAGTATATCTGGACTATTGATTTCTAGATATGCTCTGATTGGTCACTTTAAAGGGACTAGTCTATTCCCTATCCTGATTAGCTGGCCACAACCTAAGCCATACGCTGTGGCAGCCATTAAGGAATTCAAGGACTTGGTTGGTCCCTGTGTCCTGAAAATGAATTAAAACATATAAGTGGTCTAGGTGAGCATACTCTGATCTCAAGTGGCATTTGTCAAGACAGCTGATACTGACCTGTCCAGATTACATTAATTTGCAATATTTGGGCCATATATGACTTTTTGGTAAATTAAGATCCACACATTCATAGTTACCCATGAGTATCATGATTGTTTGAACACTGAGTACTGTGATTTTATAATACTTCACTAGACTTTTTGCAGGATCATGGGTGAAGGAGAAGTAGTGCGGTGTTCACCAGCTATAAGACATCTCTATTTTATCTGTTCTAGTCTCTTGAGACGTGTGTATTTAACTTGCACTGCATTTGATTATGACCCCTATTTTTAAAGATAAATTAATTAATATCACACAGAATCTGTGTTTGTTTTAGCCAGAAATGTTCACTAAAAGACTAAACAGTATTATTTTGTTTTGAGACAATATCAGGGACCGTCCAAATTCTGATGGGCTTTCTCAGGGTTAGAAAAGCCCAAGTAATTCATAACTAAACCTTCTCAAATATATGTGTGGAGGTTTCCGGGAGCATATCATCAATATCCTCAATCTAGTAAGTAAAACGTTTAGCATCAGCAAGAAATATTAGAACTCAAACTTTTACCAATGATTAATTAGTGATCTAGCAGATTTGTGCAGCATTGATCTGAAGGGTGGCCTTTTTCATCATGATGCCACTCAAAACATCTTGGTAAAAGGTACGCAAAGGACCAGTGGCTTAGCCATGACACCTGGGCCCTTATTCCAAACAAAGAATTTGGGCCCCTATCCTATGGTTGACTAGTATGTAAGTACGTATATGGCGTTTCTATAATGCATAACTAGCCAAAAGGCAGCGGAGTGCTGCACAGGGTCAAAGAAAAACATTAAGAGCCTGATTTAGTTCTTGGCCGAGGGAATACGTCACAAACATGATGGCTATCCTATTCCCCATATTACCATCTCCTTAGGAAATAATGGGATCCTAACATGGCAAATAGGATATCCGTCACATTTGTAACAGATTATTCCCCTCTGCCAAGAATTAAATCAGCCCCTAAGTCTGCAAGTATTAGGGGGGAAGCTGAGTTGTGTACATTTAATGCATTGTTATGTAGTGTACTTTAAAAGGTGAATCTTCAACTTTTTCCTAAAGTAGAGCAGCATTAGTGTTCTCCTGGCGAATGCCAGGATGCTGTCCCAGGTCCTCGGTGCTTAGATAGTAAAGGCAGAAAAGTCTTTTTTTTTTCTTTTTACACTTCTTAAGCTGCAGTCTGTGGGTGTTCTGGCTGTGAATGTGCAGTGAACAACAGAGACGGGGAGCTTGTCTGCATTATAAACATGGGTGCTGGTTGTGATGGCTTTGTAAATGATGCATCTGGTTTTTGAAGACAGTCCAAACTGGCAAGGAGAGCTAACGGAGTTCCATCTGGATTGGGGTGATGTGATCATATTTCTTCAGGCTATGGATGACACAAGCAAAAACATGTAGGATGCCATAAGGGGTGTTACTTGAAATATGGGAAGTCATGGAGTACCTCATTATCACTATTTAGATTCAAGAGTAAGAGGACTTTTTGTAAATTGCTTTTTTGAATAAATAGTTTGACTTTCTTTATGAGAGAGCTGGCACCAGGCTGTCTTCGTTTTTTATGGGTCTGTGATCCCTGTAGGTGAGGTTGATGTTGGGGGTGAAACAATGAAATGTGGGTTTCAAAGCTGTAAAATGTCATGTCAACGAGAGAGGTAGTACTATATCTTGTTTGCTGTTAAACACCAATAATAGGAATTCTTTATCTTTGAGTTGATTTTCAGGTAGCCGCTGGACATCCAGTTCTGGCGATGTAGAAGTAGTGTTTGTAAAAAAAGTAAAAATCATAGCCCTAGGATGAAATGGGCCTCTTACACCAATTTGCCATAGTGCCACTGCACCTCCTGCATTAATGAAATCTACCTCCCTGCAAAGGAGGTTGTTGGAAAATGGTGCAAGTGCTTGTTGCTACAGCCAAATATACTAGAAAAATGGTTGGCTACTGTTAAAAGACCTCATGATGATCTCTCATGAATGTGGAGGACTGAGAAAGTTAGCGTTGGCACTGGCTGGTGATTGATGTGGATAGCTTCTTATGCAGCTGTAGTATATGATTTTCTTTCCTCTTTTCATACTCACAGAATTCATGCTCTGTCCATTTATTAAAGAGTCCAGGAGTTTTTGTTGCAAAAGCTGTGCCATGGCAGCAACTGCTGTTTGGCCTTTTAACACACTTTGAATTGAAGCCATATATTTACAAAATGTTGCCATGTCTGCTGGAGTCTCCAAGATATAAAGAAGCTCTTTGTCTTCCCTGCAGCTATGTACCCTATATGCTAGGAAAACTAGATTTAATAAAGTCTGTTGTGTGTTAAGAACAGAGAGCAGATACATATTAGATGTTACAGATTTTCCTCATTTTGATGATATAGTCTGCATGTACCAGCCATGGCCAATGACTTTCTGCTTCCATATAGATCCTTGATTAGGAGGGCCTTGAGTCTTGCATATAGAATACCCTTTAATGTTGTCTTCCGCAGAGCACTATTCAAGTAAGGATGGATGAGTTTTTCTCTGTACGAGTTTATGATTGCCTTGATGTTGGTTTGGACTCTCCTACAATATTTATTTATTTTTGCCTACAAAGGAGCTTGATTAGTTTTTCAATATGGTTTTTAGAACTGTCAGGGGGATTGAGCTGTTTTCACAATCCTCTCATGCCAGGCTTCATTTGGAGCAAGGGACTGACAAATAATCTAACCAAGGATTCCTCCTATCTGCAAATATCACTTTCCAGATTCCTTTCATTGTATCAGCAGTAGAGGCACAGACTTTGTGATGGTATTCAAGAGAATATTTTCAGAGGCCAAAATCTGTGGGTACTATTTCGGGCATGTTAAGGTATGCAAAAGATACGCTTATAGGCTCAGGACTGCACCCTCTACATTCTTGTTCTAAGGCCCCAGGAAAAGTAAATTGCCCATAGCTGATTGTTTGAGGAGTTAAGCTCTAATTAACCTCTGTATTGATTCTGTAGAAGGGCTGTGCATAAATTAGGTCACTGCCTTTCCTTTTGCTTCCATATGAGTGATGTGCAGTTTTGACTTTCAATTACTGACGAGCCACACACCTAGATAATTGTGTTTTTTGTGCTCTTTATCTTCAGTTTGCCTCTTTGATTTAGTACAATTCACTACCAATTTATTTTTTCATTTTATATACTTTAAGAGCGGCCAAGGCTTTCTGCATCCCCATCTTGGTGTGTCCATTAAAATCATATAATCTGCATACTGCATCAGAAATAAGTGTTTCTAGTGATTTTTGTTACAGACAGATTTGCAGCATTTAAGGATTGACCAGGATCGGCAATATACCAGTTAAAGAGAATGGGTGCCACGACACAGTCATGCTTTGAGCCATTGTCAGTATAAACTTGTCAGCATAAACTTTGACAGTTGTCGTACTTTGTGTCAACTTAATTTTCACCCATGTTTGGGAGTAGAGGGAGATTTTTGCATCCAGTAATTGTTTCAAAAATGTTCAGATGCATAGTTTGTTCCAGAACATTTGCTTCTCTGCCCTGTTGAATGTTGTAGTGTAGTCAACAAATCATTGGTTACTGGGTTGGTTGGCCTGATCCATCAAAAATATCAGTTCCAGTGCCATGATGTTATCAATGGTAGATGCCCCTTCCCTGACACCTGACTGGTAGAACAGCAGGATGCCCTTGTCTCTGACCCAACTTTCCTGGTCCTGTAATGCCTCACTAGCATAATCCTTCGCTTAGATGTCTAACAAAGCAATCATTCTGTAATTGGATAGGGCTCTAAAAATCGTCCTTCTTGTGGTTTGGATGTAAAATTGATCCATGCCAGGAGTCTGGAACTGTGGATGTTGCAAAGCAGTGCTAGTATTGTGGAGATACATAGTCCTCCTTAAATAAGGAGCCTGGGAGCCTGTTGGGTCCATGAGCCCTGTCATGTCTTATGATTCTTTTCAAGATTTTAACAATCTGACTATAGTCCACCAGAGTCTGGGTGGTTTGGGACTGCTGTTTTGTAGGTCGTTGAATGTGGAGGATGATTGATTCAATGCTTGGCTTTCCTGTGGCATGGTCCAAATGGAATCATTAGTGTTGAACAAAGAGTTACAATATAGGCCCTCATTACAACATTGGCGGGCGGCAACCGCCAGGGTAATAATGAGGCCCATAGGGGGTCATTACGACCCTGGCGGTCTCCGACCGCCAGGGGTAATGTGGCGTACGTACCGCCAACAGGCTGGCGGTACGGAGACCCGTATTACGACCGCGGCGGTAGCACCGCGGTCGCACCGCCGGGGCCGGCGGTTTCCCGCCGTTTTAGCCGCCAGGAAGAGGCTGGCGGTAAGGGGAGTGCAGGGGCCCCCTAACAGGTGCTACTGCACCCGTCTCACGACCGCAACACTCCCGGCTCCATTAGGAGCCGGCTCCTATGTTGCGGCCGCATCCCCGCTGGGCCGGCGGGCGTAAACTAGGTTTGCGCCCGCCGGCCCAGCAGGGATGTTGTAATGGGGTCTGCGGTAGCCGCCCGCCAAGCTTGTAATGACCCCCATAGTTTCTTAACATAATTCACCCAAGAAGCAACAGATACACTCTTAACTTTGTCTAAGGATGGGCCTTTTAGGCTGTTAGTATACTACCAAAACTCAGCCTGGTTATGATGGCTCAGTAGTTTGAAGACATGGAGCCATTGTGCTTCCTGCTGGGTTTTTTTGGGTTGCCATATAAGCCTATTGTGAAGTGTTCTGGCTGTGGCTAATTTACTGTGGTGCTTCATGTTCTTATTTTGTTTGAAATGCTGAGTGGCTTTCCTAAGCATTCTCTTAGTTTGGTTGGCCCTGAAGTAGGGTTGACGACAGTGCTCCTTTTCATGGTTTTCTTGTTGGATGATCAGCATTCCCCCTTGTAATAATTTATGCAGAACTGCGACTATTCCCAGCCATTGTGAAGAGGCATGGGGCCCTGTGCTGTGGTCTTTCTCCTGTGACTGGATTTCGGGTTTGTAATGTTTACTTTACTCCATTTCACTCTTCTTAATAGTTTGTGGGTTTCTTCCCCATTGGGAGTGCCCAAGATGTTTATTTTATGGCCAAGCAATAGCTGCAAAGATAGGTTAGATTGGTGATTATTGGTAAGTGATTGCTGGTCTGCTGCGTATTGACTGAAAATTCCTCCAGTTCTGAAAAAGCAGATTTACTCAGGAACAAGTAGTTTAATGTTGAGACATTATTCAAGGACTTGTGCAGGTTTGCTTCAATATCCCCATCCTGGGTAGAATTAAGTGATAGGGTTTGAGAAATATATCCAACATAGTCCCTGCTGCATCAACAGCACTATTGCCAACCAGGCTTTCCCCCACATCACGAGTGTTGAAGTATCCAGCAATGATTAGCTCACTGGAGGGATGAGAGTAAATGAGTTCTTCCAAAGTGCCCACCAGTTTACCCATCTTATCTTTTCTTTAGTTGTCTCTACAGTTGAAGTCTACATTTATTAACAATATTGATACATTGTTTCTGTTTACCTTTATGCCTTTGAGTAGGAAAGCCATAGCCAGCTCAGTGATTAATTCACTTTTTTGTGGATGTTATAGCTAGCACCTGATTTCTGTATATTGAGAGGCCTCCAGAAGGTCTGCCAAAAATGTTGAGCTTCTTAGTAGGTGTTGGATTTCTGCAAAACCAGGAATTGATAACAGAGCTGTAGGCCAGGTCTCTTGTGGACATAGCAGACTGTCACTCTGGAGGAATGCTAGTGCATCATTGTTATTTGTGATAGCCTTTAGCCCTGCAATGCTCCATTAAATTACTGAAAAAGGAATCACTGGGGTGAGGTTGTAGAAATCTGCCTTATTCTGTCTAGGGAGGCTTGAAAAAAGTTGTACTCTTCCCTGCCAGATTGGAGGCTAGCCATCCTCAGTCACTTACTGGAACAAATTCTGGCACATCTGCAATAATTCTGAGCACTGCTGTTTGCCTATTTGGGTCAACATTGCACAGAATTTTCAATTTGGGTAGATTTTTGCTAGGGTGTCTGATCGTTGTTCCTCTTAATATGCACCTCCCTTGTGGTTGATCAGGCCGGGAGCTAGTATTTCCCACCAATATGTGTGGATACCTTTCTTGTGGGGGGAGAGGATCTGAACCAGGATCCCCCAGTAGTCAAATTAGGCCCTCTCTACCAGAATATTTTGGGTTTGTTTACTGTTTTTCCAGGTGACCACTGTACATTCTTTGGTTGTGTGGCTATTCAGGCCCTCATTATGACATTGGCGGTAAATCCAACTTACCTCTAGGCTGACTGCCACCAACATACCCCCGCCGCGGTGGATATCCGCTAACCATATTGGACACAAACACACCAATCTGTCACTTTTCAGCCACACACACAAATCTGCCACACCAAAGGTCAGTGATAAACTGGCAGTATCATAACCCACACCGTTATGCCAATAGATCTACGCCCATCACATTATGACACACAAATCACCATGGTGGACATTCAATGGCGGTAAACCAATGCCAGTACATACTGCCATGCTCACAATGGACACACTCAAACAAAACAAAACCACATTGGTCATTTCAAACTACACACACCTGACACACATACACACACCACACCCACACACCCACACCACTATAAAACACCCACCCACATTACCCACAACCCTTTCTGACTGCACATAAATGCCAGCAGAGAGAGACAGCAAAAGCACTCACACAACCAGAGCCACATACCACCATCACCTATACACCACCCACGCACCTTACATCACACACCTCAACACATCGGCCTACACATCCTCACCCAAATCACTCACACATGGCACCACAACAACACCCCAGATTCTCTGAGGAGGAGCTAAGGGTCATGGTGGAGGAAATCATCCGGATAGAGCCACAGCTATTTGGATCACAATTGAAGCAGATATCCATTGCTAGGAAGATGGAGCTATGGCAGAGAATCGTGGACCGGGTCAATGCCGTGGGACAGCACCCCAGAACAAGAGATGACATCAGGAAGAGGAGGAATGACCTATGGGGGAAGGTGCGTTCCATTGCAGCAAGTCACCAACTAGCTGTACAGGGGACTGGTGGTGGACCCCCACCTCCTCCCGCACAATTAACAACATAGGAGGAGCAAGTCTTGGCAATCAATCATCCTGAGGGCCTGGCAGGAGTAGCAGGAGGACTGGACTCTGATAAGTCAACTCTCTATTACTATCAACCCCCCTACCTGCATCCCATCACATGCCCCCACCCTTATCCTCACTCCCATCCCTCCACCACTTTCCACAAACCCCACCATCACAACCCACTCATACCAATGCCAAGCCCTGCATGCCATACCTATGCATGGACACCACTCGGAGAACTGCATGGACACCTATCACTAAAGCATGCACACTGGAGAGAATCAGCTAGCTCACCAAATAACAACTCACACAAGGAAAAGCTGCCAGGGCAATAACAACCATAGAGGGCAACCCACCCATGCACAAGATGTCACACACAGAAACAATAACACTGCATTTAGATCCCAACAGGTATCCCAGCCAACGTCACTGGAGAAGAGGTGCCAGCAACATTCAGTCCCCCCACAGAAGAGACCCACAGTGATGACAGCAACTCCGGTCCCCTGGATCTGAATGACCAACCTGGCCCATCAGGGAGCTCTGGACAGTTGGTTACCCAGGCACAGTTTCACACCACCACAGAGCCTCCCCCCTCAGGAAACAACACCACAGCACCCACCCAGCGGGCCCATACCTCTGTCCCCAGGACACGTCGATCAGCAGTGTGTCCACCACTACAGGGACTCCAGAGCACACCACAAACCCAGGACAATCAGGGACCTGGGGTCAGTGGCAGTGGGCACACGGTTCAGGGGACAGAGGCACAGGACAACAGGGAAGATGGGAGGACTGCTGTGCGGCAGGAGGAGGAATGGTCCAGGGAACCGACTCTCCAGGAGGCACTCAGGGAGATCCTGGGAGCATACCAACATTCCCAAAATACCTAGGCCAGATCCCGGACAAGATGCAGGAGAACATGAGGCTGCAGAAGGGACAGTACCTGGGGATCAGGGAGGCCTTGAAGGCCATTAACACCACTGTGGTCTCCATTGCAGGGGTGCTGGCAGACATGGCCAACAGTATGAGGGAGGCAGTGGCACAACAGCAGGTCCCTGCCACTAGCCGGACTACTGAACAGCCCTCCACCTCTGCTGCCACTAATGGACAGGAGGCCCCGCCACAGGATCAACAGGCCACCAGCACCCCTACCCCTGCAGAAGGAGAACCACCCCGCAAATGTTCCCTGCGATCCAGGCAGAAGCCAGAGACTATTGCCAAGACCCCTGCCAGGAAATAAGACTCTCCCGATTGTCACCCTTGTGTCCCACTCTTTCACCTTGTCCACCCTGAACTGCCATTGCTCCCCTTCCTATGCCCCCTTGGACAATGCACCTGTGCTACAAATAGGTTGGACTCTAACCTGGACTTTCCTCCATCATGACCAAAGACAATTGCATTTCCCCCTTTTCTTCACAGCACTGCAATAAACACACTTTGAAAAAAATACAAGGATGGAGTATGTCAAATGATTTAAAAATGTATTCATTTAACAAGGTTCAAACATTGCAATTCAACTGTAATGTTTACATAGGAAAGACCTGTAGTTGGCTGCACTGAACACACCAGGAGCAATAGTGAGGCACCAACATTTGCAAAAAGAGATGCCAATGGGTACAGTGAGTGGGCATAGAATTAGGAATTCAC
This sequence comes from Pleurodeles waltl, assembly GCF_031143425.1. NCBI lineage: Eukaryota > Metazoa > Chordata > Amphibia > Caudata > Salamandridae > Pleurodeles > Pleurodeles waltl. The sequence goes on along the minus strand of NC_090450.1, from coordinate 837,270,662 downwards.
AGACTGCCAGTGACAATGTCACACATCAAGCTGTCAATGAAATGAGAAATAACACTGTCTTACCTGTGTGTCATTGGAAGTATTGACAAATGACTGCTCTTGTGTTGTCCTCATCCTCACCCTCTGCCTCCTCATCTTCAGTGCCTACAGGGTCCACTGCTGCCACACAGCAACGTCCAGCCTATTCCTCCTGCAGAAAAGGCACATGGCGTTGCAAGGCAAGGTTGTGCAACATACAGCATGCCACGATGATCTGGCAGACCTTCTTGGGTGAGTAGCACAGGGATCCACCTGTTAGATGGAGGCACCACAACCTGGCCTTCAGGAGGCCGATGGTACGTTCAATAATCCTTCTTGTTCCCCATGTGCCTCATTTTAACGTTCCTCTGCCCTTGTCCTGGGATTCCTCATAGGAGTCAGTAGCCATGAGAGGTTGGGGTAACCAGAGTCACCTGCAAATATTGAGGGACACCTGTTAGCCACAGTATCACCCTTAGGGCCCACAACATACCCATACACCAACATCCACTGGGTGGGAACCAGGGCTCACCTATTAGCCGCACCTTGTGCCTCTGGAGTTGGGCCATCACAGTTGGGATGCTGCTATTCCTCAGGATAAAGGCATCATGCACCGAGCCTGGATACATAGCATTGACATGGGAGATGAACTGATCCGCCAAACACACCATCTGCACATTCATCGAGTGATAAATTTTACGATTTCTGAAGACCTGTCATTTTGCCGGGGGAGACAAATGCAATATGTGTCCTATCAATCACACCAATGAAGTTGGGGATATGTCCCATTGCATAGAAGTCAGCCTTCACAGTGGCCAAATCCTCCACCTGGGGGAAAATGATGTAGCTGCACATGTGTTTAATCAGGGTAGACAACACTCTGGTCACCACTATTGAGAACAATGGCTGTGCCATTCCTGCTGCCAAGCCCACTGTCACTTGGAAAGAACCAGTTGCCAAGAAATGGAGCACTGATAGCACTTGCACAAGAGGGGGGATCCCAGTGGGGTGACGGATAGAAGATATGAGGTCAGGCTCCATTTGGGCACACAGCTCAGTGATTGTAGCCCTGTCAAGTGTGTAGGTGAGGATAATGTGCCTGTCCTTCGTTGGTGCCAAGTCTACCAGGGGTCTGTACAGAGGGGGATTTCTCCATCCCCTATTCATCCACAGCGGTTGCAATCTATGGGGCAAAAGAGTGAGGAGCTGGTCATTAACTGTACATTGTAACCACTGCAGTTCAATTCATGGTGTGATTGTTACAATATTTCGGTGGCATATGTGAAATTGTGAACTGTGATGCAGTTAGGATCCATGGCCTCCCTCCCTCCCCCATGAAATGGCGTCCACCTGTCCACTATGGAGGGACAGGTGGAAATTAGGTAATTCCACTGAAGTTGTGCGCTGTTGCGGGAGGCGGTCAGGAACCGCCGTGCAACTCCTCATTGGTTATCATTGGGCCCTATGAGGTACAGTGGCTAATGGTGATGATCCCCCGTCGTGACGGTACGCACTGCCACGGATGTGACCACCATTTTCTATCTGTTCACTCACTTGCTACCTGACCTTCAACAGGAGAGGACCTACCCTGGCCTCCAGACCAACAGGTGAGTACACTGTGAGTACAATATATGGGACATGAATGCATGGAGTGGTGTGTGTGAAGGCCTTGTGTGGGGGGGTTTTGTGGATGGGCCATGAGCAGCGTGCAGCATGTATGCTGGGCCATGTCTGTACTAATGGCGATGTGAAGGGGTATGGTGGGCCATAAGTGTAACAGGCAGGACGGTCTGACTGATACCTTTTCCTGTATGTATTTCTCTGCAGGTCAGCGCCCATCAAAAGAAGGGTATAGGGCGTGCCATCACCAAGGACGTGCGGACCCTGGGGGTCTATGGCAGGCAGAGCACCCACTCTTGGAAATGGTGGGAGGACCGGAGACGCTGGGCACGGAAGATGGCGGTGGCCCAGCTGGGGATGGCCTCACAACGAGGAAGGGGTGCTCGTCAAACCCTGACCCCCCTGATGGCCCATATACTGACGGGGGCCTATCCAGAGCTGGATGGGTGCTTTGGGGCATCACAGCAGCAACAAGTGGGGGTGAGTATAGTGCCCTTCATTACTACTTACGCCTGGTGGGGTGGTATGTGGGCCTGTGGGTGCCCCTAGGCCAGGCTTAACATTGCAGAGTAGGTCCCATGTTGGGCAGGGTTCTGATGTGAAATTCCTCCAACCTAGCTAGTAGGCATCTACTACTGGGCAGGGGTGTGTGGGTCTCAGGTATGTCCTACCCATGGCCTGGTGACTAGCATTGTAACTAGTTGTGCATTACCTAGTGTGTAGGGCTGTTCCCTGTGTGTGAATGCGTTGTGTACACCATCGGTGTTGTTGATGCCACCACTGACCAAGTGTATCCTCTGTCTCTTCCCCCCCCTTTTTGTTTTGTCACCCTGTCCTTATGTGCATTACCATCATCTGGCAGAGGAGCAGAGGCACCGGTGACAGAGGGAGCTGCATCCCACAGAACCCAGCAGGCCAAGTCCACCGACTGTGAGGGCACCAGTGGGACAGGGGGCGAGGTAAGCACCACAGCAGAGAATGGAGGGGACAGTTCGGACACAGATACCTCCTCTGATGGAAGCTCCCTGGTGGTGGCGGACACCTCTGTGCCCACTCTAGCTACAGGTTCAGCCACCCCCGTACCAGCACCGCCCTCCCAGCAGCTCCTCAGTGAGTTGCCCATGCCCACTCACCCAGGAGGGTGGGCATCTCCTTCGCCCCAGGCACCTCAGGCCCTGCTGCCCTGAGGGAGGAGGCTATTGACCTCCTGAGAGCCATCTCTGTTGGGCAGTCAACCATAGTGAATGCCATCCAGGGGCTGGCAGCCCAAATGCAACAGTCCAGTGCATTTCTGGTGGGCATTCACACTGGCTTGGCAGCACAACAGAGGTCAATCCAGGCTCTGGCTTCCTCTCTGATGGCAACGTTTGTCCCAGTTTCCACCGTCCCCCTCCAACTTCTCTACCCAATCCCATTACCCTTAACCCCAACCTATTCCAAGCACACAGCCAGATGAGAATACACACAGGACAACACATAAGAGTCGACATGGCAAACACAAGTACCACAATTCATTCCACAGCTACTCACACAAGCACCATCCAGATGCAGACATACCAACATCCGCTGCCTCCAATGTGGCCCCCTCCTCCTCCTCGTCCACCTCCCTCCCAGTTGTGTCTCCACTCACACCTGCATGCACTACATCCTCATCCACTACCACCATTACCACCACACCTATCAGAACACACACCTCACTGGCAGTCACCACCCCCACCATCCTTGCACACATACCCTGTGTCCTCTCCCACTGTGTCTGCGACCCCTCCTCCCACAGTACACAAACACAAGCACTCAGACACCCAACAGCCATCCACCTCACAACAGCACCCGCCCGTGCATCTGCACCCAAACACAGCAGACTGACACCTCCTACAACCACTCCCCCTTCCTCCACTCTCAAACCATCTCCCTCTTCCTGCCCCAATGTCCCTAAGAAGCTTTTCCTCTCCACCATTGACCTCTTCCCTACCCCTCCCCCATCCTTCACATCTGGCCAGGGTGTTCAAACCTAGGCAAGCACCTCAGCCACCCAGTCCATGGGCACAGTAGTGTCCCCTGCAGTGCTTCAGGAAGGAAGGGCAAGGGAGCAGCCCCAGCTGCTGCAGGAAGGAAGGGCAAGGAGGCAGCCCCAGATGCTGCAGGAAAGAAGGGCAAGGAGGCAGCCCCAGCTGCTGGCAGGAAGGGCAATGGGCCTGCACCAATAGGCAGTAAGGACAAGGGGCCAGGTGCTGGGACTCAGTCGGAGCCACCACCACCAACTATGGTGGTGCAGCCATCCAAGGCTGCAGGGGATGGGCTGGAGCGTCCCCCCACCACAATCACCAGCTAGGCCAGAAGCACTGCCAACAGCACCACCAGCAGCACCAGTGGGCAGTTGTCTGAGGCTGCAGGGGATAGGCTGGAGCTTCCTCCCACCACCACCAGCAGCAGCAGCACCAGTGGGCAGTCATCCGAGGCTGCAGGGGATGGGCTGGAGACTCCACCCTCCAGCAGCAGCTGCACCACTGGGCAGCTATCCGAGGCTTTAGGGGATGGGCTGGAGCTTCCCCCCACCACCACCAGCAGCTCCGCCAGCAGCACCGCCAGCACCACCGCCAGCAGCACCGCCAGCAGCACCAGCACCAGTTGGCAGCCGTCTGAGGCTGCAGGAGATGGGCTGGAGCTTCCCCCCACCACAACCACCAGCTAGGCCAGAAGCACCGCCACCAGCACCACCACCAGCACCAGTGGGCAGTCGTCCGATGCTGCAGGGGATGGGATGGGCTGGAGCTTCCCCCCACCACCACCAGCAGCAGCAGCACCAGTGGGCAGCCATCCGAGGCTGCAGGGGATGGGCTGGAGACTCCACCCACCACCACCAGCAGCAGCAGCTGCACCAGTGGGTAGCCATCCGAGGCTGCAGGGGATGGGGCTGGTGCTTCCCCCCACCATAACCACCAGCTCCGCCAGCAGCACCACAAGCAGCACCAGCACCAGTGGGCAGCCGTCTGAGGCTGCAGGAGATGGGCTGGAGCTTCTCCCCACCACAACCACCAGCTAGGCCAGAAGCACCGCCACCAGCACCACCACCAGCACCAGTAGGCAGTCGACGGAGGCTGCAGGGGATGGGCTGGAGCATCCCCTCCACCACCAGCAGCAGCACCAGTGGGCAGTCATCCGAGGCTGCAGGGGATGGGCTGGCGACTCCACCCACCACCACCAGCAGCAGCTGCGCCAGTGGGCAGCCATCCGAGGCTGCAGGGGATGGAATGGAACTTCCCTCCACCAAAACCACCAGCTCCGCCAGCAGCACTGCCAGCAGCACCACACCAGTGGGCAGCTGTTCAGGGCTGCAGGGGATGGGCTGGAGATTCCCCTCACCACAACCACCAGCTAGGCCAGAAGCACCGCCACCAGCACCAGTGGGCAGCTGTCTGAGGCTGCAAGGGATGGGCTGGAACTTCCGCCCACCACCACCAGCAGCAGCAGCACCAGTGGGTAGCTGTCCGAGGCTGCAGGGGATAGGCTGGAGCTTCCACCCACCACCACCACCACCAGCAGCAGCAGCACCAGTGGGCAGCCGTCCGAGGCTGCAGGGGATGGACTGGAGCTTCTCCCAACACCACCAGCAGCAGCAGAAGCACCACCACCACTAGCAGTAGGCAGCCGTCTGAGGCTGCAGGGGATGGGTAGGAGCTTGACCCCCCACCACCTGCAGCAGCAGCACCACCACCAGAACCTATGGGCAGCCGTCCGAGGCTGCTGGAGATGGGCAGGAGCTTCCCTCCACCACCACCAGCAGCAGCAGCACCACCATCAGCACCAGTGGGCAGCCGTCTGAGGCTGCAGGGGTGGGCAGGAGCTTCCCTCCTCCACCAGCAGCAGCACAACTGCCACCACTAAACAGCCGTCACCACAGGCGGACATTCTATAGACCTACGTCCATGGGCTGTTGTGCGGCCTACGCCCTGCAAATCCTGTGGGTATGACACCCAGCTGAGAGACTGTGACCTTGCACTCCACAAGATCTGCATCACAGGGCACGGTGCCCCCTCCAGAACCAGTGGGTATGGCACCCACTCACCCCATACTCCCCAGGATGAAGCTTACAGGGCACAATGTCCCCTCCAGAACCAGTAGAAAAGCCATTCACTCACCCCATCCTCCCCAGGATGAAGCTCAAAGGGCACGATGCCCCCTCCAGAACCAGTGGAAAAGCCATCCACTCACCCCATCCTCACCAGAATGACGCTCACTGGGCACAATGCCCCTTCCAGAACCGGTGGAGAAGCCATCCACTCACCCACTCCTCCCCAGAATGAAGCTCAGTGGGCACGATGCCCCCTCCAGAGCATGTGGGCAAGTCACCCACTTGAGAGACTGTGGCCTTGCACTCCCCAGGACCAAGCACAGGGCATGTTTCCCCCTCCAGGATCAGTGGCATTGTACCATCTGCCGACTGAGGTGCCCCCCGTTTCCTGTCCCCCTGAGGTGCCTGCCTATTTTCGACCTGATACCCCTGCTGTGTTCTCTCTGTGTTGTTGCAGGAGTAAAGTGGGGCCTTGGACTTTGTACATTGAACATTGAGGACTGGGCAGTGTCCCTACATTTGTAAATATGTATATACTTTTTGATATGGATGCACGTATTGCTACTATTTTATCTTACACTCTTTTTATTCTATTGTAGTTGTCCTTGTATTATTCCTTAGGGGTACGGGGTAAATATGTTAAGTTACTGCATCTGCTTGTGTGTATGATGTTGGGTGTGTGTGTGTGTTGCATGTGTTTGTCACTCTCCTTTTCCTCCCTCCTCCCCTGTGTGGTAAGCAGCTGTACTCACCGTGGTCGTCTTCGCGGTAGTTGGTGTTCGTAGTGGAGCAGGATGTAGAATATCATGGGGAAGATCTGCAGTTCAGGCTCCATGGCGTCGTGGTTCTTCCCTGAGTCTCCACAGTTGAGTCGTTTCCCTTCTGTGCAGTGTTTCCGCCAGGCTTTTGATGTCGTTGATACCACCCCGGAAAAGGTGGTGGATTGGACTGTCTTAATACAGTGGGCGGAACATTTGCTTCCACTTGGCTGTAGGCGGATACTGCCATGGTGCCTGTTGATTACGCCCTGGCGGTCAGTGTGTTAAAGTGGCTTTCTGTCTGAGTTGTTTCTGCCATGGTCATAATTTAGCGGTATTTACCGCCAGCCTGTTGGTGGTATTACCGCCACTTTATCACCAACGGCCAGGGTTGTAATAAGCACCTTAGTGTCCTGAACTGAACTCTGGCCAGGTCATCAGAGGTATAATATGCAAAGACTGGCATATATTCCAAGATTTGGTGAATATTTGCTCCAAATTTAAGGTCTATGCACCTACATGAGAAATATTCTGGCATGAATACCATAACATTGTTTTTAAGTGGTCTCAAATCGGCATCGCTGGGCTAATTTGAGCCTTAATTTGAGGCCTGAGCTGGACTACTTAGAGCTGGTTGATCAGATTGGTCAGCAAGGATCATGTTCCTCTTTGCAAGGTTATTTGGTGGTGTCTTCAACCTAACCTCTATGCTATATGGGAATTTGAGCTGTTAAGATGTCAAGTTAGGCTTAGTGGGTGGTTATCCCCACTCTCAGGGTCTCTGATGTCTTTGAAGGTTGGGCTTCATGAGCAGTTTCTGGCCCAATAACATTATTCCCTAGGAGTTTGTTCTTGAAAATTGGAAACAGCTTTTGGGCGTTTTTTACAGCCAGTCAGGCAGATTGATTTTTTAGCTCAAGTGCTTTCTTTCTTTCTGCATGTGCTTCTGTTGAAGGGCTCAATATCTGTTAAATCCGACTGAGAGTTCCTTGATATTTTGTGCATGCTTTTACAGGTGCTTCTTGGCCCTTCATGCTTGCTGTTTGTCAGTTCCAAGGGCCTCAATAGGAGTGCTCGAAACCTGATGACTGGGTGTATATCTTGAGCTCCTGTTCCTGCTACCAGACTTTAGGTGACTAACCTGCTAGAGTTTTCTTTTTCCATTCCTGAAATAGTGTCAGAGATACTTTGTGGGTTGCCACTCCTCCCTTGTTCGTATACCGGATGACCTGGAATGGAAGTAACTGAGGGAGGCTGGATGCTCTTTATATTAGTGGCTAACAAATAGAACACCTCAGCAGTGAGCTGAGTTTATCGACATGCATTGACAGAGTCGACATTGGTGCCCACCCTTGCATCTATGTTGTTTATTTTTATTGCCATATCAACAATTGCTGTGGCAATGGTTTGAATAGTATTCATTTGATTGATGCCAGTAACACATCTTGATGAGAGTGACTAATTTCCAAAGATGGTTTAATATTACTATGAGGTTGTTCTGCAGATTATCATTACTGCAGTCCGATTGTTCTTTGTTGTGAAGAGGTTGATCCGTTAAGTATAGCTGAGAGGACAGTCTGTTTGAAAATGGGCAACTCCATGCATCCATGCTCGAAGGTTGAGTCTGCTTCAGAGTCTCTTCCAGCCAGAACGTGAAATGCCCCTCTGCCTCTCCTTGGGCACCCGATGGACCTGCTCTGTTGCTTTGAAAACACCTTTATTGTGGGCTGTAATAGTTGGCAAACTGGCATAGTGGTATCTTGGCAGCATTAAACATACTTCCTGATTAACAACCATCTGGTTGCTGGGTTTTGTCATTAAAAGTTAATATGGAAGTGGATGTGGAAAAAAATCTCAATTAACTCAATCGTTGTGGTTTTCTCCCTGAGCCTTAGTGTCATATTGATGCACTGGGTGGAGTATGTTGGTTCTGTGCTGTGCCCCTGCAGGGCTAATGCAGGGGCCATGTCAGACAGCCTGTCCTGGGAAAGGGGTATATGATGTAGTGTGCTCTCCTGAGGAGTTTACTTTTTTAAGCTTGCGGATCTTGTAAAATATTGACTTATTTTGGTTGGCGTTAAAAGCAGGTGCAGATTTTTTTAGGGAGTGAACCCTGCCCTCGGTCATATTCACTGCTGGTCTCATGATAGTCCCAACCCTCCTAACTTCACCCAAGTCCAGCTTTGCAGCTGCCCGTCCCAACTCCTCAGCCCCTTGGACTTCCATCTTCTTTTCATCCTTATCCCCACTCCATTCTATCATGTCTGCCAGCCAGTGCAGACGTGATTCCCCTGGCCTGCCTTGACATACCCTCCTTCCCCTGCCTGTGCTGTGCCTCCTCCCCACTGGGAGCCCACAGATAATTCTCCCCCCTTTTTCTCTCCCCAAGGTCCTCCTGCTGCCCAATGTGACAGGAGCCCCTCTGGGGACCTCTGTAATTACTCCAACTAACCCAGGCATGATTCCTGCTCAACCCCTTTAGCCTGATCCCCTTTCCCAGGCACACCATCATCCAAGGAGGACCCCCCAACACTGTCCACCTGCTGATCCACAATGACCAACCTGCCAGGAGTCTCCTTCCCTCTCCTTGGTCCGGCATCATGGTAACATCATCCTCCCCTCTCGGGAGGCTCCAGGATCACTGTCCACTTTACTTCAGTGTTTAGGGCCAGGACAATACTGGTTCCTGAAGACCTGCCCCTTTTCCTTGCCATTGGTCCTTAGGGGTGGCTCCACATTATGGGCCTTTTGACAGCAGCCTCGTATATTCACCTACTGTGCTGCCCAGCCATGGCCATCTTTCCATTTGCGCTGCCTGCTGTCAGCACAAACGGCTGCATCTTCACTTGTGCCCAAGCCTCCCTTCATTGCCTCCTAGGCCCCACTTCAGCTGTAGGGGCTGCATGGGCTTGTTTGGGCATATTACCCTGGCCCGTCCATCTACCTGACACTCACCTTCTCCTCTCACCATAAGGGGCCGCAAGCTTGGCAACGAATCCGCCCCTCACACTTACTTGTTCTTCTGCCTGTACAACACACGCCATTTTCTCGGTGGCAAACAAGTCACCATGCTGTGGCTACACAGGCGGATTCCCGACACACCTGGCATGCTGTGCTCTCTACTGCCTCAATGAACACCACCAGATCAGGGCACCCAGCCTCCCAAAGGAGCCGCATTGCCTCAGCTACTTTTGCAGCTGAATCTGCCATGTCTACTCGATGGGAGGTGTTAAAATCACTCAATACCAGTTGACAACTACCACTGTTCTCTCCCTGAAATAGCCGCAATAATCTCACTGCTGCCAGTGACCTGTTGCTAAAATGCTGACAGGAAGCCCAAAGTAAACCCATATATGTACTTGGGCTAATTGTGCTCAAATACAGATCAGAGATCATAAGGGAGGAGTGAGTGTAGAGTTGCCCTCCATAAGTTCCTAGGGACAATGCCCTGTGGCTTGGGGTGATTGATGGGCATCTTGCAGTGGGGACATCAATGGAGTGGTTCTCACACACCAGTCTGAGGTGAGGGTTACAGATTTTCAGTTGCTATCAGTCCTGCACAGGGAGCTTATAGCTGTTGGTACTATGGTGGCTAACTATTGTACTTACTCTTTCCACATTGGTGTGACAACTGAAGTCGGCAACAGGGACTGGGCGTGCGAAGACATTATGCATTTGGGACGCTGGTTTTCCAACTGCTTCACATGTTATGCATAGCAGCGATGTGCTGAGGGAAGCACATCAGGGCATGTTTTTTTAATCCTTACTGCTGTTTGCTTGGTTGCAGTTTCTGTTGCTTGCCTAGCAGTGGAGGATGTAGCCACTTGGGTGGCTGGCCACTCATTCAGCAAGTAAGTGGAGAGACAATCTACACAGAGAGGGGTTGGGGAGCATTTGGATTTAGACAAGCGTTTGTTTTCCATAATGTGGCAGGGAAAGAGGGGTATGTGCTGGTGGGAACTGTCTCAATGTTTGAATTGCATGCTGGAAAGCAGTAGATAACTTGTCATATTGGTTCTCCATCTGGGGAAGAATGACCAGGTGAGGGAGAAAGGTGTAGCACTGTTGTAGGCAATGAATGAAGGATTTATTGCAGATTAAGGCTTATTGGGCTGGATGATTTGTATTATGGACTGAGGTTATGCTGAGGAGATGGTGGAAGGGGGCCAGCAACCCAAAAGCAATATACAGGGTGCATAGGAAAGTGACTAGAGAAATGGCCCACTTCTGCAGGGAAATTGGTTTTAGCTGCATTTATCATACAGATATGAAACACGATAACAAGGTGTTCTTTAGAGGTGATGGGTTCATCTGTCAAGGTTGAGGATGGATTAGTATTTGTTGGAGTGGAGGGATGTGCTGGCTAAGACTTTGAACATTAGGATATAAGGTTTTCGCTAGGCAGCTAGAGGTGGAGGGCAGAAAACGCTAGCATGATCCCTTTTTCTTGGTTGCATTGGCCTGGAAATTTCAGCATGAGTTTACAGAAGTTTGCTTGGGATTGCCAGTTATTGAACCATGTGGAAAAGAGGGTTTTCAGGAAATTCAAGGTTAAGGACAAGACGTTTGGTTGCTTAGAGAGTGTTTCATGCAGTTATAGGCTGTAGAGAAAAGTGAAAGCTGAAAACATTTGAAATCCATATATGTGGGTGGGACTGTAGGGGAGGAGGGAGGAGATTGGATAGCTCATTTGACGAGAGTTTTGTAGTTTTGTAAGATGGTTTGCCCAGGTAAAGTTGTGATGTATATCTGTTTCAATAAAACTGCCTTTTTCACACAAGACAAATGGTCATTGGTCTGTGCTGCATCCCGTCCCTCTCAGGGTGAGCAAAAGCTTTAATGACAGTGAAGGTTTCCTTAGGGCTATTGAAAGCAGAGTTCATACAATTAGAATAGGACAAGGAACAAACCATTTTAAAATGTATTAAAAGACTTTGTGAGTCTGAAAGTGAGAGGTTTTAGTAAATGTATTGAGGCCTGCATGCCTGGCAGGGTCTCTAAAAGTGGAATGACCTATGAAATGAAATGTGTTTTACATGACACAACAACTTACACTGAAAACCAGACACAACCATTGGCTTTGGGTGTAGGCTGTATATGTGCTAAATAAATAACAACAATTCTTTTGTTGTAAATAATTTTGAAAATGTTTCAATTCTGAAATTGTGAGAGACCTGTGTGGTCTTCAGTGTGTCTTCATCTCTCCAGTGGTGTTCACTGTGCTAGAAGTATATGCCCTTTTTCTCTTCATTGGATGCATGTTCTCCCATCTCCTTCACATCACAACACCCCAAATACACAATGAACCTGCTCCACCTGCATTTCTGTTTACCTTAGCATTATTAGTAGTTTGACAACTGTGTATCTCCTTTACCAACATTGCACAGAATCACAATTGCAATTGGAATACTTAACCATCGCTCTGTGCGCTCTGCTGAAAGGCCAAAGATTGGATGGCCATGTGTTCTGAACACGCTTTTGACCCGCTGGCCACCATTATGAGAAACTTTCACTTCTTGAACCTCATTTTAGAGCTTTCAATTGTGGTCAGTAATAAAACACCTAGAGGCAATGCAATTTAAAGTATTAATAGAGCATCTCAGGTGTGCTCTAAACAAGGTCAATAGGTATTTTCACCCCAGAGAATGGATGGAGTTGAAGTCAACATTTACAATCAAAATCATACATTTATATGTACAATAGGATGAATGTGACCAGACAAGGAAAATACAATTTGGAAATAAAGTTAAAAAAGGGTTTTCTTACAAGCTTAGACTCAAATTAATGTAGATAATTATCAAGACAAAACTATAAAAATACACGATTACCATTGGATATCCACTTCTAGGGAACAACCGAAACTGAACTAACATCCAATACACTAAGAATTCTATCAATGCAATGCAGTGCATAAGCATCTAAACCTTGTGTTCTGAGAATAAACGTTGACCAGTTCTTCTAAGCAGTTGCATGAATTTCAAATATCCAATGAGTTCTCTAAACAGGTAGGAATCCCTCAAAAATGCAAGGCCCAGTTTCTCCTAGTGCTCAACTACAAGACATGGGGAAAAAACAAAAAGGAAATAAAGGGCAAAAAGAATTTGGAAAAATGACATATGGGGTAGGATGAAGCTGATTAGAGTTGGCAAAGAGCAAGTAAAAAGGGAAGGTGTAAGCAAGCCACAAACTCAGTCAGGAGTCTTCCCATGGGTCAAAAGAAAAATCTAAGTCTTCGCATCTCAGCATGAGGAAAGGTGCAGCACAAGGGAAAATGTCATCGCAGTCCAAGTGATCTGTAAATTGAAGTCCAAAGAGCAAAATGATTTGTCAATACATCACACCATATGAATCGGAAGGTTTAGCTGTCCAATCATAGTCTATCATATGACAGTCATTTGAAACATCAGGAAAGATCCTCATTGCCAACATGGGAAAGGCATCCATCTTCCACTCCTATACGATTTGAAACAACTGTATATTGTCCATTTCCACAGTTCCTCGATGTACCAATTTCATGGGTACTTTTTCAAGCTCTCTAGGCGTAAAACAATAGGACATCGATTTCCAAGCTAACATTCTATGGGAACGAAGTCTGAAAGAAATGTGACGTTAGCAAGTATGACTAAACAGCTTTTTTTCCACACATTTAAAGAAACATAGCCTTGCAAGTCTCACAAAGGCTAATCAAAGTGAATTAAATTGGCACATTCAATTATGCTACTTAGAGAACATATAGCATTCCTAATTACAATTAATCGTCATTAGAAATGGCATTTCTGGCTGGCTAGAGTATGCATTTAAGCAAGGCAGAACCCACCTCTCTAGTCAGGGTAAGGGAGCTAAAGACTCAAGATACCCCCAGCTCACCCCCTTGGTAGCTTGGCAAAAGCAGTCAGACTTATCGCAGAAGCAATATGTAAAGCGTTTGCACAACACACCCACTGCAGTGCAACAATAAATACACCACAAAAAGAGACTCCCCACACTTTTATATGAAAATAACCTGTATTACATATAAAATGTAGACCAATCGTTACTTTGCCAACTAGGCAATTGTCAAACCATGATAATGCAATAAGATACAGTCTTATGGATGTACACATCATGAAGAAACATTATCTCTATGGGTAAAATGCAGCTCCTATAATATACTCATATTCCTAACAAAGGAAACAAAATGACACATAATATATCATCAGGGTGTGGAATGTTGCATAAACAGGGAGGACATCAGATGCAATGACGAAATCAGAACATAGAGAAATCACCCCAAAACACCTTCAACATAATGGCCACAGTACGCCGGCGCTCCTTGTAGAGGTTACACAGTAAGTGAAAACTCCAAACATAAAAGAATCACCAAAAATACCTTCCACATGAAGGCCACAGTGCATCATCTCTTCTTGTATAGGTTGTGCAGGACATAAAAACCCACAATGCCAGGCACTGGAGCTCCTGCGCTCCTACTACTATAATTGTGGTAACTATTTGTACTTTTCCTGGAGGCAACCCTGTGCTTCTCCTGGGAATCGCTGCAGGGAATAAATCCTCAGTAGGTGATGCCCCCAGGCCTTATCCAAAGTACTGAGAAATGGGGGAGGAACACACATGGAAAAGGATGGTGGGGAAACCCTCCATGGGCTCGCAAAGTGTGGAATTCCCAAAACGGCCACTGCCTGCAAACGTGTGGTGCAGCAGCATTAAGGAATACGGTTGTTTCTCCTTAGTCGGGTGGGGCCACCCACAAAGGTAGTGTGGTGACTACCAAACTTCACAAGGGCCTGACTCACCCTCGGTTCTCCTTGGGGCATGGGTCAGGCTGCTGCAGACACATTGACGGGCCTCCTTCAGACCCACACAGTGATGGTCTCTGGAGAGACGGTCACCCGTCCACGAACGTGCGGCACAGCTGGTGTTTCTCTTCTCCCCCCACTGCTCCTTTACAATGCCACAGCGCTTCTCTCGAATGTAGTCCCTCTCTGACTGTGCTCTCTCTCTCCCTTGAGAGGTGGGGCGGGGTAGCGAAGGGCATCCTGAAGATTCTGGGACCACAGAGGGAACAGCACCAAACACTCACCACTGGCACTGTCCTGCAGGATGTGCCAGTCTCCCTCTGGCAAGGCACCCCTCCCCATACACCAGGGAAAACACAGGGCCTCATGCAGCACTTTCTACATGCTGAACTTGGAGCTTTAGGTGGCCGGACTTCAGGCAGATGGCCAGTTCAGGAGTGCCACTGAAATCCTTCCGGACCCCACAGCAGTAGGAGGGGTCAGTCCACAGTTTTGGAGAACACTGGGGATCATGAGGCACAAGCGGGCAGCAAGCAGAACAGAACACTGGTGTAGCAAAGTGTCAGAGTACCCAGCAGCTAGACAGGCAAACAGGTCAGCTCAACAGAGCTGAAACAGTCCAAGTGGTGGTCTTTTTTGGCAGCATAGCAGTCCTCTGGTGGAGCACATAGTGCCAAAAGTGTCTGGTTACAAGTTCCACACACTGTTTAAAAGCATGGGGTTACCACCCCTGTGCATATACTCAGAATATCTTTGATCTAGGGGACACTTCAAAAGAACCTTAGAAGTGCACAACACCCCCTTTAAACCCTAGCCCTGGCTCCAGGCATCAGTATTGGGTGAACAAGCCCTTTGTGTCATGGAAGGACACCACCTACACAAATGGAAGTGTGCCCTGCCTCCCTCTCTACTAGACCAGGAAGAACATTTGGTATGTAGATGTAATTCTGTTACATCTCCACCCTCCCAGTGTGATGGCTGTCTGGAAAGTATACACAAAGCCCAGCTGTCACTCTATCCCAGGTGTGGATTGGAGGCAGGCTGAAAAGAACAAGAGTCATATGCACAGTGAAATGTCCACTTTCTAAACGTGGTATTTCCAATATAGTAATAAAAAATCCACCTACATCTATAAGTAGGATTTCTCATTGTGATTCCAAACATACTAAACATGCCCATGCTACTCTTCACAGGTCAGAAATTACCACATAAGTACCTTCAAGAGAATTCCCAATGCTAGCCTGCTAGTAGGTTTCACAGCAGTGAGAAACCAAATAGGCTGTTTGTCACTACCAGGACAGGCCACACAATGAAGGCACATGCCTTTTACCTATACTGGACCCTATCCATGGGGCTACCTAGAGCCTACCTTGGGGGTGATCTATACATAGTGAAAGGTGAGTTCCAGGCTTGGTAAGTAACTTTAAATGCAAAGTCAATGTGACAGTAAACTGCACATGTAAGCCTTGCAGTGGCAAGCCTTAGACAGGTTGAAAGTTACTTCTGTGGGTGGTGCAAGTAGTGCTTCAGGTCCACTAGTAGCATTTAATTTACAGGCTCTGGGTTTATGGGATACCACTGTACAAGTCACTTACAGGTAAATCAAATGTGCCAAACAGGTGTAAACCAATCATACCAAGTTTAAAGGAGAGAGCACATGCATTTTAGCACTGATCAGCAGTGGTAAAGTGCCCAGAGTCCTAACGCCAACAAAAAGAGGGACAGATAAACAAGAGGAGATAGGCAAAAAGTTTGGGGATAACCGTCCAAAAAGGGCCAGGTCCAATAATCATTAATAAACTTTGTCAGTGTTCATGTTACAGTGGATTTAAAACAAAATAACTTTGTTAATACAATCCAGTAAGCACAATGAAGAACCACTTACTCGACATTTTCATGTAACATTTAAAACATTTCTTTCTAGAAATTCATTATCATTTTAGCCCAAACTGATAATTAACATAATAAAGAAACTCATGGAATTTAATTATTTGATTATACTTGACGTTTTAAGGTTATACCACATCACTTTAACCCCTACGGTGCCTTGGAAGAGGTGATCTCGTCCAAGGCACCGGTTCCCGGTTCCCGAGATCACCTCATCCTGCACCCGGGAGCGGCTAGCTAGCGCTCCCCCCATGGGCCCCACACCCCCCGGTCGTGGATGGAGGGGAATCCCTTCCCCTTCCACCCCGAACCCGTTACCCCCCCTGTGACATCAGTGTGCATCGCGTGCTGATTGTCACTGAGGCCTCCTCCTTCGCGCTTGAGCTTCCAGTGCGCTCGGAAGAGAAATGCAAATTTATTTTTGTTCTTCGTGATTTTCACACAAGGGGAGCGACCCCTTAGGCAAGGGTTGTTCCCCGTGGGGGCAAATTTATTTTAGGCCATTTCTGCCCCCAAGAGGGGCAGAAACCACTAGTCACCGGGGATTTTATTTTTGTTGTTGTTGTTTTACAGATGGTGAGCGACCCCTTAGGCAAGGGTTGCTCCCCTGGAGGGGCAAATTGTATTTAGGCCATTTCTGCCACCTTTGGGGGCAGATCTGCCGATTTTAGGTCAATCTGCCCCCAAAGGGGGCAGAAACCACTAGGCACCGGGGGATCTTTTTTTTGCCCCAATGTCACGCAAGGGGAGCAACCCCGTAGGCAAAGGTCACTCCCGGGCGGGGTTGGGGAGGCAAATTTATTTTAGCCCACTTCTGCCCCCCCGGGGGCAGATCGGCCTATTGTTATCAGGCCAATCTGCCCCCAATCTGCCCCCAGGGGGGGCAGAAACCACTAGGCGCCAGGGCAAATGTCTTTGTGTGTTTTCTTTTGTTTGTTTGTTTTTTTAGAGATGGGGAGCGACCCATTAGGCAAGGGTCGCTCCCCTGGGGGGCAAATTGTATTTAGACCATTTCTGCCCCCCTTGGGGGCAAATCGGCTGTTTTTAGGTCAATCTGCCCCCAAGGGGGTGTAGAAACCACTAGGAACCGGGGATTTTTTTTTTGTGCCAATGTCACGCAAGGGGAGTGACCCCGTAGGCAAGTGTTGCTCCCGGGGGTGGGTGGTGGGGGGGGCAAATTGTATTTAGACCATTTCTGCCCCCCCTGGGGGCAAATCACCTGATTTTAGGTCAATCTGCCCCCAAGGGGGGCAGAAACAACTAGGCACCGGGGATCTTTTTTTTTGCGCCAATGTCACGCAGGGGGAGCGACCCCGTAGGCAACGGTCGCTCCCTTGGGGGTTTGGGGGGGGCATATTTATTTTAGGCCATTTCTGCCCCTCCTGGGGCCGGCTGAGCTAGAGGCCAAAATCCACAGGTAGGCACTGTTTTCTGTGAAAAAATGTGATGTGTCCACGTTGTGTTTTGGGCCATTTCCTTTTGTGGGCGCTAGGCCTACCCACACAATTGAGGTATCATTTTTATCTGGAGACTTGGGGGAACGCTGGGTGGAAGGAAATTTGTGGGTCCTCTCAGATTCCAGAACTTTCTGTCACTGAAATGTGAGGAAAATGTATTTTTTTAGCCAAATTTTGAGGTTTGCAAAGGATTCTGGGTAACAGAACCTGGTCAGATCCCCACAAGTCACCCCACCTTGGATTCCCCTAGGTCTCTAGTTTTTAAAAATGCACAGGTTAGGTAGGTTTTGCTAGGTGCCGGCTGAGCTAGAGGCCAAAATCTAGAGGTAGGCACTTTGCAAAAAAACCCTCTGTTTTCTGTCAAAAAATGGGATGTGTCCACGTTGTGTTTTGGGGCATTTCCTGTTGCGGGCGCAAGGCCTACCCACACAAGTGAGGTATCATTTTTATCGGGAGACTTTGGGGAACATAGAATAGCAAAACAAGTGTTATTGCACCTTGTCTTTCTCTACATTTTTTCCTTCCAAATATAAGAGAGTGTGTAAAAAAGACGTCTGTTTGAGAAATGCCCTGCAATTCACATGCTAGTATTGACACCCCGGAATTCAGAGATGTGCAAATAACCACTGCTCCTCAACACCTTATCTTGTGCCCATTTTGTAAATACAAAGGTTTTCTTGATAGCTATTTTTCACTCTTTATATTTCAGCAAATGAATTGCTGTATACCCGGTATAGAATGAAAACCCACTGCAGGGTGCAGCTCATTTATTGGCTCTGGATACCTAGGTCTCTTGATGAACCTACAAGCCCTATATATCCCCGCAACCAGAAGAGTCCAGCAGACGTAACGGTATATTGCTTTAAAAAATCTGACATTGCAGGAAAAAGTTACAGAATAAAACATAGAGGAAAAATTGCAGTCTTTTTCACCACAATTTCAATATTTTTTTTTTCAGTTTTTATTTTCTGTAGGAAACCCTTGTAGCATCTACACAAATTACCCCTTGCTGAATTCAAAATTGTGTCTACTTTTCAGAAATGTTTAGGTTTCTGGGATCCAGCATTGGTTTCATGCCCATTTCTGTCACTGACTGGAAGGAGGCTGAAAGCACAAAATATCGTAAAAATGCGGTATGACCCAGTAAAATGCCAAAATTGTGATGAAAAATTGTGTTTTCTGATTCAGGTCTGCCTGTTCCTGAAAGCTGGGAAGCTGGTGATTGTAGCACCACAAACCCTTTGTTGATGCCATCTTCAGGGAAAAACCACAAGCCTTCTTCTGCAGCTCCTTTTTCCCATTTTTTTTTTTTTAAAAGAAATCTTCACTGTATTTTGGCTAATTTCTTGGCCTCCTTCGGGGGAACCCACAAAGTCTGGGTACCTCTAGAATCCCTAGGATGTTGGAAAAAAAGGACGCAAATTTGGCTTGGCTAGTTTATGTGGACAAAAAGTTATGAGGGCCTAAGCGCGAACTGTCCCAAATGGCCAAAAAAAGGCCTGGCACAGGAGGGGGAAAAGGCCTGGCAGCGAAGGGGTTAAATCACTATTCTACATTGAATACATTTTATTATAGGCTTTCAGTACACCACTTTACAATAAACATGTTAGAACTCCAAACAACATAAGGCAAATATGGCCAAATTATAGGTGGTCACTGTGATGTCAAAGGTAGCAATAACATTTCAGGTACATCCATGTATGCACTATACAAGGTTAATATGCTGCATGAAAAGAGTACAGAAACAAAACATCCTGGAAATAGCTAACTCTCCTAGAGAAGGTGTAAAACATGTAAAATAGAAACTGGAGCTGAGCTGGTTTACCTTAGCGTTTTTTACATTTATTGTTCAGAAAGGACAAGAATATAGGGTCCAATAGGGAACCGTTTCAATGCCTCTTTTTTAATTACTAAGGGGTCTGAGTCCTGAAGGAATAAATCCACTTAAAGCCCTGACGCCTGATTCGGTCTCCAATTCTGAGTGGCTTTTTATCCAGACCAATGGTTAAAGTCAGCCTTCTGGCAATTTCATAATTTGTTTTTAAATGCAATCTCTAGATGCCGCTCCAGGCAGTGGACAACCTTTCCCAATGACTCAGTGGGCTGCTTAGGGCACTGGGTGGACTGGGGCCACTTGGAAGACATCCATTGCTATGAGGTTCACTGGAGCCCTGCTCCTTTCACCACCCTTTCCAGGAGCATCTCACTGATACTACCACCTGAATTCTTGGCAGTGCATATGGGAATGGTAGCATGTTTGTTTACAGTTGCCTTAGGCAGGATGCCCCACATGCTTGCTAAAGAAGTTGTGAAATGGATGCAAACAGTGTGGCAATGAGGAGGGTGCTTAATATTACACATTTAAATAGCACTTGGGTAGGGGGATATTCAGAATTTACATCTGGTACTTATTGTGAGATTGAAGCTATATGCAATAGGTTGAAATGCTGAAGTGGATATGATCAGTGCCGGTGACTTTCGCTACCAGTATAGCATTATTCATTGGGAGGGTTGTTCATCTGCAAATTACACTCACTCTTATGTCTAATGCATTATACCTGTTTTTACCCGTAGTTAGTCCTTCTGCACACATTGCTTGACTACAGCATATCAAGTGTGGATGATAAACATGGCGAACGAGAGTGTAGTTAGGACTTGGCGTAAGAAGGTTAAAAGGCGACATTTGGCTCTGATCTACCATTGAAGGCGCAGCATTGACATTTTGATGTTTTTATTTTTTCTGCAGAGAAAACTGGATCCATGCTTATCCTTGAAACAACCTTGCTAATCAAGTCGAATTGTGTCAACATCTAGGATTGTGCTCCAGACGTTTGCATGTTCTGTTCCCATTCTGCCCAGAGCAATGCGAATCACCCTGCCATGCTCAGAGCAACCAAACTGCTTCTCAAGGCAAATGGGAAACTAATAATTGCAATGGATGATCTCAAAATGTACCAGGAGCTCAGTTTTCATCCAGTGGTCCAAATTGCCAACTTTCTAGTTTGAAAGTCATGCTCACATTCCTTGGCCAGAGTAATCTGCCAAAAACAACTTAAGCCGAGCTTGTCTTGGCATCCTTTCAAAATCAAGGTCCCTACAGCGTAACTAAAAACATTTACACAGCTGGACCCCAATCACCCGATTTTCTAAGCGTTCGTCAGGAATAAAAGCTGCGGGTCAGTGGGTGATTGCTCTCGATGTTTGTGTGTCCATTTCCATGCGAGCTTCTACCCATCTATTAATAGTAAAAATACAGTTATAATTGGGTGGTCTGTCTGTCGTGATTGTGGAAACAAAGCGCAGCCTCGTGTCGAGGGTTAACCACATCCAATCTGAACTCCGTAGATCAATATACACTGTTCCTTGGGATGCGTACCATGCTGTGTCTAATAGGCAACTGTGGAAACACGTTCTCGACAATGGGACGAGCCTGAAGAAATCACAACAGAAGGCCCAAAACAAGAACCACAACTTCAAAATGAACGTACTGCTGCAGGGAACATTCCTTCCCAGTATTTAATTTGTAAATAAAAAGGTGCCAGTGCCCAAAGCCCTCCTCTTAAAAAAGCGGCCGCTGCAATTAAAAACACGGAATACTGAGGCGGCGTAATCCTGAAGCCTCTTCAGTCCATGTAAAACCACTCCTTGCCCCTTCAGCTCACTCTTACAGCTTGCTACTTTCTCCCTTTGTGACGCTTTTTTGTTTTTCCCTTCGTCCGTCTTTCCCATATGTGTCTTATGCTTGCAGCAAATGCTTGAGGTAGAAGAATAAGCCCAGGCCTCAAAAATAAGTGCCAGTGCTCAGCACTGCAAACAACAATCACAAATTAAGCACTGTTCGATCCATAGGATTGTCTCGGAGTTAACACATCACCCTCTTTTTATATTGAATGGGGAATTATGCTAAATCACGTTAGATAAAAAATATAGCCTCCATGATTTGAACAATCCTCTCCATCTGGCATCAGCTGGTGACCTTTTTGGCTTTCCCAATGATTATTGTGTTTGTGAGTGATTTTGTATCAAGACGTGCACTATAAGAAAACACATATTGTCTAAAAGCCAAAATGTATACATTGTTAATGTAATAGCGCGCATTGCACTGGTAAAGGCTAGAAATTAATGTGGGTACTTATCAGGGTCATAGGAGACAATAAATTTCTGGGGGGGACAGCAACAGCCTCTGGGACTTATCAATTGACCCTACACAAATAGCCCATTGTTTGAGAAATGCAGGCTCCAATAAATGTACACAATGGTATAGTTTGGAGTGAAATAGGGAGAAAAGAAGGCATGCTGTCAGTTTGAAAGCATGTTTTATTGTTATTTACATTCACAAAGTATTTAGACCAAATGTGAAAACCATGTTGATTAACCTTGCATCTTCATGCACCAAGCAAATAAAGGTAAGAGGGAGAAAAGGAAGAACACACCTTTTGTGCCTGCACCGATCATGCCTCTCACCTCATGCACATTGAAACCGCACTAGAGATATCAAAAGCAATCAGGTACAATAATTGGAAACTGTGCTCTGAAACCATAGTTCTAATAACACGTCTGCTCCTCTGTGCGATCTTGGGCAAGTCAGTTCAACATCAGTCAAAACTGGGAGCATTTACACTGAAGAAACTCCTGGTGTTACAGACTATTTAATATGTGGGATTCTGTGATCCCTGCATAAACAGCAGTCATTCATTTCTATATGACTGGCTATTTCTGATGCATCAAGTCACCGATTATAAAGAAAAGACATCAGAACTCGACTATTATAAGGTTATTACAGTCCAGTTTTGACTAGCATTCTGCCAGAGCCAGCAGCCAAGGTGAAAGGCAGGTCAGGACATGGAAATAGTGAAAGCAGCTGTTTAAAGCAACTTTGCTTTTCGTTCTTCTGCTCTATTTTATTAGCTTAAATTACAGAAGCTACGCACTAAGGCAATGATTCCCAACCTCTTGACTCCTGAGGACCGCCACTGAATCACTACTGGAATCTGGAGACCCCCAAGCAATTTGTATAATCTTAATTTCAAACATTAAAACAGTAATTCACAAAAAATACACAAGCAAGTTCACACCAAACACTCAAATTACTAAAGATCTATTTATTTTATATTGAACAAAATATCCAAGAATCTAAAATATTTTATGGTAAGGTTGGCGCTGCGTCTCAGGTGACTAACTTTTCCATGTTTGGTCTTATTTTGGAAAGCTGAATCCTCAGGTTAGATTCTACATTTCCAAAGCAATTTCTGTTTTTATGTTTTTAGGTACGTAAGATCTGAAAAGGCTTTTTTACATAAATATGTGATGGGGAAAGGAAGTAAACCATGAGGGCCTCGCATTTCTCCATAGCCTCTCTGTCACGTATAATTCATTTGTTTAATATCACCTCTCATACCAGTATAAGGTGTTGGAGCACATAAAATACTGTTCTTTGCATGATACACATTCTGTGCAGCAGGCATATTAACCAGCTGCGCTACCTTAGATGAGTCAAAACTGCCACTAGACAAAACCCCTACCTCTCTCCCACAGGTACATTAATCACCAGATTTATCTTGATGCTTTTATTTTTGCCTGAAAGCCTCTGGTGACTGCTAAGAAACAGGGGTTGAGAGGAGAGGGGATGATAAATAAAAAAGAACACTTAATCTGAGTACGGCTGCCTTCTCTCCTCCGTCCTCTTCTCTTCTTGAGTCCCGGCAGCACGGAAGCACAGTGGCTCCCAGACTCCCCTAAGCCAATCACAATGCTGCTGTCACTAGCATGACAGCAGCGTTGTGATTGGTCTGAGCAGCCTGGTTCAGCACTCAGACAGTGAGTGGGAGCCTGTTCATGTTCTCTACCTGGCTGTGTAATACAGCCAGGTGGGAAAATACTAACTGTGCATGTCAGTTTGGCCAGCCCAAGCAGCCGGGTAAACCATCATGCGCACTTATGGTTTACATTCCACTCCTCCTCCATGTGACACAGCCCTGCCTACCCAGCCTGCACTGAAAAATAATATGATAATAACATTGTGTTATTATCATTTTATTTTTCCTTTTATGCACTGCTCAGAGCAGAGGAGCCGCTGCTGCTGGACGTTAAAGGAACTTTGCTGTGCTTTTAAAACTGCTGCACAAAGGAAGTAATACATATAAGAACACATGTGTTTCTAGATGCCCCAGCTGGAGAACTGCCTTCCTGCTGGCACAGGTCTGCGGATTACCTGGGAATGTGCCACAGACCCTTGGGGAGCCTCAGACCACAGGTTGGGAACGGCTGCACTGAGGTTTAAAGTGGCTTGTGGGTACGTTGATGGTGTGATATTATATGGCTATTGTACCCCTTGGCGTAGTTGATAAGGATACTGCAAGTCATGTTGGAGTTCTATACTTTATAGACAAGTATTGGCAAAGCCAATAGGTCTCACCTATGCAGAGCTATTTGCTTTCCAAGCGTGTTTTAGCCATGTTGTAAACTAGCATGGCTGCTGTTCAGCGTGGCTATAAGTTAATGGCATAAAGGAAAATGACATGTCATAAAGTGTTGTTGATTGGGGTGGCATAGAGTGTCGAGGAGTGAGTAGGATGTCGTAGAGTGGAGAAGTGTCAGAGTGGAGTAGAGTGGAGAGGAATAAAGAAGAGTGCAGTGGCATAGAATGGAGTAAAGCAATGTGGAGTGCCATAGAGAGAGTTGAATAGGGTGTCATTGAGCATAGTACATTGTGGTATAGTGCAGTGGCATGGAGTGTCATCGAATGGAGTCGAGTAGAGTATCGTAGATTGAAGTGGAGTAGAATGTCATGGAGTGGCATAGAGTGGAGTAGTATGTCATAGAATAGAGTGGAGTAAAGTGGCATGGAGTGGCATACAGGCAATTGTGTATACAGTCACAGACTTGAGGAAAGCGCTATATAGTGGCATAGAGTGGAGTGAAGTTTAATGGAGTAGAGTGTCGGAACGGAGTATTATGGAGTGTAATGTCGTACAGTGAAGTGTCGTAGAGTGATCTAGAGTGAAGTGGTGCAGAGTACAGTGGTGCAGAGTAGATTGGCATAGAGTACATTGGTTTTTAGTAAAGTGGTGTAGAGCACATTGATGTAGAGTGCACTGGTTTAGAGTAGAGTGCACGTCTCTAGTGGTGAAGAGTAGAGACGCAGAGTGGAGTGGTACAGCATAGATTACAGTGGTACAGGGTGCAGTGGGTCAGAGTGCTGTGTCGTAGGGTGATGTGATGCATGGTATAGTGGAGTGCTGCAAGATAGAGTGGCATAGAGTGCAGTGTTGCAGCATAGAGGGGTGTAGAGTGTAGTGGCATAGAGTGCATTGGTGAAGAGTGCAGTAGTGTGGCGCAGCGTTGAGTGGGGGCGAGTAGAGTGCAGTGGTGCAAAGTACAGTGGTGTAGAGTTCAGTGGCAAAGTGTGCACTGTTGCAGAGTAGAGTGTCATAAAGGGCTGTGGTGTAGAGTAGAGTGGCATAGAGTGCATTGGTGTAGAGTGTAGTCACATAGAGTGGCATAAACTACAGTGGTGCAGATTAATGTAGAGAGCAGTGGTGTTGAGTGCAGCAGTGCAGAGTGGAAAACAGTGGCATAGAGTAGAGTGCTGCAATATAATTCAGTGGTGTATAGTAGAGTGGTGTAGAGTGCATTGACATAGTCTACAGTGGTGCAGAGTAGAGTGGAGTGGCCTAGGCTAGAGTGGGGTACAGTGCATTGGCATATAGTAGAGTGGTACGGAGTAGAGTAGAGCGGTGCAGAATGGATTGGTGCAGAGTAGAATGCAGTGGCATGGAGTGATCCAGAGAAGAGTGGAGTGACATAACGTGGATTATGCATAGTGTGGTAGCACACTGCATTACAGGCAACACATCTTCAACTTAAATGACCATTATATTTGCAAATACATACACTTTTACTGATAAAAACATACCCCACACAACCACACAAATGTTAATGTGTGGGAATGTCATTACCTAGTGTATTGATTTGTTGAGATCATCTTAAAATATTTGTTTCCACCACATTTACCTCAAACATTTGAAGTTTGTTGTGTGGTAGATAAAAATAGCATCCTAAAGCCTTCCTCCACCACACCCCCAGTAGCTAGCATGATTGTCATATAAGTTCTCTCACTATGAAGTCAGAGAAAGAAAGATAAATGCCAAGCTCCATAGGAAGACAGAGCCTGTAATTTGACCTTGGTTTTTGAATGCACAGCAAGTGAGACAAGATAAGAACAATATTCAAAGGCCTGTTTACAGACATCGAACAATGGTGGAAGGATACATTATACAAGAGATGCTCTACTGTAGGGACAAACTCAAGCGAACAGCCTAAATCAAATACAGCTAGCAAATAGAAACCAAGCAAATGTAAGTTGCAAAGCCAAAGGTAAGCAATGGGTGGAATACATTCCCAGTAAAGTTTTCCAAATTTCCTCTAAATGACTCTAGCAAACGAGACAGCTTCGATCTAATGAACTCAGCCTTCAGCCTAATTCCTATATATTTTTATGGAACTCCTCTGTGACTGCGACAGTCAAACTGTATCTTGCTATTTAGGGCCTTTTACACACGCTCGTATGGGCCAGGACTGCTGTATTGTCCTGCAACATTATGAAATGTGTGCAGATTTATGCAAATGCATTGATATGAACACTGTATTTCTGATGCCTGGGTTGGTTATCACCAGGGCTATGGAATTATGCGATTCAGCACTGTAGTGTTTTTCGCAGTCATGGATTTGCTGCATTTGCTACAAAATCTAACATCTGCTACATAATCTGCAGATTTAAACAAAAATGGTTCAAAAGTTACTAAAAGTGCAGCCACTCGTGTTGGTGCACAGTGTAGGGCCCCTTTGCACATGTTGACTGCTAACCTTTCTTTTGCTTGTTGCTATATTTAGGTGTTAAGCTAGTACTAATGAGGTACAACCTAAGCCCAGAGAGTGTTTACAAGTGTAACAATGACAAAATAATGGAATACCATCACAAAATGTGTCATATTATTTCGCATATTTTGCCTCTTCTGCCTGCATAACTTAGTCAACTCTGCCACAATATTTGGCCCTCCCCTGCTGCATAATTCTAGTGGCCCTATCACCAATGTATTTTCATGTAACTGTTATTCTTTATTTGTCATTGTTTTAGTCTCTACTCATAAAAATTGTAAATTAAATAAAAAATATATAATACAAGTCAAACGAGAATGTTAAATACAGAAAAGATAACATACTTCAATAAGCTTAAGTATGTGACAATAACAACAACATAACTAATAACACTAGGCAAATTGCCTAAAATGAAAAGTGGCTTCTCCCTGTTAGCCACGCTGTAATCCAACACTTTATTACTTAGATAAAGAACATTTGGCCCGATCCACAAAGGTAAACTTAGTCATTTGGTCTAAATTTAGACCAAACGTCTAATTTTATGATTTTTGGGAATTCACAAAGGGCATTTACAAGTATTATCTTAATGTCTGCACTTGGGGCAGATCTCCATGACATGTAAATGTCAGAAAGAGATAGCCTTCTAGCACCTTATTTGTATGGTGTGAAAAGATAAAATCTCGCTTCCCTGTTACAGTAAATGGTGTGATCCTAGGCAACTACAAATACTCAGGACACAAGTCATGAAAAAAAAGAAGTGGGGGGAGCAACCACATTAGGCAGTATGCAAGTGACAGCACAACGAAATGACATCATGGTGTGTGACATTGCACTTGGCTTTGCAACCCATGGCCTCAAAGAAGATGGCATCAGATCTTAACACGTGAAGACAATTGTTTAGTAGGTCTATCATGAGAATATTTGAGTGCTTTACTATATTTAGGAAACAAGCTTTTGCTTTGGGGTTGTGGCAAAAAAGTTAGGCAACCTTGATACAAAATCTGGGCCTCAATTTATAAATGTATTTTTTAGAGGTTCTGCCACCAGGAAATTGGCTTAAGGGAGAAATGTGCCAGTAAATCAGTTCTGCTAGTTGGTGCAAAGTATGCATTTTAAAATATCTTGTGGGGGTTAAGGCATCCGCTGAAGAAATACTTGTGTGCCCAGTTAATCTCAGGGAATAATAATAATGTGTATTATGTAAAGCGCTTGGACACCCTGCATAGGATTAAGTTGCGCTATAAAAGAAACAAAAGAAAATCTTGGTATTTAAATTGTTATTTGTGTAAATACTGGGGCAGACCAACACCTCTGACATTCTTACAGTGCATACCAATCTCTTATATGCAGGGAATGAACAAAGTGAAAAACATGTCTCTTTTAGATACCTGTAAAGTAATAGCAAGCTGTGTGCATTTGTTCCCTAAATAACAGCTAGGTGTGAGGCTCCAAATAGCTTCCAGCTAGAATAATCAAACAAGAGGAGTCCTGATGGCCCCTTAATTTCAACCTTTGTCCTGGGCCAGCAGAAATTTACATTTAGAAAGCCCTCTTTCATGCTGCACAGAAGGAATGAAAGTGCTTCTGAAAGTGTGTGCAGATGCTTCTGAAAATGTCAAAATATATCGGGACAAAATGGCCCTGCAAGATAGAAGTGAGTGGGGACATTCTTTTGTCTGCTTGTCCCCCCCACCCTTGTCCCTCCGTGCACCCCACACTCCAAAATGTAGAGGGGATACATACCCCACGTCCCCCACACTTCCTACGCCCATGCCACTTATTGTGTGAATGTGCACACAGCGCAATAGGGTCAGGTAAGCCAATGGCTGACGTAGGCTGACCCCGTGTCCCATGCTCTGTTGAGCAGAAGCAACCAGTGAATGAAACTACAGCAGTCCAAGGCAAGAAGAAAGATGATTGAATGCCCCTGTAAGTAAATAGATATATCATGCATATTTATATTAAAAACTAAAAGTTTTGATTACCCAGACTTAAAAATAAATGGTACACCATGCAACCTAAAGCAGTCACATAAAACCCAATTAGATTGTATATTGAGAATTTTAAAGTGTTTTACCTGTCGGTATAATTTTTGATCAAGAAGGCCGAATTGTGTTCATTCAAATTAGTTCAAGCGTAGATGCATTAATATATACAAATAAATATGGTTTGCATTTTTTTGAACGTGGAACAGAACAACAGTAAAGAATTGGGACATGTTGGCAGAGAGATAGAAATAAAGTTAATTTTTAGACCCAGCGGATCGGAAAAAAATATTTGGAAGACAATGAGAGGGGGAGACTGATAGGTAAACAAAAAGCCATTGGTCGGACTACAAGGTACCTGCAAACGTCTACCTTACCACAATACGTTGTTGCATTCAAGTGTACGTTTAAGAGCTGATTTTGTCTCTTTCTGGACCATATATAGTAGTGCACAGAATCTGAACATGCTAAATTGCAAACTGAGGGCCATATTTATCAATGTTTTGCATCACTTTTGCAGCATGCAAAGGGCTCAAGGGTGCCGCAAAACCTGGTTGAGGTTTACCATGGAAGGCAGTCCACCTTGCGTGGCCCTGTGTGATGTGGTAAATTTGGAGTAACGCAAGGCAGTGCAAGTCACTGTCTTGTGCTACTCTGCCCCAGGGAGGCATTCCATTCATGAAGAGTGGGTGTTCCCACACATCCACCCGTGGATTCTGAGGCATTGCCAGATGTACCAATACTAGTAGACATGGGAATGTGACGGAATGCTACGCCTCTTCCAGGAGAGGCATAACGAGGAGAAATATATTTATTCCTCCTCGTTTTCCTCTTTCTCAGTGTGATACATTCTACAGCACATATAGAAAGAGGAAAAAGCCTGACAGGATTGTTTTTGTACAGGAAGGTGTCCCTTCCTGCACAAAAACAATCCTGCCTGTAGTGCAGACACCCTTGCACGATGGTACAAGGGTACCTACATTGATGCTAGGCAACAGTTTGTGTGCAAGCATAGGCAGAGAGCAGGAATGTGCCATATAGTGTTTAATACAAAGCATTCCTGCCCTCTCCCTTTCACACAGCGCAGAGCAGCAAGGTGGCTTGCTGCATTGTGTGAAATGTTGCTCAATATGGCCTGAGACTTTTTGAATCTTGCATTTCTGCAGACGAGTTGCTATTTTGGTATGGAAATGATAAAATAAGCAGCATCCTTTTGTAGCAATACACCTTTTTAAAGTGACTTATTCTGCTGAAAATTGACTGTTTCATGCTGAACTGCGTCTTGTTACAGGCTATTATTTGGGAGTTTGTTTTTGAAAAACGGCAAATTTTATAGTATTGATATCCTGGGAATCTTCTCCCAGCACATGTGGATAATTCTTATTTTCTTCCTGTTTAGGAACGTCAGTCCAGGGTTGGACTGGGACAGAAAGTAGGCTTAGGCACAAAAGAAAAAAGTGGCCTCAATTAGTGAATTGGAAAGGTAAAAAAGTGACCCATGTTTGAAAATTGGGATAGTTATAAATTCTTTAAGTTGTGTTATAAGTGTTTTGGAAGGTATGCTTACTACATGCAATGTTTGTTTTAATATTGGGAAATCAATATTTAACAAACATTTGCAAATCAATGGGTCTTGCATTTGCTCGAATTAGAGCTATTAGCATTATAAATTCCTAACTGGACTTTTCTTGCCACATAAATTTAAAATATTAAGTAAAATAGTTGACATAAGCAAGTCAGTTCCAATCACCGTGGCCATGGTGAGCGCAAAGGAGAAACACAAAAGGAACAAGAAGTTCACTCGCAGTCAAACATATCAGCAATCGTGCAATTATCCATGTAACATGGTTGGTCCCCAAGGTGGTAACAAAACTGCCCCAAGGAGGGACAAATGTAAAGCATTTACCAAGGTCATTAAAGAATTTTTGAAAGGCAAGCCACGAACGAGTGAAAGTGATGAGTGTGCGTTGGGTGTGGTAAAAAGCCCACATAGATACCAATACGTCAGAAAAGCAGCGCTTTCGAGTTGCCATGCTCGACCTAAAAACCGAAGCAGCAGACCATAAAATAGGCCCATAAACAGCCAAAAAAATGGACCACACAAAGACTGGTCAGGCCAGTCCGTCAAGCAGTGTTTGAGTCCCCTATAAGTCAGTCTGACCCTGCATCAGGCTTATCGTGGTGGTCCTGGACAGGAAAAAATGACACCCTAAATAAGAAGGATAGTCTGACTTCTGTTGACTGATGAATGTACCAATATCCAATAGGCCATTAATCAATCGATTTCACCGTCGGAGGGAGCTCAGGATCTGCCAGCAGAAACTTCCAGTGAACTCAACTCATAATAAATTGACGTAGCAACAGTTTGGTGAACAGTTGGTGGTAGAGTACCCTGCCTCTGAAACCGTAATAAAGCCCTATATCTCTGAAATGGCATGGAGTAAATATTGTACCACAGGTATGGATTTTCCAGACGGATGCTTCCATACCATTGATGAACACCATATAAAATAAGATTCTGTATTGTTAAATGTGTTAGTCAATAGAGAGTGAAATATTTTTAAAGAACGTAACAAGATATGACAAGCAAGTAGGATGTCCTTTTGTAAAATACAACATTACTTATGAGGTCAAATATGTTAAATTATCATATAAAACCTAAAAGTTCTAAACTTCTAAAGGCTACCCTTTAAATTATAAAATCATGTCTTTCGACAAATGAAAACAACTTGCAAAACAAAGTCTAAACCCCTGAAAGGCCAGAGTCAGCATGGTTTATTTTTCTCTTTTCCCTCAGAACTGTTGGTGAGGATGTCATGATGCTATCTGAATGTAGTGGTTATAATGATACCTGGCCTTGCTCATTCTGCTGACCACACTCAGATAAAACACCATGAGATCTAATTGTGCCAAGATCTCAACTAGCTGTTGGAGGCATATCTTTCAGTATTGGAGTGAACAGCCGAGGTAACACGCAATGACTTCATGTTGCCTATATTTACAAGCAGTATGGTAATCCTAAAAAGCCCAGCTAAGAGGTTTTAAATCTTCCTCTAGTGGTTGCTACTTATGTCGTGATTATGGCAGGAGTGCCACCACTGAAGTCAACTCAAATGGAGAGCTGGGAGCAAATCTGAAACAAGGTTATCCATTGGCTTTGGGGTAAAATAAACTTTCATGTGTCTGATGGAAATTACATTCTTAAACCACACAGGGTCAGCTGGATTGGACCTTTACCAAAAGACATACTGGGGATTGAATAGTGATTAATTTTAGATGCCCAAGTTGCATGGGGAGATTATTGAGCTTTTATAAAACAAGAGTACACTTAAGATCTACTATTGTTACACACCCTTTGGGTTATTTTTATAAGCGCTCAAAACCGGTTGTGTGTGCTCCTTCCTATGTCCCTCCTTTTCAAACTCAGCATCAGCCCCCACATATTTGTGGTTTATCTTCTACCAACAGGTTTGACTTGCTTTTTGACTTCAACCAGATTGATTGACTGGGAGGGGATGGGTTGAATTTAGGGGTGGCCTTGTCGCCCAATAATAAATCTGTTTTAGTGAAGTGAGAGATAGTCTTTGTGACTTTTCCTCAGCTACTCTATGTTCCCCTTGTACCTAAATTGACAGCTGTCTCTGAGAGCCCAGGTTCCCATCATCTCTCTGATGCCTGTATACATTTGGTAACAGATCTGGTCTCGTTGCCCAGCTGTCAGTCTGTCTTAGAGAAGCAAGAGATATTTAATGTGACCTTGACTCAGGTATCCCCTGTTCTCCTTGCACCTAAAGTGATGGGTGTTTCGGAGAGCCCAGGTCCTTATCATACAACTGGAGCCTGTACAAATTTGGCCATGGATCTTCAGTCTACCCCTATGTTAGTGGCCAACACAAATGAGGTCTATTTCTGACTCAGCAATCCCTTTGTCGTCTTTTATTATGGAGTGTTGGGGGAGTTCGCTTAAAACTGGATAATATGGATTTGGCCTATTTTATTCAAGGACATTATATTATTTGTTGTCAAAAGACCTGGTCCACTGTTCCTTTCCATGTTAAGTGTTTTAAATCATTTTGCTCCTCTGCAGTTCCATCTCCTGCTAGAAGGGGGAAAGGAGGTTGGCTGTATTGGTTCCTATAGCTATCAGGACCTTGAGGTGTGAGGTTGTAGCATATAATTCTTGTTACCAAATTTTATAACTATTATGGTGTTACTCATTTAATGTGATTTCTTATTACTTTTTATTACAACTTCTTCACAGCCCATCCCATTGATATTATTGAAGAGTTGGAGCAATGGGTTACTAAGTGAACCGCTTCAATGGAAACCCATATACCACTTATTTTGCTGGGATTTTAATATACCTCAATCCATTTTTGTGGAAATTGTATATGTGTAGTTTTTTAAGTGACTTGGTGTGAGAAAAGGCCTCTTTTGACATGGTAGCACCCCGTTGTGTGCATGGAAAATGATGTGGTTTCAAGCTGTAAGTGCTCTGGGCCCCTGCTAAACAGGTTCCCAGGGCCAGATCACTTCCCCAAAAAGTGTTTTATGTAATGGCACTTCAGTCACCCTTGTACGTCCCTAGAAATTGGTACCCCTGGCACCTAGGGCATGGGTACTAAAGAGGGCCCCCCAGAGTTGCAGCACCAGTTATGCCACTCTGAGAGGTCCCACACCTGCCTCATGCAGACTGCCATTGCAAGGGCATGACAAGGTGTATTTAAAAGTTGCAAACTTGACATGGCAGTCACCAAGAGTACCATGTCCACTAACACTGCGTGCACTATACATAAGTCACCCACCTGGCAGGACTTACAGCCCTAAGGCAGGGTGCACTATAATTCATGTGAGGGTATATGTTTGCAGGAGCAAAATATGCCGCTACTGTGTCTTTACAAACCCTTAAGGCATAGTGAGTGTACAGGGAAGCCATGTGTACAGGGAAACCATAGCAGATGCTTGTGCTGTACACTGGTCATTACGAGTTACCCAGCTACATGATGGCCTCCCTGAATACTGGGTTGTTTGGTATCAAACAACTCAGAATAATAAACCCACACTGATACCAGTGGTGAATTTATTATAACATGTACTCAGAGGGCACCTTAGAGGTGCCCCCTGCAAAACCTAAGAGCCCTGGCATGGTTGCTGACTGGTTTATACCATCCTGCCTCCACCAGACACAAATCTGGACTCCTGCTGTGAGAGCCTATGCTCTCAAGGGCAGGAACACAAAGCCTTTCCTGGGTGGAGGTGTTACACCTCCTCTCCCAGGCAGGCACCCAGGCTAAGAGGTCAGCTTCAGAGGCTTTACTGCCTCTGAAATCTAAACTCTGACTCTGCTGCTAGCAGCAGATGGCCAGCCAACATTTTTGAGTGGAAAAACAGGTGGGAACACTTAGCCAGAGTAGGGAAGTGGCAAGCCCCAGTCTGCGCCACCCCTCAGGTGTAGCAAGTGAAGTGACCACTCCATTCCATGTTCCTCCATCTTGGCAGGAAAATAGCCTATCTGGGATAGGGTTGTGATCCCTTCCCACAGGAAGTTGTCCCATGCTGGGTGTTGCCCACTACCAGGTACTCCCCTTAATGCCTACTAAGCACAGTATTTATTGGGCATCCCTAGACCTGAGGATCTTATTCAATGGACACAAGAATACCATTGACAAAGAAGACCCAAGGTTCAAGAACAGTAGTCCTGCTGCAAGAAGCAAAGAGGCTCCAAACCCTGCCTGGTGCACCCAGAACTTGACAATTGCCTCTTAGGGTTCCACTGGACATCAGACAGATTCTAAGAAACCTTAGAGGAATTCCAGCCTTCTAAACATTGCCAAGAACCTCAGAGTGAAGGCATTACTTCCTGCACCCTGCAGGTAGGAAACCAGTGAAGTCCAGTTCACTGACTGGCTGCTGACCAATGAATTGGATGCAGCAGCCTAACCAAAGCCACCCAATGAACTCAGAGGACAAGCCACCAGTGTGCCAACTTTGGTGGCACTGCGACATCCAATGGCTGAGACGTGCCATAGCCCGAGTTACTGGACCCCAACGGCGGTCACCCAGAAGAAAAGTCCACTCCAGACTCTCCAAGGTCCAGAAGCAAGCACCAGTCAAGGAATTTCAGGACACCCAAGAACCACTCCCCAGAATTACCCTGCTGACCTGAAATCAGCTATCAAAAGGACCTGCACCTGGCCCCAAAGATTCCTTAATGCATGATGCTTGGCTGACCTATCTGCACTGCACCCGGCCTCCCTGGTCAATGCATTGTAGAAAGAGCTGTGCTCTAGGGGTCCCTAACCCCATGCAACCTCAACACTCCAAGGGGACTCATGGACTTACCTTTAAGTACACTTATGCAGTGTGTTTCCAAATGCTTCCCTTCTCCGTTCTGCACAAGCTCCCAGACTTTAAGCCGCTGCTCCCACTTGAACCAGGAACCACAGACACTTATCTGGCTGGCTCACAGGACATCTCGACCACCTCAACCTAAAAACAGAAGGTGACACTTGTGAGAGCATTGCCTGATTTTTAATGCATTTTTAAAGATTTCTCCCATTGATTCATATGGTGCGTAATTACGCACAATAACACTATTTTTCCTAAAGTTTGAAAAATCATAACTTAAAAAGTACTTACCTGATTTTGATGATCTTGGTCCTAAAAAATGTGTACACATTTGAAGTATTGGTCTTGAGTTATTCTTTTGAGTGTGTGTCCACATTTATTGATACTGTCAGTACAACAAATGCTTCGCACATCTCCAAGATAAGCCAAACTGCTCACCCACACTACCACAAAAACAGAGCATTAGGTGGTCTGCTTTTTACCTTTGGATAGCAAAGTGTGGTTGCTTGGACTCTCCACACAGTACACGTCTTTTTCGTGTAGTATATAGAGAGCCAGCCTCCTACACCTGGGGGAAAATATCACCCATTTTGTTCACTTGAAATATGGGGAGGCCCTGAATTGGATAGTCCTCACTAATTTTTCTGCTTTTTGCTCCCAACTTTAATAACCCCAAGATTAATCCACATACATTTGCAAATTATTAAATTACAGGGTGCTCCCGCAAATATTTAGCGCTCTAAACCCAATTAGTGTATCTTTTTCTTTTACTTTTCAGCTCAGGAATAAGTCTGAAATAAGGCCACCCTTGCAGTACTCTGTTAAAAAGGGGGTTCGTAATAAATGGAATTCCATAGATCTCCAGATTTTCTTGGATGATTTGGTTAAAGCCACCTATGATGATATCATCTGTTGTCTTTCCCCTAATGTAGCACCATCCAAAATACATGACAGCTTTGTTGTGATTTGTAGTACAGTGTCCAGTACTTTAACCAGGAATTGGAGAAGAATAGAGGGTCCTCTTCACTCATGGTTTAACCAAAAGTGCACTAGTGCTTATAAAATCCTCAAAAAGGCCACTAATTGGATACCCCACATCCTTGTGGATATTAAGGTTGCAAGAGAAAATTATAAGTGAGTCCTTCGTTTAAGGAAAATGGAAATTAGAAAGAAAACATGGGATGATATGGAGGTTGCAGCCCAGACAAGGACAACAGAGCCTTTTGGGAGATTATAAATTAGCCTTTCTTCTCTGGTTGCCAGGCATCTGGCATAGAGTCCTACATTCCTAAAGTTGCTGGTTTGTTAATTTTTCACAAGTTTTTAAACAGAGTCCCCCTCCATTGAGTGAAGTAAACCCCCCAGCAATTTATGATAAAAGGTTTGAGGAGTCAATCACTGGGCGGACGTGTCAAAAGTCATTTTGAGAGCTGCAGCTGGAAAGGCCCCAGGCCCTGATGGAGTTTCATTAGTTCTGTTACAGCAAAATATAGCTTTTTAGGCCCCTCTGTTGACTAATGTTTCGAGAGCAGAGTTTAAGGCAGGTCCACCAGATTCTTGGTGGGAATCCAATGTAGTGTGCATATGTAAGAAAGGGTATAGGAAAGTTCCTGTAAATAACCACCCTATTTCTCTACTAGATTCCTCGAATAAAATCTTAAGGCCTGATTACAACTTTGGAGCAGGGTGTTAATGCGTCCCAAATGTGACGGATATCCTGCCCACCGTATTACGCGTTCCATAGGATATGATAGAATCGTAATACGGCAGGTGGTATATCCGTCACATTTGGGATGGATTAACACCCTCCTCCAAAGTAAGGGCAGTTTTTTTTTATACCCTATCATGAGAGAGAAGGCTCCTCCTCTGAACCAAAAAGAGGGCTTGTGCCTTTTGCAAAGTTTGCGCCTCTCCAAAAATTTCTGTCTATGTTTTAAATTTTATTCCTGCTGTTTTGAAAGTGAGGAACAAATATGCTGCCTAAAGAATGGGTTATTTTGTGGACGGTAACGTTTTACTTATTTTATTTTTTAATCAAGTATTGTCTTTTTGATGTGACTGTGAATTTTATAGTGTGTTTTTGTGGTCAGAATCTAACTGAATAATGTTTATTCAAAGTTGAAGTCGAGTGCACAGTGCTTATAAAACAAGTGCAAATTGAATATGGCATTTAGGCCCTCATTACAACCCTGGTGGTCGGTGTTAAAGCGGCGGTAAGACTGCCAACAGGCCAGCGGTACAAAAAATGGAATTACGACCGTGGCGGAAACCGCCAACAAAGACAGCCACTTTAACACTCTGACCGCCACGGCGGTACAAACAAACAGCGCGGCGGTCACTGCCAACAGACAGGCGGAGGACAATGTACCGCCCACAGTATCACAACCTACCAATCTGCCACCTTTTCCGGGGCAGACTCACCGCAAACAAAAACACAGCAGAAACAGGACTTCGAAGGGAAAACGCTCACCTCTACACACCCCACGAGGAAACAGGACGCCATGGAACCAGAGCTTCACATTTTTCCAGCCTTTATCTTCTTGCTCCTCTACCAGGAGCACGAACGCCGTTGGCGAAGACCACGGTGAGTACTGCACCTACGACACAGGGGAGGGGGGAGGGAAAAAACAGGGGGACACACACGCAACACGCAACACCACCACCCCCACCCTCATCCACGACAACACACACACTAATACATATTGATACATTACAGTTACACCCTCCAACCCCCCCGGAAGAATGCAAAAACAAAAGGAAATGAGTGTAACCATTGTAATCTATTAAAATCCAGTCCACAAAAATATAAATACACTATTAACAATTATATACACCAAGAATAGAAGTCCAGGTATTGCTCCATTTAAGTCCATGGAACACTGGGCCCACACTGCATGGTGGAGGCCCACACAAGGTACCCAAACATGACGGAGAGAACACTGCAGGGGCATCAGATAGAAATAAAACAGGCACCTCAGGGGGAAGGGAAAGGGGGGCACCTCAGCCGGTTGAGTGCACAGCGCCAAATCCACGAGGGGGCCACATGCCCACTGTTCAATCCTGGGGAGTGCAAAGCCACAGTCTCACAAGTCTCTACAGTGGGTGGTTTGCCCACTGTTCAATCCTGGGGAGTGCAAAGCCACAGTCTCACAAGTCTCTACAGCGGGTGGGTTGCCCACGGTTCAATCCTGGGGAGTGCAAAGCCACAGTCTCTCAAGTGGATAACAGTCTCCACTGACTCTGGGGGGGGCTTTGTGCCCAGAGTGCTTCATCCTGCCAAGGACTGAGGTAGTGGATATAAATCTCCACTGGTTCTGGAGGGGGCTTTGTGCCCAGAGTGCTTCATCCTGCCGAGGACTGAGGTAGTGAATGTAAATCTCCACTGGTTCTGGAGGGGGCTTTGTGCCCAGTGTGCTTCATCCTGCCAAGGACTGAGGTAGTGGATGTGATAATCCACTGGTTCTGGAGGGGGCTTTGTGCCCAGAGTGCTTCATCCTGCCAAGGACAGAGGCAGTGGACGTAAATCTCCACTGGTTCTAGAGGGGGCTTTGTGCCCAGAGTGCTTCATCCTGCCACGGACAGAGGTAGTGGATGCCGTACTCCACTGGTTCTGGAGGGGGCTTTGTGCCCAGAGTGTTTCATCCTGCCAAGGACTGAGGTAGTGGATGTGATACTCCACTGGTTCTGAAGGGGGCTTTGTGCCCAGAGTGCTACATTCTGCCAAGGACTGAGGTAGTGGATGTGATGCTCCACTGGTCCTGGAGGGGGCTTTGTGCCCAGAGTGCTTCATACTGCTCCTGGCAGACTCAGTAGCGTCAGTGCTCTTGGCGCCAATGGGCCAGCGGTGCTTGTGGCGGTGGTGTCCTGTTCAGCGGTGCTGGTGGCGGCGGTGTCCTTGGCAGCGGTGCTTGTGGCGGCGGTGTCCTGTTCAGCGGTGCTTGTTGCGGTGGTGTCCTGTTCAGCGGTGCTGGTGGCAGCGGTGTCCTGTTCAGCGGTGCTTGTTGCGGCAGTGTCCTCGGCAGCGGCGCTTGTGGCGGAGGTGTCCTGTTCAGCGGTGCTTGTGGCGGAGGTGTCCTGTTCAGCGGTGCTTGTGGCGGCGGTGTCCTGTTCAGCGGTGCTTGTTGCGGCGGTGTCCTTGGCAGCGACTCAGCTACTGGCAGTCATGTCTGGGCCAGCGGGGCTGCTGCTGGCGGTCGCCTCCTGGGCAGCGGGGCTTATGGTGGTCGCCTCCTGGGCAGCGGGGCTGATGGCGGTCGCCTCCTGGGCAGCGGGGCTGGTGCTGGCGGTCGCCTCCTGGACAGTGGGGCTGATGACGGTCGCCTCCTGGGCAGCGGGGCTGATGGGGTTCACCTGCTGGAAAGCGGGGCTGATGGCGGTCGCCTCCTAGGCAGCGGGGCTGATGGGGGTCGCCTCCTGGGCAGCGGGGCTGGTGCTGGCGGTCAACTCCTGGGCAGCGGGCTGATTGCAGTCACCTCCTGGGCAGCGGGGCTGATGGCGGTCGCCTCCTGGGCAGCGGGGCTGATGACGGTCTTCTCCGCCGTGCTGAGCTTCCCAGACTTGCCAGGTTTCTTGTGCCCCTTCCCCACCTTGGAAAGTGTTGCAGCTGACTCCACACTCCCACCTGAACCCCTGGGAGCGGTTTTGGTGGCTGGTGTCTTCCCCCTCTCCCGCCAGGCACTGGCCAACTTTTGATGCTTGACAGGTGGGGGACTGTCCGTGCTGTGGCTCCTTGCCACACTGGCTGCCCTGCTGCCTGGTGCACTCCAGAATCCGGTGACTACTGGCACCACTGATCCCGCTGATGTTGTGGCTGAGGTGCTAGTACGGGACCTGGAGAGTCGGGCCCTAGGAGACTGACGGGGTGGGGAAGGTGAGGGAAAGAGGTCAAGGGTGGACAGGAAAGCTTTCTTGGGAACACTGGAACGGATAGCTGGAGGGGGTTTGGGAGTGGAGGAAGAGGTAGTGGTCGTAGGAGGTGTACGTTTGGTGACTTTGGGTGAAGGTGCATGTGCTGGAGGCTGTCGTGAGGTGGATGGCTGTTGGGTGGGTGTGTGCCTGCGTTTGTGTACCTCAGGAGGTGGCGTCACAGAAACACTGGGAGAGGACACAGGGGATGTGTGAATGGTAGTGGGGGTTGTGACTGCACGTGAGCGTGGTGTGGTGGTGGGTTTGCTGGTGATGGAAGTAGTGGCTGTAGATTTAGTGCATGCAGGTGTGAGTGGAGACGAGACTGTGAGGGAGGAGGGAGACGAGGAGGAGGGGGACACAGTGGAGGCAGTGGATGTTGCTATGTCTGCATGTGTGTGATGTTTGCATGAGTGGCTGTGGGAAGTGTGGTGCTTATGTTTGCCTGAGCTTCCTTTGTGTGTTGAGGTGTGTGCATGCTGGTCTGATGGTGTGCTTGGGGTAGGCTGAGGTACAGGGGTGTGTGTCTGGGTGGAGGTAGTTGGAGTGGGAGGCTAGAGACAGGGACAATGGCTGCCATCAGTGCTGAGGCCAGAGTCTGAAAAGCTCGCTGAAGGGCTGCCTGACCAGAATGAATGCCCTCCAGGAATGCATTGGTTTGTTGCAACTGCCTGTCTACACCTTGGATGGCATTCAAAATGGTAGACTGCACAACAGTGAGGGACCTGAGGAGGTCAATGGCCTCCTCACTGAGGGCAGCAGGGGTGTCTGGTGCAGGGCCTGAGGTGCCTGGGGCAAAGGAGATGCCCACCCTCCTGGGTGAGCGGGCACGGGGCAAAGGCTGAGGGGCTGCTGGGAAGGCGGTGCTGGTAGGGGGGGTGGCGGCTGTACCTGTAGATGGGGGGGGCACAGATGGGCCCGCTACCACAAGGGAGCTCCCATCAAAGGACGAGTCCATATCACTAGTGTCAGCTCCTGTCCCTGCCGTGGAGCTCCCCTAGCCCTCAATCCCACTGGTGAAATCAGACTCCGTAGTGTCGCCCTCCAGGGCCATGTGGGATGCAGCTCCCTCCTGCTCCAGTGCCACTGCTTCTCCGCCTGATGATGCTAATGCACACAAGAACAGGGAGACCACAAAAAGGGGAGGGCGACAGAAGAAAGACATATTGAGTGCATGCATTACCGTTGGCGGACACGACAGACACAGAAGCCCCCTACACTACGCCGCACACTTGGGATCCACTATTCAATCCCTGGGACATGGCCTACAAGGCTATGGCCGACATCTGCACACATGGATGTCACAGGAGCCTGACTAGGTGTAGTTGGCACTGTACACAGGTGGGGTGGAGTGCCACAGTGTCTGCCTGAAAAAGGGGACCAAACTAGCACACTCGCCATGGCCTAGGGAAACCCACAGCCCACCTCCCAAACCCAGACTTCTCCACTGCACGCTGAATCAGCAGAATGAGAGTGTACTCACCCCTTTTTGCTGCTGTGATGCCCTCAAACGCCCATCCAACTCCGGGTACGCCACCGCCCGGATCCTGAACATCAGGGGGGTCATGGTGAGACGGGCACCCCTCCCACGTTGGGAGGCCATCCCCAGCTGGGCCTCCGCCGTCTTCTTGTTCCAGCGGTGAATGTCCTCCCATCTCTTATGGCAGTGGGTGCTCCGTCTGTGATAGACCCCCAGGGTCCGGACGTCCTTGGCGATGGCACGCCAAATGTCCTTCTTCTGGTGGGCGCTGACCTACAGGAATTGCATAGGGGAAAAAGAGAAGTTATAACCAACTGCACCGTCACAGTCATTGGCCCGCATCCCTACCCTTACCATGTGGCACATGCACTCACCGTCTTTTCATGCACGCCTCATTCTCCCCCCCCATCTTTCATCCACCCCACTCCACACAGGCATAGCCCCTACAGCATGCTCCCAGTGTACTTACCTGTTTGTCTGGAGGACCGTAGAGTAGTGTGTACTGGGGGAGGACCCCATCCACAAGTTTCTCCAACTCCTCCGATGTGAATGCAGGGGCCCTTTCCCCAGACGCACGAGCCATTGTCTCTTCCAGACTGAGGTCACAGCAGCACTTGCAGTGTAGGTCCTCTCCTGTCGACGATCAGGTATTGAGTGATTGAACAGATAGAAAATGGCGGTCACGTCCGCTGCGGTGCGTACCATCACCACCGGCGTACATCGTCATTGGCTCCTGGGACCCATAGGGTCCAATGTTAACCAATGCAGAATTGCGCTGCAGTCTTACCGCGACAGTGTACAACGCCAGCGCAGTTACCTAACATCCCATTGTCCCACTTTACAGGTCAGGCAGCCGCCATTTCTTTATTTTTAACTGCGTCACACATAACCTATAGGCCTTGCCTCAACACTCATACATGCAAATTTCGGATTATGAATCATGTTCTGTGTAAGCTGTGTGTACGTACCTCTGAGTTGCTTGACTCTGTGCTCGCTGTTGTCCTTCATAGGCACCGTCTGCTGGGAGATGTGAGGAGATGGCAGCATCCTCCGGTGTACAGACCACTGGTGGACCTGTCGACAATGGAGGAAAGACATGTAATCATCACCTACAGGCTTGATCGTGCCACAATCCTGGAACTGTGTGCCCAGTTGGAGCCAGACCTTATGTCAGCTATCCGCCATCCCACAGGAATCCCCCCTCAAGTGCAGGTGCTGTCAGTACTCCATTTCCTGGCAAGTGGGTCATTTCAAACAACAGTGGCCATAGCATCAGGGATGTCCCAGCCTATGTTTTCCAATGTGTTGTCCAGATTGTTGCCTGCCCTGCTGAAACACATGCGGAGCTACATCGTTTTCTCTCAGGTGGAGGATTTGCCTACAGTGATAGGTGACTTCTATGCCCTGGGACATATCCCCATCATCATAGGTGCCATTGATGGGACACATGTGGCCTTGGTCCCCCCCGCAGGAGTGAACAGGTGTACAGAAACCGGAAGAGTTATCATTTGATGAATGTGCAGATGGAGTGTTTGGGAGACCAGTACATCTCCCATGTGAATGCCAAATTCCCTGGCTCAGTGCATGACTCTTACATCCTGCGGAATAGCAGCATCCCTTATGTGATGGGGCAACTCCAGAGGCACTGTGTGTGGCCATTAGGTGAGCACCTGGAAGCAAGTCAGTGGGAATAGTTGTCTGGGTATGGGGATATCCCTACAGGTTAGTGTGTGTCTAACAGTTGTCCCTCACCTTTTTCAGGTGACTCTGGCTACCCCAACCTGTCATGGCTACTGACCCCAGAGAGGAAGCCCAGGACCTGGGCAGAGGAACTCTACAATGAGGCCCATGGGCGAACTAGGATTATAGAGCGGAACTTCGGACTCCTGAAGGCCAGGTTCCGGTGCCTCCATATGACAGGTGGTTCCCTATTCTACTCACCAAAGAAGGTGTGCCAGATCATCGTGACCTGCTGTATGCTTCACAACTTAGCTTTGCAATGACAGGTGACTTTTCTGCAGGAGGATGGTCCAGATGGAGGTGTTGTGGCAGCTGTGGAGCCTGTGGACAGTGAAGACGAGGAAGCAGAAGAAGAGGACATCGACAACAGGAACTCGGTTATCCTGCAATACTTCCAGTGAGACACAGGTAAGAAGACAAACCTGCCTACTACATGTGATTTAACACTACTACCTCTCTACTGTCTGTCCTTTTCACCCAGTGTGTGGTCACTGAGTTTTCACTTTCCCTTACGATTTCACAGATGTGGGTCCCACTGTGTGACATCTGCTTTGTTTCCTCATGGACTAGAGCTGTGTGACATAGGTATGTTGACATTACAATTGAAAGAGCATTTTGTCACTGTAATTGCTAATACACTATTTCGAAATCACAGACAGACTCCAGATTGTTTTGTGCTTTAAGGGTGTTTATTTAAGTGCTCAATATTGGAGGGTGCTGTAAAATGGGGAGGGGTGATGGCGGAGGAATGTCCATGGCAGAGTCCAGTCTATTAGTCTCACAGGTGCATTGTCCAAAGGGGCATAGGAAGTGGAGCTGGGGCAGTTTGAGGATGGACAGGGTGACAAGGTGGGACAAAAGGATGACATTCAGGGTGGTCTCATTTCTTGGTGGGGGTCTTGGCATCATTCTCTGTCTTTGTCCTGGATCTCAGGGACCATTTGCGGGGTGGTTCTCCATCTGCAGGGGGTGGGGTGCTGGTGTGGTGGTCCTGTGGTGGTGCCTCCTGTCCACTAGTGCCGGTGGAGGTGGTGGGCAGTTCATCGTCCAGACTAGTGTCAGGGGCCCCTTGTTGTGCCACAGTGTCCCTCCTGGTGTTGAGGACTTCCTTTAGCACCCCTTCAATGGTGCCCAGGGTGGAATTGATGGATCTGAGTTCCTCTCTGAAGCCCAAATACTGTTCCTCCTGCAGCCGCTGGGTCTCCTGAAACTTGGCCAGTACCGTTGCCATCGTCTCCTGGGAATGATGGTATGCTCCCATGATGTTGGAGAGGGCCTCGTGGAGAGAGGGTTCCTTGGGCCTGTCCTCCCCCTGTCGCACAGCATCCCTCCCAGTTCCCCTGTGTTCCTAGGCCTCTGTCCCCTGAACGGTGTGCCCACTGCCACTGCCCCCAGGTCCCTGTTGTTGTTGGGGTGGTGGGTTAGCCTGGGTTCCCTGTAGTGGTGGACACACTGCTGATTGATGTGTCCTGGGGACAGAGGTATGGGCCCGCTGGGTGGGTGCTGTTCTGGTGTTTCCAGAGGGGAAAGCTCTGTGGTGGCCTGTGACTGTGTGAGGGGAACCGACTGTCCCGAGGTCCCATATGGGCCAGGCTGGTCGTCTAGGTCCAGTTGGACAGAGCTGCTGTCATCACTGTGGGCCTCTTCTGTTGGTGGGTGGACATGTGTGGACCCTCCTGTGCGGTGACGTTGGCTAGGGGTCCTGCAGGGGTGTAAAAGCATGATTATTGCATCTGTGTGTACCATGGTGTGCAATGGGTGGGTGACCGTGTACCCCAGTCCTTGCATTCCTGTGTGGGACCTTGTGTGATGATGGTTTAGGGGGGTGT
This sequence comes from Pleurodeles waltl, assembly GCF_031143425.1. NCBI lineage: Eukaryota > Metazoa > Chordata > Amphibia > Caudata > Salamandridae > Pleurodeles > Pleurodeles waltl. The sequence continues at coordinate 837,225,893 of NC_090450.1, read as the reverse complement.
ATGGGTATGTGCCGTGGCCATGCATTGGTGATGGGTGTCCATGCTTTGATGTTGCATGCAGAGCTTGGTGTTGGGATGCGTGGTTTGTGATAGTGGGACATCTGTGATGAGTTGGAGTGATGGGGGTGAGGGCGAGGGTGGGGGTATGTGATAGCATGCAGGTAGGGTGGGGGATAAGGTAGTTAAGGTTTGACTTTCCAGAGTCCATTCCTCCAGCTACTCCTTCGAGGCCCTCAGGATGCAGAATCGCCAAGACTTGCTCCTCCAATGTGTTAGTTGTGGGGGAGGAGGTGGGGGTCCACCGCCAGTCCTCTGAACCGCAAGGTGGTGTCTGGAGACCACGGAACGCACCTTCCCCCATAGGTTGTTCCACCTCTTCTTGATGTCATCCCTATTTCTTGGGTGCTGTCCCACTGCGTTGACCCTGTCCACTATTCTGCGCCATAGCTCCATCTTCCTAGCTACGGAGGTGTGCTGCACCTGTGATCCGAATAGCTGTGGCTCTACCCGGGATATTTCCTCCACCATGATCCTGAGCTCCTCCTCAGAGAACCTGGGGTGTCTTTGCTGTGCCATGGGGTGGTGTCGGTGATGTGTGGGGAAAGTGTGTTGTGATATGGTGTGTGTTTTATATTGTATTGGGTGTGTGGGAGTGGTGTGTGTATGTTTATCAGGTGTGTGTATTTCGATTTGTCCAGTGTGGATGTGTTTTGAAAGTGTGTGTGTATTTCGAGCGCGGCGGTGTGTACTGCCAATGGAATACTGCGGTTGAAAGACCACCGCGTGGATTAGTGGGTCGTGATAGTGTGGGCGTATTCCTGTGTGATAGTGTGGCGTGAAGGTGGAGGTTTTGTTTTCGCCAGTTTATCACTGACCTTTGGTGTGGCGGACTTGTGTGGGTGTCTGAATTTTGGCGAATTCCGAGCTGTGGGTCATAATGGCCGTGGTGGAATTCCGTGGCTGCGGCGGTGTGTTGGCGGTCTTCTGAACGGCGGTAAGCGGAGAAGTGTGGCTCAATGGTTAGAGCGGCAGACCCTGATGCAGAAATCTGGCCCGGGACCAGGGTTCAATTCCCGCCTCGGCGGGTCTAGGGCTCAATTTCCTCGGACCTGATAATTCTCGCATCGGTGCCTAATCTAATTCATGGGTCCCACTCTGTAACTCTGGGCAATAGCTTGCTTAATCTCCACAACGGCCCCAACAGCGCTGGGATGCCTGGCTTCACCTTGGAGGTTGCCCAGGAGTGGGCACCTCAAAGGGAAAAGCCAGGAGGGGTTCCACAGCGGTATGCGTACAGCGCCTTGAGACCCTAACGGGTGAGTAGTGCGCTATACAAGTACGAAGTTTACAGTTTTACCGCCAATGTTGTAATGACCCCCTTAATGTTAGAATCGTGTTTAAAAAGGCACATCCAGATTTGATTTGAAATAGCTCAAAATGTCTGTAACTATCCTCTCAGTAACAATTGAAAAGCAAAGGCAACATGACTTTATTTTTGGTTAATATGGGATATAGTTTGTCAAGTATTGTCTTTTTGATGTGACTGTGCATTTTATAGTGTGTTTTTGTGGTCAGAATCTGACCAAATAACGTTTATTCAAAGTTGAAGTCGAGTGCACAGTGCTTATAAAACAAGTGCAAATTGAATAAGGCATTTAATGTTAGAAGTTTGTTTAAAAAGGCACATCCAGATGAATTTGAAATAACTCAAAATATTGGTAACTATCCTCTCAGTAACAATTGAATAGCAAAGGCAATACAACTTTATTTTTGGTTAATATAGTATATAGTTATCACTAAAACAAATTGTTTTAAACTTAACATGATGTTACACAAATACTTTAAATGCCATACTCATTTCTGTTAACTCTCCTTAACTCTCACTTGGAGAGGTACAGTAGCAATGAATTACTAAATTATAGTGCTTTATGAAATAAAGGATGATTACCGCTATCCTTCCAGATCAGTGCAGTCCATGCCTCCACTCCTCTGAGAATTGCCCACCGAAGTACATGATACCTCCTGGAAGACAATTTTCTGTGTGCCTTCTGTGGCGCTGCCAGTGTGGTGGCTTTATTGAAGGCACTGGACTTTGCTGAACGGGAACCATATTTCATCTGACCACTTAGCAAGTATTTTGTTCTCCAACACCCAAAGCAGGAATTTGTTCTTCTAAAACAATATAACATTCACCAGACTTGCAGGGAAATTCCTTTCTGTGTTTGGGGTCATTAGGGTGATTTTCCTACCCCGGAGTGCCATGCCTAGCATGGAGGTCCTAGTTAGAACAAGCATTGGCAAAGCCAATACGTCTCGCCTATTGATTGTCTTTGGCAATGTGTTGTATATCAGTGTGGCTGCTGTTCAACATGGCTAAAAGTTTGTGCTGTAAAGTGTTGTACAGTAGAGTGAGGGAGTAGAGTTTTGTAGAGTCGAGTAGGAAGATTTGAGTTGAAGGGACCACAGTGGCATGGAATAGGGTGGAGTGGGTTGGAGTGGACTAAGGTAGTGGGGTGAATTGGGGTAGAGTGGGATAGATTGGATTTGAGTAGAGTGAGGTGGATTGAATAGAGAGGGTTGGATTAGAGTGGGATGGGTTGAAATAGGGTGAAGTCGAATGGAGTGGGGTGATTAGATTGGATTGGGGTGGGTGGATTGGACTAAAGTGACAGGACTAGTGTGGGGTGGATTTGATTGGAGTGGGTGGATTGGATTGGGATGGTTTTGAGTGGGGTGAATTGGAATGGGTTGGATAAGACTGGACTTGAGTGGGGAGGATTGGATTGAACTACAGTGGGGTGGGATGGATTTATTTGATTGGAGTGGGGTGGACTTCAATGGAGTTGTGTGGACTGGACTGGAGTGGTTTATGGAGAGGATTGGACTGGAGTTGAGTGGATGGATTGGAGTGGGGAGGGGTGGGTGGATTTGATTAGATAGAGTGGGATGGGTTGGACTGAAGTGAAGTGGGATGTATTGGATTGAGGTTGACTGGATTGAATGGGGTAGACTGGAGTGGGTTGAGTTGGCTTGGAGTAGTGTGGATTGGATTTGGGTGGGGTGGACTGGATTGGGGTGGAGATGATTGGATTGAGGCAGCATGTGATGGCTTGAGGTGGAAAAGGTTGGATTGGGGTGGAGTGATGTGGATTGGAGTGAGGTAAATGGGACTCGAGTGGGGAGGATTCGACTGGAGTGGGGTGGGGTGAATTGGACTGAAGTGGAGTGGGGTGGAATTGAGTGGGTTGGAATGGAGCTGGGTAGACTGGATTGAGAGGGGTAGACTGGATTGTAGTGATTGAATTGGAGTATTTTAGGGTAGATTGGATTGAGGTGGACTGGTTTGGGATGGGTGGGTTTGATTTAGGTGTGGTAGGTTGGGGTGGATTGGAGTAGGGTAGGGTGGTTTGGAGTGGAATAGATGTTTTGTGGGGTGGGTTGGAGTGCAGTGGATTGGATAGGAGTGGGCTGGATTTGCGTACCGTGGGTTGGACTGGAGTGGGGTGGACTGGAGTGGGTTGAATTGGAATGGGGGATTGGAGTGTGATAGATTTGAATGGAGTGGGGTGGATTGGATTCAGTGGAGTAGATTGGATTATGGTAGATTTGATTGGTGTGAGGTGGATAGGGTTGGTGTGGGTGGATTGGTGTGGGATGGATTAGATTGGTGTGAGATGGATTGGATTGGTGTGGATTGGGGTGGATTGGATTAAGGTGGTTTGGAATGGGGTGGATTGGGGTGGGTGGATTAAGGTAGATGGTATTGTATTGTAGTGCAGTGGGCTAAAATGAATTGGATTGGAGTGGGATGGGTTGGAGTGGGGGAACTGGGTTGGAGTGGGGTGGAGTGAACTGGAGTGGTGTGGATTGGATTAGGGCGGATTGGGTAGAGTGGGATAGATTGGAGCAGAGTGAAGTGGTGTGGATTGGAGTAGAGTGGGGAGGATTTAGTTGAGTGGGGTGAGCAGAATTCTGGTAGGGTGGAGTGGATTGGAGTGGAGTGGGGTGGGGTGGGGTGGGTTGAAATGAGGTGTGGTGGACTGAAGTAAGGTGGAGTGGATTGGAGTGGAGTAGGTTGAAATGAGGTATGTTGGACTGGATGGTGTGGAGTGGAGTGGGATGGACTGTATTGGGGTGGGTTTATTTAAATTGTGGTGTGGTAAGGTTGAATGGAGTTATGTGAAATTTATTTGGATGGGGTGTATTGGATTAGTGTGTTTGAGATGGATTGATTGGGGTGCATTGGATTAAATAGGGGTGGACTGGAGTGGTGTGCAAAGGTATAGAGTGAGGTGCATTGGATTGGGGTGAGGTGGGTTGAATTGGGTGGATTGGATTGGAGTGGGGTCGAATGAATTTGAGTGGGTTGGACTGGATTTGAGTGGGGTGCATTGGACTAGAATGGGGTGAACTGGATTAGAGTGGGTGGATTAGATTGGTGTGGAGTATGTGGATTGGATTGGTGTGGAGTGGGTGAATATGATTGGAGTGGGGTGGATTGGATTGGAGTGGATTAGAGTGGGATGGATTAGATTGATGTGGAGTGTGGTAGATTGGATTGGTGTGAAGTGGGGTAGATTGGATTGGGGTTGGGGTTGATTAAGATGAACTGGATTGGACTGGGGTGGATTAAGGTGGATTGAATTGGAGTGAGATAGACTGAAGAGAGGTGGGTGAATTGGAGTGGGTGGATTGGCTTAGATTGGAGAGGTTGGAATGGATTGGAGTGGGTTGGATTGGAATGTGGTGGTTTGGAGTGGGATGGGTTGAATTGGAGCAGGTGGGCTGAACTGGAGTAGAGTGGGTTGGGCTGTAGTGGGGTGGGTTGGATTGGAGTGGGTTGGATTGTGGTGAAATGGAGTGAGGTGCATTGGATTGGTTTGGATTGGAGTGGGGAAGATTGGATTGGGGTGGATTAGAATGGTCTGGATTGGGGTGGACTGGATTGCTGTGGGGTAGATTGAGGTAGATTGAGCTAGATTGCAGTGGGATGAATTGGGATGAAGTGGGGTGAATTGGGACAGAGTGGGGTGGATTGGATTGTGGTGAGGTGGACTGGATTGGAGCTGGATGATCTGGAGTGGGGTGGAATAGAATGGGGCAGATTGTTTTGGATTAGAGTGGGGTAAATTGTTTTTGATTGGAGTGGGGCAGATTGTTTCAGATTGTAGTGGGGCAGATTGTAGTGGGGCAGATTGTTTTGAATTCAAGTGGGACCAATTGTTTTGGACTGGAGTGTGTCAGACTGTTTTGGATTGGAGTGGGGCAGATTGTTTTCATGTGCAATGGGGCAGATTGAAGAGGAGCAGATTGTTTTGGATTGGATTGGAGTGGGTACAGATTGGTTTGGGGCAGATTGTTTTGGATTGGAGCGGGATGACCCGTTCTGCTTTGGAGAAGGGAAGATTGTTTTGGATTGGAGTGGGGCAGATTGTTTTAGATTGGAGTGGGGCAGAGTGGATTGGGGCACATTGCTTTGGATTGGAGTGCAGCAGATTGTTTTGGATTGGAGTGAAGCTGATTGTTTTGGATTGGAATGGGGCAGATTCCTTTGGATTGCAGTGGCAGATTGTTCTGGGTTGAAGTGGGGTAGGTTGGAGAAGGGCAGATTGTATTCTTGATGTACTCGGACAGAATGATGTGGGCAGATTGTTATGGACTGTAGTGCGGCAGATTTTGTGGATAATAGTGGGGCAGACTGGAAGGGGCAGATTGTTTTAGATTGTAGTGGGGCAGATTGTAGTGGGTCAGATTGTTTTGAATTCAAGTGGGACCGATTGTTTTGGACTGGAGTGTGTCAGACTGTTTTGGATTGGAGTGGGGCAGATTGTTTTCATGTGCAGTGGGGCAGATTGAAGCAGAGCAGATTGTTTTGGATTGGAGTGGGTGCAGATTGGTTTGGGGCAGATTGTTTTGGATTGGAGTGGGACGAACTGTTCTGCTTTGGAGAAGGGCAGATTGTTTTGGATTGGAGTAGGGCAGATTGTTTTAGATTGGAGTGGGGCAGAGTGGAGTGGGGCACATTGCTTTCGATTGGAGTGGGGCAGGTTGTTTTGGATTGGAGTGAAGCTGATTGTTTTGGATTAGAGTGGGGCAGATTCCTTTGGATTGCAGTGGCAGATTGTTGTGGGTTGAGGTGGGGCAGGTTGGAGAAGGGCAGATTGTATTCTTGATGTACTGGGACAGAATGAAGTGGGCAGATTGTTATGGATTGTAGCGGGTAGATTTTGTGGACTATAGTGGGACAGACTGGAAGGGGCATATTGTTTTAGATTAAAGAGGGGCAGATGAGACTGGTTGGGGTGAGGTGGACTGGATTGGAGTGGGGTGAGGTGGTTTGGACTGGAGTGTGGTGGATTGGATTGGAGTGGGGCAGAATGTTTTGGATTGGAGTGATGCAGATTGTTTTGGGATGGAGTGGGGCTGATTCAAGTGGGGCAGATAATTTCAAATTAGAGTGGGGTAGATTGTTTTTGATTGGAGTGGTGCTGATTGGAGTGGGCCAGATTGTTTTGTATCAGAGTGGGAACAATTGTTTTGGTTAGTACTGGGACAGATTAGATCGGGGCAGATTGTTTTGCATTGTGGGCAGATTTTTGGGAATGTAGTTGGGCAGACTGGAGTGGGACACATTATTTTGAATTGGAGTGGGGCAGATTGTTTTGGATTGAAGTGGGGCAGATTGATTCGGAATTGAGTAGGCAGATTGTTTTAATTGGAGTGGGGCAGATTGTTTTGAATTGGCATGGACAGATATTTGTGGATTGGAGTGCGGCAGATTGGATTGGGACAGATTGTTTTGGTTTGAATCGGGACAGATTGGAGAACAGCATATTGTTTTGGATTGGAGTGGGCCAGATTGTTTCGATTTGGGTGGGCCAGATATTTTTAGTCTGGAGGGGGAAGATTGTTTTGGATCACTATATTGGAGTGGGGCAGATTGTTTTGGTTTGAAGGGGGCATATTAGAGTGGGTGGGTTGGGGTATTGGAGTGTGGTGGATTGGGATGGAGTGGGGTGGACTGGATTGGAATGTGGCAGTTTGGACTGGAGTATGGCAGATTGGACAAGAGTCTGGCTAATTGGATTTGAGTAAGATGATTAATTGGATAAGAGTGGGGAAGATTGGCTTGGTTTGTAATGGGACAGATTAAAGTAGGGTAGGCTGTTTTGGATTATTGCTGATAGGAGAGGGCAGAATTTTTTAGGTTGGAGTGGTGCAGATTGTTTTGGATTCAAGAGGGGCAGGATAGAGTGGGGCAGATTATTTTGGATTGGAGTAAGGCAGATTGGATTGTGGCAGATTGGATTGAGGCAGATTGTTTTGGTTAGTACTGGGGCAGATTAGATTGGGGCAGATTGTTTTGGATTGTAATGGGGCAGATTTTTGGAATGTAGTCGGGCAGACTGGAGTGTGACATATTATTTTGGATTGGAGAGGGGCAGATAGTTTTGGATTGAAGTGGGGCAGATTGCTTTCAAATGGAGTAGGCAGATTGTTTTGGATTGAAGTGGGGTAGATTGGAGTGGGGCAGATTGTTTTGAATTGGAGTGGGCAGGGTGATTTTGATTTGGAGTCGGGTAGATTAAATTGGGGAAGTTTGTTATGGATTGGAGTATACAGATTGATTTGGATTGGATTTTTAAGGTAATGTGGCGTTGTGCCATATTTACAAAGTGGTGCAATGCTTGCATTGTGCCACTTTGTAGCCCATTGCGCCACATTATGCCTTCGCCAGGAATATTGTATGTAAGGGGGCATTCAGGTGCTGGGGGGCCGTAAAAATGGTACAAAGGAATCTTTGAGATTCCTTTGTGCCATTTTTATCAGCATTTTTAAACACCTGCTAAATGCCGACACACAACACATACACCACGACATCGACATGTGGACAGGAACACACTGAGGTTGTGACACCGCTAGGCATGTTTCATATCTTCACCGAATGGGAGACACACCTAGGGACAAATGACCATTCCAAATAACAACTGATGCCACTCCACAGACACAAGGGAGCAATTAAAACACAACACAATGACAAACACATGGCCCCAACTGGCAGTACATCTTGGAAGAAGAAACTTTCAATATCACATCAATAACACTCAATCCAACACCCTTCAAATCAATACGTACTGTGTAAGGGGTGTGTAATGTTTTTAGCTGCAGGTCAAACACCATGACACAGATAGCATGATGAGGAGTACAATAAAGGTCATGCGCAATCATTGAGGCCGTTCCAATATCTCACATTACTCCTGCTCTCACATTGCCCACTACCAAGAAGCAAGTGGACTGTGCGAAGAACACATCTTGATGGGACAATATTGAAAGTGCACAAATTAACACACACACAACAGATGTACTGCCATACAGACCTTCTGAAACTCTGAATGACAATCTCACAACCAAGTTAGCTATCGGAACCTGTACATGTTCAGTAGTATAGGAACACATAACAACCTGAGTCACTTGGCAAGGGCAGAGAAATAGGTCTGCAGTGAACTTGTCACACATGTGAAACCAGTGTATAGTCAATTGTTAACACGTCAGTGCTCACAACGTATGGAGATATTTTGCACAATCTCACCTTGCCAAATCAAAGGGTCTCACAGATGCTTAAATTAATCTATTGCATATGTCAAATTGTATGGGATGTCCAGGGTACATAAATGCAACCGTGTTACCACCACTGTAGAATTGATTCTGTGTATGCAACAATCATCTCACCCCCAGTTAAGACACAGGGACACCTTTATCACAAGTCACAATGCAAGGGAGTACACACTGTACTGCAACTCTACAAAAATACTGGTGACATCCGGTCAACAGCCAAACACCCCTTCAGATAAGTAAACAACCCAATGCTGATAGTACATCCTAAAAGCCTAGGAATCCACACAATAACACAAACACCAATGAGTCACAGGCAACATAAGATAACTACTGCCATGCAAGGTGATATTTATGGGGCAAGCTACATCAACATGTTCTCACTCATTTTTTCTTTCAGCTGATGAGGGTATGGGATCCAGCCCTAGATTATGACACCATTTGGCAACCCAAGCACTGCATCAGAGCGTGCCTAGAATGAGGCACATAGGAGGACACGCACCATAGTCGAGAGGACCTTTGGCATCCTGAAGTCAAGATTCAGGTGCCTCGACATCACCGGAGGCAGCTTCCTATACTCATCAGAAATGGTCTGCAAAATAATTTGGACCTGTGCCATCCTGCACAACATATGTGTAAGAAGGAACAATCCCCTATATGAACCCGACCCACAAATTCCTGAAGAGGAGGATGCTGGCCATCAACATGAGGGGGACCATCCAAACACAGCAGCAGGATTGTGTCGGAGACAACAGATTGGACAAAATTTCTTTTGACCCTACTCACCCATCACCACTGTCTAACAATATGTAAATAAACACCTTTACTAATCACCATATCATGGTCTGGAAGTTCATTTTTGCATAACATTATCTCTAACTATCAGCTTCTGTGTGTAGCCTAATGTAGCATTCCTGAAATACCGATTAGGACACAGAACTTTGCTAATCTAGTTAGATGCGTGTGAATGTGCAGCCACATTCACTCACACTGTAAATTACATATATCCTGAACATGTCACATTTGAAAGGCAACAGCAGAGGATCACACCTATTTCACACATACATGTTGGCAACAAGGTTCATTTCAGGATATGGCACACAACAAAGACACCATCAGTCAATGATGGAGAAAAAAATCATCATACATGAGGCAGTGGATGTGCTATTGCATTAGTAACAGGAATGTATGACCAAACCCTTGACAGCAGTAACTGTTACATCACCTATCTTTGCAAGGACAATGTGTGACTAGATTTCCATAGAAGCAGCAATGTCATAGCACAAGTGCCCCAGGTATGATAAGCATTGCTCACATGACATCCCCTGCACATGTCAGCCCATGTCCTAAGTCCTGACACACCCATGTTCCCGGTCTCAGCCCACCCATCTTCAGAGGTCCCTGGAATGGTAATATGTGTACCCAGATAATACCTCCTCTACAGACTCCCAGACTCACAATCTAAATCCAGTGTGTTTCTCCCTTTAGTATGGTATGCCATAGTCATTGTACTTCTGTCTGCATGGACGTCACATTAAATAATGCACTGGCTTGTAGTTTCTAAGACCTGTTATCACTTGTACAGTGATTCCCATGTGAAAGGTACTGTTGGCCCTTTGAACTTGAATCTCACGTACAGGACTTGTGAGAGACTGATGCTGCACACACCTGTGAGCACATCCATGGAGACCATCCATTTGAACATGCACTGCCCTTGGTGATGCTTGGAACAGCATAGAAGCTGACATTTTATCTATAACACTCTTATGCCTTGCTGTATAAATCAGCTGTGTAACACAGCCCTTGGGTTAATGTCTTACCTACCAAAACACACAACAAACACAGTTTTCCATTTCAACTGTCTTGTTCCTCCTTTGACCAGGCTCAGTCTGACCACTGTGTATTTACCTTGTGAACTGTCTGGATCCTGATTGAGCCTGCATCCTGTTAGCCTGACTGGCTCCTGTCTTTGCGTTACCCTAAAGGTTCCTTTTGGCTACATTTGTATCATAGTTGCTTTCCCGAACCTCATATTCCTCCTGGGGTATTGTGTCAGGTGGGTCTACAATGCATGCTCAAAAAATGTATAGCTTAATCAGTTTATTTATCGTACCATGGGTGGGAACTTGTCTCTAAATACCCAAATCATGGACTATCCCTTGTCTGGGTCTCAAGTATGCATGAGTGATAAATTGTGACAGTCTACCATGGCTGTATGCAGGGATTGGGTATGGTGCCTCCAACACAATAAACAACGTCAGATAATGTGCAAGAAATGTCTACACATGTTAGGACCCTGACAGTCCACATGCTGATTCACATTGCTTCCAACATGTTGATGGGGCGTGCGTGGTGAATGGCTGTGATATTAATGAGCACAGAGGCAATGATGTTCCCAGATGCAGGTGGAATTGTAGAGGCCAACCTGTGTACAAATGTTGTGATGACAGCTGCCGGTACAATAATCCTGAGATATTAACTGTAACAGCACACCAAGGTTGCCCTGTTGACAGTCTCATTACATGTCTGCAGTGACAGGGTTGGACCCTCCCCATGTGTGTTCTCAAATTCTCATTGGCTTTACTTCTATAAATTTGTGAAGGATACTTCGTAGATACAGGAAATGGCGCCACAGACTCATGACTAGACATGCATGAAACTGTGACAACATAGATCCTACAAATTTTACAGGTGAAACATTGGCGAAACATTGGCCCACACACATGAACCAGACACCTCTGTGCATTTGACCACTGGAAATATGTGAACACGTGCTGCTTGGTCTGCTGGTCCTCCACTGCCACGGGAGAGACATGACTCAGTTATATGACCTCAACGGTGGCGTACCAATACAAATGTTGCTTATCTTTGGGTCTCCGTGTCACAAACACAGTACTCACATAGTATGTATCCATGCCTGACTCATGGTGGCTCAACAAACAAGTGCCTAGGGAGTAGTATCCAACATTCCAGGACATGTGATGGCCAAGTTTTGGACCATTGACATTAACAACCGTCTGCTATATATCCAGTGCATGCTTTGTCATTTGTGGTGTTTATGTTAAAAAAAACTATTAAGTGCACACAGGAGTTGTTGCTACATGTATGACTAACACATGTCCTCTCTCATTTCCAAACTGACTTGCATCTGAGGGTTGGACACAATGACTCTTGTGATGGTCATACAGTGGGTCAACAACAATAGTAGTAGCCAAATCACACACATTGATCCATACGCATTGACTTGCTATCCTCTCTTGACGCCAAACATGCCCAAATTGGGTAATACATATTTGTAGACACGTTTGGCCATCTATTGCGTCAGTGAAGAGTGAAAATTCTGTACACCAAGTAGCAGATCATGGTCCGCAGTAGTATGATCTGTCACATGTGCCCATACACCGTAATGCCCAAAGTGGGTGCAATCAGCCTATCTCTGGATTGTCACAAGTGTCATGTACCATTTAAATGGGAAAATGACCCAAACCCAGTTTATGTCCAAAGTTTTGACACATATGCGTCACAAAATGATGCACATACGTCTAAAAATGACACTTATGCTTAGAAATGTGACGCACAATGCCCTGAAACATCCATTGGCCCTGAGCGGTATTTCACACACTGTACCCCCGGAAATTGGTTAAGTTTGAAACATTTTTTAACCATATGGATGCGGGGTTGAATCTACTCATGTGCGTCAAAAACAAATTACGCGAAGACTGTAAGCATCATAATATATTGATGCATAACAATAAAAACGCACCGCATTTGAGGCAGGAAGTGATGTAATAGGATATTCTGTTTACAGAATTGGTACAGTGGGTGTACTTTCACTTTCACTTTGAAGTCTGTGATATTTCCTGACTAGAATTGTCTCTATGTACATTTTGTGATTTTGTCTCCAGTGTGGTCTATAAATTGTCTTTTTGTGTTTCATAACTGTCTGTGGTATCCTGTCTGAGTGTTTGTGTGGTCATTTGGGTTATCAACATTTGTCTTTGTTGTGTTGGGAGTCTGTTGTGGGTAGTGGTAGTTTGGGTATAGTTGGACTGTGTTAGTTGTTTTTTTTGCCTTTTTCCTGTCCTACTTTCTCTCTATTCTCCTTTTTTTCCCACTTATCCCCTCTTTATTTTCCCACATTATGTTGGGTAGGCCTCATCTGGGCAGGATGGGACAGGAGGAGCTGGGTGGGTTAATTTGGCTGGTGTGCCATTTCCTACCCCTGATGATTGAGGCATGTGGTCGTGTGATCCAAGGTTATCACACAGAGGCATGGAGGCTCCGGTGGGCAAAGGTGTTGCACCATCTACAGAGGATATATAACACACCACGAAATGACCACCAGCTGAAGCACTGCTGGGCTGACCTTGTATCCAGGGAGCAAGATCTGCTGGACCACCTGGGCATTTTGATTGGTGGCCCTGTTGATGAGTACAAATCAGGGTAAAGTGCACATTTAAATGCTCTGTAGTGACAGTAGCTGTTTTATCATATTCTGCCGGCAATGTTTTTGAACATGTGGAATGCTAGTGAAACATACAGGGCCATATTTCTACTTTGTTAGCACCGCAATTGCGAGCTGTTTTGAAGCAAGAGCGGAGCAAACTTCAAAAATACAATTGTATGTAGCAAGTTTGCGCCACATTTGTGTCAAACAGCAACACAAATGTGGTGCAAAATATGTTTAGATATGGGCCACAGTTGCCTGTGAGGTGTAGAAATTACCGACACATTACCGTCATCTGTTGATGCAACAGCTACACTAACTTTATAAACACAACAGTAGCCAGACTATTAGTGCAGCCTTTACGTCAATTGATGATGGCAATGTGGCACAAACATATGTTTCATGTGTGGTCGGTGAGTGTGTCAGGAGACAGATCATGGAAATCCCGAAAATTTTCATAAATATAGTGTCGCTCCATTTTTTTAGATACATGTCTGAACTGGATTTGGACACATACGTAACAAGTTATAGCTGTGCTCAGCTAACATCTTAGACTGATATTTGGAGTTTGTAGTGCCACATTTCAATTAGGGTGGCTGGCAAAAGGTATGCACATGGGTTCATATCTCTATGGTTGGTACCATAGCTGTGGCACATCAATAGAAGAAAATGATACAAATTTAGGGGTAACAACTGTCCCTGTACCTCTGTACATTGTACCTGTGTGTCTAAAATTGGTCTGAGTCACAATGTCTGGGTGACTGGCATTTCAGTCCTCACGGAAAGTGGCTTTGGATGTCTCTCATGTATACACATGATGAGAGGAATACACTCCATGATTTTGTCTGCTCACTAATAAAGGAGCATGTTTGCCACAACATGTTAGTTAGGCCACTGCATGTGTGCAGATATGTGTGTATCACTCACGGGAGTCCCCGGATCTGTACATGTTTGCAGTGCTATGTAGGATGCAGTATCATCATGTCTGAGAGGCTTTACTTTCTGAGTTCACATTATACATAGTATTTGTTTGTTGAATTGTTGTACAGTGCACAGACATTGAGCACATTTCTCCCTTCCATGCCTTACAGGTGGACCGGCACCCTACACTATTGGAGAGGTGGCTCAATTTGCGGACCCAGACATCTCCAGTAAGTGTTGATATTTATGTTCTGTGTTGTGTTAGCTGATGATGTGTGATTGACCCCTGTGTGTTGGACCCATAGCAAGGTGTGATGCGCTGGTCAATGGTTTGTTTTGTTCCATGAGTGGAAGATCATTTTATCAGCATGTTTGAGTTGGCCGATCCTTATCGTATTGTTATAATTAGAGATTCTAGGTCAGTCCTGTAGGCACGGCAATGTGAATAGGGATGAGTCATGTGGATAAAACTTGAATCTGAAAAAGTGGCAGTGGACCATATCAGTGAATTAGTTAGCCAGTCAGACCCTGATTCTCCCAGAATAGGGATGCCAAAGTGTTAGCCACAGACTTCAGCTTCCCCTATTCACTAATGGACATGTTTGAGTGTATGTTAAACTTCCTAGCTGCATGTAGCTCCACATGTAGTGCTACAAGTATGAGGCACTTGAGTACAATGGCCTAGGTGTGCATGCAGCTCATTGCCAGAGGTGTGCTTGATCTATCTGTTTGTTGTAAGTCATGGCTTAATGGCAGTAACTGATGTGGACAAAGGTATGCATTTCCAAAGATAAGTGTTGATGGGATTGTCCAAGGTTTGGGTGTATCCTATTTGGAGTTCCTCCTTACCTGTGGTGTCCTTCCCAAACCCATGTACAGCTTTTCACAGCTTCCTGGGTGTCCTTGCTGTTAGAAATTACTAGTTGATTATCCACCCCCCCTCAGACACAGGCGTGGGTTGGGAATAGTGTACCTAGGACTGATGATCCAAGTTTGGTACACAGACATGTAAATCAGTAAATCACTTGTCCAAACCTAGGGTACCCACTCATGATTAGCACATGCTTTCTATACTGGCAAGTCCATTTACAACTCACAGATCTTGTGGCCCTAGATTGCCATCCAGTACATAGAAACTTGTTGGCCTGGCAGTGGTGGAGGATATGCAGCATGGTTTATACCTGACAACTGGCAGAACTATGATGCAAATTAATTCCAGTTGCTATCCATCTTGTAGGGTTTGGATGTGCTATTTGATGAAAGGGCATCTGTAGACTAGCTTGCCATGTACTTCATCAGGGACTGTCAGTGATCCGTATGATGATATTGGCTGCTACAGATACATTAGATGTAATGTCTGATTTACTTCTTGAGCCATTTCACACAATGCAGTACCTAATGTTTGGTTTTCTATTTGTCCTAGCAGCTGCAAATATGACTCCCATCCAGATTTGGGAGTTTCAACGCCGGGCAATGCAATACCACCACATTCTTGATGTTGAGTCTGGGTACCGCAACATGGCAAGAAGATATCACCATGACAGAGCCTCCGGAGCGTGGAGGGCATTTGCACAAGGGGGACCCTCCATGTCTACCACAGCCACCACCACCAGCACCACCACTACCAGCCAGGTGGCACCAACAGCAGCTGGGACCTTTGCGGGACCATCAACAGCAACAGCTCCAGGAGCGGTCACAACACCACCTGCCCCACAGCTTACAGACATTGCCCCGACAAGGGCCCATACTTCCTCGGCTGGTACCCAGACCACCCCTGCTGCATCCATAGACCCTGCATCTTTTACAGAGATGCAAAGGAAATTGGACCATGTCCTAAGAAAGATGACCAGACTGCAGCAGGAGGTGGCACAGGTAAACCCAGCGGGTGCGTGCCATTAAAAAGACCCTGAGGAGAGCCAACCTGTAGGCATGAACGCGGACATGATTCTCTCCCCTCCCTCCTCTTTCCTGGTTCCTACACTTAGTGGGTTTATGGGGCTTAGTGGTAGGTTAGTATGGCTGTTAGTTTAGTTAGTAGTAGTGGGTGGGGGTTTCAGAATCTTTCTACAGTTTTATATTATGTGTGTGGGTGTGTGGGTGGGGGGCAGTGTTGGGGTTTTGATGTTAATTTTTTTTTTACAAAAAATAATTTAAAAAAATATATATATTTGTTTAGTATAGGATAGTATGTGTTTAGGTTAGAATCTTTTGTCCTCCATGTGTCCCGTCTTATAAGGGGGGTAGGAGGGTTGATGTTTAGATCATTTTGTTAAATGTGATCAGTAAGTTTAGCTTTGGTCAGTTAGGGACAGTTGTGGGTAATGTGTAGTTAGAGTAGATTAGGTTAGGTAAGGTGTTTTCCCTAGTTTTAACTTCTGTTTTTACTCCTTAATAAATATGCAGGTAACCCTTTACAGTATGTGTCAAATGTTTGTAGATCAGGGCCTTGCCATGAGTGAACAGTGTCTCTTTTGTATTAGCTTTTGTGTCCTATGCTGCAACCATATCCCAACTGAGCTGATACATTGGCAGCTACCCCAAAGCTACTTAGCTAAGATTCAGCCATTCATTGCACCCACCACTCACGGTTACTATGGATCCCAAAGTGTGGTTATTTTGTGTTGTATGTTTTCAATGTCACATACTGTGCTACCAGAATTGGTATTGGGGACACTGTGTTAAGTCTGCCTGCAGCCTGATGTCGAAGCAATTCCTTATAAGGTGAGTGTTAGTAAGCTCTCTTGTAGTGTAGTGGACATATCTCACACTTATCAATTGTTACAATGTGCAGCATTGTTACTTATTTATATGGAAACTCATACACATCCCTTCATGCAGTTTGGTGTGTGTTAGGTTTAAATTGGGGCAAATGTCAAATAGGAATGTTTTCACTTTCAGCAACAATTGAAGGCAGTATTTTCTGGCTTAGACATCCCTTGAGGAAACGTTATTCTGTCCAACACAGCATTATACTGTATAGTTTCTATTTGCCTCAGATTTAACCCTCAGGAAGGGCAGATGATGGTACAATCCAGGCCACTGTGTATAGTTACCAGCCCACATTATCTCAGGTCAGTTGTATTGACAATCTATTATCATTGACAGGAGGCAAACATCACTGATCTACCGCACGGTTGATGTGTCACATTACACAGAGACAAAGTGATTGTGTAAGTGCTATTTATTTTAAAAGTGCTGTAGTGCTATATGTACATTGTCCATGATTGTGAGTCCATTATTGTGACATATTCCATTGTGATCAGACACATGTGCAAAAGGACATGTCATTGGACATGCTGGGGTGAAGTGTCAGACAGTGCAGAGGGACAGGATTTGCCAATGAGTTAGTGACAGACATTCACCAGGCAGGGTGACAAGATAAACAGTGGGTTGCAGAACAGTGCTTGTGTACAGTTGTTGCAAGACTGGCATGTTACAAAGCACAAGACCTAGGTAATATGTGGCCATGTGGCAGGGACTAGTGCTACTGGGTACTCTTACGTGTGAAGGTGATCAGTTCCACGTCTTCATCTTCTGATGTCTGTGTAGTCTCTTGTGCCCTTTGTGGTGGTGGTTGTGAAGGGGCAACTCACACCTCAGCGTTTGAAGATGTGGAGTCAGACATCCCGGTAGCTGCTACCTGTGGGGGTCTTAAGGGCAGTACTGCAGCAAGGAGGATCTGCTGGTTCTTAAGAATAGCAGCCACATCATGGTGGTAGGCAGCCAGGTCGGCCCTGATGGGTTCAATGTTGTATTCTTGCACGCGTTGACAGGATTGCTGTTGTAGGTGTTGGGTCAACTGTATTACGGCTGTGCTGATTTCCTTCAACCTTTTTTCTACTTCCTGTAAGATAGTTGTTCGCCCTTGCATAGCTGCTGCCTGTTCTTCAGTTGACATCATGCACAAACGCACCCCCTCTAGGCTGCCTGCCATATTTTCCATCCCCACCTGCACCTCCTTGGCCAGCTCCCGCTGTACTCCAACTAGAGTTCTCTCAAAGCTGGTGCCAGTGTCGTCAGAGTCCTCAGCTGTGTTGGAGCTGGCAGGTCGTACAATTGGTGTTGTGGGTGGGCCCTCTGTGATGGCTGCTAGTTCTGTGTTCCTCCTTATGACTGAAGGTGGAGTCTGGAGGGTTCCAAGGACCTCTTGGAGGGTCTGCTGGCTGATGTTTGTCAGCTTGTCATCCATGTCATCAGGGTAGTCCTGGACAGGCATATCCGCAGGAGATCCATAGTCCTCTGCAATGAGATATGGTACAATTAGTGTGTCAGTGTTGTGGGCTTTGTAATGTGACATGCCAGCCTTCCGATTATTTTCACATTGTGATCTTGGTTCCTGTTAATTGTTCCTGTCTTTCAGATTGGCATTCTCCCAGGCCTATGCCCCACCTGCATGTCACATGTATTGTGGTCAGTTAGTGGACTTGTCAGCATCATATACTCTAGGTGTTGGTTCAGGCCAAATAGTGAATTGCCACCTTCTTGTCCTACTCAACCCTCCGTCTACTTCCATTCTCTTGGTGAGGCCTTGCACTAACTGTGGGTGCTCTGATGGCACTAGCACCACATGTAACAATCTGGACCGGCCCAAGTCTCTGATCTTTCACATCCACCTATATGTAGTTGAGATGTAGCATATACTATGTATATCATTGTTATGGCACAATATGGATGTCAGCATTGGTAATGTGTACTGCTGATGTTGGGGAATGTGTGGTACATTGGATTGCACTGATAGTCGTAGCAGTGTCCTATTTCCTCCTCTGACTGTGCTGGTGTATTTCTGTGAATAGTTAAATGTGTCCTTCCCCTGAATGCTGTTGTCTAAGCAGTATGACATTTGGGATGTTGCATGGTGTCCTTGGAGCTATAGTGACCCAGGCACAGGGTGGACCCTGACATATGCAGCATGGGTATGACATTAGTGCTGTGTACCGCCTAATGTTCATGACAATGGGTGAAGTTTGTGGCAACTTTTGGCACTCACATTTGACAGGATTGGAACATTTGTATTGATTTCAGGGGAATGATAACGTTGTCATCCTGATCCCTCTGTTGTTGAACACAAGCTTTATTCAATCAATAGATCATCAAGGCGAATATACAATAAATAATAAAATCAAAAAGGTATCAAATACAATTCAGTAAAAACCATGTAAACAGTACACACTAGAACAAATTAACCCTGCTACAACAGTTAAAAGGAAGCTTGTCCACTCAAAATTGAGACACATTGCTGATAACAAGGTTGCGTATGCGCCATGCTGCTAGCAAATACTTGCTAACAGCATGTATTAAATTCGTAGAATGATGAGTTTTTAAAATTCTCTGAGCAGAGGCACAATCTCTTATTCCCATTTCCCGGCAAATGTTACAAATCCACTTAGACCTGGGGGAAGACTAAGCGGGGCAAAAAAACATAAAATGTTCAACTGTTTCAGATGTTATGCCACATACGGGACATATATTGGTTGCTGTTTTTGTACCTCATCTACACATCAACGACTTCAGCGGCAACGACCCAAAGCGGAATCCGGCATATAAACTTTTGCCTAAGATGTCGGGTATGATGTCTAGATATGATTCAAATTGCGGGTACCATTTAAGATCTGTGAAGAGATTTGTTAAACAACCATGAGATCTGCGAGTAATGTAGTCATTCCATATATAAGACCAGTATGCGCGCTTCAGCACTTTGGAGTGGGCTTTCTCAAGTTTGTGGGGTTTTTCACAAAAATCACCAAGGCCCAGGTTGCTAAACCATCTAGATACATGTTTTACCCAGGGAATAGAGGTTGAATTAGGGCACTTTAGCAGATCTAAAAGTGAGGTCTTATAAACATCCAGTTCTGGTACGGTCCATAGCCTTACCCAGTATAAAAGTGGTCTTAAAGTGATTAGGTCGGCTATCCGTCTCAGGCCCAGATCTAAAAACAATGGAATCAGCGGAGTGCTTGGAGGGCAAGCACATAGAGCCCTCGCAAAGCTATTCTCTCCAATAGTTAACCTATTGCAGTCAGAAAAGCCCCAGACCTCTGCACCGTAAACAGCAGCACCCTGCGCTCTGGCAATATAGATCTTAATTGCCGGGGAGACAGTTTTTGATGTCGTACCCCGAAAAAAACACAGGATAGATGCTGCACCGTGCTGCATACAGCCAACACTTTTATTGACCTGTTCTGCCCAGTGCAAGTTATCAGTGAGCCTTACACCCAAATAGTCAATGGAACAGACCTTATCCAAAAGATCGCCTTCTAAGCGGATGGTGCATTTCTTCCGCATTCCAGAACGGAGTGCCACTAACTTGGTTTTCTTGTGATTCAACTCTAAGCCGTAATCTCGGCAAAAATAATTAAATCTATTAATAAGAATTTGTAGGCCCATAGGGGATTTGGAAATAAGAAGGGAGTCGTCTGCAAAAAGAAGAATCTGAATTTTCTGAGCGCACAGGGTGGGAGCATCATTTTGGCATGCCATTAAAACCTGTACCACCTCATTGATAAAAATAGAGACTAAAAACAGTGCCAGCACACAGCCCTGGCGGACACCCCTATTTATGGGGATTTTATCTGTTAGTTCGCCTAGGTTGCCCCGTCTCACTTGCACATATGTATCTTCGTGCAGTCTCCTCAAGAGTTGTATTATGTTGGCTGGAGTCCCTATTCTGTATAGCACCTCCCATAACTTCTCCCTTGGAACCAGGTCGAAGGCTGATCTCAAGTCAACAAAGGCAATATATAGGGATTGTTTTGCAAGAGCTGTATATTTCCAGTACAGCACAGCCAGCCTAAAGACCTGATCCACTGTACTGATCCTAGATCGAAACCCTGCTTGGAGGGGAAAGAGGATCTGATGATCCGTGGCCCAATTAGTTAATCTGCCTAGAAGTTGCTTGGCGAATTTTTTTGGGAGATTGTCTATGAGACTAATCGGCCTATAGTTTGCTGGGAGGTTTGCATTACCCTTTTTGTAGATGGGAATAATTTCAGCACCCTTCCATGTCAGGGGGATCTTCCCCCCTTCAGTAGTTTTGTTGGAGAGTGCATTAATGTACCAGGTCCAAATTGCTGGCTCGGAAGTGTACAGATCCCCTGGAATTTTATCTGGACCTGGAGCTTTTCCAGATTTTAGTGAGCGGATGGCCTCAGCAGTTTCTTCAATGGAAAAACAAATGTGGCCCTTAAAGGTCTGTGGACCCCCTTCTATGGAAGCGAAGCCGGGAACCACATCCGGGGTGGAGGGAGGATTACTCCCCACTTCCCGGCTGATGGGGGTCACAGGGGTGTCAATTTTATCATAAAGGCTTGAGAAGTGTTCAACCCTTCTTTCAGGCTGTATATGATTCCTTAGGCTTGTCCTACCCTCTTTCCCTCGCTTACACAACAATTCCCAGAACAACTTATTATTGTTGGATTGTGTAGCATCCAGCAGCTCCTGCCAAGTTGTTTCTTCCCAGGATTTTTTAGCTCGAGTGATGGATTCCTTATAAGCACGTCTAGCTAGTTGTAGTTCCCCTGGGATTCCTTCCATAATGGCGTTTTTTAGTCCTGTCTTGGCCCTATGGCAGGATTCGTCAAACCATGAATTGGTGGGCGAGGTACCTCCTTGCTGTCTTGCTCCGACCTTCCTATAAAAAATACTTTGCAATCTGATGACCATATTTTCATGTATACATAAAAGTGGGATATCATTAAAATCACAGTCATGGAATGGGGCCAAGTTATCTATAAAAGCTAGGTAGATCTCACGTAACAAGTAAGGATTCGAGAGCACCTTCGGCCACCTGACCTTCATGGATAAGTTATTCAAAGTGGGAGTGGGGACCATAGTAACTTGATTATTCAAGGTTCTGCCAAAGACATCCCTTGATATGGAAAGTAACAAGGGATAGTGATCACTTTCACATCTAACATCCACCTTCATATCTCTCAGGGGCCACAATCTCATATCCACTAAAAAATAGTCAATTACACTTGTAGACGTACCTCGTTTAAAAGTGGGTGCGGTGTCCAAGTCAGAGGGCATACAACCATTACAGGGCCTAAAACCATGCTTCAAACAAAGAGAAGCCAACTGAGTGGCAGCACAAGAGTGAGGACAGAAACGATCACTGGTCAGCTGTGTGATCCCCCATGTTTGATCTTCTTCCTCTGTGAGGCCAGTTAATAACACAGAGGGTTCAAAGGTGCAATTTACGTCCCCGGCTATTATCAAATAAGATGTTGGTTGTAGAGTATCTAAAAAATCAAGTAACTGGTTTAAAATCTGAGATTCTACCCCATGAGGTACAGATCAGGCATAGACATTGATAAAAATTACATTAAAACTCTGTTTGTAACGTAATTTGTAAACCCATCAGATCTGGACAGTCAAATTTTAAAATCTTGTAGTCACATTGCATGTTTTTGTTTAATAACATCAGGAGACCCCCTTTTGCTCAACCTGTCGCCTTTGCAGACTTGGGGGCCTTGGACATTTGGCAGTGTAACTGAGCCGCAGGGGGATCTCAGAGAGGGAGTATCACAAGTGAAATCTGAGGGGAATATGGGTGCGAGTGGCCTGCTAACTTAGAAGGAACACGGACCCCCTTGCATGGTAAATTGTCAGACACTTTACACATCTTAGTTGACAAATAGTTTGAAGAATCTCGGGGGCGGCCATTGGGGGCAAGATAGATTGTCGTAGGTGCCACCTCAATAGATACATTTTTGTTGCCTGATTACTCATGTGTGGGATTTTCTACAAGGCATATTAAATTCACGTCTGGGCCGACCCTATGTGCCTTTTCCTTTGGTGGTCGATAGCTTGACCCCCTTGTGCAGGCCAAGTGGATGAATTTGAGTCAATTGCTATATGTCCACCCTTCGCCCCTTCATCTCTTGAGTAGCATTTGCATCCACACACTGGCCTTTCCTGCAGAATTCTTGCCAATTGCAACACCAGGGACCTAACTTCATCTACTCTCTGGAGTATAAGGGAAACATTAGGCTCAGTGGGGAGATGCTCCAAGAGAGGAGCAAAGATGGGAATGAAGGAACAAGGGGTATCCTCTTTATTGAGGTCAACTGCAGGGGGTTCGAGAGCACTAGGTTTTTCATCCTCTTCAGCTAGGACCTCGAACTGATTCCTACAGAGTATATTTGGAATAAATTTTATCACAGGGCTCAATGAAATAGCTGGAATAGGTGTACTTCCCTCTGCCTCCACTTGGAGGGACCCACTTCTAGATAAGGGATCGCTGGCCGTAGTTGTTAAACCTTTGGAAGGGAAAGGAGTAGTATTATAGGTTGTTTGTGGGACCACTCCGCTATTAGTCAAAGCAGGATCTGAGACTTGTTCCTTCATCTTTTTTTTAAAGAAATCTTGGATCCTCCCAGGGTGAACTAAAGTGTTTTTTGAAGGCGGGGCTCAATTGTTGCCCACTGTACAATTTAATATCACCTCCACCTCTTCAAATAACTGGTCAATCTCCTCAAAAGGATTGTGGCTACTTCTTTGGTCTTAGCAGCTAGTTTGAGAGAGAGCTTTTTCTGCTTTTTGCAATCGGTCAAAGGATCCAGAGGATCAACAGCTTTCCTCTTCCCCATGTAGCCGGAGAAAGTAACAACTACACAATACCAGACAAGATGTAAAATATTTTAAGTCTTACTTGGTGAATGAGTCAGCGATGAAAAAAAGTGGGCCCAGCCCAGCCTCAGTCGGCCGAAGATGGGTGTAGGCGGGCCCGTCTTGGCCCGGTCTTTGCCCGGGCGCACGCCCGCAAGCATCACGCGTCCCGCGAGGGGCACGCCTTTTTGTTGAGGAAATGAGGGAGGGCCCAGCTGGAAGAGGCGTCCGTGTCCCCCCGGCAACCGGATCAATTTCACAGCGTCCCACGAGGGGCGCGCCTTTTTGTTAAGGAAATGAGGATGGGCCGAGCTGAGAGAGGCGTCTGTGTCCCTCCGGCAACCGGAACAATTTCACCGCGTCCCGAAAGGGGCGCGCCTTTTTGTTGAGGAAATGAGGGCAGGCCGAGCTGGGAGAGGCGTCCGTGTCCCCCCGGCAACCAGATCAATTTCACAGCGACCCGCAAGGGGCGCGCCTTTTTGTTGAGGAAATGAGGGTGGACCGAGCTGGGAGAGGCGTCCGTGTCCCCCCGGCAACCGGATCAATTTCACAGCGTCCCACGAGGGGCGCGCCTTTTTGTTAAGGAAATGAGGGCGGGCCGAGCTGGGAGAGGCGTCCGTGTCCCCCCGGCAACCGGATCAATTTCACCTGAGCCATCTAATTTAGGTGTGTTTGATCCATGGGGACGTTAATGTCATTAGCTACTTGACCTGCACACACAGCAGAGGTGGTAGTTGCAACTGTTGTCAATGTTACATTCCACTTGCAGGTATGGCCAGAGGTTGTTAATTGGGCCCTAGTTAATGTAGGGAGTATACTGGCTGACGTGTGACGGGCTGCCAGTTTTATGTTGTACCCTGCCCTCCTGGCCTGGCTTAACCTTTGCAACATCCTTGGCATGGCAGCATACCCCCATACAAAGGTTGTTGATGTTGTGTAGTGGTGTGCCCCAGGTTTCCTCAGTACGGGCCATGCCCCCGTGCCCCTTTACCCATTCCACTCCCTGAATATCATGGCTGACATGCATTGTGTAGTAGGTATGTCCACCCTCCCGGTTGCAGTTAACATTAGTGCATTTTAATTCCCCATGCAACTTACCCTGCATGTGTGTTGTCTCCTGGTAGTCTGCACTGTCCTGTCCTTGAATCCCTGTGACGATCTCCTCAGGGATGACGGCTGCGACCATCTCCTCCATGTGGTCCAGGGCCTCCTGTGGTGCTGGACTCCCACCTCCAGTCTGCAGTGCTGCCTTCCTGTTCCTGGCCATCTTTTCCTTGGTCCTGCGCTTGCAGTCATGCCAGCGTTTCTTGCACTCGATGACTGTTCTGCGTACTTCTGCCACACTGTTGATCTTGTCAACAATTTGTTGCCATATTGCCTCTCTCCTACTGATTGGCAACTTTGAGGTGACAAACAGTTGGTGCTGGTGTTCCGTCACCTCTTTCACCAGAATTTCCTGTTCCTCTGCACTGAAGCAACACTTTCTTTTCTTCTTCTCTCTGGCCTGGGTCTTGTGTGGGTCCTCCTGGCTGGTTCCTGGTCTGTTGTCATCTTCCTGGGGTCTGTGAAAGCATCTGGGATCCATTTCGGCTCTCCTCTGCACATATTGCTGGGTTTGCGGCAGATTTTGACGCTATTGCATCAAAAAACGCCGCATATCCGGTTTGCAGTGTCGTAAACCGGCTCACAGTCATTTCCGCCGCATTAACGTAATTTTCCTTTACGACGTGATGCAGCGGTTTGAGTAAAAAAAAACGACTCACACCTGTGGTATGTGCCGCCCTGCGTCAAAGTATAAATTTGACGCCCGCACGTCGCAAAGAAATGGCGTTAGCCGGCGGTAATATTTTTGACTACGTCGGCGCAGTTGTGTCTCAAAAAGTATAAATATGGGCCTTTGTTGCAGTTACAGCATTTCTTGGAGCAGGCTGCAGTTGATCCAAGGTCAGAAGAGTCTGAAGTTGTTGCAGAGGATTCCTGAAGGAAACTTGCAAGCAGAATCTGAAGAGAACCCACAGGAGAGACCCTAAATATCCCTCAGAGGGGGATTGGCTACCTTATCAGCCAAGGACCTATCTGGAGGGGTCTGTGATGTCACCTGCCGGCACTGGCCACTCAGGGACCTCCACAGTGCCCCACACCTTGCAAAGCAAGATGGCTGAAGTCTGTGACACACTAGAGGAGCTCTGGGCACCACCCCTGGGGTGCTGATGGACAGGTGAGTGGTCACTCCTCTTTCCTTTGCCCAGTTCCCCACCAGAGCAGGGGAGATGGGGTCCCTGAACCGGTGTAGACTGGTTTATGCAAGGAGGGCACCATCTGTGCCCTTCAAAGCATATTAGGAGGCTGGGAGAGGCTACCCCTCTCCAGCCTGTAACACCTATTTCCAAAGGGAGAAGGTGTAACATCCTGCTCTCAGAGGAAATGCTTTGTTCTGCCTTCCTTGGACTGGGCTGCCCAAATCCCAGGAGGGCAGAACACTATTTGTGAGGTGGCAGCACCTGTAGCTGCAGTGCAAGCCTCAGAGAGCTGGTTTGGCAGTACTTGGGGTCCAGGGTGGTGCCCCCAGGATGCATGGAATGGGGGGGACAATTCCATGATCTTAGGCATGTTACATGGCCATATTCAGAGTTACCATTGTGAAACAACATATGGGTATTGACCTATATGTAATTCACGTGTGTAATGGTGTCCCCACACTCCCACAGTCTGGGAAAATGGCCCTGAACTATGTGGGGGCACCTTTGCTAGTGCACGTGTGCCCTCTCACTTAGCAACTTTGCACCTAACCTTCAGCAAGTGAAGGATAGACATATAGGTGACTTATAAGTCCTTTAAGTGCATTGAAAATGGTTGTGAAATAACATGTGCATTATTTCACGCAGGCTGCAATGGCAGGCCTGTGCAAGGGTTTGTCTGAGCGCCATATGGGTGGCAAAAGAAATGTTGCAGTTGATATGGATCTCCTGGAACCCCAATGCCTTGGGTACCTAGGTACGATATACTAGGTACTTATGATGGGGGGGTCCAGTATGCCAATTGAAATTGGTAAATGAGGTCACTGGCCTACAGTGACACATTTAAAAGCAGAGAGAGCATAAGCACTGAGGCTCTGCTTAGCAGAGCCTCAGCAACACAGTTAGGCACTACACAGGCATACACATTAGGCCACAAACTATGAGCACTCAGGTCCTGGCTAGCAGGATCCCAGTGAGACAGGCAAAACACACTGACTTATAGGTTTTTATCTAGGAGCACTGGGGTCCTGGCTAGCAGGATCCCAGTGACACAGTAAAAACACACTGACACACACTCACAAACAGGCCAAAAGTGGGGGTAACCATGCTAGAAAGAGGCTACTTTCCTACAGGCCACATTTGGGGTGCTGTTTTATTTTCTTTATCTAGTTGTTTTTTCACCTAAGAATGCATTGCGTTTCTTGGCAAGACATTCTTTTCACTTTGTGCTTTCCTCAAGGCTATAACGAGATAGGGTGGCGGCAAAGTGGTACACTACATCTCCAACATTCACAGAAACACACACATCCCTTTGTGGGGTCATTTTCTCAGAACATCAGCTGTTTTAATATAAAAACATTTCTGTGCCCCATGCATGTTACAGGGAGATTCCAGCCAGATGACCCCAACCACAGGCAGATTGGCTGTTACAGCTGCTTGCTGAGACTACCGGTTCCCTGGCCTACATGGGGATGGTGTGTCTATAGACAACATGCTTCCTTGCTCAGGTATGGGGGATGATGTGTTCCCTAGGGGGAATCCTAAAGGGCTTATCATGCTGTGCTTTAATTTAGCTTAGGGAGGAACCACATACATTACGCATAGTGACAGTATGGAGGGACTTTTCCGTGTGTTTCACTTTTCTTGTCACTATTTTGCTTCTATCATGTTTCATCATTCTAATTATTGCAATTCATGCATTTTATCTAAGATGCAGTTTGTTTCAATAAATCTTATTGAACCATGTTCTGCCTCTGTTTGTCTTTGCATGTGTGGTACTAATGTAACTGAGGGAAAGAGATGAGATCTGATACACCACAATTTCCCTAAGATGTCATTAGGTCATGTGCCCGGTTGCCACAAATTATCCCTGCTCTTGGGCAGAGATGAGGCACTGCTAGTTGGCCCGAAATGGATTAGGCCAACAGTTGTCACATTGTGTAGGATTGGACTCAGTTTCCCACAATTCAGGAGATGCTGCAGCCCAAATATTGCAGCCTCATTAGGATAAGAGCCCACGTGACATGGTGCCACCAACGTTTGGTCAGGCACTGATTTTCGGATCCTCCTGAGTATCTCTTTCTCACTATGTCCTTAAGACACCTCACTACTATATTAAGAGACCTCCATGGTAGAGAAAATTTCCACCTCAGGTAGGTAGTACCTATTCGATGCTGTAGATTATTCAAGCTTGAACCTTAAAAGGATCAATACCCATTTGGTGTCCTTATATCTGAACCAGTATATTACCATGGTGAACCCACAACAGCTGGTAATTGCAGTAAACATGTGACCTCTTCTCACTGCTCATTTGCTAGCAAATGGCCTCACAGCCCAGGGTAGTCCTGCAACATTTGTAGTTGAGGCTTCTCCAGCCTACAAAACAGAAATATTCTACTCTTGGGTCACCTTTCCAGCAGCTGATGGGAACACTAATACACTTAGGGGGTCATTACAACATTGGCGGTAAAAGGCGCTTACCGCCGTGAAGAAGACCGCCAATACACTGCTGCGGCGGCGGCATTCCGCCACAGCTATTATGACCCACATCTCGGAATCCGCCGAAAATCAGACACCCACACAACACCGCCACACCAAAGGTCAGTGATAAACTGGTGGAAACAAATCCTCCATGCCAACAGAAACACGTCCATGCTATTACGACCCACGAATCCACGCGGCGGTCTTTCAACCACGGTATTCCATTGGCGGTACACACCGCCACGCTCAAAATACACATACATCTCCAAAACACCGCCACATTGGACAATTCAAAATACACACACCTGATACACATACACACACCACACCCACACACCCAATACAATATAAAACACACACCCACATCACCCACAAACCCCTACGACCAAAAATCTGAGACGAAGGCGACAGAGAGAGAGCACAGAATAGACAACCCCACCACACAGAGGCACACAACACCATCACCCACACAACATCCACGCACAAAACACCACACACCACTACACTCACCACAACCATCACCACATACACCACCCCACACATCACCCACACCACCCCATGGCACGCCAAAGACACCCCCGCTTCTCCGAGGAGGAGCTCTGGGTCATGGTGGAGGAAATCGTACGGGTAGAGCCACAGTTATTTGGCTCACAGGTACAGCACACATCCATAGCCAGGAAGATGGAGTTATGGCGCAGAATAGTGGACAGGGTGAACGCTGTGGGACAGCATCCAAGAAATCGGGAGGACATCAGGAAGAGGTGGAACGACCTATGGGGGAACGTGCGTTCAACGGTCTCCAGGCACAACATCGCGGTACAGCGGACTGGCGGCGGACCCCCACAACTAACAACATGGGAGGAGCAAGTCGTGACTATCTTGCATCCTGAGGGCCTCGCAGGAGTCGGTGGAGGATGGGACACTGGTAAGTCAAATCTTAACTATCATATCCCCCACCCTACCTTCATGCTATCACACACCCCCTCCCTCAATCCCTCCCCTATCACTACAACTCCTCACTAATGTACCCATGACACCAACCACCCATCCCAACACCAAGCCCTGCATGACACAACTAAGCATGGACACCCAGCACTAAAGCATGCCCACTGCACATACCCAGTACACCCCCACAACCATCACCACACAAACCCACACACAGGAATGCTTGCACTGGGGTACACAAACACCCACCCATTGCACACCATTACACACACACATTCAATAATCATGCTCTTATGCCCATGCAGGAACACGAAGGACCGTCACCACACCAGAGGGTCCAGACAAGACCACTCCACCCCCAGAAGAGGCCCACAGTGACGAGAGCAGCTCTGCCCTACTCGATCCTGATGACCAGCCCGGACCATCGTGGGCTTCTGGACAGTCGGTTCCCCTTGCACAGGCACAGCCCAACACCGACCTTCCACCCTCTGGTAACACCAGCACAGCACCCACCCAGCGGGCCCAAACCTCCCTACCCAGGACAGGTCAATCAGCGGTGTGTCCACCACTACAGGGAACCCAGGATAACCCACCACCCCAACAACAACAGGGACCTGGGGGCAGTGGAAGTGGGCACAAGGTCCAGGGGACGGAGGCACAGGAACACAGGGGAACTGGGAGAGCTGCTGTGCGACAGGGGGAGGACAGGCCCAAGGAACCCACTCTCCACAAGGCCCTCTCCTCCATCATGGGAGCATACCACCACTCCCAGGAGACGATGGCCACGGTCCTGGACAAGTTGCAGGAGACCCTGCGCCTGCAGGATGAACTGTATTTGGGGTTCAGGGAGGAGCTCAGGACCATCAGCTCCGCCCTGGGCACCATCGTAGGGGTGCTGAAGGACATACAAAAGACCTTGAGGGACACCGTGGCACTCCAAGGGGCCCCTGACACTAACATGGACGATGAACTGCCCACCACCTCCGCCACCGCTAGTGGACAGGACGCCCTGCCACAGGACCAACAAACCAGAACCCCACCCCCTGCAGACGGACATCCACCACGCAAGCGGTCCCTGAGATCCAGGAACAGGACAGAGCATGATGGCAAGACCCCCGCTAGGAAATGATACCACCCTGATTGTCACCTCACTGTCCCACTTTGTTACCCTGTCCATACTTAAACTGCCCCAGCTCCACTTCCAATGCCCAGATGGGCAGTGCACCTGTGAGACTAATAGACTGGACTCTGCCATGGACATTCCTCCGCCATCACCCATCACCATTTTACAACCCCCTCCCATTTCTGAGCACTTCAATAAACACTCTTGAAACACAAAACAATCTGGAGTCAGTCTGTGATTTAGTAAAAAAGTATTATCAATGACAGTGTCATAATGGGTGTACCATTGTAAAGCTAACATACCTATGTCACACATCACAAGCCCTTGAAGGATGCAAGCAGTTGACACGTAGGTAACCACACCTGTGAAACCGTAATGGGAGGGTACAACTCAGTTACCAAATAGTGATTGAAATCGAAAAACAGGATAGAGGTAGACGTGTGAAAGTTAATGTAATGCTAAAAATGAAAATGTTCTCACCTGTGTCTCACTGGAAATATTGCTGTATGACTGACTCCCTGTTGTCGTTGTCTTCTTCATCAGCTTCATCCTCATCACTGTCCACAGGCTCCACAGCTGCTACAACACCGTCATCGGGATCATCCTCTTGCAGAAAAGGCACCTGGCGTCGCAAAGCCAAATTATGGAGCATGGAGCAGGCGATGATGATGTTGCACACCTTCTTCGGTGAGTAGAATAGGGATCCACCTGTCATATGGAGGCACCTGAACCTGGCCTTCAGGAGGCCGAAGGTACGTTTGATCACCCTCCTAGTCCGCCCATGGGCCTCATTGTAGCGTTCCTCTGCCCTGGTTCTGGGATTCCTCACTAGGGTCAATAGCCAGGACAGGTTGGGGTAACCAGAGTCCCCCAATAGCCATACACGGTGCCTCTGGAGTTGACCCATCATATCAGGGATGCTGCTATTCCGCAGGATGTAGGCGTCATGCACTGAGCCAGGGAACATAGCATTAACCTGGGAGATGTACTGGTCTGCCAAACAGACCATCTGGACATTCATGGAATGATAACTCTTCCTGTTCCTGTACACCTGTTCACTCCTGTGGGGGGGGACCAGAGCTACATGGGTCCTATCAATAGCACCTATGACGTTGGGGATATGTCCAAGGGCATAGAAGTCACCTTTAACTGTAGGCAAATCCTCCACCTCAGGGAAAATGATGTATCTCCTTATGTGTTTCAGCAGGGCAGACAACACTCTGGACAACATGTTGGAAAACATAGGCTGGGACATCCCTGATGCCATGGCCACTGTTGTCTGAAAAGACCCACTTGCAAGGAAATGGAGCACTGACAGCACCTGCATGTCAGGGGGGATTCAAGTCGGATGGCGGATTGGTGACATCAGGTCTGGCTCCAACTGGGTACATAGTTCCTGGATTGTGGCACGGTCAAACCGGTAGGTTACGATGACATGTCGCTCTTCCATTGTCAACAGGTCCACCAGCGGTCGGTACACTGGAGGATTCCGCCATCTTCTCATATGTCCCAGCAGACGGTGCCTACGAAGGACAACAGCGAAGAACCAGTCATTATTCCTCCAGGTATGTACCCAGAGTCACACACAAGACTACACCACTCACAAAACCCTTCCTGGATGTGTGTTGAGTGTAGGCCTAGCTATGTGTGACGCAGTAGTAAATGAAGCCATGTGGGCACCTGAAATGGCGGATGCCTGACCTCTAAAGTGGGACAATGGGATTGTGGGGTAACTGCGCTGGCGTTGCACACCGTCGCGGTCGTAGACCGCGGCGCAATGCTGCATTGGTTAACATTGGACACTATGGGTCCCAGGAGCCAATGAACAGGTGCACCGGCGGTGATGATGCGCACCGCCGCGGACGTCACCGCCATTTTCTATCCGTTCAATCACTAGATACCTGACCTTCGACAGGAGAGGACCTACACTGCAAGTGCTGCTGTGACCTCGGTCTGGAAGCGACGATGGCTGCTGCGTCTGGGGAAAGGGCCCCTGCCTTCACTGCACAGGAGTTGGAGAAACTGGTAGACGGGGTCCTCCCCCAGTACACGCTACTCTACGGTCCTCCAGACCAACAGGTTAGTACCAAGGGAGCACGTTGTATGGGCTAGGCCTGGGTGGAGAGGGCTGGTTGGAAGAGGGAACGGGGCAGAGTTCATAGAACATTAATGCATGTGAATAAATGGGCCACATGGCCAGAGTAGGGAGGGGGCCACTCACAACGACGGTGCAGTTGGTAATGACTGTTCCTCTTTCCTTGTGCATGTCATGTAGGTCAGCGCCCACCAGAAGAGGGACATTTGGCGTGCCATCGCCAAGGAGGTCCGGACACTGGGGGCCCCCCAGAGACAGGGCACCCACTGCCGTAAGAGATGGGAGGACATTCGCCGCTGCAGCAAGAAGATGGCGGAGCTCAGCTGGGGATGGCCTCCCAACGTGGGAGGGGTGCCCGTCGCACCATGACCCCCCTGATGTTCCGGATCCTGGCGGTGTCCTACCCGGAGTTGGATGGGCGCTTAAGGGCATCACAGCAGACACAAGGGGGTGAGTACAACCTCATTCTGCGGACTTTGCGTGCAGTGGAGGTGTCTGGGTGGAGGAGGAGGGCTGTGGGTGTACCTAGGCCAGGGCGAGTTCCGTAGGCAAGGCCCCTCCGTAATGTAGGCAATGTGGCACTCTACCCCACCTCAGCAGAGTGCCAAGTCGAGGTATAGTTGCCCCGGTGGCATCCATGTGCGCAGATGTCCACCATTGCCATATAGGCCAAATCTCAGAAATTGCATGTGCAGAGGGCAGGAGCATGGCGTAATGCAGGGGGCAGCTGCGTTTGTCTTGTCCGCCAACGGTAGCGGTATGC
Source organism: Pleurodeles waltl (assembly GCF_031143425.1). Classification (NCBI taxonomy): domain Eukaryota; kingdom Metazoa; phylum Chordata; class Amphibia; order Caudata; family Salamandridae; genus Pleurodeles; species Pleurodeles waltl. Next base: position 837,192,662 of record NC_090450.1, on the reverse strand, counting down.
CATGCACTAAAACCCTATTTCTTCTGTCTCCCCCCCTTTTTCTGCTCTCCCTGTCCTTTTGTACATCAGCATCAACAGGCGGAGGTACAGTGGCACCGGAGCACGAGGGAGCTGCATCCCACATGGCCATGGAGGGCCACACCACGGACTCTGAACGCACCAGTGGACGGAGGGCGAGGGGAGCTTCACATCGGCAACCGGATCACCAAGCAGCGACACGGACTCGTTCGATGATGTGGGCTCCCTTGTGGTGGCGGCACCATCTGTGCCCCCCACCTCTACAGGTACAGCCGCCACCTCCCCTACCAGCACCGCCCTCCCAGCAGCCTCTCAGCATTCGCCCCGTGCCCGCTCACCCAGGAGGGTGGGTATCACCTTCGCCCCAGGCACCTCAGGCCCTGCCCCAGTCACCCCTGCTGCCCTCAGTGAGGAGGCCATTGACCTCCTCAGGTCACTCACTGTTGGGCAGTCTACCATTGTGAATGCCATCCAGGGTGTAGAACGAGAGTTGCAACACGGTAATGCATTCGTGGAGGGCATTCATTCTGGTCAGGCTGTCCTTCAGCGAACCCTGCAAACTTTGGCCTCAGCAATGATGGCAGCCATTGTCCCTGTGTCTAGCCTTCCCCCTCCAACTTCCTCCACCCAGACCCAATCTCCTGTACCCCAGCCCATCCCAAGCACACCTACAGACCAGCATGCACACAAGTCAACACACCCAAGTAGCTCAAGCAAACATAGGCACCACACACACCACAGGCACTCACGCAAGCCTCAGCCACATACAGACACAACAACATCCACAGCCTCCACTGTGTCCCCCTCCTCCTCTTCTCCCTCCTCCCTCCCAGTCTCGTCTACACACACACCTGCATGCACCACATCTACAGGCACCATGAATCGCACCAGGACACCCAGCACCACAAGCCGCTCACCTGCACTCACCACCTCCACTGCCATTTACACGTCCCCTGTGTCCTCTCCCAGTGTGTCTGTGACGCCCCCTCCCAAAGTACCCAAACGCCAGCAATCAATCACCCAACATCCATCCACCTCACAACAGCCTCCAGTACCTGCACCTGCACCCAAAACAGCTAAAGTGACACCTCCTACAACCACCTCCTCTTCCTCCACTCGCAGACCCCCTCCAGCTACCCATCCCATTGTTCGTCAGAAACTGTCCCTCTGTAAAGTTGACCTTTTTGCCCCCCCTCCAATTCATCAGTCCCGTCGTAGCGCCTCAGCCAAAAAGCCTCCAATACCTGTGGTGCCTGTTCAAGGTTTTTGGAGTGCACCATCCACCAGGGCAGGCAGTAGGACCCGGAGCCAAGGCACTGGCAGCCCATCCCCTGTAAAGGCTCTAAAATTGGAGAGTGGACGACGGGACCGTGTCAAGACTCCTGGTGGGAAAACAACTGACATGGGTTCCAAGGGGATTGGAGAGTCAGCTGTGACTCCACCAAAGGTGGGGAAGGGCCAGAGGAAGTCTCCCAGCCTGTTGTGAGTGTCACGGCGGAGAAGTGCGCCATCATTTCCGGTGGTCGAAACACAACCGCCAGAACTGTTGTTACTGGTCCAGAGACCACCGCCAGAGTCACAGCCCAGGAGGGCCCAAGTATCGTCACTGGTCGGGAGACCACCGCCAGAGTCACAGCCCAGGAGGGCCCAAGTATCGTCACTGGTCAGGAGACCACCGCCGGAGTCACAGCCCAGGAGGACCCAAGTATCGTCACTGGTCCGGAGACCACCGCCAGAGTCACAACCCAGGAGGGCCCAAGTATCGTCACTGGTCAGGAGACCACCACCAGAGTCAGTGCCCTGGAGGGCCCCGGATGCCACAGCCCTGCTGGGCAATGATGAAACGTCATGCCACACACCAATGTCCAGTGTAGAGAACGTCATGCCACACACCAATGTCCTTATCAGAACCGCCATGGCAAAGCTCCGCTGAACAGGGCAAAGACCGCCATGGCAAAGCACCGCTGAACAGGGCAAAGACCGCCATGGCAAAGCACCGCTGAACAGGGCAAAGTCCGCCATGGCAAAGCACCGCTGAACAGTCCTGAACCGCCATGGCAAAGCACCGCTGAACAGGGCAAAGACCGCCATGGCAAAGCACCGCTGAACAGTCCTGAACCGCCATGGCAAAGCACCGCTGAACAGGGCAATGCACCTGGTAGGAATGAATGGACCACCACATCAGGCATCCTTATCCCATGTGCAGCTGGGACAGTGACAGAACACGACCTTTCACGGGGAGACTCATCCAGTCTGGGCACCAGTCCCCCCCAAGACCAGTAGAGACCTGCATGAACTTGAGAGACTGTGCTTTGCACTTCCCAGGATGGCACAGTGGGCAACCCACCCACTGTAGAGACTTGAGAGACTGTGGCTTTGTACTCCCCAGGATGGCACAGTGGGCAACCCACCCACTGTATAGACTTGAGAGACTGTGGCTTAGCACTCCCCAGGATGGCATAAATGGGCATGGAGCCCCGTCGTGGATCTGGCTTTGCAGTCATCCGGCTGAGGTGCCCCCCCTTCCCTTCCCCCAGAGGTGCCTGTAGTATTTCTATCTGATGCCCCGGCAGTGTTCTCTCCGATTGTGGTCAGGTATCGTTTGTGGGCCTCGCCCATGCATTTTTGGACTGTTGGTGCACGGACATTGTTATGTACATATCTGCACTACTTCTTGTCTTGTATATAATGATGACTGATTTTCAAATATATATCTGTATATTTTTGTATGACATGTATATTGGCACATTACATTGTTTGACCGATTTTCGCTTTGTGTATTCATTCTTCCGGGGGGGTTGTGGGTTGTTACTGTGAGTTTTTGTGAATGCATTGGTGTGTATGTTTTAATATGCGAGGGTGGGGGTGGGGGTGTTTGGTGTGTGTCCCCCTAACTTTTGCCTCCCCCATGTCGTAGGTGCAGTACTCACCGTTGTCTGCGGCGCCTACGTAGCTGTTGGTCGTAGAGGAGCAGAAAGACAAGGGCAGGGAGTATTTGGAGTTCCGGCTCCATGGATTCCTCGTTCCTCGTGGGATATGTTAAGGTGAGCGTTTTCCCATAGCAAAAGCTGTTTCCGCCGTGTTTTTATCCACGGTGAATCCGCCCCGGAAAAGGTGGCGAATTGGCGGGTTGTAATACTGTGGGCAGTACATTGTCTTCCGCATGTCTGTTGGCGGTGACCGCCGCACTGCTTGTCTGTACCGCCGTGGCGGGCGAAGTGTTAAAGTGGCTGTCTTTGTTGGCGGTTTCCGCTAGGGTCATAATTCCCTTTTTTTGTCCGCCGGCCTGTTTGCGGTATTTCCGCTGATTTAACACCGTCCGCCAGGGTTGTAATGACCCCCTTAATCACTACACACCTGCTAACATACCTGCACAATATAGAGCTTATGCATATTTAGAGATACATCTATCTTTTCAAGACCATAATAACTGGCTTGATGGTGCCCTACCACTCACAATATTAAACATTAGGTTAGGTCCTCTGAGCAATGATGGTCCTACCTGGCCTTTATTGGCCACATATATACCACATCCTGATGCAGCCTCCTTGATGGTAGCTGAGGTTCGCCGCATGTACTTTGAGCTTACCGTAATATACAGACTTTTAGTACTGTTCGTAACGCAGACATTAACTACTAACTCAGCACGTGCTGCCCCAGCGCAAAAACACATGCTGTCACACCAGGTATTAACCCTGCGACTGTACATTTGATCATGTGTAAAGTACGGGAAGAGATTCTGTTTTGGTTAGCTCAAAAAATAAATACACTGGAACCAGTTTTCCCCATACAGGACCTAAGGATAAACATATAATATTCACTATGTGCTTGCCGTTTGGGATAGTTCCCACAGTAGATAACTGCAATATTTGGAGCACGGTATTTGCCATGCTCTATACTACCGCACCCAGTACTCCGACCCTTGCCAATCATCCGGAAGGGTTTAAACAAATTCAAGATGAGCACGTGGCTTCCGCGGCCTTGAATTTGTGGATGCAATTAATGGACAATTTTGCCACTGTATTGTCAATAATATTAAGTAACCTTAAAGGAGAAGCAGGTGCACTAGCAGTTAGAATGAGACTGGGGGACGTTCCTGCACAGGATCAAGAACACAAGCTGCGAGGTCAAAGGGAGACATGGCGGGTTGCGTAGCGGGCGCAGCTCGCTAGACACACCTCCCGCCGTTCCTGGGGGCATGGCACGCGTATGCAGTGATCGGCTGAATGTGCCGCTCGACTGCACGAACTTCAGAGACTTCGGAGACCCGGCTGTTCCAGGCTCCGGGTGAGGCACACGGTGGGAGGCTCTGGCACTGGGAGCGTGCCGCGCTGGAGCTCCGCTGGGTACGAAGAGGCTCAGCGAGGATTCCCCTTCGGGGGAATCCGGGCAGAGTCAGCACCTGCAAGGCTCCTGGGAAGGAGTCCCGGGAGCCAGACAGCGCAACTACGCGCCTTTCTTCACCCTCCCCGAACACAGAAAAAACAAGTATGGTGGTGGGTGTTGCGGGGGCCAGGGGCACTGCCAGATTCAGCACCAGCAAGGCTCCTGGGAAGGTGTCCCGGGAGCCGAACAGCGCGGTAACATGCCTTTCTCCATCTCTGTTGAATATAGAAAAAATAAGTAAGGTGGTGGGTGTTGTGGGGGCTAGGGACACTACCAGAGAAAAGGATAAGAGTTCTCCCTCACCTCTGCCCTCTGTTAATACCCTGCAGGTGGGGGGGCTGGGTCTGGGGGAGGAAAAAAGAGATAAGGAAGTCACTGGCAGACAGGGAAAGACTAAACGAAAAACTTCGGACCTAACAAACTGTTTACTCAAAATAAAGAAAGAAGGAAGTGAGGGAAGAGCAAAAAAATAAAAATAAGCACAGATTTGCGCCCTCATTAAGAGCTTATTTTAAGGCTAGGCCAGAAGACATTGTGCTGGTACCGGGACAAGGAAAAATGGATACCAATATGACTAAGCACACCAGAAATAATGCAGACTCCGGTGAGGGGGATGTAAGTAACCCTCTCCCTTTAACTAACAATTTGGCTCACCAGGAGAATATACAAGCCGGTTTTGAGGCTTTATTGAGTCAAGGTGGTAATTTACAGGAGGTAGGAGTTGTGTCAGAAGTAGTCGCTAGCCCTCCCCTTCCTCAAGCCCTGGCCCCCGACCCAAGATATGGCCTTTCCATGGAGGAAATGATTCTCGCCATTTTGGAGGACATAAAAAAAGGCTTTGCAAGCTCGGAGAGCAATCAAGGAGAAATTAGAGAGGCCTGTGAGGTACTGGAAAGAAAGTTTGATAACTTAATAGAGAGGATCCAGTCACTGGAGGAGACGGTAGGAGGGATGAAGGAGGAGTTAAAACACCAGAAGGATGAGATTCGAGACTTAAATGAAAAAGAACAAGGATTCCAAGTAAAAATTTAGCAATTGGAGAATTATTCGCGTAGAAATAACATAAAGCTGTTAAAAGTCCCGGAAGGAGCAGAAGGAGCAAATCTGAAGTCATATGTGGTTTCCCTTATTAAATCTGTGTGCGAATTGGAAGAGAGTAGAGAAGAGATTGAAAAGGATATTCAGAGAGTTCACCGTGACCCTTTCATGAGGCGGCCAAACAGCACTAGACCAAGGAAAATCTTGGTTAATTTCCTAACCTATTATTTAAAGGAAAAAAAATTGAATTGTGCATTGAAACAGAAATCATTAAGAGCTGAAAATGTGACATTCGAGATTAGATCCGATTTATCCAAGATTACAATGGACAGGCAGTGGGAATTGGGGAAAAGGTTGGATGAATTAAAAAAGTTAGGAATTACGGCACAGTTGAAGTTCCCAGCAGTTTTGCGGGTAATGTATAACAACAAAATGTATAATATAAGGGAGACAGTCAGGGCGGATGAGTTGTTAGAACTTATAAAAAAGGAACAGACCGATCATGCAAAATAAGTTTTCTTGAAATCTTAAAAAGCTCCCAGGTAGGCGGGGTGCTCTAAAACAAGGCCCATGGTGGCCGATATAGTGGGGGGGGTCCCCTATGGGAGGGTGTTGGGAGGGGAAGATATTAGGTGGGGGGGGTTTCTTTGGGTTTTTTGATTTTGAGCTTTGTGTGGAAATAATTCCTCATTAACCGAGGCAGAGAGAAGGCGGGTTAGTTTGGAATGGTCAGATTGAATAAAGGTCAGGGGGAGGGGAAGTCTATGATTTAATTACTTTCCTGGAATATTAATGGTTTAAGGACGAAATCAAGACGGAATAAAATCTTACAATACTTAAAAGATTCTCCGGCACAAATTTTTATTTTACAGGAAACTCATTTGGCTGTAGACGAGTGTAAGGAGTTATTTAATGCCCAAAAATGGGTGCAAATGTGTTTTTGTACCACCAACAATTTTCACACAAGGGGAGTAGTTATTTTGGTTAAACAGGTACTACAAGCTAGACTGGAAATTTTAGAAACAAGGGTGGATCAAGCTGGTCTTTGGGTCATAGTAAGAATTCAGATTGGTGAGGTAGCTCTGGTACTGGTTGGATTCTATGGCCCGAACTGTGACGATATTGAACCTCTTAAAAGGGTTTTTTCTCAGTTAATTGATTTCTCAGATTCGGTTATTATGACGGGGGATTTTATCGTGGTGCTGGATAATAGATTGGATAGAACGGATACTTGTAGATCCTTAGGCACGCCAAAATCACAACATTATTTAAGGAGAATGATGAAGGATTACGGTCTGTGTGATATTTGGCGGAAGAGGGAAGGGGGGGCAAGAGTCTTCCCCTTTTTTAACAAGAAATATAGCCATGCTTCACGTATTGATTATTTTTTAGTGGATAATAGGTTGTTGGAAAATGTTGATAGGATTGAATATTTACCCCCACATATATCAGACCATGCAGCGGTAATGTTGCATCTGACGCTTCCACAGAGAAGAATGTTTAAGAGGTGGACATTGGAGCGCGCACTATTGTTGGATGAGGATGTTTTGGTGCAATTACGCAGAGAGACTGAAGGTTTTTTCAAGGTCAATATTGGCTCAGCATCGTTATCAACGGTTTGGGACTCCTTTAAGGCTGTAATACAAGGGGAAATTAAGAGTATCTCATGTTATAAACGTAAAATATCTAGAGATGAAATAAACAGGTTAGAGCAGGAAATATTAATAAAAAGCAAGAAATTGGTTGGTAAAGGGGAAGGGGCCCAGGAGGAAGCAGGAAGAGCGGAATTGGCTGAGCCAAGAACACGAATAGCAAATATTTTACAGGCGCGTATGGTTAAGAGATGGGAGGTTAGCAAACTAAAACATTTTGAATATGGGGAGAGTTCAGGGAAATTGCTCGCCTGGAAAGCTAAAACAGATCAAGTTAGAGGCCATATTAAGGAAATAACGGCTGAAGATACTGGTGTTAAACTGTTCCGTACGGAAGATATTGAACGAGGGTTTCAAGACTTTTTCACATCTTTGTATACGGAGCTGGTAGAGGTGTGAGAAGAAATGGTGGAGGATTGGTTAGCCCAGGATGTGTTACCAGAAATCTCGCAGCAGAATCAGGAATTTCTTAATGGCCCTATTACGGTTGAGGAAGTGCGGGCGGCCTTAGCTAGGGGTAAGGAAGGGAAAGCCCCGGGCCCTGATGGCATTTCGGTGGAGTTGTATAAAGCATTAGGTGATGTAATTACCCCGATCTTGGTTGAGTTATTTGGCAAGGTTTTTTTTAATGAGATAAGTATGCCTGCTTCGTGGAATGAAGCAGTCATTACACTGATTCCGAAACCCGGGAAAAATCCAACTTATTGCTCTTCTTATAGACCTATCTCATTACTGAATAGTGATTATAAGTTGTTTACTAAAATAGTGGCGGATAGATTAAATAAGGTAGCAAATAGCTTAATTCACCCCGATCAGAAGGGCTTTTCGAAGGGGAGGTATCTGCATGAGTTGACATACGAATTAATCGGGGCTATAGATATGGCAGTATCATTGGATTCCCCCTTGGGGGTTATTACGGTCGATGCTGCTAAAGCTTTTGACCAGGTAAACTGGGTCTACTTGAAACTACTGCTAAAAAAGCTAAACTGGGAAACAACCTCTGTGGGGTAGTGAATCAGATATATAGGGCTCCTATAGCTAGTATATTAGTGAATGGGAACCTTACTGGGCCGATAGCTATAGCTAGGGGCACCAGACAGGGTTGTCCGCTATCCCCTGTACTATTCAACTTATATATGGAACCATTTGCGAGGAAAATTCGGCGGAATATGATGATCTCTCCTTTTAGTTGTCAGGGCTGGGAGAGGAAACTTGCCCTGTATGCTGACGATCTTTTGCTATATACAGATAATTTATTAACAGCATTCCCTGAGATCCTTAAACTGGCCGAGGAGTTTGGTAAGGTGTCTGGCTATCAAGTGAATGTGGAAAAAACGGAGATCATGGCTTGGAATATTGAGTATAAATCTGTTTATTGTAAAAAGGAAATTAGATTTTTGGGAATTTTGATACCTCAAAATATTAATCAGCTAGCGGAGAGGAACCAGTTAAAATTGTTGGCGGAATGTAAGAGTTTACTACAAGGTTGGATTCATCTTCCCTTAACGATAATAGGCAGAGTAAATCTGGTAAAAATGGCTATCCTTCCGAAGTGGAACTTTTTGTTCTCTACCTCCCCACTTCCTATGCAGACAATATATATAGAAAAAATGCAGCGCCTTATAAGCGATTTTATTTGGAGATCTAAGGGTGTTAGAATCTCTCAGAAGAAGTCACATCGGCGTAAGGTTCAGGGCGGTTTGGCACTACCTGAGTTGCAATATTATGCATGGGCCTTTCTTCTGAAAAACTTTCGACCCTTGTCTATTGCTTCAGACTCCACGACAACGGGTTTAATGCTTAAGACAATGGCTTCCAATATCAAAGGTGCTTCAACTAACTTTATGTTTAAATTTGGGGACCCTAAATTTTTCAAAAAGATAAGGTTGAAAATTATGCGAGGGCTGGCAGAAAGTTGGTATCATATCAGGCAATCTGCGAAACTCACCTACTACAACTTTGATGCACCTATCTGTGATTCCCCGGGAACCCCAGAATGTTTTCGAGATGTTTTGGCGTTACCGATAAGGCAAGCAGGATTAGAACATTGGGGAGACTTGTTTTCGGAAGGGATTCTTCTCTCTTGGGAGGAACTGCAGTCAAAGACGGGTGGTTCTTTGTCTAGGTGGAAATTTTTACAAATAAAAAAATGGGCTCCGGGGATTAAGAAAGGTGTTGGTATGTTCAACCCATTGAGTGAGATCACCCCGAGACCACTAGGAGGTTCCCACGGAGTGTCTGCCTGGTATTGGGGGATCCTGGAAGGGGTGGATGGCGAATTCGTACTACCCAGCGATTTGTGGAGGAATTTTTTTCCAGAAGAGGCAGCTAAAAGGTGGTGGGAAGAGTCATTAAAAATGCTTTTTTGTATTGTGAAACCAGCCACTCTTAGGAAAAACCATTATTTTATGATACATAGAGTTTATATTTCCCCAGAGAAGCTATCTAAAATGAAAGGAGGGCAGGAGGTGAGATGTCTAAAGTGTGGTCTAATTCAAGCAACTGATATCCACATGTTTTGGGAATGTCCTGATATTTGACACTTTTGGGAAGGAGTATGTGAAACAATCTCAGGTATATTGAATCGGGGAATTGAACCCTCTCTCCAGTTAATAATTTTTGGGCAATTTCAAGATCAGCAGGGGCAGCCAGGTCGGGACACTATTGCAGATAAGAAGTTTGTATTTTATGCAATATTGTTGGGGTGGCGAGAAATATGCAGAAAATTGACTTTAAAGACCCCTCCAAGCCACTCAGAATGGCTTAGGGATGTTTTCTGTACAGCAGAATTGGATCAAAGGATGGGGGGAAAGGATAGGATGCGGGGGAAGTTTTGGGTGTCATTAATGAACTGGAAAACAGGAAATTGATGTACAGGTGTTTGTGTAAGTAATGCTGGAATGGAAAAGTATTTGTGATATCTGTCCACTGATTTGCACCCTGCTCTGAAATCCTCATAGAACTGGGACAGTCTGAGGATTGTTTGAGAGGAATAGGCAACCCCTGGCCGAGGAAAACTTCCTGCGTTCTGGTTGAAAAGAAAAGGAGGTTTACATACGGCCTAGGGTGAATGAGGACAAAAAAAAAAAAAAAAAGAACACAAGCTGTCAAAGGTTATCGTTGAGGCCTACTCTAGCATTGCTCGAGATGGTCTGGGAGCCAGACCTAATAAACCACAATTACAGGGTAAATCCAATGAGGATTCTACTAAGCAAGCTGGGAGCAAGCACTACTAAGAAATGCTGGGATAAACAAAAAAACACCCAAAAAAGAAAGGGGAGAATCTCCATATTCGGAGACCCCTCAAATCGCTATAATCTTATAAATAGAGATAATATAAAAATGCCTGATAAATATCAATATACTGATACATGCCAATCTCGTTCCTTTCAAGACTCACCGGATATAAGCACTGAGAGAGGTGGGCGGTCAGATCAGCGAAATGAGTATGTGAAACCGAGACAGGACTCACAACGCTCATCAGACGTTTCTGTTAAAAAAGAAGTAAAACTTCCCCAATAAAAATCCCAATTCAAAAAGAACAATTGGCAGCAATTTCTATTCACTAAGGATGAGAGCTTTACTGAAGAACAGGAAGTGGGCACTGACACTGCTAGACAGCGTGGAAGATGTCACAATAGTTTGCTAAAATCTTTATGAGTATCTGGAAGTGAAAACAACTAATTACTTCTTACAAGTCGAGACTGCGAACATGCGTGTCTCCACACCCAATAGTGTGTATGAACTAAAATTACAATCAGGAGACATTGAGCGCAGAATAGACGCCATCTTTTGAGATCACGTCCTTACCGTTTATGATATCTTATTGGCTGAAAAAGATTGGCCACCAGAATTTGTCTGTAATCTCCCATATGGAGAAGAGGTATTTGAACCCTCTATCTCTCCCCTTTTTCCCAGAGAGCTCAGGGAGGTTTACGGTATTGATTGGGCGAAGGCACAGGCACCTGTGTTATATCACAACCATGTAGGGTGAGATGAAGGTTCTCCATACCACATAATAACAATTAGGTCTCAACCCCAAACACAATCCCTGTACCCAATAAAACATGAAGCTAGAGCACCCATCAGAGAAATCCTCACACAGCTGGAGTACCTGGGCGTAATTGAACGCTGTGTCTCGCCAATGAACAATCCATTGTTCCCCGCAGCCAAACCAGACTGTTCATATTAAATAGTTTAGACTACAGACATTTAAACAGTCAGACACACACATTTGCCATACAAAATGCACACAGTATAGCACTTATAAACAATATAGTGGACAAAAAATACAAAACAACATTGGATATTTCCAATGTCTTTTTCTTCCAAATTATATCACCTGAATGTAAACACGTAATATGTTTTAGCACCTTAGTCTCTCAGAAAGAAATTGGCAGACTCAGACAAGGGTATAAAAACAGTCCAGGATCGTTTTCAGCTTCAATTTTACACAACATTGGCTCTCAGGCATTGTCCTACATAGATGACATCTACCTTATAGATGATGATCTCGTACAACAAGTGAGGCAGGTGGCCCGCATTGTTGTGAGAGTTGCTGAATTAGGCTACAAATTCAATTAAAAACAGAACAAAAATAGCCTTCCTCAGTGTCCTGTTTTTGTGATGGAGCCTTGTGCCCCCATTTTTAGAAAAACGCATACAACTACAGCCACCAACCACTATCAGAAAACTTCAGTTACTGTTCTGCTTTTTAAACTTTGGCAGAACATACATTCCAGATTATGCACAGCGCATTAAACCATTATATGACTTAAAACGTCGTGATTTTTCCAGCAAATATTAGACAGTCAAACACACACACATTCCTAGAGCATTGCAACAAGACATGCTTGCAGCTAAACAGAATGATTGCTGTTGCCATCGGTTTCACCTATGTAACATTCAATGAGGGTGAAACCTTCCTGATTGCATACAAAACACATTTATATTCCACAGCTGAACAATGCTTTTCTCCCACAGAAAAAATACATGACTGCTGTTCAGATGGTTGTCATTAAATAAAGACCTCTGGCCCAGGGGATATACATCATTGTCGTGTCTCTGATCCCAGCCCTTGAGGCTTTCACCAAAGCCAGCTTTCCTAATACTAAGGCACTACATCCACATTGGATCCAATGGGCAAAGATTCTGATGGCCACTAATGTTGACTATGTTTTTGATCCAAAGTTACAAACTCAGGAATGTTTACAGTATGAACTTGAATACCCCTTCCTGCAAACAGATTGTCTATTAAACAATATCATCCAATTATGTACACTGGTGGCTCAGTTCAGCCCTCAGTAGGCACTAAACATTAATATTCTGCCACCTGCAAGGTCGTGAATGGCCACATAAAAGATGGTCACTTCCATCCACAACACACTTAGACGCAGACCTTAAGGGACTGCACTGCACAATTAGCAGAGCTCAAGGCTCTATTGAAGGCATTGGAACACAGGGCCCCACAACAGTTAACATTAATCGTCTGTGATTCATACTACTGTGTCCAGTCCTTCAATGAATGTCTTCATTACTGGTGCCAGCATGGGTTCAGAGATTCAAAAGGCAACACCATTAAACACAGACTCCTGTGGGGGAAGGTAGTGGATCTGAAAGAAACGCCACCCAATGTCAATGTAGTACATACGTTGGGACATCAACGTGTTGGAATACACGTTACTGGCAATATCTTGGCTGATGAGGTGGCCAAGACAGCAGCAGCTACAGATTCTGTTGCTACAGTAACTCTTTCATGGACGATGTTGGATGATAAAACACTGGCTGCTGTGAAAGCTTCGGCTGAAGGCAAGCTCATGACAATGGCATACCCTGCTAAATATTCCTACCGCGTATCTAGTCTTAACACTGCCTTAATACCAATACCAGTGGTGAGTGATCCCCTATCAGGATCACAGATCTGAGTTGATTAAAGCAGCGCATGAGGGAGTTGCTTCTGCCCATGCGGATGTGGCAGTTACTATTTCACAGTTACAAGTACGCTACTGATGGACAGGTCTATACAAACAGACCATGGTGTATGTCATTTGCTTTGACATCTGTCAGCAAATAAAGGGGTCCACTGTCAAACCCCCACCACAACTACCCCTCCTAATTTTCAACAAACCTCTACAGTGTGGGTACCTGGACCATTATGGTCTGCTGACATCTGATGGTGCGTAGAAATACTTCCTAGTAGCTGCTGACTCATGCTCTAGATTTCTATGGGTATGGCCACAACGCTTGGCTGACGCTCAAACTGTTATGAAAGATTTGTTAGTGTTTATCCACACGTATGCAGTTGTGGCTTTCCACTCAGATCCAAGCCCTTCTTTTGCCTCAAGGGCATTCAGGGACACCATGGCTTCCTTTGGGGTCCAACTGTATTATTCGCCTCCATATCATCCAGAGGAAAATAGTGTCATGGAGAGAAGAAACAGTGATTTAAAGCAATCCTTAACAGCTAGAGTAATAGGCACAGATCTTAGTTGGCTGAATCACCTGTATGGAGCCCAGAGAGCACTTAATATTCTGCACAGAAGGTCCCTGAGAGGGCGTACCCCCTATGAATGCCTGTTTGGAACACAAATGTATGTTTCAGAACTTGATGGTCCTGGGGTGCAGGTGGCAGATATACCTTTTGACATAAATGAATGTGTCACTGTCTTGCAGGACATACAACAGTTCCATGATGGCAATGCATCTACCAGTGCCGCCTCCTTAGGAATAGGGGATGCACCAATAATATCAACTGGCTGGATTCTTAAAGTTGGGGATCTAGTGCGTGAAATGATTGCTGTGAAAAAAGTGTTTGGTCCTTCCTATCGTGCACCGGTTTCAGTGCTCGGAATATACAGTGCCAGAACTATTATTCTTCCACCGTGCCTGGTTCTAAAGAAAATTGATTTGTCACCATCGACAATGTTAAGCTGCACCAAATAGCCGATCCTACACAGCAGTCCCAGAGGACTCCTGGGTAGTACCTAAATCCCTCTCACTACAGACCAGGAAGTTCCTCTACAGGTTTTGAGCAGCAATGCTGACACCTCTCCGAGCTTGAGGAGGGTGGAAATTTACCTTTCATTAGTCCCATTAACTTCTTCTTTGACAAGTAATGTCAACAATATTGAGCGATCCTAATCAAATTCTACACAAATAGATGGAATAGTCTACATGAACCACCAAGCGAGAGTTCTGCCAGCTCTCCTTTTCCAAACACCCCCCCAGTTTTTGCAAGAACTGATTCTGGATACTTTGCCAATGTCAATGACACTTGTAACGACTCACCTGCCTCTTCTGCAACAGAACTGTCAAGAGCATGTAAGCTGATAATTTGGTTCAAAATAAACAATTTGGTTCTTCCATGGAGCTATCTGTGGTGTTTATTGACTGTACTTTCCTTCCTTCTTTGGACTGGGTTTGTCATCCTCTTTTTCTTACCAATACATTGTCATTTCCTTCCTGAACGCTGTATGGTTGAACTAGTGGGCGAAGTTCTAAAACCACATTTTTCCCTCCCATAAGGTCTGCAGAGACTTGTCCCTAGTGAACATGCCAGTCATACCAATTCCTGATGGGATTGTTTGGGATAAAGTACCCTTTGATATATATATGGCCAGATGAAGGTTATTCAAATTCCATATGTATTTAAACTTGCCACGAATTATGTAATAACACCTGGAGTTGTTTCTGATGGTTGGGATCTAAAAACAGTTGATTCTATGCTATGTGAATTTGAATATTTTACTGTGTTTGAAAGTGAAGATGTTTATCAATCAAAACAAAATTATGGAGATATGTTCTGTTGTAATTATTATGGACATCATTTCATTCACAGACCAAGTACCCCAAAGACTACATTGTCCGACAACATATTCAGAAAAGATTATGGGCCTCATTACGACCCTGGCGGCCGGCGGTAAGCTGGTGGGAACACCACTTAACAGGCTCGCTGTTCGGCCAGCTATTATGACCAGGGCGCATTAGCCACGGCCATACCGCCGGCCCCTCCAACATACCGCCAGGCTTCTGCCTGGCAGTCCTAATCCCCAGGATTATGCGTCCCCAACCGCCTGCCTGTCCACGGTGGTAAACACCGCCATGGAAATGCTCGCGGTAAGGGGGACTTGGGGTGCCCCTGGGGGCCCCTGCACTGCCCATGCACTTGGCTTGGGCAGTGCAAGGACCCCAAGGCACAACCCCATCGGGCATTTCACTGCCCAAATTTTGGGAAAAGAAATGCGCAGCGGGTGCTGCTGCACCTGCTGCACATCAACATTGGCACCGGCTCTATTACGAGCCAGCTGCAATGCTGATGTGACTTTTCCACTGGGCCAGCGGACGGAAACACTGTTACCGTCCGCTGGCCCAGTGGAAAATTCATAATAGGGAGCCAGATATACCGCCAGCACTGGCGGTACACTGGCGCCCGCAGCTTCAGTGGTCTTTTTAAAAGACCGCCGAAGTTGTAGTGAGGGCCTATATATTTTTCTGGGCACAATTTTAAAAATGCTGAGTCATATTATTTTATATTACCAGTGAAGGAAATGCAACATATCTTATTAAGTGAAGCAAAATTGATTTATTCTGAGTCCTTTGTTTCCCAGTTGGCTATAAATGGCAACGGATATTGATGAAGTCGATTGATTTAAAAAGTGTATGGGGAACTACAAATTGGCAAATAAGTGGAAAGGAAGCTTTTATTTAGAGCATGCCTGATACCTGTTCAAATGATATTTTCAAATTAAACTGTAGGACAGAAAAGTTGTCTAGACTTGGCAAAAATTAAGGACTTGAATGCATCCAGTATCTAAATTTTACATATGGCAAAAATACATTAATGCAACTGAAGATCAGCTCGATGAAGGGGTCCAAAATGGAACATTTAACACATCACTTTCACATTCTGGGGTAGTTATTGTGTCCAGTAGAAACAAATGGTTGTCATGCACGTTTTGTAAATTCCACAGTGGGTTTTAGAACAAATAGGCCAGACCCTTGCTATGTGTCATCAGAACATTCGGGTATAGTAACAACAGACAGTCTAGGGAAATGATGTCAGCAATGACTAAACATTTCCTCACTAGATGCTGTTAAAGAACACCTCAGTTTCCTCTCTAATGACACAGACTTGCAGGATTTTCTGTTAGGCCCCAGAAGACAATGCAAAAAGCTTTTCTTATTTGCAGTTTACAATGACATTTTGGAAACTTTCCCAAAAAGAAGCTGCTGCCCAGTTAAAGCAAATAGAGCTGGAAAATTTACAGAAAGCATTAGCCTTTGTGGATAATGGGATTAACACCTTGTCCGACCACATATACACTTTAAACAACATTGTTTCTTCTGCAATAGACATTGTGCATAGTGACATGTCATTCTTACCACATGGACAGCTAAGGTCCATAATGCAGTTGGGTTGGACACTACAAACACTGAAATCAGGTCGTGTTCCCTGGCAACATGTTAGTGCAAGGAATGTATTTTCAACATTTAGTTTGATGTGTCAGGAACAAATAATGTCTAAGAAGGAAGCGACTTATGTCAAGCTAAATATCGAGAAATTAGAAAAGCTGCCTTTTACTTTGGCTGAAATACCATCCGCTGAATGGTTAATACACAGTGTTATTAAGCTGCCTATTTCAACACTACAATTGAAGTCCTGTTTGAAACATATTCCAGTAGGCAGATATGAAAGGCTTGGAGATAGTTATAAGCATGAGGTGTGGGAGCTTCCCTTTTTGCACAAATGCTTCAGTGGCATGAAAGAGGTCTTTCTTAGCGGAAGTTAATGCAAGACTTCTATAAGTGATTCGATGGTTTGTAAGCAGCTGTCCTTGCACAGGGCATGTAATGCTTCGGCAGCAAACTTAGATTGCTATCGGAAGGGATTTCCAGTCCCCTTGATTAGACCTGTGTTCCAGGTGATCTCTAATGGAAGCTATGTGCTACTTAACAGTGTGAGCTGTTGCGGAATGCAAGCTGGAATTGCTTACATCTGTTTGGTCTCCCAAATTGTCACCTGTTGCAAGAATGTTCTTTTTCCTCCTACACAAAAAAAGACAAAAGTAGCAGATATTTGGCCTCACATTGCTACTTCAAATGTGAATTTTGACAAGTTGAGCAGACTAAAGGTTTCATTGTTTCAAAAACATGAGGGGCTAACATCTGTGCGCAAGACCTATGCGCTTCAAGTTGCAAGGTCATCTGCAGAAATACAGCTCCTTTTAAATACAAACATTCAGAGACACTTTGGCGAACTTCTTGGATGAATATGTAACATATGCAGTACTACTAGGATTGCGCATTTCTTTAAGGTTCTTATTTCATTCACACCTTCTCCTCTGTATTTGGCTTAATACCTTCAGCCACACACTTGATATTTTCAAGTATTTTCGGAGGATTTCTGATTACTTTAGCTGTAATAGGCAGCATTTTGCTTTTGTTATTTTTTATTCACAATGGCTGTCCCTTGGCAACAAGGAAGACTGAAAGTGCTTCCACCAGCGCAACTGTGTCATGAACGCATGATGCAGTATTTCGGAGCATCACTACTGGAAGAACTGGATGGAGTGCATCTGGTCTCTGGAATTCAGACCAGTTTTGGATTGTGGGCAACCTGTGTTTCGATGCCTCTGGTGCTTTTTCAAATGTGTACTGAAAATGTGTCTTTCTACGCAGCGCTTACTTTCATTGGATGCTGATCTGTTGATGTTCTCACTGAGGGCTCATTACCAGACATGTGCGTTGAGGGTGAGTTTGCTACCAGAAGCTGTCTATGAGGTGCCCTTTATAGACCATGCAGCTCTTGACTTAACATTGGGCTCAACACAGAATGCTGCTGCCTCAGCTGGACCTCAGGCTTTGTAACATGAGTGCGCTCTGGTTTTCCCTGGCAATGATTTGGTCACATTACCACCTGCCGAAGTGGAACATTTCCTTGCTTGAATTGTCCCAGATGTAATTGGAGATTTTAAAAATGACATTGACTTCTAAATTCGGTTCTATTGCCACTACTGCTGATATTTAAATTGACCCCTTTCAACATTTTACATGCTCAAGTGACTTTTAACTTGTCGTTATTGACATTTATGTATGTATGTTCTAAGGAATAGCATTTAAGTTTCTTTTATATTTTTAATATTAGGCTTTTTTACCACCTTTGAACTGGCAAGGGGAGGGTGTTGTATAGCCATATTAGTGCTGCCTCTAGGCACGTTATTTTAGCATCTTGGCCCGCCGCTTGTGCCTTTTAGTCTAGTTACATTTTGTTATGCTTCATTTTTATTATTTCAGAACCAGCCACATTCATAGTGCTGTTTTACTTTCTTTATCTAGTTGTTCTTTCACCTAGGAAAGCATTGGGTTTCTTAGCAAGACATTCTTTTCACTTTATGCTTTCCTCAAGGATGCAGTGAGGTAGGGTTGCGGGCAAAGTAGTACACTGCATCTCCAACGTTCACAGAAATACACACCTCCTTTTGTGGGGCCATTTTCTCAGAACATCAGATGTTTTATTATAAAAACATTTCTCTGCCCCATGCATATTAGAGGGAGATTCCAGCCAGATGACCACAACCGCACAGGAATGGAAATTGGTGTCTGCTCTCACTTAGCTTGACCATTTTTGAGCGGGAGAGATTACCAAGTCCACTCCCAGGGGACAGGATCTTTAGAACTGCTACTGCCCGCTTGGAGCAGACATTTGATCTGTTTCCCTGCCCCCAATGAATTGGGCTGGGAAACAGATCAAAATATTGTTCCCACCTGGAGGGAGCAGCACTGGGAGGTGCTCCATCTAGGCTGGAGCAATGCAGGCTCCTGCTGCATGCCATGAGCCAGCTGAGGCAGCAGGTGCCACTGGGCTCTCCTATGGTTCCCCTCCCACTATACAGTGGGTACCCCGGGTGGATCCCAGGACACCTACCTTTAAATACTCTCTGCCTCAGGAGATGGAGTCACAAGACTGATTATAGCTCAGGAAAGGGGAGATGCACCCCCCTTCCCTTCACCTTTAGAAATGACCTTAGGGGATTGGGTCCATAGGACCTTAAAAGGGTCAGAGGGCATGAGCGCCCCCTCCCCTTTTAACATACATGTGAATCGGCTCAGGGAGGGGGCAGCGTTGGCCCCCTCACCTTTTTTAAAATAAGTCACCCTGGGGAATGTTGTCCCCAGGGCCTAAGAAGGCACAGCAAGGGGTGCCCCATAGCCCCCTCCAGTTTTAACATATATGTACAGCCCTGGGGGGTGCATCCACCCTCTCTTTTTAAATGAATGGCCCTGGGGAATGGTCTTTGAGGGGATGCATGTTGCCCCCCCTTTAATTGTAGTAAAGGCCCTAGGGGATAGGATGCCAAGGCCCTAATAATTCTCAGGGAGAGGGAGGACACACACACATGAGTAAACTTTGTTTTTTCTCAGTGAATAAATATATATATATATATAATATATATATATATGACCTTAGTCGTCTTAGACATGCCCTAAGGTAACTATAACTCGCACCCCTGTCAATGCACTGCTAATTACCCTACAAATTACAGCACTCATGACATCTTTGATAACATCACCCATAATATCAATTTAATATTGCAGTAACTCAGTAGCTAACTGTGCATGGCGGGGATGCCAGTTATAGTTAGCTTACGGCACGACTTATAGTTAGTTGAGCTAACTCTAGGTATAACAGATCAATTTCTATGGTTTTGTACTATTAAAATGTGAGGCTAACTATAACCTCCCTGTAACCTTTGTTTTTTTTTGTGTGTGTGTATATATATATGTGGAGCCCCCGGCAATGTCCCGGCCATGCATTCTGCTGGGCCAGCAGGGCGGAAACAATGTTTCCGCCCGCCGGCCCAGCAGAATGTTCTTTATGCAGCCGGAGGGGTTCCAGGGGGGCTGGCGCCAGCTTGAACACACCAGTAAACACCGCTGTGTTCATTATGAGCGCCATATTCACCCGAGATTGAACGATAAAACGATTGATACTGCTTTACATAAAGTGAGTTCTGGTTCACACATGGCCCTGAGGGCAGGGATCTATGGAACATATTGATCCAGTTTTTGATCTCGGACATAACGTGTCTCCTAACATTCATGGTGGATGCATTTGACTGTTGTGGGTTATTGGAGGATTTAGAGCATCAGGTGGAATAAATGTTGGACATATCCTTTGATGTTGTGAGGGCCATAGCACTATCTGGAGGAGCATGTGTTTCTGCCAGGTATCACCTGGTATTGTAGAACTTGAGAAGTGACTTGGCTCAGAAATCATTTGCCCTCAAGCAGCTGAACTCAAGAAGAAGCTTTGTGAAAAATTTAAGGAGAAGAAGCATTCCTCCTCACTGAAACAACCTTCTTCGGATAGGCATCCTGGAAGCCCAAGTCTCCTTTTCATCAGCCCCCCCAGAGCCAAGCTTTATGGGGCAGGTTTGAGGCTCAGAGGGTCAGAGGATCAAGACAGAAAGGCCAAGTCTCCCTCGAAAACTTGCTCCTGACTATATGGTGGAAATCTGGGGCTGAGCAGTAGGAGGAAGTATCCAACAATTTCTCCAGGTGTGGTAGGCATCTACTTCTGATGCTTGGGTGCTTGGAGTTCTCTGGGAAGGGTCCTGGATTGAGTTTTGGGCTTGGCGAAACTCCTCTGGAGTGGAACACCTGTATGGCCCTCGAAGGTAGAAAAAAAGCCGGCCCTTTCTCAAGGCATCAACTCTCTTCTTCAGAAAGCTGTGATCTTAAAAGTTCCTCAGGCAGAGAAAGGCAGGTGTTTTACTCCATAATATTTCTGGTGGAGAAGTGAACAGGGGGTTTCCAAATTGTGTTGGACTAAACAAATGTGTACAGACCCTGCACTTCAAGATGGAAATGTTGCAGAGGATAATACATTTGGCTGTCAAGTGGCATTTAATGTGTACATTGAATCTTCAGGATGCATATTATCATGTCCCGATTAATGGCCAACACCAGCAATAATTCAGGTTTTGCATTAAGGGGAGTCTCTGTCAGTTCTGAGTGTTGTCTTTTGGCCTCAAGTCGACACCCCAGGTGTTCATGATGGTGGTAGCTCATTTGGTGGTGTCCCTTCATCAGCACCTAATCAATCTATATCCGTATATGGATGAATGGATTCGTTATGCCCCCATAAGAGCACAGATGCTTAACGATCTGGCCTTCGTCTGCTCTCAGGTTCAGGAGCATGTGTTTCTCATCAACCAGGGAAGGTGTCAGTTGACTCCTACAGGGGATCTGACATTCATAGGGGCATGGTTTTGTACAGATCTCAACAGAGTGTTCCTTCCAGCAACAAGGGCAAGTGCGCTTGAGGTTGCTGTCCCTGTGAGTGATGGATTGCCTCTCCCTCCCTGTGCAAAAATGTTTGAGATTGCTGGGGTACATGGCGGCAGCGGTCTTCTCAGTGCCCTGGGCTCATTTTCATCTTTGTTGATTGTGGTCTCATCTTCATTCCTTTTGGGACCCGAAGTCTAGAGCTTTTGAATGACTGTGGGGGTATTAAGGTTGTGTACTCTGACAGGCTTTTTTTCCAATGGCGGAGATCATCCATTGGTTCTCACAACCGATACCAGCTACTTTGGGTGAGAAGCCAAGCAGGGGGACAGGTCACTAGAGGTAAGATGGTCCTTGGAGGAAGGAACTCACTCATGGCTGTGTACAGAGCAGTGATGAGTTTTTATAGGATTCTTGTGGGTTGCAACCTGGTAGTCAGATCAGACAATTGGGTTATTGTGGTCTACCTGAACAATAAGAGGGGATCTAGTACAGGTCTCTCAATGCTGTTGCTACCCTGCATTTTACTGGGGGCAATTGCACTTGCAGTCTCTGATGGCAGCGCATATCTGAGGAATGGACAATGGGGTGGCAGATTCCCTCAGACAGTTTTTCCCTCCTTCTCAAGAAATGTCTCTAACAAGGGCAGTTTTTCGTCAGGTGTGCAAGAGGTTTAGTGTGCCATTTCTAGACCACTTTGCTTCCCAGATCAATACACAAGCTCCCAGGTTTTGCTCTTACATTCCTCAGAATAAAGCCTGGGCGGTGGACCTTCAATGCTCTCATGTCCTGATCAACTATTTTATGAGTTTCCTTCAGTTCCTCTGATTCCAAACTCATGGTTTCCCAGGCTCAAATTCTTGGCAAACCAAGGTCCATGGATGATTCCATGTTCTCCATCCCCTCTTAGGTACTCCTCCTTCTTGATTCTTCAGAGGCTCTGTCTTTTAGTTTGGAAGTTGAGAAAAGGGTGTTACAGTGCAAGGGGCTGCTGTGGCATTTAGCTGAAGCCATTCAGCTGTCCCATAGGCCATCTACTTTAAGGTCTTATGAGAGACATTGGGGTAGTTTTCAGTGTTGTTTACACCTCTCCAGCTTTCCTAAGTTGACTGTCAGCTGTATGATGTTCTGCAGTTTTTGTAGGAAGGGTTTGAGGAGCATCTTGCAGTTTCCTCTTTGTTGGCCCAGTGGGTGGCTATTATCTTTCATGTCTCCTTGGGGCTGTTTGACTGATGCAGAAGACTTGGTGGCATGGTTGTTGTGCAATTTCTCTCTGACCCAGCTTCTGATAAAACTTGTTTACTTTGTTGGAGCTGCCGCTGGTTCTTAAAGCATTGATCTCTCCTCCCTTTGAGCCTTTGGAGTTGGAGGACAATACGTTTGTGACCTTTAAGGTTGTGTTTCTGGTAGCCATAGCTATACCTCATTGAATTGGAGAATTGGTGGCTCTGTTGGCTAAGAGCCTAAATTGTTCCTTCCTGATAATGGGGTTGTTCTCTTCTGAATCCTTCTTTTGTGCCCAACGTAGCATCCCAGTTTTATAACTCTCTGGAGGTGATTCTTCTGACCCTGGTTGCTGAATCAGGTTCAGCTTCAGAGACCCAGTGGTCTTTATGGATGAGAAAATGACTCTGATGGTCTGTCTGCATAGGGCAAAACCCTTTTGTCTTGTTTGGGTCCTCTTCTCAAGAGAGGTCAAGGCTGCTTCTTTATCCATCAGTCGCTTGACAAGCCGATTCCCAAAAGCATGCAAGAGTATGCACCATGTTATATTTGCATCCTGTGTTTTCTACTGTCCTCTGTTTTCTTCCACATCTCAATTAGGGTACCGCATGATGGTCAAAATATAATGAAAATTTTAACTGTTGTGAAGACTACAAAATAGTCAAGGGAAACTATTTTCATGCAATATGGACGTTAAGCTAATGTTGCCATACATCTATCTAGGCCTACGGTGGTTACACCCCCGACTGCCAGATTTAAATTCGGAAAGCTGTGAAATGCCAAGTATAAAGTGCTCATTTGGCATTCATGGTAAAGCTAGAATCCATTATATAGGGTGTACTATTCACAATTCAGCTATAATGAAGATTAAACCTAGAGGCGCGATCTTAAGAGGGCTTGACAGAGCTGGGTCCTGCCTGAGATGCGACTATCATTTGTCTACTTGAGATGGTTACTGCCCATCCAGGAAAGGCAATCACACCAGCTATTACCTGGAAATCCTTTCAAGAGAAACAAAAGGCAGAAAGTTTTCAATTACCCAAGGAATGGCAGACAGAACAGAACGTTTTAATTGGCCGGGTGAGGTTGATTGAAGCTAGCGAGCACGATGGGAATGTGAAATAGCGACGGTTAGATTCATGCTCCGGGTAGAAGTACTGATGTTTTAAATTAGACCTACAGTTAAATAACTTGCACTTCCTGCGTCTCCTGAAATGTATTATTTCGTGCGGTTCAAGTGAAGAGAATATTATTAAATATTAAGTCATGCCCAAAGTGTTTTGACGGCAAAATAAGTGAAACAGTTGAGAGACATTTTCAAGAAACCCATTCCTCTTTCACTTATAAAATTATTATTTTTGAAAACGTGTTGCCTGGGGTCGTAGAATACCAACATCGTACGCAGTTCGTGCCAAACAAACATAATTGCTTCCAGTATTTACAATTGTATGACAGTCTTTTACTGCGGTGTTCTGGCATGGAATGTTCTCATTACGTTAAAACAATTTGTGTTCATACTAATGTTTACATTTTACTTATATTAGTGTATCTGGTGTGCATATGTCGGTGATCTGAAATTCAAAATATATATTGTGGTCATCGGTAGAATTCTATCACGTACTGCATGTCAGCATAGCTCAACATGATATCTCCAAATGCCTCATCAAGTCTTTAAAATATTTGACTTTTGTTAGACACTTCGAACCTTTCAATTTCACATTAGGTATTCGTCCACTTTACCTGAAAATTAGAACTACAAGACTCGAAACTCCTCAAATATAACAATAATTGTTCACTGTAATTAAGCTGAATGATGTAGCAGTGGTTTATGTATAGCTACTGCTATAAAGAAACGTGAATAACAAATGACATGGACTGAATTACTTTTATACACGTCAAAAAGATTGAAGATTGAGTGGAGCTACAAAAATGTAAAACTGTGCATCCAAATTTGAGCAGCAAGTTATTAGTGCACAGATCTAACATAAAAACAAATGCTCATTGTTGAAATGCAATTCAATGTATCATGGCGTTTATACTGTACTGCACATGCCCGCAAAATACATAGTCCTCAGCTTTTTTATTTGCAGAGCTAGCTTTTGAGTTTGTTCATGGCAGGGTTGCACGAAGGAGTGTGCAACGGACACAACAGGTGCGATAAAATAAGAGTGTTGTTCTGTTGCGCGTAGGTTTCCCTGGTGGTTGTGTCTAAAGAAGAGGAGGGACTGGGTCATTACATACTGCTGGACAAACCCATGTGAGAGCTAAGTATTATAGGGTTGTCTCTGTGGGGTATATTGAAGGGGGTGCACGTCAATGCAAAACCAGAGGGCCCTTCTGCTTAGCTCTCAAAGAGTTTGAGCTTAGCTCTCCATAGAGTTTGAGCTCTGTGATGTGCCAATGAATATTCCTAAGTGATTTGAAAGTGTTTGTTTTCGTGGATAAGTGGAATGTAAGTGAGGGATTGCATTGCATAATTTGATTCTGATGGATGCTCCTTGCCATTGCGGTTTGTTCAGGAAAGTGCTATCCTCTTAATCTAATTCGTGCAGTATGGATTTTTTCACATGGCGGCACTCGGGAGGGGGGGAGGGAGTTACTAGGCACACTTCCCTTTCTACAAGGGTGGCCAATACTGTCATAATGGGCCTCATAGGGCCATTGTAGACTGACTTTAGTGCTTTTTGACTGTAGTGGGTGTACTCCTGCAACAGAAATTGTTAGGTTCAGGCATCTAACAATTATACCTTGCAGCTGGTTTTTAATTGCACTCCCTTTGAAGAGTGGGAACCTAGAACCTGCCATTTTAGCTCCTCAGCATGTTTTTTAGAAGGCCATTCACCAATTACAAAAAACAACACCCCTAGGCAAATTACTAAAAAACACTCACACATACATACATACCATTACCCTTCAAATTCTTCCCCAAAAAATATTTTTAATCATGATTTATCTCATAAATAATTTCATTTAATACAATTCATAACCCCCCATTCTATCATAGAACAAAGAGAGAGAAAACCAGTGTAAAAGATATAAAGTGCTCATGTGCTAATAGTAAAGAAAAAAGATTGGAACCCTCAAACCATTCCAAAAAGCAACTTTTAAAAATATACACTTAAAAAGCTAAAAAGCCTGTTGGTTAAACTTTTCACCACATTTAAATCAGCATATTATTTCTCCAGAAGAATTATATATATGGAATCCTATCCCCCATTCTAAATTCTCTCCACAGATAATCCAACCAATCCAGGCAAGAGCAATATCGTCGACGTTTCATACCCTTAACGCTCCTGGGCCAAATCAATGCTCCATCAGGGTCTTCATCAGGACTGATAGATAGGGGAGCCTATAAATAATCCAATGATATAGATCAATCTACAAATAAATCAAAATCATTTTCCAGGTAATGCCTCACTCTCAACATACTCACCCAAAACCACCATAAAATATAATCTCCTTTTTCACCAAAACATCCTTCCAGAGTCCAATATCCTAAAAAACATGAAAAGGCCATTCACCAGCCAACTAGCTTCCTCTAGCTGCAGTTTTATCTAGGCTCCTGGTAAATTCCCTGGTCAAGGAGCTTCCTTCAGAAGTACTCCATGACTCTTAAGGAACCTTACACTTACTGCCTGCACTCACCAGGCCCTGTGGCCTTCTGGCCACATGATCAGGGCCCTGACACCTCTGTGTCCAGCAAGAGGCAGGCACCCTCCCTTGAAAGGTAACCTCTACAGGACTGATCTACAGTCATTCCACAGAAATCCTCTGTTCCAGGATCTACTTTCTCTCAGAGGGTTCAGGGACCAGTGCCATCAGCCCTGGAAACAAACGTTTAATGCAGCCAAAGTAAGTATAAGTCCAGAGTGTCCCTTCACTCCCAGCAGGAATCATTCTACACAAGGTCAAGCCTTCCTTTGTTGCAGTTGTATGTATGTCTGTGTATGGTATTACTATAGTGCAACAGAGAACTGTACAGGGTCAAAAACAAACATAAATTCAACAAGTGATAACAGAGGTAGCCGAGAGGTGCACGGTCAATGCATTGTGATGGAGTGTTCTGTGAAGAGTTGTTTTCATCTGTTTTTTAAATTGGTGCAGCTTTGGAACACTCCTGATGGATATAGGGATGTAGATCCTTGGTGCACATATAGAAAAGGCCTGCTGCCTTGTATTTTCCATAATTACAATCTAATAGTGTCCTTGATAGAGGTGTGCTGATATCCACCAGAAATGGTGAGCGTGTTCAAAAGATCACCTGGGGTTGTGATAACATTGTAAATGATGCAGCTAGATTTGAAGATGGTGTGGGCCATTCAGCCAGATTTGTAGTGTTTCTTTCTTGCTGTCCTTGGCAAATAACAGTCTTGGTTGGATTGAGCTTCACTGGACATCCAGGTCTGGATGATGTGCAGGCAGTGTCTGAACTTTGGATGACTGAAACAGAGAAGACTTTCAAGCAGAGCTGAATATCATCCACATATTGTTGACACCAAATGGTCCCATGTAGAGATAGGTGACAGGAGACTATATAGAATCTTAGGGGAGCCACAGATGATAGGGAGCTTCTAGGACCTGGGCGTGCCATTGTGAGCAACCTGATGTTGTTTGGAATGGAAGGAAGAGACCCTGTGATGCACGCATTAAGTGAATCTCATTCGCGACTCCAGGGTGTGTAGGGGGGGTGTTGGTCAACTGTGTTGAAGGTAGCTGAGAGATCCAGCAATATCAAGAGCCATCAGCAATCTTCATTTGTTCACCATATACGTGAGGTATTGAACACGGTGCTGTAGCATGAGCTAAAGACATACTGGTAGTTGTCCAGAAAATGGTTAGCATTGATATGTTTTTGGAGTTGAACATACACTGCTTTTCATTCGATCTTGCCAATTAATGGTAGGTGAGTGATGGGCCAGTAGTTTCCATGGTCATCAGGGTCTAATGTAGGACTCTATAGGATGGAAGGGACCTGGCTTATCTTGGGAGCTTCTGGGAAGATGCCGTGAGTGAATAAGGCTTTGACAATGGTGAATAGGTGTGAGGGAGCATCCCTAGATGGAGCCTTGATGAAGGACGAGGGTACAATATCATCTTCTTTAGAAGCTTCTTTGATTGAGTTAAGGAAGTCAGTAAGATCTGCAAGAGGCAGGGGCTCGAATGCTGACCATTGTGAAAATCTACAGGCAGGGGTAAGCATAAGCAATGAAGCAGACTTGGTGTTGTTGATGTGTTTTGGAATATTTCTATATTTTATTCACTGTAAAAGAGGTTGATGGCATTGCAGTTTCTGTGGACTGAGGAAAAGGTGGGTATGGCATTAGGTTGATGTAGTACTCCATTGTTTTGAAAAATGTTTTGCTTCTGTTAGTGTCTTTATTGGTTATGCTGGTAGAATACTTTGCTTTCGCTGATATATGAGCTGTCTACATGTTGTACGGAGGACCGCCAGTATCAAAGGTCAGAAGTTCTGTTTTTCTTCCATTTTTACTCCTGTCTGCAGATGGGTTGTTTATTTTAAGCACAGTCTTAAGAGTACCAGTGTGCTGATGGCATTGGCTTGCACTTTTGTTTTTTAATTGGGGTGTGAGTGTTTACAATTTCCAGTTCCCAGGTCTTTCATTGTGCAGACGTTTAAAAATGGAGGTGAGGAGTTCCAGAAGGTAGGTGCCCCTGCCCAACCCAAAACATCATCTTTTCACCCCAACCTATATACCTGCAGAGCATTTTGGGATGCTTTTTCAAACAGCAAATTCAAGCCTTGGTCAGTAACATTTCCTCCAGAGCTATTAGCTCC
This sequence comes from Pleurodeles waltl, assembly GCF_031143425.1. Taxonomy (NCBI): domain Eukaryota; kingdom Metazoa; phylum Chordata; class Amphibia; order Caudata; family Salamandridae; genus Pleurodeles; species Pleurodeles waltl. Next base: position 837,164,261 of record NC_090450.1, on the reverse strand, counting down.
TCGCTTAACTAAAAACAGTTTTTCCTTCCAAATCTCTTGAAAGGAGCTCCTCTTGTGAGTGGGACCAGGCATGTGACTGCCTTCCTTTGGTTCTGAGTATGTTTGTTAGCCCACTCATTTTTCCCCAGCAATCCTCCTGTCCATGGAGCAGGCTATTTGCCAAATGTGTCTACTGTCAGAGGGAAGTATTGATCTAACTGCTGCTCAACAGCGTAACTTACCTTGGCCCTGCTGGGTACTGCAAGGTTCAAATTTCTTTAATGGCTAAGTTAGGGAAATGTTACAAAACCCAAAGTTGTACTCAGGACCCTTTTAAGCCCAAAGAAAGAGACTTTAATCATTTTCCTAGTTTGTGGCAAAACAAATGTTATTTTGTGTGGCTTTCTCCGACAGTGTAAATATAGTAAAGCACAACTGACCTACAGTGAATCTCCACAGATTCACAGTAAAGTACTCCAGACACAAAACATTGTCAAAATTAAAATGGGGTATTTGTTTTATGCCTAATTAAATTAGAAGGCCTGTATGGGCCATACTACATTTCTTAAATATCTAATCTGCTGCAGTTAGAGCCTACAGATGTGAGTGCACGGGGATTGTGAGGGGTAAGAGGAGTTGGCAATAGAGAGAAAATGGGTGAGGGGAAGGGTGTTGAGAGATGAGAATTATTTAGGAGTGATGACACTGAAAAAGAATGGTGTGATGAGGGTCAAATGATGTCAAGGGTGGGGTGAGTGGTGATGAAGTGTGAAGCCGGAAAGGCAGGAAAGGAGAGAAGTGAAGTGATAGAGTAGGAGATGGAAGGCAAAGTGTAGATGTGATGGCTGAATGTGGGTATGAGGTCTATAGAAGTCCAGGATGGGTAAATGAGAGGATGTGTGTGGGTAGTAATAAAAAAGGAAAATGGTGATGGGAGGCCAAAATGATGCAGAGAAGGGGGTAGACTTCGACAGATGTAGTGGAAGGTGAAGGGCAACTGTGCTTTGGAAACGTGTGAGATCTGATAGGGAAAGAAGTAGGTGTTGTTAAAGGCAAAATTCTGTTGAGAGGTGCCTAAAGGGTGCCAGTACTGGGGAAAAAGATAGGAAGGTACCGTATGCCTTAAATACAGCGCACCTCAGCCCTTTCACAGTGACACAGTGCAGCAAGGTGACTTGCTGTGCTGCACTGAACCACTATTCTATTAATATGCCCTTAAATATGTAGCCTATAGTCTTAGTAGAAGTTACAGGGTTCCAAACAGGCACATGGTTATTAGTTAGTGTTCCTGTAAGAATCACTACATCTACTCTCTTGCATCCAAGGGGCCACATTGTAGGCCATTTTTCATCTCCCTGTTCAGACTAATATTTCTTCTTGTTTGTCTAGTCTGTACTGGGTTATGATTATTTTTCATATAAAATTTAAGAATGTCTGTCTGATACATTGTACCTTTCATCACTCAGGCCCATTACAACTTCATCAGAATTTCTCTCACCTTGCTGTTTCTTGCTGTCCAAGATCATGCTTGCATAAACTTCTTATGATTTCTGAGTTGTACCATATTTGATAAGGTGGTCATTCATTTTCTTTTAAGGCAGCCAGAGTCTGGAATGATCTACCTTTTGACCTCTGTTTTATGATTATCATTTAGCCTTTCATAAGGCTTTACAAATGTATCTGTATATGGTGATTTTTCAGTTTCAGTTTCTATCCTTTTAGCACTTACCTTTACTTTAGTAACATTACATGACATAAACACAAAGGATTACTGACAGATCATTGGAAACAGAAATATTGTGTGAATAGAATGTTGTCAAAAATATTGAGGACCAAAATAAAGAGAAGGTAGATGCAAATAGGTAAGTATAGATTTACTATTCTTAATTCCAAATCTACGTACCTTGAAAATATGTATCACCAAGGTACAGATATGTGGAGTTGTATATACTAAAACTTTGCTTACCTAATAGAAACTTAACTTTGCAATAATGTTATCCTACATAGTCTTAACACAATATGTTGTCCAAATGATATTTTTTCACTGATATTTTGTCTAAATACCATTACAACTGTATACATTTCAATACTCTTCACTGTCAATGGAAATGATGAGATACATGCTCTCTGGTGTCTCTTTTAGGCCCACACAGGTTCTTGATGATCTACAAATCAGATACGTAGTGACTAATTGATCATTTGTTGGTCCTGAGGCTGTTGCAAATGCTCTCTCAATGGGCCATGTGTATCATTATTCCAAATTGTGATTACCTAATTGTGATTCTCTGTGAATCGCAATTAGGTAATCGCTATATTAATTTTCTTAAACTCCGGGAGTTTCATTTAGCATTTCCTAACGGGTTGCAAGTTGACCTACCTTGTTTATATTAATGAGGAAGGTTGCAATTTGTGACCAATTAGGAAACGCAAAACATCACAGGGATGGTGGCCTGCTGGGATCAATGGACCATACCACCATGTCTGTGATCTTTTTTTGTAAATGCAGCCTGTTAACTGTAAAGGAATACTGGGATGTATTTTACAAAAATTAAAAAAAGAAACCTGAAAAGTTTTCTTTTAATTTTTTAACAGTAGGCATTAGTGCGTGAGACCACTGCTTGCTCTTAAAAAACATTTTGCACTACCATTCATGAAGGGGAAGAGGTCCCATCAGGTACCCTACCCATTTGCGAATGAGTTACCACCTACTTGAAGTAGGTGGTAAAATGTGAATGTTTTGCGACTGCATTTTGTTCACAAAACATTCCTACATACCCCTGCAATTTGGTATGATGAAGGGACGCCCTTGACTTGCCCCTTCCTAGTACCGTATTGGTAAGTTTGCAATATTCCAAATTGTGATTCGGTAACATGTTACCGAATCGTACATTGGAATCCATACATACCAGAATTCATTTTTACTGTTGCAAACAGCCCGAGCGGGGCATTTGCTACCTTAAAAATGCATGATACATATTTGCCCAAATTAGGTATCCTCATGATCTGGATGAGTGACCTTAATTGTACTTTGAAAAAAAGAGCTCATTTTTGTTCAGGACCAAGAAGTATGCAGTATATAGTCTCACTAAACCATTTTGTGTGACTATCAAGAAAGACTGGTTGATATTTATAATGAGCGGAACTCTAGTGGATATGTTATTTCCATTTTATTAAAAGCTGATAGAGAATTTGGCAATAGTAAAGGATAGTCAGAGAATGTATTCAGCCAGCTACCCCAACCCAGTGTTGGCTGATTGTAGGTATGCCTTGAATGGTGGAACTGTCAAGACTTACCACAGGTCAGAGGAAATTGTGTGAGACACTTTTAACCAGGGAAGAATTATTGATATCATTTCAGGATACAGGAGAGTAAAAACTCCTGGCAACGAAGGTCTCCTTGTGGATCTTTTTTCAGTGCACTTCATATAATTAATTCTAAGTTGTTAGAGATGTGTCATGAGAAGTTGCCAAAAGAGATTCTACCAGATAAAATTAAGGAACTCATATAACAATGGCAAGAAAAATGTATACTGACCCATCTGATTGTCAGTCTTACAGACCACTTTATATGATCGAAATGGATGGCAAAATACGCAACAAAGCCTTGGTGTAGTGTTAATTAAAATACTGATAGTTTTTGTCCATACAGGGCATTCTGTGTTCATTCCCCACCAGAGGTTGATAGCTAATGGGGATATTGGCATATGTTAAACAATGTCTGCTTTCAGACCCAGGAGTTGCATGTTGTGTCTTCCTTGAACATAGTGAAAGCATTTCACTGTTTAAAAGTGCATTTTATATAATAGGTTTGTAGGAGGGATGGGCGTATATATGGATAAGGAGGCTGGGATTGCATTTTAAAGTCAATTTTGTTTGTTTTGTTTGTGATGAGGATAATTCTCTGTGATGAAGCACATCCAATAGTATAATGGCAGGTTTCTCTTTTTTCTTTATTTTGCAGGTGCTCTCCATGGGATGGGTTGGCCTGGAGTCTGGGACAAAAACAAAATTGTGGTGAGTATGTGGAAGGACAGGGAAATCAGGTATACCATCACTGTACCCTGTTGTGCTATGGAATTAAACTGGGAGAGGGACATCGCTCTTGGGTGTTGTACACATGCACATGTTTTGCTTTGAGGATTTTATCCCTGAAAACAAAAAGGCAGATATAAGCTCACCAGGTTGCCACTTCTTCTGGATCAGTGTGTGGAAAGCAAGTTAGGTCTTGTACGTTTAGCGAAGTATCAGCAAGGGAGGAGACCTTAAAACCATATCACCTTATTGGTATGCAGCGCGAGGTGGGTTCGAGTCTCTCTGTAACTGTTGTTGTCGGTTCCTTACATGAAACAAGAGTTGCCCCAAAGTCAAATGTCAGCAAAAGAAAACACCCCTCATGCTTTTAAGCATTAACGGGTAAACAGATACATGGCACGTAATGTAGTGCACCAATAAAACACCCTTCCTGTGTCCTGCTTTCCCCTTCACCCCACAAAATCCTCCTCCAAACCTCTCCTCTAGGGACTCACCTGATGTCTCACATCTCGCTTCCTTGAGCGTCTCTGTCCTCCTTGCAAGCACCTCTTATGAACCGTCTGTAATATCCTAGGAGTCCTAAAATAGATCAAAGTTCTATTTATTGTTGGCATAGGCACTCTGGAAATGGCTACTATTTTTTCAGCCTGAGGTTTGCTAAACCATTCTCCCAGGAGGAATCCTAGATATTTAACTATTTGGACTGTGAAATGGTTTTTTGTAGGGTTGATTTTCAAACCATTCATGTCTAAGTCACGTATTACACCCTGTAGGTGTGCCAAGTGTTGTTCCCATGAGGAACTATAGATGAGAATGTTATCTATGTAGGCTGTTGAATATCGGTCATGTGATTGGAGAACGGTGTTCATCATGCACTGGGAAGTAACCGAGGCCCCATGAAGCCCAAAGCACAGAACCATGAATTGGTACAGCCCTCACAGGGTGGAGAAGGTTGTCTAATTTTAGTCCTGTTTTCTAAGGAGCTCTTGCCAGTACATTTTACAAGGATCTATGGTACTGATATATTTGGCTTCTCCCATCTTTTCCATCATCTCATCCACTCTAAGGAGTGGATATCAAACTGTAAAATCTTGTTCACCTACCAGAAGTCAATGTAGAACTGGATAGAACCTTCCGGTTTCGGTAACTGTAAAATTGGGGAATTCCATTCACTACAAGACAGCTCAATAACAGCCATCTGTAACATTTGCTTTATCCCTCTTACTACGATATCTCTCCTGGATTCAGGTATATGATAGGGAAATAATCAGAATTGTTTTCCTGGCATTGTATGAATGGGGTGTTCTAGTAGCTTGGTTTCACCCGGCAGAAGTGGAGGTGATACATCAACTCCTGTTTCAGGGGTGTTGGAAGGTCTAGGTCTATATTTTGAAGATACAAAGAAGTTTCTTTCATTGGAGTTACTATCAGGAAAAGCAAATGGCCCTCCCATTTCTTCAGGAGATTGATGTGGTACATCTGGGTCACTTTTTTGTTTGAATCAATCTCGATATGATAGGTAATCAGTGTTATCCTTTCTGTTATCACATAGGGTTCCTTCCGCTGATCTAAGAGCTTATGATGATAGTCACCTACATTTAAGGACCTCACCTTCACATTTTGTGTCGCACTGGGTTTTCTGTGAGAGCTGCCCCTTTTCCATATTGGTCCTGACTATGTCCCTAGCCCAAATTTGTCTTGAGATTAGTCACATACTCAAGCAGTGTTTGGTCCCATCTTTCTTCTGTTCCGATCCTTCTTTGGCCATACCCAAGAGGGAATGGGGTTGTTGTCCATAAAGAAGATCGAAGAGGGAATACCAGTGCTCTTTTGTACCTTGAATCCTATTGCTAACAAGGCAAGTGGTAACATATCCTCCCACTTTCTTATCTCAAGAACAAGCACTTTCTTCAAAGTACTTTTGAAAGTGGCATTATAACTCTCTACCAGTGGGCCAAATTTGTTTAATTCCCAATTGACGACATATCTGCTGCATGAGCCTGGATATGAAGCGAGTCACTTGAACATTTAAGATCTTTCTAGAAAACCCCACCCTTGAAAATATGTTAATCATAGCCTTGGTTACATTTGTGGTATTGGGTGTCGTAATGCAACTGCCTCAGGATATCTCTTGGCATAATCCACACGTACTGGCAACCACTATGGGATGGAAGAAGGGGTCCTAAAATATCCATGCCTAATCTCATGAAGGTTTTTTTTTTCACAGGTAAGGGAAGAAGGTGGACTTTGGCAGCATAATATCTGCTGTTCTTCTGACATATGGGGCATTCCTTGCAGTAGTTCTTTACTTGTTGGTAGATCCCTGGCCAATAGAACCTCTCAAGGGTAGATGTCTCAGTTTTTTCAGTACTGAAGTTGCCCCCTAGCAGAGGACTGTATGCTAAAAACAGCACCTTGGCTCAGAAGGGAGCAGGTACCAGCAGCTGTGGGATTTAGATTTGCCACCCTTTCTATATAGTAACCCCTCTTTGAGGAAAAACTGAGGACCTACATGGTCAGGGTTTTCGTGTTCAAAGGCAATGTTCCAGGTTTCTCTAAAAGTAGGGTCCTCGTGTTGAGCAGACCTGAAGTTCCTATCTGTGCCACAAATAACATTTTGCGTATGTATTGTTAATAGAAGTCGGGGAGTCTTCTTTTCCTCCCTTTTTTGTTTTCTGTTTTTCCTTGGTTTCGGAGAGGACCATTCAGGGTCTTCAACCTGGGAGAAATGAGTGGTACTCCACCAGGCATCTCCATCTTTCCAGGTCTCTTGAACCAAATTCTTAAGATGGGGATAATCGTTTCCTGGAATAAACAGCTCTGGTAACTTCGGTATTAACCCTACACGTAGCGGCACCACAGGGTCGGTCTGATGTTGGATTTGTACTGGGAGCACGCAGTAAACGTCGCTCCACCAGCAGAGTTTACACAGTTTTTGGCACTCCTTGTGAGCAAAAACTCTGTCAACCACTGCGGAGTCGAGTTTACCAGTGTGGTGGCACCCACCTCAATGCAGGCACCCAAGTGCCATAGCCTGTACATAGAAGATACCTCAAGTGAGGCATGAACGGCATCAGCATTTGTCTCAGTTTACTTCCAAGAACCACTTGAGCTGTACACGATCATCATCGAGCACACGTCGCACAGCCGAGGATGAGCGTCTAGCCCCTTCTTCTCCCAACGTGGTTACAATGCTCCAGCCAGTGTGCATTGGCCATACATTTGCAATGTTCAATGAGTTTTTCTGCCCCCTGCTGTGACATCATGCCAGTGTACAGAGAGTCTGGCTGCTCACTTCTGTGATGTCATGCAATGTACAAGTCTGGTTTCATGGCAGAGATATTAAGAGGAGCACCCAGCAGGTGATCGGAGCATGATACTGATCTAGCTCTGGTCAGCCCCTAAAGCCATCTCACTGCTGACCTTCAAAGTGTTGTGCATCATCCAAGCGCTATGCTTGCTCCGCTCCAGGAAGGAGCACAGGGGGGCCTGCCTTTAGGTGAGCTGGAAAGATGGACAGCTTTTCACAATTTCTTTCACCAGGAGGCGTGTGAGCTCTCTGCCAATTCATGAAATCTGAATGTCTGTACAGGTGCAGAATGAGCCAGCTCCTGTCTAAGCCTTCCCTAGAAAATACCAAGCATTGGTGATATCATATCACACAGCCTTTCCGCTTGGCACAGCCAGCAAAAATGAGTGTGACTGCCATTGGCACTCCTTTCATTGAGTCCACAAGGAAGGACACAATGGGACCTGCAGGTCTGACAGAGACCACCACAGCAAACATCTTAAAATATTATTTTATTCACTAGGTTGGGTGTGCTGCAGTTCTCGCTGTTCCGCATCACTATCAATAACAAGCCTCAAGGTTACTCCAGCTTTTTGTCCGTAGTGTCGGCCTCAGGAGGATGAATGGCTGACTCTGCTGGCTCAGATTTAAATTCTGACACATCTCAGAAGCAGTCTTGTTAAAACCATAAACCATCTTAGCTTGATATGAATTCTTCATGCCAAACACACCTACAATGTATATATTGGTGGCCAAATTAGAAAAGAACCCACTTGCACTGCACATGTACTAAAAAACATTTCAGAATGGTTCATAAGGACTACGTGTAATAAGTGCTCCTGCAGTCCTACTTTGAGTACTTAAGAATGCCTTTGAGAATCAGAACCACTGTGACTAGGCAGGGCCCCAAATGTAGAAAAATGTGGAGGGCATTGCCCAACTGAAGATAGTACTCGTAGAAACCTCAAAGGGATGAGTGGCTGAATGGGACCCACCAGAATGTGAATCTAAGGCATGATGACAAACACAGCTTTTTCCATGAGTACATTAGTCCAGGGAGCCATCAGGTATCCTTGGATATATATATATATATATATATATATATATATACACACACACACATATATATATCATTTACAGTTTGTCTCACCACCTTCAGCAGCAAGATTGTTACAAAGCTCCTACATACACACAATCCTTTTGAACACCTATCTTTCTCACAATTACTTCCAAGCTTCCTGATGTACATGTTCAGCCCTCTCATTTTTACATGTTCTACTCTGAAATACATGCATCACTGGAGAACATTTTTCTTGCACAGTACATCAGCACTGCTGGTGCAGGGCACACTTCATATGGCATGACCAGCTGACAGAAGCGGCTAGGCATCATTCATCTTCCAGTATTGGCAGCAGCATTCTCTTTCATGAAATCCATTTTTTATGCCCTTGAAGAACCATCAACTCTAGACTGAGAGATTTGCACTTATACACTTGATCCACGTCAGACAAGGGAAGGGGTGTGGCAACCCTCCAGGTACTACTGTTGTTACTAGGACTGGGAGGCATAATAGCATTCCGCTGCATGTGGAACTCCTCCGAATGTCATGGAGTTTTTAGATAACTCTGTGGAATTTTGTGGAGTAGAATTCGGTGAGTTCCACCCTGGCCTAATTCTTACGTCAGTCAGGGGGTTTCACTTACTATCACTATGGGAGCATTGAATGTTAATGGCTCTTGTGGTATTAGTTGTGCTCCCTGGTAGGATCTGCAGTCACATTATCCTTTGTAGAACCTCGCATCTACAAGGGCATTAACAGGTTCATTGTTAACTGATAAACAACAGTGATATGGTGGGCGAGTCTCAGAGGGCGTGTAGTAGAGGGTAGGGACCATCCCTATCTCCATGGGCTCTTCTTTCTCGGGGCAGAAGTGGGCTATATGACCACATACATCACACTGGTAACATTAGGGACCCGGAGGGGTAGGTGTTTGCATTGGTACAGGGATCATGGTCACTGTCTCCTTTTCTTTTCCTGGGGAGGTCCAGGGGGTCTTAGGGATCTGGCACCTTGATGTCTCCAACTGCGGTCCTCACACTCCTTCTGTAGCTCTTTGGATCAGCTGAAAGCTCTGGCTATTTCAACTGCTTGATCCAGCAATAATTTAGTGTGTTGATGGACCAAGTTCTGTACTGGGGGCATGAAGGGAGGTCAGATACTGCTCCAGATAGATTTTTTCAAGGAGATCCACTTTGTGGTGAGAGGTTTGAGCCATCGATCTGTCATATCTTTGATGCAATAGTACTGAACTTGAGGAGTTTCCTGGGGTCCCTCTCTGATTTGGGGTAACCTCATGCGATAGTTCTCATCATCAACTCCCAACTTTTCAAGGATGCTTCTTTTGATGTCACCATAAGGTGTAGTCCCCTATGGATTTGAGGTCTGGTACGCAGATTGGAGGTCGCCCGTCAACAAGGAACCCAAATACTGCCCCAATCTATCTGCTGGCCAAGCCGCAACCTGTGCCATTCTTTCAAAATTGTTAAAGAAGAAGTCAAGATCTTCTCCTCTGACATATTTTTGAAGCACAAGAGACAGAAAAGCCGTGTGTCTTCTCTGTTGTCAAAAGGAGTTGCCGAGCTTCCCAAGAGCCATGTCCTGGGATTGGCTTGTTAGGGCTTTGTGGATTGCCTCTCTATCGTCCGCTGTGGTATTCAGAAATTTCTCCATGGGCCTCTTTGGTTTCTCCTGGTTCTCTGCCATCTTGTTGACCACAGCCTCCATACTTCCTGATCCAACTTCTGACATCACATGTAGGAGGGACAGGCAGATGTGTGGATGAGAAGGCTGGGTTTTCTTTTTAATGTTGCTGTTTATTTACTTTTTTATAGCATTAAAGAAAACAGTGATAAGGATAATCATCCGTGATGAGGCACATCCAATGGAATGATGGCAGGTTTCTCTTTTTTCTTTCTTCTGCAGAGTTCTCCGTGGGATGGGGTTGACCCAGAGCCTTGAAGAAAAACAAACTAGCAGTGAGTATATGTAAGGACAGCAAAATCAGGTATTTAGTCACCATACCCTGTTGTTCTCTGGAATCAAGGGTGGGTATGGATATCTCTTCTGGGTGTTTTACACATGCCCCTTCTCTTCTATTAGGATTTCATCCCGGAAAACAAAAGTGGAGGTATAAGCTCACCAAGTTGCCACTTCTCCTTCACCAGTGTGTGGAAAGCAAGTTAGGTCTGGTACGTTTAGGGAAGTATCAACAAGGAAAGAGACCTTAAACCGTATCATTGTACTGCTATGTAGTGCGAGGTGGGTTTGAATCTCACTGAAACTTTTGATACAGGTTCCTTACATGAAACAAGAGGTGCCCGAAGCCCAATGTTAACAAAATAAAACAACCCTCGTGCTTTTAAACGTGAACTTATAGAACAGATACATGGCGTGAAAAACGGTGCACCAGTAGAACACCCTTCCTGTGTCACTCTTTTTGTTCCCCTTCACCCCAAAAAACTCTCCTCCCTTTCCCTCCTTTCGGGAGTCATCTGCTATCCTGCAACTCTCCTGAGTTTTCGCGGCTCAACAGTATCCTCTGAGGCATTCTTCATTCCAAGACACAGCACTTTCCTCCCAGTCTGCGGCTTCCTTGTGAATTTCTTACCTCTTGGCCAGTTCCTCTTTTGGTGTCTTGTGTTCATCTAATCCGAGCATCTCCACCCTCATTAGGTGCGCTTCCTGTGTGATAACGGTCCGTTTTTCTCCTTCTTTGGGCTTCCTGGATTTGCCCTCTCCAACGGTCATCCCACCTCCTTGTTTAAAGAGATAGGGTTCTGGTTTCTGATAGGTAGGTATCCTTCCCCTTTTAGATTTAACCCTTTCTTCATCTCTTCCACAGGTGTTTCAGCATTGGGCTCATTTTTTGCAGGGGTGTATTCGGGGTACATATACTGTATGGTTTCCTCACAAGGTTCTCAGGTTGTTTAATTTTCTTCTTTATTCCATAGGTTTGGTTAATTTCCCGAAAGAACCACCTAATGAAGACAGAAGGTATCACTTCAGATGGGTACGTTTTAGATGAGAACATTGTAGAACTGCCTCCGGTCACTGCTGTTCTTGCAAATCACTAGCATGTATGCTTTGGAAAAATATGGAAAGATGGGGTGTAAAATTTGATGTCACCAATGATCGTGTGCCTCTCTACACAATGGTACATTGATATTTTTGAGAAACCTTGTGTTGTCCTCACCTCATATGTTCATATACTTTTTAAATATGCATGGCACACTCAAGTGAGGATGTGAATGAAATGAATATGGATAGCGCACCTAAGGATCTGCATAAAGGAAACCAATAATTAGCACATGAAACCTGAAACTCCTGAATTCTGGTTCTTCTTTAATTTTATTTCCTTTTTCAGTGATTAAGAGTATTGTGTTGATCTAGATGGTGAAGCTGGCAACATACTGAAACGATAGGAGATTTAACATCAAATTGTATAAGAAAAATATAAAAAAATCAGTGGACACTCTACAATTACTTACATTTACTTCTCACATACTAAGCGAGGGCAAAAACAAATACACCAAAACATACTATGTAAACAGTAAGTATTATTTATTGTTATCCATCTCAAGTTGATTATCCACATATATAAAATGTAGTAATGGTTGTAGTAAATAAGACCATCTAACATATACATATGAAAAACATTCATACTCCTTTCACATCCACATTCACACAACTCACAGAAACCCAGCTAAAAACACACTTATGGGCCATAGTATCAAAAAGACCAAATTACAAAAGTAGATGTTGTATTTCTTGCCAATGATATGTTTCATAATCACTTTATTCAGAGTATTATATAAACTCATCATCATAGACAGTCTTAACAAATTCAATCCAGTATTGTATCACATAGCACAACTTCATATACATGGAAACCCAATGATCTTTAGTGGACTACTCATTTCTACTTGGTGAAATCACAACAATCGAATCAACGTGCTATTCGGTGCAACATCGTCTTCTTCAGGACATACATGGGTTAGCTGTTCCTGCAAATATATATCACAATTCTCAGCTGATATTGCCCTAACTCTCAGACATAAATTACATGAATTGAGCTATACATCAAGATATTTGTAGCCATTGGACATAAAACCATTACCAAAAAGGATTAAAAAATAATCAAACAGAACCCAAGTAATAAACAACCAAGAATAAAAATAATGCAAAAAAAACCTCTCAAATCCTAGTGACCAACATACTAAACAGACCAGATACACCATATTGTGAGAAACATTGCAATGCTGCATATTCAACTAAAACTAATCTTACCACCCACTATTCCATAGCAGCAATCAATTCAATTATGGGGTAATGAAAGGTAAAATATCTTACAAAATAATCTTGTGCACAGACTGCTAAGCCTCAGGCAGGATCCAAAAAAAAAAAAATAATAATGACAAAAACCTCCCCTGGGGAGGCGACCTACTAAACCTATAGGAACCTTTGCTATACTAGCACTGTAAATAACGCAACAACTATGAGCCAATGCTCACCTGTGGAGGTGGGAGAGAAAGTCCACTCAAAACGATATAACACATACAGGGGGTCATTTTCAAAAAGACCGCCGAGGGACCGCCGTGCGGAAGACCGCCAGTGGTGGGGGTTTTCCGTTCGGCCTAATATGACCGTTGGCAGCTCTCCGTCCTTTTACTGATGGAGAGCCGCCAACAGCCATACTGGCGGGAGGCGGGGAAGTGGAGGCTGCTCCACCTCCACCGACACGCCAACAGAACACCGCCCAGCGAATCACGACCTGTGATTCGCCGTGGCAGTGTTCTGTTGGCAGTGTGGTGTCGGCGGAGCTGCCCCCATGGCTCCCGTCCCCTCCCGGAGGATCGTCGGACCAGGTAAGTCGATCGTCCGTGAGGGGAGGGGGGTTGGGGGGTGTTGGGTGTTGTGTGGGTGCATGGGGGTGTGCGTGTGTGTTTGTGAAGGGGGGTGTGAGTGCGTGTATGCTTGCGGGGTGTTGTGTGTATGGGAATGAGTGCGTGTATGTCTGTGGGTATGTCTGTATGGATGTGTGCGTGTATGTTTGAATGTGGGTGTGCGTGTCTGACTGTGTGTGTGGATGTTGGCTTGTATGTCGGTGTGTGCGTGTAAGTATGTAGGTGGTGCCTGCGTGCGTGTCGTGTGGGTATGGGTGAAGTGATGTTGGGGGTCGGGGTGGGGAGGGGGGCCCTGCCACCTTTGGGGGGTAGCAGGGGTGGTGGGGGGTAGGGGAGAGAGTCGGGATGGGGGTGGGGGAGACCCCTATCAGTGCCAGGGAAGGAATTCCCTGGCACTGATTGTGCTTACCGCCATGGATTTCATGGCGGTTCAAACCGCTGGAAATCCACGGCGGTAAGCCGGGTCCAAATACCGCCGGCGGTATAGTGACGGCCGCCGGACTGGAGACCCAGGTCTCCAGCCCGGCGGGCGGAACAGAGAACCGGCGGATGACCATGGCGGTAACCGCCATGGTCATAATTCCATGAAGGGAGACCGCCAGCCTGTTGGCGGTCTTACCGCCGCTTTTCCGCCTTCCGCCAGGGTCATAATGACCCCCACAGTGTTCTGTTATAAGTTCCAACAACGCTGTTGCCTAGTTAAATAGGGCGATCGTTTTGAAAACCAATAGACCTGAAACGGGACAAAAAGCATGTTCATAAGCAACGCTGTTCAAATGGCCATCCACTCTGCCATTGGGAACCATAACTTAGCTCCAATATGCTTCGCGTACAATGTAACCCATCCAGTGCCTGGTGCTAAGTGGACAGTGGCACACAACTCCGACTCCCGTGATGTTGTTCTGGAAGGCATATGCATGTGAGTAAAAAACAAAACTCTGCTTTAAAAATTTAGCATACCCGGGAACGCCGGTTGCTTACACACCAAGGGGGTCATTAGGACCCTGGCGGCCGGCGGTAAGCTGGCGGTAACACCGCCAACAGGCTGGCGGCGTTCCGCCAGCAATTATGACCGTGGCGCAATAGCCACGGCCATACCGCCGGCCCCTCCAACATACCGCCAGGCTTCCGTCTGGCAGTCATAATCCCCAGGGCAGCCGTGCAAGCACCGCTGCCCTGGGGATTATGAGTCCCTGACCGCCAGCCTGTCCGTGGTGGTAAACACCACCATGGAAAGGCTTGCGGTAAGGGGACTTGGGGTGCCCCTGGGGGCCCCTGCACTGCCCATGCACTTGCCATGGGCAGTGCAGGGGCCCCCAAGCATAGCCCCGTCGTGCATTTCACTGCCTGAATTTCAGGCAGTGAAATGCGCGACGGGTGCTACTGCACCCGCTGCACATCAGCATTGCCGCCGGCTCTATTACGAGCCAGCAGAAATGTTGATGTGACTTTTCCGCTGGCCCAGCGGAAATGTCATAATAGGGAGCCAGGAATACCGCCGGCAATGGCGGTATTCTGGCTCCTGCAGCCTCAGCGGTCTTTTTGAAAGACCGCCGAGGTTGTTATGAGGCCCTTAGTCTCAGCATAGAAACAGGACTGGGTACAACCATGTAAGATAGAAAAAATATAGATCCCTGCTTTTGTGATAGTACACAGCAGAGAGCGAAAATCATGTAGGAACTAAGGGCTACATGTACGTAGCCTTTTGCACGTTGCAAACGGTGAATCGGGCCGTTTGCGACATGCAAAAAGCACTTTCCCATGTACCAAACCATTTTTGCGATTCGGTAAACAATTTACTTCCTATTCCTATTCCCTTCCTAATTACAACTTGCAGTCCCATGTATGATTGTTTTGTGACCGCGAATGTGGTCCCAAAACAATCACAGTTAGCACAAGTGTTACACTGGTGCTAACCCATTCGCAAACGGGAAGGGGTCCCCATGGGACCCTTTCCCTTTGTGAATGTCAGTAAAAACATTTTTTCAGAGCCGGTAGTGGTCCTATGGACCACTGCCTACTATGAAAAAGTGAAACGAAAATGTTTCATTTTTTGTTTTTTAAATGTATCTCGTTTTCCTTTAAGGAAAACAGGCTGCATTTAAAACAAACACAAACTGCTTTATTTAAAAGCAGTCACAGACATGGTGGTCTGCTGTCTCCAGCAGGCCACCATCCCTGTGAGGGCAGCCCTTCCCAAGGGGTTCTCAAATCGCGACCTACTCATGAATAGTCATGAGGTAGGCATTTGCGACCCCCTTGTCAGTCGCAAATAGTGTCATTGACACTATACAACATTCGGTTTTGCGACTCACAAATTGCGAGTCGCTCTGACTCGCAATTTGTGAGTCGCAAAACCAAAGGTTGATACATGTAGCCCTTAATACCAAACAGTGAGACCTGGATAAACATTGTCATTATAATGGGAAAATACAAATGTGCAGATATGCCACATCCTAAAACATCGATGCTCAGACGGATCAACCCATCAATCTTGATCCATTATAACACAGAGAACTGTCCAAAATACTATAGGAATAACTCCATCAGTATTTAATAGGAGACACTGACATGCCAATAAACTAAAAATTATTTATTCGTGGCTAACCCCAAAAATGGAATCAGGGCAGCCGTTAATCCAGATTACAGGCCACATAGTAATGTGTGCCTTTTACCTAAACACATAATTGAGGAGTTGAATGTTTCTCTGATCCTGTCCCCACTGGTATTGTAAGTACCCCCTTCTAGAGTGAACCTCAGGAAACATGAGATTCCTTATGAGAAAAAAACAAGACTGGTCTGCTGGATTTCCAACACTATTATTTTGTGTTGTAATTGCAGATTTTTTTAAAAGAGAAAACGTGTGAATGTGCAAAGTTTTTCTCATGAGTGCTGACCACTTAGTTTATTTAGGCTACCCAAATCCACTTCCACTGCTGCTCTGTGACAGTTTTTGTGCCATCACATAAAACAGCAAGAAGGGGTAGGGCTACTGTGAAATGAGTAGACCGATAATCAGCCCTATTGGGGAGTAACAGTGGGAGGCAAGTACACTCTACCAACTTGTCACCAGGTTTATTTCCTGTACAAGTTAGTTCAGATCAATACATACTATTGTGTTCGTTTTACACACCAAAACATACCACAGACCCTAACCGTGTAGTTGTTCCACAGATTCATTTATGCAGAAGCAAAACAAATCCCGAACATGCAGATGATACCAAGTATCCCCAGTTCAAATCTTCAGTTACTGCTGGAATTTTCCCTACAACAATTTGGAAGTGGGTTTATACGCTCACATTTGTAATAGTAAAAGCAAAATGATAATGAAAAGGACACAAAAAGAAAAAGTGGCTGGAGATGAAAATGATGAAGATGACACTGGGATGCTTGGCAGCTATAGGTCATCTCGCACAGGGAAGATGGATATCAAACTGAGATTCGGCACTTCCATGCTGTTTAGAAATAGGAATTGTGCAGAAACCATCAGATAGGTATTACAGAATGTATGCCCATGTAATTGAATTGATACTGCATAGTCCCAATTAAATTATATTGCATTTAGGCAGGTTAGAGGGCAATTGGAATAGCAAAATTTCAATCTTTACTGTTGCTTGAAACATATTTACCTTTAAATCCAACTTTAGGTTATTTCGTTTGGTGACTTTATGCTGACCCAATTAAAAAAACAAAACTATATTATGGTACTTTAGATAACACAGTGACATCATGTAGTGATATCATGTGGTTTATTTTCTCAAGCTACACCTACACACAAGATAGAATTCAAGTCTAGTGATTGCTTGGTGGCAATGGATATTGCCTGTCTATGACTGCCTGTCCCTTCAAGACATGCCTCTGTGGGACCATAAGGCCCTCCACTCAGACAATCACTAGAAGCGGGGCTATCAATGTGTGATTGGGTGCTCCACAGCATCCTGAGATTAGCAAGTGCTTTAACCATGTGTTCAAATAATTTGAATTTCACTTTATTGCTGATTGACTTTTCACTATACAGTGCAGTAAGTGGCTTTTCATACCAGCTTATTAAAACTCTGAGTTCGCCTCAGATTTCATTTTCACAAAACTGGATTTTTTCTATTAAGGACCTTTTTGAAAATATATCAACCCCCATGCTCAAAACATGATTTAGTTTCTTCTCAAAATGTAACTAGACAGCAATAATAGAATAAAGGAGAATGATATCATATATTGATAAAGAAGCCTGACTTCCTAAACTCTTTATGACCCTTGTTCTCTTAGGATGCTCCTTTTGATGCTTAAAATGAAAATACTTAAATAACAGTATATGTGCAGGTTGTTTATTGGCTCCTGTCACTTCCATTTGCAGAGAACAGACACAGGCAAGCACATCCCCTTCTTGGTGGGCTGGTTTGTACCTACTATATGGTAGATTCCACCATAGAGGGTTAGGGTAGTACTGTGCAGGCTTGTCCATTCAAGACATGCCTCTGTGGTACCAAAAGGCCCTCCAGTCAGACAAGCACTAGAAGCGGGGCAATCAATGTGTGATTCCTAGGGTCTAGACCATTTATTGGTGCAGGATTGCTTGCCATCTCTACCATATCAATAAGGTCTGAACAGTTTTGCATTGTAACCTATCTGTGCTAAATGGAGTGTGCCTCAGCTCCAGATTTTGGGCCTGATTACAACTTTGGAGGAGGTGTTAATCCGTCCCAAAAGTGACGGTAAAGTGACGGATTTACCACCAGCCGTATTACAAGTCCATTATATCCTATGGAACTCGTAATACGGCTGGTGGTATATCCGTCACATTTGGGACGGATTAACACCTCCTCCAAAGTTGTAATCAGGCCCTATGTTTGTAGCTGGGCATGGTGACTGACATAGGAGTGTGAAATGGCCTGAATACCTTGTACACCTAGATGGTCTTTGTCCTGCACAAGTAGGGGTCACAAGCAGCACAGACATGTACACTCTCTGCTGCCAAGAGCAGTTAGATAGAGCACAGGCGTCAGGTGGGCTTAAATGTAATTCTGAGCTTTGTGTGTATAGCCTATCCTCAAATGTATAATTCAAATTCAGGACCAACTAAAGTGATGATGCTTCTAGTGGGTTCTCATGGAATTGTGGAATTCAAATATCTCTTGGGATAGTGGGACAAGTATGACTTACTCGGTGTGCCTTTTGGCATGAATATGGAACTGAGTAGTTTAAAGTCTAAGATGGTCCATTTTTTCTGGATCTAACATTGGGGGATTTGCAGTGGAAAGGTGGGTAGAGGGTGGACATCTTGCTGTGGAACATGAGTAGGATGGCAACAACTTCCTTATATTTAAGGGCATCCAACTCCATTTCAGTGTGAAGAGAAGGAAGTTTCTAATGTACATGAGGCTGGTAAGAGCGACATGATTGGCCTAGATAGGATCCCCTTGTTAACGTCCTGAATCTGCTTTCTTTGGGTAACGTCTGTCACTGTTTTATGAGGGCAGGTAAATTGTATATCAGTATAGATCTAGACATATGCTGCCAGGTAAGACTAAAATGGGATTCTGATGGCCTCTGCTTGAGGCTGAAATGAAAAGGGTATCTGATCTTGTCTAAACATGGCCAGCAAGGCCTGTTTCAAGCTCACTCAAGTAAAGTTCCCTCATAGCACTTACCTTACTCCAGCAGTTCTGTCTAAAATCTAACTTTGTTCATTGTGGCATGACCTTGCTTGATATTCAGCAATATTGGGAAGTGATATCTTTAAGTGTATGAGTGCCAGTTGCCCAAATTAGTGATAGATCTTTTAATTACTGCTTGATATGACTACTTTCAGTCTCCAGCCACCCACCCTCTGCAAAAACAATGCACATCCTTTCATTGATATCAGATTCTAGACACAGACTGTTATCATGGTTGAGCAGTGTCGAGACGGGGCCACTCACCTGAAAAGCAGGATGTCTGCAGGGGTGATAGTATGCCCCCCGATCTCCTGGAACACCTCTCCGTGCTTCCTGGTGGGCACAGAAACCCCGGCAGGTGTCCCAAAAGAAAAGGCGGTGTGGAAGAGAAAGAGACAAAACACTACCATGTCTTGCCGGTCCAGCCTGACACCCTGTATCTTCGTGGGGGCAGGTCGTTGTTGACAGAGTGATAGTAGAGTTAGTGCACTCAACTTCCTTGAAACTGAATCTCTCTTTCTGATATGGACAAGAAAGCAGTAGAAGAACACCAGGATGCTCCAGCACTTTTCTTGGATAATAATAACTGTTGGCACAATTACTAACACTGCATTACCAAAAACCCAAGCTGAGTACCATAACAATAAGTACTGCAACACTAGGGCTGGCTTCACAGAGATTCACTGTTGCACACTACAATTATTACTGTGGTTGCACTTATCATGCACAAGAAAGACAAACAAGGGCATTAATTATATCACACATAACTTTCCTGCATGCACAGAGTTAAACTAAAAGGAACAAAAACAATCCAAGAAATACAAATGTCCACTCTGGGTTTAAACAGTTAGGTTGGCACAGTTTGGTTTGGTTTCACTGTGTGTGTGAAAAACCCTTCAAAAACAAATTCCTCAAACCTGAACCACAGGCATGAATGACACAATTTAAATCCAAGAGTTATGCTATTAGAGAAAGAAAAGTCACGTAAATGCTCTTTTTAAATTGCACTGTCAGTTTTTGTAGTACGTGAGCTCAATCAGATTTCCTGAAGCACATTTAGGCAAGTAATTACAATAATTA
This sequence comes from Pleurodeles waltl, assembly GCF_031143425.1. Taxonomy (NCBI): domain Eukaryota; kingdom Metazoa; phylum Chordata; class Amphibia; order Caudata; family Salamandridae; genus Pleurodeles; species Pleurodeles waltl. The sequence goes on along the minus strand of NC_090450.1, from coordinate 837,144,266 downwards.
CGTAGAATGTTCAGAAAGATAAGCACTCTGCCAAAATACGAGGTCTGAAATACACCAGCTGTTCTAGGAAAACACTGCACTCAATGAACAAACTCCATGGAGAATACTAGTCACTTAGCTGTAGTCTTTTCCGTAGTGCTGGAGGAATGCCTGGTGTCAACTGGTACAGGAATGAAGAAATGAACTGCCTCAAAAGTCCTGAATACGAGGATGACAGCAGGGGCTGGACTGCCAAATCAGATGCTGCAATCAGGAAGCAAAACAAAGCCAAGCAGGGAGGCATGCTTTACTCTGCTATTTATAGCCAATCAGTTAGGCAGTTGAGTTTCCACATGTGGATGAGTCACCACACCCAATTAGAAGCACATGTCTACACCACACCCAATTAGAAGCACATGTCTACACCTGCTCACATTAGCAAACAAGCAATGGTAAAACAAGCATTGATAAAACCAATTGTGTAACACAGCACATTATGTATACTTAGAAACATGAAGGTTTAACCAAGAACAGAGATATGATTTAACCCTAATCCCTGGGATGCTGACTGATAACGCAGGAGGCACCTGGGGATTCTTGACAAGCAGGTTCACGAGCAGATGATATGCATGTAATTAGGACATAGAACAATAATAATCATAAAGTCAGTGTGCCTGAATGGTGAAACTTGTTATGAGTTTGGAAGGACATCCCGTTGCTTTCTCAGTGAAACGCCATCTAAGCTAGAGTTGTTTGTATCTGAAAGAAAAACAGTGTTTTGAAGTTGTTGCACATCGAGTCAACTCAGTTGTAGTGAGCAGGGTTATCTGAAGTAGAGGTGGGCAGAACGTGGCGAGTTTTACGTCGCATAAATCCACATTGTTACACAAAAAGCCTGTGAGATTCCGCTGAGTTGCGCCTACCCCTATTATTGGTGCCTTTATACATTACTCATTAGCACTGTGCTATTTTGCTCATGCCTCTACATTTTAAGGCAAGGTTTTTCCTTTAGGAACCCTGAAAATAAAGAAGTGGAAAGTTGTGACCTTCAGGAAATACTCAAAAGCATATCCACAGCAGGTGCAATGACTACTGAGTTTGTAGCATCTGCAGCTTTGAAAGTAGCACTTCTACCATTGATTTTGATAATTGGGATTGAAGCATGTGATCTGCAGCTCCCCACCATCCTTTGCAGCAGGTGAACTGACCCACCTTCACCTTGGCCACACATTCTTTAAATACCATCACTGCCAGGTTTTTAAGTAGGGTGAAATAGGTGTTACCAAAGAGGAAATAAACAAGCATGATTTTTGGGTGTGAGGCTCAATTCCCTGCCTGCCCCACAGACAAATTGGAGTGGAAATTAAAGATTTTACATCTGTTGCTTCTTACGCGTCAGATGTGAAGACCACAGCCCTACAAGACCACTTTAGACACATCATTTGACTCTTCACTTATGATGCTCAAAGGTAGCAAGAATCAATGAAAACTATGCCTTTTTCCCAAAGATTGCTTAGTAGCCCCAGACGGATCACAAATATGTCATTGACAGCACCAATACTCACTTTTCTTGTTAACTTTCTGTCACAGAGATCTTCACCAAAGGAGGAATTTGCCTTCACTAGGTTGATTTTTTTACACAAACTCCATCGTACTCCTTTTTATCAGCCTCAGAATGATGAAAGGCTAACAACCTATCATGAGAAGTTCCTTTTAGAGACAAGTACTCCACTTATACTGTGGTCCACCAGCTGCGGAGAAGGCAGAACAGTGGTGGATTGCAGTGCATTATAGCGCTGTCCAAAACAGGCAGGGCCAGCAGTCTAAAGGTTTGTAGAGGAGGATAAGCACTATTTTATTCTCCACACATGGCAGTTATACAGCTTGATGCTACACCTGCTGCTGCTGTGAGTCATTGGGCACTGTGCACTGTGTGATCTCAGACTTGCTGCTCTAGTCCATCATGACTCTGGTTCTGCAGCCACTGCGCTGTGTGAACTTGGCTAGACTTGTTCCCTTACTCTTCTTTAAAGATGATGCAGGAAATTTCCATCACGGCCTACAACGCACATGTTTTCCAGAACCAGTCGACCTATTTCAAACATGAGAGCTAAGCCCAATAACTGAAACAACAGGGGGAAACAATGTGAAGCTCCAATTGAAATAGCATAATCTACAATAATTGCTGCACTCATTGAAAAATTATTCATAGAGTTATATGGCAGTCTGCTAGTCACCTGTACTGTACTGTGGCCCTTGTCATTTCTGCTACTCAGTGGGAATCGAGGACGCCGACTCCTGATCACATCCCTCAATATGAAGCCCTGAAAAGACCTGCTGAGAATGGCATCAACACATGCGTGGAAGAATCCTGGGAAACATAGTGTCAGTGTATGTCAGAGTTTGAATTACTACTGGACTCGCATTGGGTGTGCTGTAAACTCTGCCACACAGAGTTTTTGTTGAACTCCGTGCTCCAAGCAGAGCACAGAGTGGGTAAAACTACATGAACTCGATCTGCGGAGGGGAGTTTAACACCTACTCCTAATCTGAAGTCTACGAAGGGTAAAATATCTGTTCCAGTTTGGATAGTGGACATGATTTGGTTTGAAAGGAGTTGTATATCATTATTAAAAGCTAATGGCAAAAATGCACAGTAGGGGAACATGTCCTTGAAATAAATGTAGGTAAAAGTTATTTCCCTAATGATGTGCTTGTATTGAAACAACAATGAAATTCACTGTACATTCCCTGTTCAGCTGTGATTAATTCATATAATATCCCACATGCCCTCTTAAAACTTCTGTTTCCTTAAAATAGAATGAGGAAGGACATGCCTATGAGATATTCAAATAAATCATGTTTGCCCCAGTGTAATATCTATGGCCTTTGAAATAAACAGTGATGTTTAGTTCTTTTTTCTACAGCTTTCATAAGCCAGTACAACGAGATGTGCTCCTTGAAAAAAATCTGGATGAAAATATGTTTGCTTGTTTTGTAGTTTTAGGAAAAATAATTGCAGGCTAAATAAGAGGCCATCTTTATCTTATAGTAATTGTCTTTATCATGCGTATCAAACAAACCAGTTAAGTGTTTTCCTAGTGTTTAGTTTACAAATAGCAGTAAACAATCAAAGTAATTTGTCTTCACCTTACATTTGTAACTCAACCACATTTTAATAGCACAATAGCATACTCTACCACTTCTGTAGAAATGCTCTCTCTGCCCCTATATCTTCTTCCCAGATAATTTTCCATGAGGATTTGGGTTTGACTTATATAGGCGATAATTAGAGCTTGCCCTGTACTTCCATGGCTGTCTACTTGGAGAACTGTGGGGTGACCCTTGATAGAAGCATTATCACAGATTGTTTAGCATGTGATGAGGGCCTTAGTATACCATGACTATCATGGGTAACGTATGTGGGAGATCAAGCTCTTGCATGATTTTGCGGAGCCATACTCCTGTGGTAGTTTAAATAAAAAGCATGTGAAAATATTAATATTCATCCTGCCCAATCGCACACATACTTTCTGTGGAAATAGTAAAGCCCTCTGTCACAACCTATCTGAGCATTGATGGTGGCCTAACTAAATATCTGTTTAGTGTATGTGGGTACTGAAAAAAATGTTTATTAGTCCATTTAAGGGCAGATACCATCAAGTATTTACTTTGTTTTCCACTAGGATACCAAAAAACTCTTTGCTACTGCCTATGTCCCTGTGATGATAGCTCTGGGCAGTCTACTATACACCATACCTTTTTTGAGAATTTTATAAGAAATATACTCAACAATTTTTAATCTCATTAATGACGTCTTAGAACATTAGGCAGTGCAACTCAGCTTTCTATTTTCTACAACAGATGATGGACGATGAGTCTTGTCTATGTTGACTCTTTTTTTAGAGCTGCTGTGCGGTCAGGTAGCTCAATGCACTTGGAGTAATGCACCAATTTCCTGGCTTGATATGTCATGATATGTATTTGTGTCACTGTATTTTATTGCATTTTATGTGCTTTTCCATTTTATAACATTTTAAGTTGTACTTCAACGAGTATCTTTCCATATTATATTTTTTACTTAGATTGGGTACATTCATAGATGCGTTTTTGCATCTGAATACAGTTCTTGATTTTGATTTGGACATATATCTCATTGAATCCAGGTACATTAAATTAGTATGATCTTGGCAATAATTTCTAAAATGATTAACCTCATTACAGTTATTGTTGCAGTGCTGGCTTTTTTTTATAACAATTCCAGAATGACCTTCTAAAACATTCAAAAATATGTTAACCCATATTGATGATGGGGTAAAGCATTGAGACTTAAACCATTTCAACAGCTCAAAGGAGTTAGCATTTTATCTCGCCAATAAAAAGAATTTGGTTGAAAATGACAGAAAAAGCAATAAGGCTACACATGACTTGATATACATAAATATGTAGCAACAAATACATTTTCCACAGACACATCAGGTATTATGCTAACTGTTATTCAGATGCATCTTAAATGTGGACTTGTTTATCCTTTTTACTTTATTACATTTCTTGATAGGTTTCTTGATTGGGGTGATTACCTTTTAGTAATGTTCCTTCTCTCGATCCTGGACATCTACATGCTCCCCACATGCAAAGGAGTAATCATCATCTTCTCACCTCCTCCCACTTTCCTTATCAAACTTCACCAAGGAACTGGAAAAAAGTGTTGTTTTATCATTATACCTCCAGTGCTTCACCATCTACACATTTTGGTTTCAGTCATCTAATAACAGCTCCCACTGTGGTCATTTATCCTTATTTCAGTAATCTGTGAAGAATCTTCAGATTTCAATTTCTGACAACCAGGTAGGTTAGTTCATCAGATTTAAGCCTTCTGCAGCTTCCTTCACAGAAATATTGTCTAATGATTTTCTTAACCTTATTTTGCTACACCTCACCACTATCTTTACCCCCAATTCTGTCTACAATTTTCTTTTGCAACTCACAGTCATATTCCTTTCATGAGTAGCTTTCAAGTCCTTCCCTGTTAAAAATGTTCAAAGTATGAAACAAATTGATGAGATAATTACAAAACATATCTGTGCAACTAGACCCCTCGCTAGAAACAGCCTTTGACCTGCACATTCATTGTGAGTTATTTTATTACATTGTCTTAAACATGGTTAGTCACGATTATGGTTAAGCACAATTAGGCATCTCTTCAGTATCCCCCAGTTTCAGTTTTGCCAGCTGTGGAAATACACCAGGTATAACCATGTGCAATTTGACCACACCCATAAATACCAGGTGTGGTAAAATAACATACTCTTTTATTGAGCATGTGCAATGTATCTTGAGCCTAAACAATCACATGATTCAATGGTGAAACACCACTTTTGTGAAGCTAACACAGACGGTTGTGCCTTAGACCATCACTGATTGGTCAGCATCAAAAGAGAAGTCAAGACTGAGACAGAATAGTGCTAGCAAAGTGAATGCAGAATCCACTCAGTGAAGTCAGTGGAGGACTGCCCTACTATAAAAAGGTGTTTGATGACATTTTAAGAAGAGCAAGAGAAATATTTTGAAAACACTAAAATGGCTTTCTGGGTGCAGGAGGAGGAGGATGACTACCAGTTCTGAAACTGGAGCAGCAGCAGTGCAATCCATTGTGAACCACAACAACATTAAGAGCATTTCTGGATCACCGAAGTTGGAGATACAGAGGAGTTAAGTAAGTCTTTACACTAAATATATTGAAATATCTTAAAATACCCATGTTTAAACCCATGCATCTTGAATGCTATCTGAATCATGAAATCCTGCTTTACATCATATGGGAATTACCTAACATAGGCCCTCATAATGACGTTGGCAGTAAATCCCACTTTCCGCCACGCTGACTGCTGCCAACATATCTTGGCAGCAGTCGATATTCGTTCACCATATTATGACATAGATACACCAATCCATCAGTATTCAGCCACATACACAATTCCGCCAGCCCAAACATCAGTGATAAACTGGCGCTATCAAAACCCACACCTTTACGCCAACAGAACCCGCCCATCACATTATGACCCACGGATCACCACAGTGGACATTAAATGGCGGTAAACCATTGGCGGTACATACTGCAGCGCTCAAAATACACACCCACATCCAAAACAACACCACATTGGACAATTCAAACAACACACACCTGACACCCATACACACACCACACCCACACAACTATAAAACACACACCCACTTTACCCACAACCTTTTATGACAACAAAGCATTGGCACGAGACAGATACCACAACCACAGGCAAAACCAGAACCACACACTACCTACACATATATTACACCCACGCACCCCACATCACACACCCCAACACATCACTCTACACACCCTCACCTACACAACTTACACAACACCCATGGCACCACAAAGACACCCCTAATTCTCAGAGGAGGAACTTAGGGTCATGGTGGAGGAAATCATCAGGGTAGAGCCACAGCTATTTGGAGCACGGGTGCAGCAGATATCTATAGCTAGGAAGATGGAGCCATGGCGGAGAATCGTGGACAGGGTCAACACCGTGGACAGCACCCATCAACCAGGGATGACATCAGGAAGAGGTGGAACAACCTACGGGGGAAGGTACATTCCATTGCAACAAGACAGCACAGAGGACTGGCCGTGGACCCCCACCTTCTCCCCACAACTAACAACATGGGAGGAGCAAGTCTTGGCAATCATGCATCCTGACAGCCTGGCCAGAGTAAGAGGAGAACTGGAATCCGGTAAGTCAACTATATACTACTACTACCCCCCTACCTGCATGCCATCACATACACCCACCCTCACCCTCACTCCTATCACTTCACCAATTCCCACACACCACACCATCACATCTCACTCATCCCAATGCATGGACACCACTCACAGACATGCATGGACACCTACCTCTAAAGCATGCACACTAGAGAAAATCATCTATCCCACCGCATACCAACGTACACAAGTGAAAACTGCCAGGGTGAATACAAACAAAGAGGGCACGCCACAGATGCACAATATGTCAGACACAGAAACAATAAGACAGCATTTACGTACCCACAGGTACCCCAGCCAATGTTAGTGGAGAGGAGGTGCCAGCAATATCCAGTCCCCCCACAGAAGAGGCCCACAGTGATGACAGCTACTCTGGACTTCAGGATATGGATGACCAACCTGGCCCATCAGGGAACTCTGGACAGCTGGTTACCCAGGCCCAGTCACACACCACCACAGAGCCTCCCCCATCAGTAAACACCACCACAGCACCTACCCAGCGTACCCATACCTCTGTCCCCAGGACACATCAATCAGAAGTGTGTCCACGTCTACAGGGACCCCAGGCACACCTCATACCCAGGACAATCAGGGACCTGGGGTTAGTGGCAGTGGACACACAGTTCAGAGGACAGAGGCACAGGACAACAGGGAAACTAGGAGGACTACTCTGAACCAGGGGGAGGACAGGCTCAGGGAACCTACTGTCCAGGAGGCACTTGCAGAGATCCTGAGAGCCTACCAACATTCCCAGGACACAGTGGGTCAGATCCTGGACAATGTGCAGGAGAACAGACGGCTGCAGGAGGTACAGTACCATGGTATCAGGGAGGACTTGTAGGCCATCAACACCACCCTGGTCTCCATAGCAGGGGTGCTGCAGACATGGCCAATATTATGAGGGAGGCATTCTCACAACGGCGGGCCCCTGACACTATCCAGACATCTGAACTTTCTTCCACCTCCACAGCCGCTAGTGGACAGGAGGCTCCACCACAGGACCAACAGGCCACCAGCACCCCTCCCCAGCAGAAGGAGAACCACCCCACAAACTTTCCATATGATCCAGACTGAAGCCAGAGACACTTGCCAAGACCCCCACCCAGAAATGAGATTCTCCTGATTGTCACCCTTGTGTCCCACACAGTCACCCTGTCCACCTTGAACTGCCATTGCTCCCCTTCCTATGTCCCCTTGAACAATGCATCTGTGCTACAAATAGACTGGAACAATACCCTGGACATTCCTCCATCATCACCCTATCCCATTGCACTTGCCCCTGTTTTACCTAGCACCTCTGTAAACACCTTTGGAAAAAATAGACATATGGAGTATGTCAAATTTTCAAATATGTATTAATTTAACCAGGTTCAAACAATGCAATTCAACTGTACAGTAAATGAGCATATGTTAACGACCTGTAGCTGGCTGCAGTGATCACACCAGGAACTATTTTGAGGCACCAACATCTGTAAAATGAATTGCCAAAGTGTACAGTAATTGGGCATAGAACTGGGAAATAACAGCATGCCAGTGCCATAGAAATTAAATATTATTATAATGAAATATGAAGTAACACTGTCTTACCTGTGTGTCATTGGAAGTATTGTCTGATGACTGCTGTTCTGTTGTCCTCATACTCACCCTCTGCCTCCTCATCTTCACAGTCCACAGGGTCCACTACTGCCACACGGGCATCTTCAGCCTCCTCCTCCTGCAGAAAAGGCACATGACGTCTCAGGGCAAGGTTGTGCAACATGCAGCATGCCACTATTATCTGGCACACCTTCTTGGGTGAGTAGCACAGGGGTCCACCTGTCATATGTAGGCATCTGAACCTGGCCTTCAGGAGGCCAAAGATCCATTCTATAATCCTTCTGGTTCGCCCATGTGCCTCATTGTAATGTTCTTCTGCCCATGTCCTAGCATTCCTCACAGGGGTCAGCAGCCAAGATAGGTTGAGGTATCCAGAGTCACCTGCGAATATAGAGGGACAACATTTAGCCACACACTATCCCATATGGCCCACACCGTACCCATATACCAACATACACTGGGTGGGGACCAGGGCTCACCTATTAGCCACACCCTGTGCCTCTGTAGTTGGCCCATCACATTTGGAATGCTGCTATTCCTCAGGACGAAGGCATCATGCACTGACCCAGGATACTTAGCATTGACGTGGGAGATGTATTGGTCCGCCAAGCACACCATCTATACATTCATTGAGTGGAAACTCTTACTATTTCTGTACACCTGTTCATTCTGACGGGGCGGGGGACTAATGCAATATGTGTTCCATCAAGCACCCAATTATGTTGGGGATATGTCCTTTTGCACAGAACTCGGCCTTCACTGTGGCCAAATCTTCCACCTGGGGAAATACAATGTAGTTGCACATGTGTTTAATCAGGGCAGACAACACTCTTGTCAACACTATTGAGAACATTGGCTGTGACATTATTGCTGCCAAGCCCACTGTCACTTGGAAAGAACCAGTTGCCTGGAAATGGAGCACAGATAGAACTTGCACAAGAGGGGGGATCCCAGTGGGGAGACGGATAACAGATATCAGGTCAGGCTCCAATTGGGCACAAAGCTCTGTGATTGTGGCCCTGTCCAGTCTATAGATGAGGATAATGTGCCTGACCTCCAGTGTTGCCAAGTCCACCAGGGGCCTGTACACGGGGGTATGTCTCCATCTCCTATTCATCCACAGCGGTAGCAATCTATGGGGCAAAAGAGTGAGGAGCCGGTCACAAACTGAACAATCAGGCTAAAACAGAATATTGCATGCTGTTAATTTGTAGTGGGTCAGTGTGAATTGTCCAGTATGTCCAAATTTAAACATTGATGCACCAATTATCCAGGGTTTGCCCCCAACCCTGAAATGGCGTCCACCTGTCCTGTGTGGAGGGACAGGTGGAAGTGAGGTAATTCTGCTGACGTTGTGCGCTGTTGTGGGAGCAGTCAGGAACCACTGTGCAACTCCTCATTGGATAACATTGGGCCCTATGGGTTACAGTGGCCAATGGTGATCTACGCCAGTGGTGACAGTGCACCGCCGTGGACTTGACTGCCATTTTATATCAGATTTCTCACTTGCTACCTGATCTTCAACCGGAGAGGACCTATACTGCATGTACTGCTGTGACCTGTGTCTGGAACCTACCATGGCCCATGTGATTAGGGAAAGGGCCCTTGCCTTCACTTCAGCAGCATTTGAGAGACTGGTGGATGGGGTCCTACCCAAGTACGGACTGCTGTATGGGCCTCCAGACCAACAGGTGAGTACACTGTGGGCGCAATGCATGTGGCATGAATGCATTTAGTGGTGTGTGTGAAGGCATCTTGTAAGGGGGGTGGGTGGATGTCCTCCGGGCGGCGTATTGGTTGTGTGCTGGGCCATGTGTGTGCAAATGGTGATGTGAAGGAGAATGGTGGACCATAAATGTAACAGGCCAGACTGTCTGACTAATACTATTTTCTTGTCTGTATTGCCTCTGCAGGTCAGCGCCCATCAAAAGAAGGGTATATGTCGTACCATCACCAAGGACATGCGGACCCTGGGGGTCTACGGCAGGCATAGCACCCTCTGTTGGAAACGGTGGGAGGACCTGAGACGCTGGGCACGGAAGACGGCGGAGGCAGAGCTGGGGATGGCCTCCCAACGAGGAAGGGGTGTCCATTGAACCCTGACCCCCCGATGGCCTGCATACTGGTGATGGCCTATCCAGAGCTGGATGGGCACTTGAAGGCATCACAGCAGCCACAAGCGGGTGAGTACATTGCCCCTCATTACTACTAATGCCTGGTGGGGTGGTATCTGGTGGTGGATGTGTGTCAGTGGGTGCCCCTAGGCCAGGCCTGACATTGCATTGTAGGTCCCCTGGTGGCCAGGGTTTTGAAGGGATAGTCCTGCTACCTAGCTCATAGGCATCCACCACTGGTCAGGGCTGTATGGGTCCCAGGTATGCTGGATTTGGCTGTGTGTGCCCCTCCCCATGCCTTGGTGGCTAGCAATATCACTGGTAGTGCAATGTGGAGTGCATAGGACTGTTCCCTGTGTGTGAGGGTGCTGTGTACCACAACGGTGGTGTTGGTGCAGCCATTGACCAAGTATATCCTTTGTCTCTCCCCCCCTTCTTGTTTTGTTATCCTTTCCTTATGTGCATTAGCATCATCTGACGGAGGAGCAGAGGCACCGGCGACGAAGGGTGCCGCATCCCACAGGACCCAGGAGGCAGAGTCCACAGACGCTGAGGACACCTGTGGGATGGAGGGCGAGAGGAGCACCATGGCGTAGACAGGAGGGGACAGTTCTGACACAGATACCTCCTCCGATGGAAGCTCCCTGGTGGTGGCGGACACCCCTGTGACTACCCCAGCTACAGGTACAGCCTCCATCCCCCGTACCAGCACTGCTCTCCCAGCAGCCCCTCATCGAGTTTCCCGTGCCCGCTCACCCAGGAGGGTGGGCATCTCCTTTGCCCCAGGCACCTCAGGCCCTGCCCAAGTTAGCCTTGCTGCCCGAGTGGGATCAATCTCTGTAGGGCAGTCAACATTGTGAATGCCATCCAGGGGCTGGCAGCCCGAGTGCAACAGACTAAGCATTCCTGGAGGGCATTCACACTGTCTTGGTGGCCCAACAGAGATCAATCCAGGCTCTCGCCTCCTCATTGATGGCAGCCATTGTTCCTGTTTCCACCCTCACCCCTCCAACTTCCTCTTCCCAATCCCAATCTCCTCAACCCCAACCTATCCCAAGCAGGCAGGCAGACGAGCATGCACACAAGACAACACACAAGAGTGGTTCTGGCAAACATAAGCACCACACTTCATCCCACAAGCACTCACACAAACACCATCCAGATGCAGACATACCAACATCCACTATTTCCACTGTCTACCCCTCCTCCTCCTCCACCTCCCTCCCAGTTCCGTCTACACTCATACCTGCATGCACTACACCATCATCCACTACCAGCATCACCACCACACCTAGCAGAACACATACGTCACTGGCAGACACCTGCACATGTCCCCTGTGTCCTCTCCCACTGTGTCTGTCCCCCCTTCCCAAGGTAAACAAACGCAAGCACTCAGACACCCAACAGCCATCCACCTCACAACAGCATCCAGCCAATGTACCTGCACCCAAAATCAGCAGACACCTCCTACAATCACTACCTCTTCCCAAACCTTCTCACTATTCCCTCCCCAGTGTCCCTAAAAAACATTTCCTATCCACGATTGACCTCTTCCCTACCCCTCCCCCCGTCCTGCACGTCTGGCCAGGGTGGCAAAAACCCAGCCAAGCACCTCAGCCACCCAGTCCACAGGCCTAGTCGTCACCATACCCACTCGTGGTGGGCACATGTCCTGAGGGTGAAGGACCCTGCACCAGGCAGCCTCAAGGGAAAGGAGCCTGCCCCAGCTCCTGCCAGGAAGAGCAAAGAGCCTGGCCCAGCTGCTGCCAGGAAGACTAAGGAGCCTGCCCCAGCTGCTGCCAGGAAGAGCAAGGAGCCTTCCCCACCTGCTGCCAGGAAGACTAAGGAGCCTGTCCCAGCTGCTGCCAGGAAGAGCAAGAAGCCTGCACCAGCAGGCAGGAAGAGTAAGGGGCTTGGGGCTGGAACTGTGATGGTGCCCCTACCACCAACCACCATTGAGCAGCTGTCCGAGGCTGCAGGCGATGGGCAGGAGCTTCCCCCACCAGCAGCAGCACCCGCACCATTAGCACCACCACCACCCTGAGCAGCTGTCTGAGGCTGCAGGGGATGGACAGGAGCTTCCCCCCACCAGCGGCTGCAGCAGCACCACCACCACCCATGAGCAGCCGTCCGAGGCTGCAGGGGTTGAGCAAGGAGCCTGCACCAGCAGGCAGGAAGAGTAAGGGGCCTGGGTCTGGGACTGTGACGGAGCCCCCACCACCAACCACCATTGAGCAGCCGTCCGAGGCTGCATGGGATGGGCAGGAGCTTCCCCCCACCAGCAGCAGCAGCACCAGCTCCACCCCTGAGCAGTCGTCCGAGGCTGCAGGGGATGGGCAGGAGCTTCCCCCCACCAGCAGCTGCAGCAGCACCACCACCTGCACTGAGCAGCCATCACCGCCAGCAGCCGGTATGTAGTCCTGCTTCCATGGACTGCTATGAGGCCTTGCCCCGGCAAATTCAGTGGGTATGACACCTGCCTGAGAGACTGTGACCTTGCTCTCCCCAGGACCAAGAGCACAGGGCACAATGCCCCCTCCAGAACAAGTGGGTAAGATACCCACATACACAAGACTCCCTAGGATCAAGAACACAGGGCACGATGCTCCCTCTTCATCCAGTGGGTAAAACACCCACCTACCCCAGCCTCCCCAGGATCAAGAGCATAGGGCATGATGGCCCCTCCAGAACAAGTGGGTAAGACACCCACCTACACCAGCCTCCCCAGGATCAAGACCACAGGGAACAATGCCACCTCCAGAACCAGTGGGTAAGATACCCACCAACCCCAGCCTCCCCGGGATCAAGAGCACAGGGCACGATGCCACCTCCAGAACCAGTGTGTAGGACACCCATCAACCCCAGCCTCCCCAGGATCAAGAGCACAGGGCATGATGCCCCCTCCAGAACCAGTGGGTAAGACACCCACCTACCTCAGCCTCCCCAGGATCAAGAGCACAGGCCACAATGCCCCCTCCAGAACCAGTGGTAAGACACCCACCTAATCCAGCTTCCCCAGGATCAAGAGCACAGGGCACAATGCCACCTCCAGAACCAGAACCAGTGAGTAAGGTACCCACCAACCCCAGCCCCCCCAGGATCAAGAGCACAGGCCATGTTGCTCCTCTCCAGAGCATATGGGCAAGTCACCCACTCTAGAGACAGTGGCCTTGCCCTCCCCAGGACCAAGCACAGGGCATGTTGCTCCCTCCAGAGCATGTGAGCAAATAACCCACTCGAGAGACTGTGGCCTTGCACTCCCCAGGACTATGCAGAGGGCATGTTGCCCCCTCCAGAACCAGTGGTCTTGTTTAATTTCCCAGCTGAGTTGCCCCCCCACCCCCCCTGAGGTGCCTGCCTATTTACCAACTGATGCCCCTGCAGTGTTCTCTCCGTGTTGATGCAGGTGACAAGTGGGGCCTCGGACTTTGGCCTGTGGTCATGTGGCCCACGCAAACTGAGGACTGGGCAGTGTCCCTTGAACTGTACATTTGTAAATATCTGTTAAATTGGCTAAATTATTATTTATGCTGTGTTGATCTTATTTCACTCACTTTAGTAAATGTGTTTTGTCCTTGCATTATTCAGCCGATTTAGGTGGAATAACTTGCTTTCTTGTGCATCTGGTCGTGTGTATGGGGTGTGTATTTTGGGTATGTGTGGTGCGTGTGTGTGTCACTGTAGTTTTCCTCCCTCCCTCCCTCCCTTGTGTGCTAGGTGGCTGTACTCACCGTTGTCGTCTTCACCGTCTTCGGTGTTTGGGGTGGAGCAGCACGTAGAAGACCATGGGGAAGACATGCAGCTCGGGCTCCATGGCGACGTGGTTGTTCCCTGTGTCTCCAATTGTGAGACCTTTCACTTTTGTGCTGTGTTTCTGTCAGGCTTTTGATTTCATTAATACTGCCCTGGAAAAGGTGGCAGATTGTCTTGCCATAATGTGGTGGGCAGAACATTGACTTCCACCTGGCTGTAGGAAGCTACCACTGTGGTGCCTGTTGTTTCCGCACTGGCGGTCGGTGTGGTAAAGTGGCTGTCTATCAGAGATCTATCCGCCATGGTCATAATTTGGTGGTAATTTCCGCCAGCCTGTTGGCGGTATTACCGCCACTTTTACACCAACTGCCAGGGTTGTAATGAGGGCCATAATATGTTTTAATGTAAATGTGCATGCTGGTAACATTTTATCAAAAGTGCTGCTGCACTATTTCTGTTTCTGAATTAAATGAAAGTGGTTGTGTTTATTTATAAATGTTTAGTAAACTATTTACGTATACCTATATAAGGATGACAATTATTAGAATAATGTATAGATATTTGTAACCTAAAACTTTAGAACATATCTACTTGTACCTATAGAATGTGATTGCCGACCTGTCAACATCAGAACAGTGCGCGCTGTACGGGCAATGGAAATGCAAACACCCAACCTTTATGCAAGGGCATAATTCATGCATTGTATTTATATGCAGTATGTTAAACTTTTGCATTGCAGACTTTAACCTTGAAAAACACTATTAATGATGTTTGCAAAAACTGTTCATTTGCAATGTATTGCTGAAGGCTTACTGAGTGTGTTAGGGTGTGGTCCCTTTCTAGGACCTTCTAGAAGCTTTTCCTGCAGCATGACTGGGTGTAGTTTTTGGGCTGGGCCAGACTCTATATAAGGGAGCCAGCCCAGCTCCACGTGCTCACTATTCAGACGTCCCGGTGCAGAGCAGCAGCAACTTCCTGAGCTCCTGTTCCGGAGGCCTACCTTGATGTTCCAGGCCTGCCCCGCATTATATTGGTGATCCTTGAGCAGGGTAGTAAGGCGGAGGTTGGGCTGAGCCCCCGACCCCGTTCTCAAAGACTCTTGAGTTCTGGGCCTACTCGTGAAACTTCAGAGTACACGAGTCATTGCTCTCATGTGAAATTTGATGTTCAGTTCGGCAGCAGCTTGCGCGATCCTTTCATGGCATTTGCATGTTCTTGTTCGAATCGGCAGTGTGCGCAATTCATTTCCCGCATGTGAAACTTGGTGGTCAGATCGGCAAAACCTTGCGTGACCATTTCATGGCATTTGCATATTCTTGTTCGAATCGGCAGTGTGCGCGATTCATTTCCCACATGTAAAACTTGGAGTTCGGATCGGCAAAAGCTTGCGCGATCATTTCATGGCATTTTCATTCTCTTGTTCGAATCGGCAGTGTGCGCGATTCATTTCCCGCATGTAAAACTTGGTGTTCAGATCGGCAAAAGCTTGCGAGATCATTTCATGGCATTTGAATATCCTTGTTCGAATCGGCAGTGTGCGCAATTCATTTCCCGCATGTAAACATTGGTGTTCAGATCGGCAAAAGCTTGCGCGATCATTTAATGGCATTTGCCTAGTCTTGTTCGAATCAGCAGTGTGCGCGATTCATTTCCCGCATATAAAACTTGGTGTTCAGATCGGCAACAGTGTGCGCGATCATTTTGTGGCATTCGCATATCCTTGTTAGAATCGACTGTGTGTGCGATTCATTTCCAGCATGTAAAACTTGATGTTCAGATCGGCAACAGTGTGCGCGACCATTTCATGGCAATTAAAACCTTGATGTGTAGTGTTTGTTGAAGTGCACACATTTATCCTGGGCTTATGGATTTTCTGTGAAGACGCTAAATTCAAAATGTGCCATTCCTTGTGCAAATTAAGTTCCTAGTACAATTCCTATTGTTTTCCTGGGAATGTTTCAGATTGCCTTTGTCCTCATGTTTAAAATGCACTGTTTTTTCTGAAACATTATGCTAGAAGGTTCTTGTAATCCTAGAAAGTATGTGACATTTCATGAAAAGCCCATATGAAACATTCTGGGTTATCCTTGGTTACAGTATGAGAACGCTTAGAAACATAGTCTAGTGAAAGTCACTGTGATTACATCTTGATATTGTATTGTTTAACCTTTTGCTTCCTACAGGTCTCCTTCCCAGCTGTTCCCTACCTAATCCCCCTTTCCCCCACTTGGGCTCTCTCAGGCTCTGTGATATTTCTATCAGAGTTTTGGAGCTGTATAGTGGTGGACATGTTGGGAACGTGCACAGGCCCAGAGGATCTGGTCTCCCTGACACTACCATTATTAAAGCCTATTTTAGTTAGATGTTTCAAAAAATTGGTCACACCTCTTTTTTTGTGCACTGATGCTGATGTTTTTAAACTCAGCACAGTGGGGTACTACTACCCAGTGCCATTGAGTAGGATGGGCAGAAATATATGACTTAAGGCCTATACATAGAGCCTGATTCCTGCAGATTTTAAACATGCACGTATGTCTGTCAAAATGTCTTTTGACAGGAGGCAAATCCTACTTTTAAATATTAGGTATGTCACCCCTAACTAGTGCCTGGTATTTAGAAGTGGAACATTAAGAATTTTGGGTCAGATGTATGAAACATTTTTGCACTCGCAAACGGTGCAAATCGCAAAAATCGGCCATTTGTGAGTGCAAAAAAGTGGTCTGCGATGCATGAAAGGCATTCGCAGACCAAAAATAAGATATCGCAAAAATTTCGTTTTTTTGCGTTGCGACCTGGTTTTGCGAGTCGCATTTTGCGATTCGGTATTTCCAGTAGGAAATTACGAGGCGCAAATTGCGAGTCGCAAAATCCAAGTCGCAAAGAGATGCATCAAAAAATAGCAAATTGCGATTTTTCGCAGAATGGCATTTTGCACATGCAAAATACCTCTAACTGAAACCAGGTGGTAACCAGGTGCAACCTAAATAAGGAGGCCCAGAATGCCTGAGACTCTTTTCCACAATGGCTGCACTCTACGTCATGGCGAGGAGGATGAGGATCTTGGCAGGTTTGAGGAGAGGGAGGAGGAGACAGGAGCGCATTTTCAGAGTGCGCATAACCCTTTTTAACCTGACAGAGGATGAAATATATGAGAGGTATAGGTTGAACTCAGCCATGATACTTGATCTGATAGCTGAGATACAACCCATACTGCAGCGCAGAACACTAAGGACTCACAGCATACCCACCCATGTGCAGGTATTATGCTCCCTCCACCAACTCGC
Source organism: Pleurodeles waltl (assembly GCF_031143425.1). Lineage (NCBI taxonomy): Eukaryota > Metazoa > Chordata > Amphibia > Caudata > Salamandridae > Pleurodeles > Pleurodeles waltl. The sequence goes on along the minus strand of NC_090450.1, from coordinate 837,126,735 downwards.
CTCAGGGAGCTATCAAGGGATCATAGCAGCAGCTGGAGTGGTCTCACAGAGTACCCTCTCCAGATTTTTCAATGCATTTATCAACGCCATGCTGAGAAAACTACACCAGTACATCAGATTCCCCCACACCCCACAGGAAATTCAGCAGACAAAAATTGAATTTCACCAGATAGCACAGTTCCCCCACGTCCTAGGTGCCATAGATGGGACACATGTGGCAATCTGTCCACCATCCGCCACAGAGTATGTGTACCGCAACAGGAAATACCAACATTCAATGAATATGCAGGTGATATGCAATGCCTCCTACAACATTACTGATCTCGTGGCTAGGTACGCAGGGAGCACACATGATTCGCACATCTGTCGCCACAGTGGGATTCACACAAGACTGCTAGCTGGGGAGTTTGGTGAAGGATATCTACTAGGTATTGTCCCTCTATACAATGGCGCATTGATGGCGTGCTGATGTCAGATGGCCCACTTCTTATCATACCCTCTGTCCCTTCCAGGAGACAGTGCTTACGCAGTGCGCACCTACATGATGATGCCCTACCTCAAGCCTGCAACACCTGCTGAACGGAGATACAATGCAGCACACAGGGCAACCCGCAATGTGTTGGAGCGCACCTTTGGACTGCTGAAGAGTCGCTTCCGGTGCCTCCACAAAAGTGGAGGGGCACTACAGTACAGTCCAGACACCACATGTAGAATAGTGGCTACTTGTGCTATCTTGCACAATATAGCAACCACCAGGGGCATACCTGTAGAAATATGTGATACTGAATCTGATGAGGATGATGATCCCATACCACCTCTACATCCAGCAGACAGGACCAGTGCAGCAGAGGGAAGGCAAAGGCGTGCCGACATCATACACAACCATTTCAGACGTGAGTATAAATGACACAAATCCTCTGACAACTGTACCTGTAGTGAAATAAATTTATTACCTTAAGTCAAGTAATGTTCGTGTGAGGAATAACAAAAAAGGTTAAGTGATAAACTCAAAACAATGAAGGACCTGAGTAATGCACTATTACTTCATAGTGAAAACATAAGTCCACTGGCAGCTAAAGTCATTTTTTGCGGCCACGCACACCACTCGGGTGCCCAGTTACCTCACTGGCACCTCTATTGTCCGCCTCAGTGGCAGTGCTGTGCCTGGCACTGCGCCGTCTGGTGTCCAATGCTGGTACAGCTACACTGCTGAGGCTGGAACTGTCCTCAGTGTCCCCCAGTTCAAGCTCACTCGGAGTGGCTGACCTCGGTCCCATTATGTGTTCGATCACATTGGTGATCTGCACCAGTCCGTTCACTACATCCCTGCTGCTGTGTGCTGCCTCCACTTGCGCAGCCACTGCACGACGGTCAATCAGTGCAGTTGAATTTGCCACCCTGTTAAAAGAACGACAGAAGCTGCCAAACATGTTCCGAAATATGCACTCCTGTCTGCGCTGGCTCACCCTCTCGTAGCGCAGCTCCTGGCAGAGTTGGCGGACATCACTTGTGAGGTCTCTGGTGTCCTGTGAGGCCTGCACCTGTCCCTCACGCAGCTGTTCTATGTTGGCATTGAGGGACTTAAGTTGGCGATGCAGGCCCACCATGTTGCTGTTATGTTTGCGCAAATTCTTTTCTAATCCCAGGATCCTCTTGCTTTGTAGGCGCTGCTGCTGCAACATAGCAGCTTCCAGCCCACCAAATAAGTAGGGACCCTCACCTGCCTCATGCTGCTGTGCCCCGGAATTTGTCGCCATCTTGCGTGGTGCTGTGGTCTGCTGACACCTGACCTCCTGCATCTGGCTGCGCCTGCCTGTTGCCTATGGAGAAATTGGCCCTTCCTGCTGCTCATCTGAGTCGTTGCTGAGCTCTGGCAGTGGCAGTGCCCTGGGCCTATGTCGGACAGTCGCAATGTTGAGAGACCCACTGGTGTTTGAATTGGAGGCCGGATGGGTGTCAGTCTCGCCTACCCGTACTGATGCTGTGGCTGCTGGGCCTGGCCCACCTACAACGACAATATGCAGCATGTCAGTTATGTTTGTTTAATTTACGGTCAGACAATGGTAATAAAGGCACAGGTACTTCTCTACACTGTGTTGTGTGTGTTGTGTTCCTCTGGGTGTCACTCTACTCAAATACATTGTATGTGCTACTTTCAGCTCTGGGTTGTGGACTGCCACTCCCATAATGCATTGTTGTGCTACTTCTAAGATGTGGACTGGAGTACGTCTCACAATGTTTAACATTACTTGCTAATTCCTAAGGAGCTTTTGTGCATACAGATATGGGGTTACAAATCAATATTGCACTTACCTTGGCTGGTACTTGGTGTGCCGGAGGTGTCGATCTCTGTGACCCCTGTCACAACTTTAGGGAGGAGTGTGGACTCGACTAGGTCCACTAATGGGGTGGATGGTGCCTCTGTGGGTGGACCGCCTCCTGTGCCCCTGCCCTCCTGCAGTCTCCTTGCCACCCTCTCATTCGCATGGGACCTCAGCTCATACCACCTCTTCTTGATTTCTTCTACAAAGCGCTGTGCCACTCCAATTGCGCAGATTTTTGATTGGATATCCGCCCATAGTTTCCTTTTCTCACTCTCAGGCACCTGGAGTGAGCTTTTTCCAAAAAGGCGGTCATGGCTCCTGACCACCTCCTCTGTCAGCACCTCAAGCTCCTGCTCGCTGAATTTTAGCTTGCGCTTTCTTTCTCCCTTCTTCTGTGCTGGGGTGTCCATCCTTGCTCAGGTGTGCTGGCTCCTTCTGAGTGCTGCTCTGTGTGGCTGGGCTGCTCTCTCTCTGGATGCTGGTTTGGGTGTGGCACCTGAAACTGCCTGGGATGACTCATTTCCTGCTTGTGATGTCATCAGGCTCCTCCAGGTGTGCTTTCTCGAAATTTCTCGCAATTTGCGATTTTTTACCGAATCGCAAAAAAATAGCAATTTGCGAAAATGCAAGTTGCGATTCGGTAAATGGGTCTTGCAAACCACAAATAGTGATTTTTAACAACTCGCTAATTCCGAATCGCAATTATATTACATGGCCAATTGTGACTCGGAAATAGCGATTTCTTAAAAATCTCTATTTGCGATTCGCAAGGCCATTTTTTCATACATATGGCCCTTAATGTTTGCATGTTCCTACAATCACAAACCCCCAAAAGCATTGCTTGCTGTCTGGCTGTCAAAGTTCTATTAAAAAAAGCTAATGTACCACTAAACACACATATAGTGGAATATCAATTGGAACACATATAAACCCACACTTTAAATCTGCATGGTCAAACATCATGCATTCACAGATACTGACCAGAGAAGGCTGACCTACTATTGGACCTGTCAGCCTGAGTGTGATTTTCTGCTAAACTTTTTGCCTTCCTTCTCCATTTTTGCTGATCTTGTTTTTGCTAACCTTATGATTCTGAGCAGTTTAAAACTGCTAATCAGATCTAAAGTGTATTTGCTCACTCTTTAAAACATGATAACGTGCTTATCCCCAATTAGCATATTTAATTTACTTATGTTAATTTTGGAGTACTCGATGCAGATACACACAACAATATATTCATATACATGAAGGAAGTTGCAACACCATTATTAGTTCCCCCTTCGTGAACTCTCTGTCAACCCCAGCACGTAGATAGGTAGTCAGGGCTCTGAGACCTAGGTCTGAGGTTACTGACTGACTGGTCACTGGTGGGGTAAAATTTAGCTGGCAGACAAACGGGCAAACAGTAAAACATAGATCCAATCCCACAGATAGGCACAATGACACCACAATTGCCCCAGGAGATTGGCCCCCAAAAAACACACATGGCTAGAGGGGCATGTGCATTCCCAAAAACACCATATAGTTAGATGCCACATGTAGTTAGGAATACTTCGCCAACCAGAACAGAGCATACATGGTTTCTGACTTGTCCTAACCAGCCTGCCACCTCCAGACATGATTCTGGACTCCTGGGGTGAGACCTTGTATTCTCAGGAACCAGAAGACAAAGCTTTTCCTTGATGGAGGTGTTACCCTTCCTCCTCCAGGCAGGTAGTCTGCATCATTGGTCAGCTTCAAAAGCTTCACCGCCTTTTAAATTTGACCTCCGCCTATGCTGCTAGCAGCAGAAGGCTTCCCAATGGTGTTAACTCCACTTTATGTGAGAAAACCGGTGGGAAACCTAGCAAGGATAAAAGGAGTGGCCATCCCCAGCAGGCATCACCCCTCAAGTGTGGCAGGCAATGTGACCACTCCAGTTAATTTTTCTCCATCTGGGATGGTAGGAAAATAACAAATCAGGGTTAAGGATTTGACCCCTTCCCACTGGATGTGGTCACTTACCGGGTGTAGCCACCCTAAGGTAGGTGGCCCATTGGCCACTGCCATGTATTCCCCCTTATGCCCCCTAAATGCATCATCATGAAAGACTTTATTTCGGCCACACAGGCCATAAAAGTGCATTGCAAATACAAAAAATGAATAAATAAATAGATATAAGAATAAAATCATTAGAGGTTTTCCCATTGATTCCTATGGTACGTGATTACACACAAAAACAGAACATTTTCTAAACTTTGAAAAATCATAAGAAAAGAAGTACTTACCACATATTAATGATATTGATCCTAAAATGTTTATAAAAATCTGAAGTATTATTGTAAATTGGTCTCAAGTTATTCTTCCAAGTGTGTTTCCACATTTGTTGATACCGTGAGTACAACAAATGATTAGCACAATTCCTTGATTAGCCTAACTGCTAGCCCAGACTACCACAAAAATTGAACATTAGGTGGTCTGATTTTTACCTCAGGATACTAAGGTGGGGTTGCTTGGACTCTCTGCACAGTACAAATAATTTTCATACACTATATAGAGAGCCAGCTTCATACAATTGCATTCCTGGTAGCATTCTAAGAAGGAACATTAATAGGGTTACTCATAAACTGTTGGTCGGGTGCCAGTGGGTCGCTATTCTTATTGTTGGCTATCATGGGAGGAACACAGTTAGGAGCTCTGCCTGGAAGGCCCTCAAGGCAATCCAAATGCTCAATCAGAGGCTTAAGTTTCTCATCAAGGACATTACGGACCCTCATTCACAAAGATTCAAATAGAGGGGAATCAGAAAGCAAAAGGTCACCTGTCTGAGAAGCCGTAGATTGTTTTGAAGAGACTGGATGAGATTCAGGTTAAAGTTCTAATGCTGTTGAGGGCTAAATCCAGGAAAGTAGGTGTTTGTTATTAGAGGGGGTACGTGAGGGCTGTTTCCGCTTCACAGCCTCTGATCTTCTCAGTTCTCTTTTACGGTTGGCAGTATTGGCAGGAGCAGTCTGTAAGGGAGAAGAGTTACTCCGTTTGGGCACAGGCTCAGCAATACCATCAAAACTGGTTCTCAAGCTTGGGGCTATTTACTAGAATATCATCATTTGCAGAAACAGTCAATGACACCTGAGGTCCAAATCCAGTGTGCACTTTCTCTGTTCAGTCTCATTCGTGACAATCCCGACAACCCTTTCCAACATCCTGCTGATAGACATGGAGGGGCGTGTGGTAACAGTTCTCTCACTGGCCTTATGCTTCCCCATTGCTGTCACCTTACCCAGAATGGTGCTCCTGAAATGAACAAGATTGAAGGTTCCTCAGGTCACAAGTCAAAGAGGGGGGCCCAGCCCAGCCTTGTCTGGCCACAGATGAGCAAAGACAGGCCTGCCCTTGGCCCGGGCTTTGCCCATCCATGCCCACATGTGCCCCGTACCAGGGACTGCTTGTTGCACTGTAAGTTGCTTACCTTGTGAGCATCGGCACCCCTAAAGGATGCAGTTGCTCCTCATTTTCACTGAGGTGGAGGTGGCAGCATTAGTCTTTTTGTGCAGCACCATGCCCCCTCCATGCTGAGAGCAGGCGACAGGCCTGGGAGCAGTTAGGCCCTCCAGGAGCATCGACTGCTGTAGGGGAGGATGCGCCGATTGTTTCTTTAACACACTGGGATCTAGTGCAGCCGGCAGCCGTTGACGCACCATTGGGCAGACATCATCGACCGGGAACAGGACTTGCTTGACTTGCTGGGCATCAAGGTGTTGGAGCTTGGTGAGTAAAAGTTATTTATTCATTGTCTGTGTTCCACAATGCTAATTCCTTTTCTAATAGCAGTGCTAACTCTCAAGGTAAGTTAAGATTACATTTATTTATTATGTGATCCAGTTAGAGCTAGTAAGGTGAGTCAGCGTTTCCTAATTATACTCATGGGTGTACGTTTGGGCTGAATATGTAGGAAGCCATGCAGACAGAGACTCCTCCTGTCACCAAAAATAAAATAATGCCAGTAGTAGTAATAAGTAATATCAAAGAGTAAGCATTCCCTTCTCTGTGCCTTTCTTTATGTTGCTTATGTAATCCCCCCTAATCGCAGTCTCCCGGTGATGTTCATGACGTAAAAGTATGTATGCATCTATGTATTGAAAAAAATGGAGTCTCCCCACCAAAGGTGTTTGAGAGAAACAAAGTTCATTTGTTGCAATATGAATGCATTGTTAGTGGTAGGTATTTGTAAATGTAGGGCCATATTTATTTACAAGGCCCTTTGCACCACAAGTCAAGTTTAGTGATGATCAGACAGTGCACACTGCACAGCCATGTTTACAAGGCCATATAGAGCCACCCTGTGCGGCTCTCCATGGACTTGCAAATGTTGCCTGAGTCAAAGTACAGCAAATCGCTGCATTGACTCACCCGGCGACAGGGAGGTGTGCCGTGGGTGGTTAGATAGGTGTTCCCATGTAACACACATGGCATTTGACACATTCTGAGATTCACAAGGTTTTGTAAACCTTAGAATGCATCAAAAGCCTATGCCTCCCCAGGGGAGGCATAAGGGAGATGCGCAACAAGGAGAAATATATAAATTTCCCTTTTTTTCCTTTTGGGAAAAGGAAAACTTCTCTTGAGCTTGTTTTTTTCTGGAAGATGTCCCTTCTTGTACAATATCAATCATCCCATCAATGCATGCCCCTTAGAGAGTGTTGCAGGGGTGCCTGCATTGACTCATGGTAGCGCATTGTGCGCCGTTGCCAACGCAGGGGAAAAGGGCAGGACTGTGCCATATCTGTTGTAGATACGGCACATTCCTCCCTTTTTCTTTTGACAAAGGGCAGCTCTGAAAGCAGGCTTGCAACGTTGCCCTACGTCAAAAGTTTGTAAATAATATGGCCCATAGTTTAGGAAATTTGGAGTAGGGCTTAGATGTAGGAATTAGGAAAATAAAAGTAAAAGAGCTACTCAAGATGAGTCCATCATACTAGGCAATCTGATTTAGAAAAGTACATTACTATGTTTCCTTCTGCTTTTCCCCAAAAATTTCGAGAGGTTAACTGTACCACCAATCTTTTTGTTAAATCTTTTTAATTTCTTACCTCAGCACCCAAGGGGAAGAAGAGGGAAACATCGGCGGCCGGACCAGAAGGAGACGAGGGTGCCAGTGCAAACACTAGTGCAGATGCAGGAGGATCTGCTGGCCCCAGTAAGTCTTCCTGTTATATTATTATTATTTCCCTAATTTCCACCTCTCCTCATTTTGAATAATTTTAGTTTTAGTTTTACTGTGCCTGTCTACCTTTTTTATACTTGTGTTTCTTCTATGTAAGCTTTGTTAAATACTTTCTAACTATCCCTGCATTTATCTACTTTTCATGTTACATACCCACTCACTCCACCCACCCCTCAAAGCACCCACAACCCTTCACCCTTCATACACCCCAGAGCAAGAGGTACTTACACGACACAAGGCCAAGACAACCTGCCCAAAGTACACACATGTGCACAGACCCCTGGCAAAGAAACAATGAACCACAGATCCAGAGTGTGCCAAAACCAACATTGGCCACACAAACATTTTATTAAGCTCCAGGAGCAACAGAAGTCCAACAGAATGCCGATGGCCAGTCCATATTTCAAAGTCCGATGGGCCCAAATGGCCCCAACTTGACTCCCACAAGTGCAAATGGTACTCCACCTTAAAGGGGCAACGATGGGGAATCCAGGCACCTCAGGGAACAGGGGCATGGGGTGGTGGGTGTGGGGACTTACAACTGGGAGGGGGTGCTTGGCTTTATGTTTGGGAGGTGGAGAGGGCTTGGGTCAGGTCCTTGAAGCTGATGGAGCAGCCTTGGACTGGGGTGCAAAAAATGTACCTGGGCCAGCACGGGGTCTCATACTCACAGGGGAGGTAGCACGGGAATGGGAAGGGCGGACAGGGGCGGGCTGTGACGTGGGAGGAGTGGACAGGGCAAGGAGGTGGGCACATTTAGCCACAAGATGGGGCAGGCCAGTGGGTTTGAATAGGTCAACACGGGATAGGAAAGGTTTTTTAGGGGCAATCGGTGTGGACCTGGAGGAAGGCATGGGAGAGGAGGTAGAGGGAGTAGTCGTGACAGGTGCAGTTGTGCGTGACGTGGGTGCAGGTGACTGTACAGTATGGTGAGGTGTGGTAGATGTGTGTTGGGTGGATGTCTTGGAACGTTTGAGTGCCTTGGAAGGAGGGGGGGTGGACACAGTGGGACAAGACAAGCTGCCAGTATAAATGTATGTTGTCTGTGTGTCTGCCAGTTTGGTGAGTGAGCTGCATGTGTCAACCAAAGTAGTTGTGGTGATTGCAGGTATGGTGTATGGGGTACATGAATTGATGCCTGATTTTGTGGTGACTGCCAGACTGGGATCCGCAACAGTGAATGAGGGTGCAGTGACTATGAGTGTGCATGTAGAGGTGACAGACAGGGAGGTGGAAGAGGTGGACACACTGGGGGAAGTAGATGTTGGTATCTGTGCCTTTGTATGTTGGCTGTGTGTATGCCTTTGGTGGGAAATGTGTGGCTTGTGTTTTTCAGTGTGCTTCTTGAGGTGTGTGCATGGCCGTCAGATTCTGTGCTTGGGATGGGTGAAGGGAGTAGGGTGCTGGAAGGGGTAGAGGTGGTTGGAGGGGGGACGGAATGACCAGGGACACTGGCTGCCGTCAAAGAGGAGGCCAGAGCCTGAAAAGATCTCTGTAGGACAGCACTGTAAATGCCATCCAGGTGGGCATTTGTCTGCTGCCCCTCTGATGCTAGGCCCTGGATGGCATTGACAATGGTTGTCTGCCCTACAGAGATGGTCCACAGGAGGTCAATAGCCTCCTCTGTGAGGGCAGCAGGGCTAACTGGGGCAGGGGATGAGGTGCCTGGGGCGAAGGAGATGCACACCCTTCTCAGTGAGCAGGCATGGGCAACTCGGTGGGGAGCAAATGGGAGGGCGGTGATGGTATGGGGGTGGCAGAAGATGACACAAAATGGGTGGGCCCACTAGGATCTGCCACCACCCGGGAGCTCCCATCAGAGGAGGTATCAGAGTCACTACCTCCAGTGGGAGTTGCCTCCCCTGTGGTACCCCCCTCGCCCTCCAACCCACTGGTCCCCTTGGAGTCACTCGACTCTGCCTCCGTGGAACTGTGGGCCGCTGCATCCCCACTCGCCGGTGCCATAGCTCCCTCGCCAGATAATGCTGATGTACACAGACAACACAAGAGAACAGGGATGGGGAGACAAAACAGGAGAGACACTTGTAAATAGCTGAATGGAGGTAAATAACTGGTTCACACATACACCCATCCTGCAAATATTCCACCATGCAGCACTTGCCGCTATACACATGGCTATGCCCCTGACTAGTGGCCACAACCCTGCTCTACAGCCATTTCCTTCAGCACAGAAGGACCTGAAGTACTCCAGACCTGTCCCTTACAAACCTACCTCCTATGGGGGCCATTATGTAAAATGACATCAGTCAGAGTCCCTGCCAATAGACAGCATACATACTACAGCACACTCACACATCCATCAAGGAGGCACACAATGGTTTCTGTACTCACCCCCTTGTGTCTGCTCTGCAGCCTTCAAGTGCCCATCCAGGTCCGGATATGCCACTGCCAGAATACGGCACATTAGGGTGGTCAGGGCCCGACAGGCACCCCTTCCTTGTTGGAAGTACTTCTCCAGCTGCGACTCACCGGTCTTCCTCACCCAGCGCCGCAGGTCCTTCCACCGCTTCCTGCAGTGGGTGCTCTGCCGGTTGTAGACCCCCAGGGTCCGCACCTCCTTGGCAATGGCATGCCAGAGTTCCCTCTTGTGATGGGCGCTGACCTATATGGGACACAGAAAAAGTAACACGGAGGTCAGACAATGCCATTAGATACAGCTGGCTATACGTCCCCTATGGGACGGGCACTCACAACAGCAGAACAGGACCTCACACACACAGCATGTCATGAGTCCCACAACTGTACAGTGTCAAACGTGCACACATTTACAGCCATCTACCACCATTACACACATCCATGCCCCCAATCCACCTACTCACCTGTACCTCTGGTCGACCATAGAGCTTGGCGTACAGGGGTAGGACCCCGTCCACGAGCTTGTCCAGTTCCTCGCTGGCCCTTTCCCCTGCCACTTGTGCCATTTCCAGGACCAGAGTCAGGACACAACAGCACACTCAGTGGAGTACCTGCATGCACGTAATCCGGGAGTCAGGGGAAGTTGGGGTGACGAGATGGCGTACGCTCCGCAGTGGTGTGCATCGTCACCGCCAGCGGCGATCATGATACGCTAATATTCCCCATTGCCAACGATGTTAACCAATGAATGGTCGCACAGCGGTGAACACCACCTCACGCTATTACGCCAACTGCTAGCGGTATGAGGTCACTTCCCCTACAACATTTCTGGATTACAGGGGCAGGTATTTTGGCCATCACTAAACAGTTATTAATTTCTCATTTGCCTCATGCAGGACCTATTGTCCCCAACCCCCATAGGCATGAACAAATATGCATTTACTCACCACAACAGTCCTGATGTATTATTGAGGACATGTCCCTCTTGTTAACCCCTTCAATGCGGGCGTCGGCTACTGGCCGACGCCCGCACTACCTCCCTGGTGTGGGTCACGACCAGTGGCCAACACCAGGGAGGGGGTTAATAAATCCTCTGGTGTGTCGCACCCGAGGATTATTATTATTTTTTTTCTGTCCCAGGGAGACACGGAAGCTTCCGTGTCTCCCTCCCACCCCCCAGATGGGGTGGCTTGTGGGGCTCTCACCAGTTTCTGTTATCCAGAATCCTTTGCAAACCTCAAAATGTGGCTAAAAATCACTTTTTCCTCACATTTCGGTGAAAGAAAGTTCTGGAATCTGAGATGAGTCACCAATTTCCTTCCACCCAGCGTTCCCCCAATTCTCCCGATAAAAATGGTACCTCACTTGTGTGGGTAGGCCTAGTGCCCGCAACAGGAAATTCCCCAAAACACAAAGTGGATACATCACATTTTCTCAAAGAAAACAGAGGTGTTTTTTGCACAGTGCCTACCTGTGGATTTTGGCCTCTAGCTCAGCCGCAACTTAGGGAAACCTACCAAACCTGTGCATTTTTGAAAACTAGAAACCTAGGGGAATCCAAGATGGGGTGTCTTGTGGGGCTCTCACCAGTTTCTGTTATCCAGAATCCTTTGCAAACCTCAAAATGTTGCTAAAAATCACTTTTTCTTCACATTTCGGTGACAGAAAGTTCTGGAATCTGGGAGGAGTCACCAATTTCCTTCCAGCCAGCGTTCCCCCAATTCTCCCGATAAAAATGTAACCTCACTTGTGTGGGTAGGACTAGTGTCCGCGACAGGAAATGCCCCAAAACACAAAGTGGATACACCACATTTTCTCAAAGAAAACAGAGGGGTTCTTGCAAAGTGCCTACCTGTGGAATTTGGGCTGTAGCTCAGCCGTCACCTAGGGAAACCTACCAAATCTGTTCATTTTTGAAAACTAGAGACCTAGGAGTATCGAAGATGGGGTAACTTGTGGGGCTCTCACCAGGTTCTGTTACACAGAGGGGGTCATTCTGACCCTGGCGGTCCATGACCGCCATGGCGGAGGGCGGCGGAAGCACCGCCAACAGGCTGGCGGTACTTCCTGGGCTATTCTGACCGCGGCGGTAAAGCCGCGGTCAGAAAAGGCTAACCGGCGGTTTCCCGCCGGTTTTCCCCTGGCCCAGGGAATCCGCCATGGCGGCGCTGCTTGCAGCACCGCCATGGGGATTCCGACCCCCTTCCCGCCAGCCTGTTTCTGGCGGTCTCCACCGCCAGAACCAGGATGGCGGGAACGGGTGCCGTGGGGCCCCCTAACAGGACCCCACAAAGATTTTTACTGTCTGCTTTGCAGACAGTGAAAATCGCGACGGGTGCCACTGCACCCGTCGCACCCCTGCAACTCCGCCGGCTCCATTCCGAGCCGGCTTCCTCGTTGCAGGGGCTTTCCCGCTGGGCCGGCGGACGGCCTTTTGGCGGTCGCCCGCCGGCCCAGCGGGAAAGTTGGAATGACCGCCGCGGTCTTTTGACCGCGGTGCGGTCATTCGGCGGGAACCGCATGGCGGTCGGCGACCGCCGCCTGCCGCGGTCAGAATGACCGCCAGAATCTTTTGTAAACCTCAAAATGTGTCCAAAAAAATACTTTTCCTCACATTTCGGTGACAGAAAGTTCTGGAATCTGAGAGGAGCCACCACTTTCCTTCCACCCAGCGTTCCGCCAAGTCTCCCGTTAAAAATGGTACCTCACTTGTGTGGGTAGGCCTAGTGCCCATGACAGGAAATACCCCAAAACACAAAGTGGATACATCACATTTTCTCAAAGAAAACAGAGGTGTTTTTTGCACAGTGCCTACCTGTGGATTTTGGCCTCTAGCTCAGCCGCAACTTAGGGAAACCTACCAAACCTGTGCATTTTTGAAAACTAGAAACCTAGGGGAATCCAAGATGGGGTGTCTTGTGGGGCTCTCACCAGTTTCTGTTATCCAGAATCCTTTGCAAACCTCAAAATGTGGCTAAAAATCACTTTTTCTTCACATTTCGGTGACAGAAAGTTCTGGAATCTGGGAGGAGTCACCAATTTCCTTCCACTCAGCGTTCCCCCAAGTCTCCTGAAAAAAATTGTACCTCACTTGTGTGGGTAGGCCTAGTGCCTGCGACAGGAAATGTCCCAAAACAGAAAGTGGACACATCACATTTTCTCAAAGAAAACAGGTGTTTTTTTACAAAGTGCCTACCTGTGGATTTGGCCTCTAGCTCAGCCGCCACCTAGGAAATCTACCAAACCTGTGCATTTTTTTAAAACTAGAGACCTAGGGGTATCCAAGATGGGGTGACTTGTGGGGCTCTCATCAGGTTCTGTTACTCAGAATCCTTTGCAAACCTCAAAATGTGGCTAAAAAACACTTTTTCCTCACATTTCGGTGACAGAAAGTTCTGGAATCTGAGAGGAGCCACCAATTAACTTCCACTCAGCGTTCCCCCAAGTCTCCCGATAAAAATGGTACCTCACTTGGGTGGGTAGGCCTAGTGCCCGCGATAGGAAATGCCCCAAAACACAAAGTGGACACATCACATTTTCTCAAAGAAAACAGAGGTGTTTTTGCAAAGTGCCTACCTGTGGATTTTGGCCTCTATCTCAGCCGCCATCTAGGGAAATCTACCAAACCTGTGCATTTTTTTAAACTAGAGACCTAGGGGCATCCAAGATGGGGTGACTTGTGGGGCTCCCACCAGGTTCTGTTACCCAGAATCCTTTTCAAACTTCAAAATGTGGCTAAAAAAACACTTTTTCCTCACATTTCGGTGACAGAAAGTTCTGGAATCTGAGAGGAGCCACAAATTTCCTTCCACGCAGCGTTCCCCCAAGTCTCCCGATAAAATTGGTACCTCACTTGTGTGGGTAGGCCCAGTGCCTGCAAAAGGAAATGCCTCAAAACACAAAGTGGACACATCACATTTTCTCAAAGAAAAGAGATGTGTTTTTGCAAAGTGCCTACCTGTGGATTTTGGCCTCAGCCGCCACCTAGGGAAACCTACCACACCTGTGCATGTTTGACAACTAGACCCCTAGTGGAATCCAAGATGGGGTGACTTGTGGGGCTCTCACCAGGTTCTGTTTCCCAGAATCCTATGCAAACCTCAAAACGTGGCTAAATAAACACTTTTTCCACACATTTCGGTGACAGAAAGTTCTGGAATCTGAGAGGAGCCACAAATTTCCTTCCACGCAGCGTTTCCTCAAGTCTCCTGATAAAAATGGTACCTCACTTGGGTGGGTAGGCCTAGTGCCTGCGACAGGAAATGCCCCAAAACACAAAGTGGACACATCACATTTTCTCAAAGAAAACAGAGGTGTTTTTTGCAAAGTGCCTACCTGTGGATTTTGGCCTCTATCTCAGCCGCCATCTAGGGAAATCTACCAAACCTGTGCATTTTTTAAAACTAGAGACCTAGGGGCATCCAAGATGGGGTGACTTGTGGGGCTCTCACCAGGTTCTGTTACCCAGAATCCTTTGCAAACTTCAAAATGTGGCTAAAAAAACACTTTTTCCTCACATTTCGGTGACAGAAAGTTCTGGAATCTGAGAGGAGCCACAAATTTCCTTCCACGCAGCGTTCCCCCAAGTCTCCCGATCAAATTGGTACCTCACTTGTGTGGGTAGGCCTAGTGCCCGCAAAAGGAAATGCCTCAAAACACAAAGTGGACACATCACATTTTCTCAAAGAAAAGAGAGGTGTTTTTGTAAAGTGCCTACCTGTGGATTTTGGCCTCAGCCGCCACCTAGGGAAAGCTACCACACCTGTGCATGTTTGAAAACTAGACCCCTAGTGGAATCCAAGATGGGGTGACTTGTGGGGCTCTCACCAGGTTCTGTTTCCCAGAATCCTATGCAAACCTCAAAACGTGGCTAAATAAACACTTTTTCCACACATTTCGGTGACAGAAAGTTCTGGAATCTGAGAGGAGCTACAAATTTCCTTCCACGCAGCGTTTCCTCAAGTCTCCTGATAAAAATGGTACCTCACTTGGGTGGGTAGGCCTAGTGCCTGCGACAGGAAATGCCCCAAAACAGAAAGTGGATACATCACATTTTCTCATAGAAAACAGACGTGTTTTTTGCAAAGTGCCTATCTGTGGATTTTGGCCTCTAGCTCAGCCGCCATCTAGGGAAACCTACCAAACCTGTGCATTTTTTAAAACTAGAGACCTATTGGAATCCCAGATGAGGTGGCTTGTGGGGCTCTCACCAGTTTCTGTTATCCAGAATCCTTTGCAAACCTCAAAATGTGGTTAGAAATCACTTTTTCCTCACATTTCGGTGACAGAAAGTTCTGGAATCTAAGAGGAGTCAACAATTTCTTTCCACCCAGCGTTCCCCCAAGTCTCCCGATAAAAATTGTACCTCACTTGTGTGGGTAGGCCTAGTGCCCGCAACAGGAAATGCCCCAAAACACAAAGTGGACACATCACATTTTCTCAAAGAAAACAGAGGTGTTTTTTGCAAAGTGCCTACCTGTGGATTTTGGCCTCCAGCTCAGCCCCCACCTAGGAAATCTACCAAACCTGTGCATTTTTAAAAACTATAGACCTAGTGGTATCCAAGATGGGGTGACTTGTGGGGCTCTCCCCAGGTTCTGTTACCCAGAATCCTTTGCAAACCTCAAAATGTGGATACAAAAAAAACACTTTTTCCTCACATTTCGGTGACAGGAAGTTCTGAAATCTGAGAGGAGCCACCAATTAACTTCCAGTCAGCGTTCCCTCAGGTCTCCCGATAAAAATGGTACCTCACTTGGGTGGGTAGGCCTAGTGCCTGCAACTGGAAATGCCCCAAAACACAAAGTGGACACATCACATTTTCTCAAAGAAAATAGAGGTGTTTTTTGCAAAGTGCCTACCTGTGGATTTTGGCCTCTAGCTCAGCAGCCACCTAGGGAAACCTACCATACCTATGATTTTTTTAAAACTAGAGACCTAGGGGAATCCAAGATGGGGTAACTTGTGGGGCTCTCACCAGGTTCTGTTACCCGACGTTCCCCCAAGTCTCCCGATAAAAATGGTACCTCACTTGTGTGGGTAGGCCTAGTGCCCGCGACAGGAAACGCCCCAATACACAAAGTGGAAAAATCACATTTTGTCAAAGAAAACAGAGGTGTTTTTTGCAAAGTTCCTACTTGTTCATTTTGGTCTCTAGCTCAGCCGCCACCTAGGGAAACATTCCAAACCTGTGCATTTTTGAAAACTTGATACCTAGGGGAATCCAAGATGGGGTGACTTGTGGGGCTCTCACCAGGTTCTGTTACCCAGAATCCTTTGCAATCCTCAAAATGTGGCTAAAAAAACACTTTTTCCACACTTGTCGGTGACAGAAAATTCTGGAATCTGATAGGAGCCACAAATTTCCTTCCACGCAGCGTTCCCCCAAGTCTCCCAATAAAAATGGTCCCTCACTTGTGTGGGTTGGCCTAGCGCCAGTGACAGGAAATGCCCCAAAACACAAAGTGGACACATCACATTTTCTCAAAGAAAACAGAGGTGTTTTTTGCAAAGTGCCTACCTATGGATTTTGGCCTCTAGCTCAGCCGCCACCTTGGGAAACCTACCAAACCTGTGCATTTTTTTAAACTAGAGACCTAGGGGAATTCAAGATGGGGTGACTTGTGGGTCTCTCAGCAGGTTCTGTTACCCAGAATCCTTTCCAAACCTCAAAATGTGGCTAAAAAAACACTTTTTGAACACATTTCGGTGACAGAAAGTTCTGGAATCTGGGAGGAGCCACAAATTTCCTTCCACTCAGCGTTCCCGCAAGTCTCCCAATAAAAATGGTACCTCAGTTGTGTGGGTAGGCCTAGTGCCAGCGACGGGAAATGCCCCAAAAGACTATCTGGACACATCAAAATTATCAAATAGAAAACTACCTGTTTTTGTGGGGGCACCTGCATTTTTGGTCCTGGCCCAGCAGCCATCTAGGGAAACCTACCAAACCCAGACATTTCTGAAAACTAGACACCCGAGGGATTCAAGGGAGGTGTGACTTGAGTGGATCCCCTAATGTTTCTTTCCCAGAATCCTCAGCAAACCTAAAATTTAGCTAAAAAATCACATTTTTCCCACATTTCTGTGTGGGATCACCGCACCGGTACACATTTCCTACCACCCAACGTTCCCCTTAGTCTCCCCGTAAAAATTATACCTCACTTGTGTAGGTGGGCCAAGTGTTTGTGACAGGGAAGAGCCAAAAACACGTCAAAATTGAAGGGGAACCACAGTGGGTCCAAAAGGGCAGTTTGAAACAAAACATTTTTAGGCTGACAAGTGCAGCAGAAATTTTATCGGTATAGATGACACAATGCTGGGTGGTAGGAAGTTTATGGATTCCTGCAGATTCCAGAAGGTTCCATCACAAAAATGTGGGAAAAATGTTTGCTTTCCAGCAAAGTTGCAGGTTTGCAAGGCATTGTGGGTAAGGAAATGGTGTGGGGTCCATGTGAAGCACACCACCCTGGAATCAACTAGATGTTTAGTTTTCAGATGTGTCTAGGTCTTGTGGATTTTTCTACATGGCACCGTCCCAAGGTTTAAAAAAAGTGCAGCCCTCACCATTCCAAGTGGGACCACCCTACTATTTTTTTATTTTTTTTATTTCATGGCATCTAGTAGACTTTCTGCCCCTCGGGGTGTGGATCAGGGTAATTGTCCCATCTGCCCATTGGTGGGCAGAACAACTTTGGCCCCATTTATTTGGGGTGGGGGTATGGCCATAACCCCACCCTCTCATTTTGAAAAAAAAAAATCTTCCCGGTCTCTGGTGAGCTTCCAAAAATGGGCCAATCTGCCCCCAATGGGGGCAGATTTGGCCAACAATAATGCATCCCCATGGGGAGCGACCCTTGCCCAAGGGGCTGCCCCCCAAAAAAAACACACATATACACACACACCAATCCCTGTTGGCCTAACAAAAATAGGCTGATCTGCCCCCAAGGGGGGGCAGAAATGGCCTAAATACAATTTGCCCCCAGGAGAGCAACCCTTGCCTAAGGGGTTGCTCCCCATACATAAAAACATAAAGTAAATACAAATATAAATATATCCCTGGGGACTAGAGGTTTCTGCCCCCCGGGAGGCAGATCAGCCTAATTATATTAGGCTGATCTGCCTCCGGGGGGCAGAAATGGCCTAAAAATAATATGGCCCCCTAGAGAGTGACCCTTGCATAAGGGGTTGCTCCCTGCATATAAAAGAAAAACAGAAGAACAACAAGAAATTCCCTGGTGTCTAGTGGGCATTTCTGACCCCCCCCCCCCGGGGCAGATCGGCCTACTTATATCAGGGGGGGCAGAAAGGGCCTAAAAATAATATGCCACCCTTGGGAGCAACCCTTGCCCAAGGGGCCGCTCCCTTTATCACAAAACACAAAGAAACAAAAATCCCTAGTGTCTAGTGGGCATTTCTGCCCCTGAGGGGGCAGAAATGGCCTAAGCACAATTTGGCGCCCCAGGGAGCTCCCTGCACATAAAAGAAAAAAAAAATCCATGGTGTCTATTGGGCATTTCAACCCCCCCGGGGGCAGATCGGCCTAATTATTTTAGGCCAATCTGCCCCCGGGGGGGCAGAAATGACCTAAAAATTATTTCCCCCCTAGGGCCGCACCCTTCATGAAAAAAAAAAAAAAATGTAATTCCCTGGTGTCTAGAGGGCAGCAGAAATGCTCAGAATGACATCAGAAGAAAGGAAAAGTCTTTCCTTTCTTCCGATGTCTCACCCGACCCCCTCCTCCCGAGCGGAAGAGAAATGCTAAGCATTTCTCTTCCGCATCGCGCTGGAAGCAAGCTTCCAGCGCGACGGGAGGCAACCTCTGATGAGGTCAGCACGCAATCGCGTGCTGACATCATCAGATGTCACGGGGGGATCGAGGGGGTCGGGGTGAAAGGGGAAGCGATTCCCCTTTCATCCCTGACAGGGGTGTGGGTGGGGGGCCCACGGGGAGCGCTAGCGCTTCCCCCATGGGCCCGGTGCAACCGTGTGCTGCGACGAGACAACCTCGTCCAAGGCACCCTAGGGGTTAATCTCCAGAAAACAATATTTCATTTTAAATTTATGTATTCAAACTAATTACATTTTTAATTAGAAATTACGTAAATTATGCTGTAGCATTTTAAAATATATTATTCTAGATTTAAAATAATGAATAAGATTAAATAATATGAATATTCAACATAACAGATTTTTTTATCTATTTTTTTTTAAATGTCATAAACCTTTGCACTTTTCCCTATAATTTACCATGTCGAGAATTATGTGATGATAGCAGGGGCCTCTGCCAAGTGTGCAGATCATACATTATGGCTGTCATTAATAGTAGTAAATTTACATTTGAGACTTTTTTTCTGACTTCACCCTCTGTTTTATGGTGTGAGTATGTGTAAGTCTATGCTTTTGAGTAACTTTACTCTTTTAAATGGTAAATAGTAAGTAGTAAAGTTACTCAAAAATGTAGAAGTACAATTACACATGTAGATTTACGCACATGTAAGTTTACCTTTGTGAACAGGCCCTACACGTTTGACAAGGGGCACATCATTTCTCTATAGTTTCAGACATGAAATTAGAATCCTTATATGGAATACATTTTGTGAGCTCTAATAATTGAGATGAGGGAGTGTGGCAAGAGAGATAATATTATTTTCATTGTATTGCACCAGTGCACACTCACATACATGTCAGAACCTTATAACAATTGAGTAAATCTCTTTCTGATAAAATTACGTTTGCAGAGATTAGGGGCCATATTTTTGTGCTGGCTAAAGCCATTTCTTAATGCCAGTCATGCATGAAATTTATACTTTGACACACAGTGGCGCTAAGAACAGGTTAGAGTCATTCTTTCTGATGCTAACCATTGTGCCTTGTCATAAGGCAAAATGACGTTAACGCAGGAAAAATGACTCCAATCCGGTTTGCGACATGGAGAAACATCACAAAACGGATATGCACCATTTTTAACGGCAATAGAGACAAAAAGCAACGCAAATGCAGAAAACAGTGCTAAGGAGTCCCAAAATGGATCCCAAAAGCCAGGAGAGACCCCAGGGAGACCTCATTCAACCAGGGAAACCAGTCAGGAAGACACAGACAAGACCCAGGGGAGAGACAAGAAGAAGAGGAAGTCTTGCTTCAGTGCAGAGGAACATGAAATTCTGGTCAGAGAGGTGACAGAGCACCAGCATCAATTATTCATCACCTCTAAATTGCCAATTGGACTGAGAGAGGCAATTTGGCAACATATTGTGGACAAGTTTAACAGTGTGGCAGAGGTCAGGAGAAATGTCACCGAGTGTAAGAAACGCTGGCATGACTGCAAGCGCGGGACAAAGGAGAAAATGACAAGGAAATGGAAAGCAGAACTTCAGACCGGAGGTGGAAGTCCAGCACCGCAAGAGGGCCTGGACGAGATGGAGGAGATGGTTGCAACCGTCATCCCTGAGGATATCGTCACAGGAATCGCAGGACAGGACAGTGCAGACTGCCAGGAAACAATACATATGCAGGGTAAGTTGCATGGGGGGCAAAAAATGCCTAAATGTCAAGTGCAAGAAGGGGGAGGCACCTAACTACTACACAATGCATGTCAGCCCTGAAAATCAGGCAGTGGAAAGGGCAAAGGGGCATGGCACAGGACTCCCTGCACTGCCCCAGGTGCATGGGCTGTGCAAGGGCACGGCACAACACAACACAACACCAAGAACCTTTGCATGGGGTACACCACCATACCAAGGCTGTTGGAAATGCTGAAGTGACCAGGAGGGTAAGGAAGAACATAAAACTGGGCTGCTGTCACAGGACAGCTGGTATTATCAGAATGTAAGCTGGGGGACAGTGCCCAGTCTCAGGCCATTGGCTCAAGTGGCATTTACCTTTGACAACACTTGCCATTACTACCTGTGCTGTGTGTGCTGGTCAAATAGGAAATGGCAGTTAGATGCCCATGGCACAAACACACCCAAAATGAGAGATCAGTATGACTGTGTGATTAATCCCCATCGATCCCTATCCAAGTGCAACTCCTGTCCACTGCTCATGTCCATAGACTCAATAAACATCCGGTACTGTTACATACATTATAAAGTAAACAGAAGTAATCTCATACTCATGCTGCCCATTCCAGGGTCTACGCCTGTGCCTGTGTCACAATTTCTGCAATGCCACCATGCAACATCTCAGGTGTCATAGTGCTAAGATAACTGCATTGAGGGGGAGGACATATGTGTGTAGCTAGGAAAGCACACCCGCACAGCCATAAGAGGAAATGGAACTCTGCCATGGACCATCAGCACAATGCAATGTAGCACGCGTAAACAAACATCAATATGAGAAACTACCAATGGTGACACCTGTATTGTTTCATGGAAATTCAATACATTGTATGGTGCTAGGTCTCAGCACCGTATTGGTGTATGTGAAAAATGATAGACTGGGACAGGGCCAAATTGTCATGTGTGGTGCATGTGGCATCAGCACACCAACAAGCATTGCAAGGCCTCACCATGCTAATAGTAGCAGAGGGAGGGCTGATTAGGACAAGAAGGTGGAATGCCGCAATTTGATAGAAACCACACCTAGAAGATGTGATGTAGACAAATCCCCCAACTGCCCACACTACATGTGACATGCAGGTGGGCCATAGGCCATAGAGACTGCAAACATTAATGACAGGAACAATGCATGGGAACCCAGATTACAATGTACCACCAATAGGAAGTCAGTGACGTCACATTACAACTGCCACAACACAGACACTCTAATTGTACAAGATCTCATTGCAGAGGACGATGGCTCTCCTGTGGATCTGTCTGTCCTGGACTACCCTAATGACATGGATGACCAGCTGACAACCATCAGCCATGAAATCCTCCAAGATGTCCTAGGAACCCTCCAGACACCACCTCCAGTCACAAGGAGGAGCACACATGTAGCAGACATCCCAGAGGACCCACCCACCACCCCAATTGTACGACCTGCCAGCTCAAATACAGTTGATGACTCTGATGATACTGGGACTACCTTTGAGGGGACAGTTGTGGGAGTACAGATGGAGCTGGCCAAGAAGGTGCGGTGGGGATGCAAACTATGGCAGCCAGCCTTGAGGGGATGTGCAAGTGCATGATTACATCCACAGAACAGTCAGCAGCCATACAACTCACCCAATCGCAACCGCAAGGAGTCCAAAAGTGTGTGAGGGGCTTCACCACTGATGTGAGAGAGTTGCAACAACACCTGCCAACCCAATCTTGCAGCTGCATGCATGACAACAAGCTGGACTCCCTCAGGGCAGACATGGCTGTCTACCACAGGGATGTTGCTGCCATACTCAATAATAAGCAGCTCCTCCTTGCTGCAGTTATGCCATGTCTAGTTCCACAGATGGCAGCTGTCGGGAATTTGGAGTCCAACCACTGAAGTGTGTGTTGCCCCCTCAAACCCATCACCACCACCATCAAGGGCAGAGGAGACGACACACATATCAGAGGATGAAGATGTTGAACAGATCAACTTCACATGTAGTAGTACCCGGTAGTACCAGCCCATAGGTCCTGTTGGCACACCCATTTCACTTTTGGCTCACTTAGATACCAACGACTGCAGCGGAATAGGAGGAGGAGGTAAGCACCCATGTACAGACCCATTGTGGACGTGGCTACACTGGATGACCAGCACATCATACTCACCTATCGTCTGGACTGGGCCACAATCACAGACCTGTGTGCAGAGTTGGAGCCTGATCTGATACCTGCTATCCCTAGCACAACAGCAATTCCCCCCTCTTGTGCAGGTACTGTCAGTGCTCCATTTCCTGGCAACTGGTTCTTTCCAGGTGACTGTGGGCTTGGTTGCAGGAATGTCACTGCCAATGTTCTTGATTGTGCTTGGAATGGCTTTGGCTGCATTGCTCAAAGACATGAGCAGCTATATCGCATTCCCCCAGGTTGATGATTTGCCCACTGTGAAGGCTGGGGTCTACGCAATGGGATACATACCACATGTGATCCCGGCCATTGACGGGACCCATATTGCTTTAGTCCCTCCAAATGAGCAAATGAGCAGGTGTATAGGAATAGGAAGAGTTTCCACTCTCTCATTGTCCAGATGGTGTGCCTTGCTGACCAGTACATCTCCCAAGTAACTGCCAAGTATCCTGGATCTGTGAATGATGCCTATGTCTTGAGGAATAGCAGTATCCCACATGTGATGGCATGACTACAGAGGCACAGAATGTGTCTTATAGGTGAGTTTGAGTCCTCACCCAATGTATGTCAGTGTATGCCTACTGGATTCATGCCCCATGCCATTGTGCATGGCTAATGTGTGTCCCTCACTTCTTCCAGGTGACTCCATCTACCCAAACCTGTCCTAGCTGTTGACCCCTGTTAGGAATCCGAGAACAGGGGCCGAAAATTGGTACAATGATGCACATGGGCATACCAGGAGGATTGGGAACACACTTTCGGTCTCCTGAAAGCCAGGTTCATGTGCATCCATTTAACAGGTGGATCCCTGTGTAACTCCCCTAAGAAGGTCTGCCAGATTGTGGTGGTCTGTTGCATGCTGTACAATTTGGCCCTCAGACACCATGTGCCCTATCTGCAGGAGGAGGGGGTGACAATGCACTTGTGGCAGCAATGGACACTGAGGACAGTGAGGAGGAGGAAGAGGAGGATGATGTGGACAACAGGACACATATCATTCAGCAGTCATTCCAGTTACACTCAGGTAAGACTGTTGATCTATATATGTCTCCATTTTAGTACAGTGCTGTGTGGCTGTAGTGTTGTGCCAGTCACTACCTTTGCATCACAATTAACTGTCACCTATGCCTTCCCTTATTGCAGATGTTGGTGTGGTTACAACAGTGCACTGATGTGATGTCTGCAGACTGCTGAGACATATTTGTTGGATGGATTCACACATTAGAGGACATTTGCACAGGATAATGCAGTTCAATACATTGCACATTTCTATCTAATAAAGCAGTATTATTCAAGTTGTGTTCAAGGTTGTTTATTTGAATTAAAAAACAAAACAATGGACGGTGCAATGAAGTGGGGTGACTTTTAGGAAAAGTCCAGTTGTTGCACATGTCCAGTGTCCATGGGGCCATAGGAAGAGGAGCAATGGCAGTCCAAAGTAAACAAGGTGAATCAGTGGAACACAAGGGGGGCATTCTGGAGGGGCTCATTTCCTGGCAGTGGTCTTGGTCTTAGCAACTGTCTCTGGTGACTGTCTGGGTCGCAGGGAACATTTGTGTGGTAGTTCACCTTCTGAAGGGAGAGGGGTGCTGGTGGCCTGTGAGTCCTGTGGCAGGGCCTCCTGTTCACTAGCTTCAGTAGATGTGGAGGGCTGGTCAGTACACTGGATAGTGGAACGGGCCTGCTGATACGTTGTGTACTCCTGCATAATGTTTGCCATGTGACTCAGTACCCCTGCAATAGAGGCCATGGTTATATTCAAGGCTTGCAATTGCTGCATGTCCTCCTCGTGGTGTTCCCACCACAGCTGCTGGTTCTCCTGCATGATGTTGAGCAGCTGATCCATCCTGTCATGGCATTGTTGGTACGCCCCCAGGAC
Source organism: Pleurodeles waltl (assembly GCF_031143425.1). Lineage (NCBI taxonomy): Eukaryota > Metazoa > Chordata > Amphibia > Caudata > Salamandridae > Pleurodeles > Pleurodeles waltl. Next base: position 837,102,246 of record NC_090450.1, on the reverse strand, counting down.
ATTTGTGAGTGCTTCCTGGGCAGTCGGTTCCCTGGGCCTGGCCTCCCCCTTGCACACATCTGTCCTCCGACTGCCCCTGACCCCCCTGTGTCTGTGTCCCCTGAACAGTGTGCCCACTCCCACTTATAGCAGGACCTTCATCGTCTTGCCTGTGTAATGTCGACTCGGGTCCATGTACAAGTGGGCACACTACTGATTGACGTGTCCTGGAGACAGAGGTTTTGGGGTGTTGGCTGATTGCTGTGGTGTTTGAGTCTGGGGGGGCCTGTGGTGGACTAGCTGTGGGATGTGGTAGCTGACTGACCAGTGGTGCCAGATGGGCCTGGGTGTTCATCTAGATTAAGACCTCCAGAGTTGCTGAGGGCATCTTCTGGTGGGGGACTGGGTTGCTGTGACACCTCCTCGCTACTGACATTGGCTAGGGCACCTGTGGGGATGTAAGTGATTTGTTAGTTTAATTGCCTGTCAGAAATTCTGCATTTCTACCTTTCCCAATGATACTGGTTTTGTCCTCCCTGCTTTGGTAGTGGATGGTGATGAATTCTGGGACAGGTAGTTCTACAAGCTGTCCATTCATTGTTGGTGGGTGTCCATGCAGAGCTGGGAGGGATGTGCTTGCAGTGGGTATGACATGCAGGGGTAGACATTTAGGTGTGGTAATTGGTGTGGTGCACTGTGTGGGATGGAGTGGGGTGAGGGGAGTCAGGGTGGAGGGTGACATGGCATGCAGGTAGTTTGGTAATAGTGACTCACCAGTGTCCAGTCCTGGGGCTACTCCAATTACCTCAAGATGCAGTGTTGCCAAGATTTCCTCCTCCATTGCTGTCAACTGTGGGGAAGGAGGTGGGGGTCGACCGTCAGTCCTCCTGATGGTGAGGTGGTGCCTTGCGGCAATGGAACATACCTTCCCCGTAGGTCATTCCACCTCTTCTGAATGTTGTCCCTTGTGCATGGTTATTGCCCCACACCATTCACACTGCCCACGATCCTGCACCATAGCTCCATCTTCCTGGTAATGGAGATCTGCTGTACCTGTGCTCAAAACAGCTGTGGCTTTACTCTGATTATTTCCTCCACCATCACCCGCAACTCCTCATCAGTGAAAAGGGAGGTGCCTTTGTGGACACATGGGTGTTTTGTGGTGTGTGTGTTGTACAGACGGTGTTGAGTGATGTGGTGAGGTGTGTGGTGCATTTGGTGTGTGGTGTGTGTGTGCAGTTATCTCTGGGATTGGCCGGGCAATGTGAAGCGGTCTTCTCCTGTTTGCAAAGGATTTTGGGTGATGTGGGTGTGTGTTTTATAGTGCTGTTGGTGGGTGTGTGGGCTGTGTGTATTTGTGTCAGGTGAGGATTTTTTGGACTGGCCAGTGTTGTCTTGTTTTGGTTTTGGGTGACCATTTCTGCTGTGGCTGTGTGCACCTCAAATGGTTTACCACCGTTGAATGTCTGCTGTGGTGATTCGTGTGTCATTATTTTCGTGTTCGTTGGGTCTGGCAGATTTGTGGTTGTGGCTGGTTTCTGTTGGTTTTGTGTGTGTGTGTCATAATCTGGATGTTTGCCTCCGCAGCGGTATGTTGGCGGCGGTCAGCATGGCCGTATTAGAAAAGTACCGCCAATATCATAATGAGGGCCTAAGTCTTCTTTTGTTAAGAAAGTCTTGCACAACCAGGTTTATGCAGTGTGCCAAACAGAGGACTTTGAAATAGCACCATCTGCCCTGGTCTTGACACTATTATTGCCATCATCTGTGGCAACAGATCGAATTTAAAGAGCTCTGAGTTGTAGCCATTCAGACACCTTGCAATTAAATTCCTCCAAGATGTTTACAGCTGTGTGTGATTTCTCCATGGTGAACATGGCTACTGTTGCTTGCTTCTGGTGCACTGCTGGGAACAGGGCTGCTCTGCGTGAGGATGTCACACTCTTCTTCCTCACCTTCCAATGTGATTTGACCAGTTATAGCTGATGTTTCCTGGCTCTCCTCACCTTCACTACTGCAACCATGTCCAGCCATTTTTTAAGGAGTTCCTCCCACCGAATTGTGTGATTTTTTTTCATATGGGTCACTGGCCTCCAGTACCATAATGTGAACCAGGCTTAACTTGACAAATACTCTTGTGTCAAATGGAGCATTCTGCAATGTTCTCCTCCTTTTGGCTAATCATAAAAAACTCCCAAACTGGGGTAGAGTACTTTCTAATTGGGCCACTGCCTATGTCTGTTGGTAGGTGGGTGTGTTGATTGCCTCTGTGCAGTGCATACTTCTACTGAGGTATGGGTTGGTATAGGTCTCTGCAGTACCCTTCCATTTTCTCAATGAGATTCATGCTCAACATAAACCTTGACCTCCTGATCTGCTTCAACTCCAGGAAGATCTACTATTACTGTCCTCTTTGCTCTGTTTCCTGAAATATTTGGCTACTACTTTGCAAAAGGGACAAATTCATTTCTCGATTACTGCTCGTCAGCGTTGTCATGATTGCAATAGCTGCTTCACTGATAGACATGGTCTTACGCTGAGGTTGGGGTAGTGCTGTTGATGCAGGAGTGCTGCTCCCAGGCCTCTCCCCAGAGGCCAGTGTGGCAGGCACACATCGCTCGAAAAAGGTTGAGGTTGGCATGCCACTGGTAAAAAGCTGCTTCTTCTCACTGGCTGCTTTCTTGGGATCAACTTTCTTTGGGGCCATATTAAGTTCTAGGTTGGCAGTGGCACTAAGATGCACAAGCAAAAGAGTTTGGTGGACCAAAGTAAGCATAAGGCCTTCTCTTGGACTGTACTGCAGGTGATGTGGGGTCTCTTCTCTTACGCACCTAAAAACAACCAAACAAGAAAAAAATGTAGTTAGTGAAACGTGGCATTGTTGCAGGTTGAAGTAGTACAAATGCCGTCTTAGTGCGATTGGTTATTTATCTAATTAATAAAATAGTCATTTAATCAAACATTGTAAAGTCAAATTACATCATAAACAAATTACATTTCAAAACAGACAGCACGACAACATGCATATGCAGCTCTTTGCCTTATCTCTATGTTTTAATGGAGACATCTGGGGTAGTCATAATCCTTTATAAAAACCTTTGGCGGAAAGGTTGTCCAGGGGAAATGGAATAATCATTAAAAAATAATAATTATGCTGTTGATTTGTCTGCCGTGCTCCCCAGCCAGGGTGTTCTGGAAGAAATAGAAATACACCTAAAGAAACAGAATGCTGTAATGCAGCTGTATATCTTTGATGGATGGAGGAATGTATGGATGTGCATAGATGGATAAAGGCAAAATGCAGACTTAAATACAAATTATAAAAAAAGAACCCTAAAATATAAAAATGAAAATAAAGAAAAGAAAAAAAAAATTGAATCAAAACAAAAAATGAAAATGAAAAGTTGCAAAAATAAAAATAATAAAGAATTAAAAAAACTAAAGCATAAAAAATTAAATGAATAAAATAAAAAATAACTGAAAAATTACAATAGAGAATCAAAATGAAAATGTAAAATAGAAAATAAAAAAAATAAAAAATATAGAAACACAAAAAATAAAATATAAAAACATAAAAAATAGAAATAGAAACTTAAAAAACAATGGGGCAGTTTTAAGAAAAGTGGCTCTGCACACAGTGCAGCTCCACTTTCCTTGCACCCCTTAGTGACGCCCTACCGCCTCCATGTGTGCACCATATTTAAAATATGGCACACCATGGTGCACGGTAGGGCAATAGTGCCATTTTTTTAATGCTACTGATGTGCTCTGCAGGAGTAGCACCAACATTTTAGCGCTACTCCTACAGAGAACATAGAGGCCCATTTTAAATAATGGTATGCCCCCTTTTAACACCTGCTCTGGGCCGACATTAAAAGTGCCGAAAAATATGGCTCAATGAAATCTTTTAGATTTCCTTGTACCATTTTTTCATCTCCCCTAACAGGGTAACGCCCCCTTCATACATTATGCCTGGCGCAGGCATAATGTGGTGCAAGGTTTTACAAAGTGACGCAAAGCATGCATTGCATCACATTATAAATATGGTGTGGGGAAAATGCCACTTTAGCGTTGCCTTAGGGTGAAATAAATTATTATATGGCTGAGCTAAGGTGGCACTAAGGGCTCTTAAATCTGCCCAAATGCTTGTATGTAAGCATATGGGAAAGACAACCTGGCTGCATGCACAAAAAGGCTGCCAGCCAGTCACATGGTCAAAGAACAACAAGAAGAAGCAAGGATGCACAGCAAACAAAGGACACATGCAAGCCTATAGCAAAGACACACTGGCTGCATGCACAAAATGGCTGCCAGCTAGATCATGCTCAAACAACAACAACAAGGAGGAAGGAGGCATGAAAAAATAAGAGGCAAATTGGAATATACCTACATCTGGCCCTTTATCTTGATAGCTCGAATAAACTACGCTCCGTGCCAGGGTGCAGAATTCAGGAACTCTGAACTACACCGCATTGCGTGAAGTACCTGAATTTTGTAAACTCTGCAGAAAGAGCAGAGATCTATGCCCAGGCCTAGTCTAGAGTCTCTCCCCTACACTTTCATAAAAAGAAACAGGAAAAGGACAGGGAAAAACAGGAGCAAGCCCAGAGAGACACAAATATGTTGGCGCAACACAAACTAAGGAAGACCATCTTTAAGGGGCTACATTGGCCACAGGTGTCCTAATGGCATCAGCTCAGAAGGATGCTCCACCACAAAATGCAAGAGGGTTTCAATATAGCTATAATGAGAGAAACCAGCGAGGTTGGCAGCAGCAAAACCCCACAGAATGTCACCGTTGCCACAGAATAGGCCAAATGGCTGACAGATGGCAGCTAAGGCATATCACTAGCAGAAGTAAATGAGTCAGGAAAAGTCCCCGCAGAATTTCCATCCACAGAACCAAGCCGGGGGGACCGTGAATGCACCTTATATTCAGCCGCAGGGAAGTCAGCCTTATGCTGCACCACCACAACAGATTTCAGGTAGTTGGACAAACAATTGGCATCAGCAACCACAGATAGGGAACTCAGCCCAACAAGGACTGGGGCCACAACCGTGGCAGTAAGGGGAAACTGTTTGGGACCCTGTGCTAAAACTCAAGAGAAGGACCAACAGTTCAACATTGAAGACTTAGGCCCTCATTATGACATTGGCGGTATTTTCTGAATACCACCATGGTGATGGTAACCAACATACCGCAGTGGAGGCAAACATCCGCCTGCCAGATTATGACACACACACACAATCGACGGAAACCAGCCTCAACCACAAATCTGCCAGACCCAAAGAACGTGAAAAACTGTCGGAACTAGCACCCATAATGTTACACCAGCAAAACAACGCCCTCCAAATAATGATCCACAAATCACCACAGCAGACATTCAATAGAGGTAAACCATTGGCAGTGCACAGCGCCCTGGTGGAAATGGCCAACCAAAACAAAAAAATAACTCATCATTGGCCAGTCCAAAAAACCCACATCTGACACAAATTCACCTACCCCACCCACCCACCAACAGCATTATAAAACACCCCCCATGTCACCAACAATCCTTTGCAAACACGAGAAGATCGCTATACCTTGCCAGGTCAATCCCACAGATAACTGCACACACACACACCACAACTACCGATTTCATTCATCACGCACCACACACCACACACCCCACCACATCACTCAACACCCTCTGCACAACACATACACCACACAACACCCATGTCCCCTGTAGGAGGCTGGCCTGGCTTATAGTGGGTACTAGATGGTACTTACACCTTGTGCCAGGTCCTGTTATCCCTTGTTAGTAGATTAGTAGTGTTCTAACAGCTTAGGCTGATAGAGGTAGCTATAGCAGAGCAGCTTAGGCTGAACTAGGAGACATGCAAAGCTCCTACTATACCACTTAAATCATATAGCACTATATCATAAGAAACACAATACTCAGAGTTACTAAAAATAAAGGTACTTTGTTTTAGTGACAATATGCCAAAAGTATCTCAGAGGATATACTCCCTTAGGAGGTAAGGAAAATACACAAAATATACACACAAACCAAAATCAGATAAGTAAACACTTAGACAAGTAGTGCAAACACTGTAGAATACAGTAGGATGCAATAGGCCTAGGGGCAACACAAACCATGTAATCCAAAAGTGGAATGTGAACCAAAAATGGACCCCAGGCCTAGTGTAGTGTATAGAGGGTCACTGGGAAACACTAAGGGTATCCAAGATACCCCACCCCAAGACCCTGAAAAGTAGGAGTAAAGTTACGCTACTTCCCCAGAAACACACTAAAGTTGTGATAGGAGATTCTGCAAAGGCAACCGCTGACTGCAAAGCACTGATTCCTGGACCTGAGGACCTGTAAAGGAAGGGGACCAAGTCCAAGAGTCACGCAAGAGTCCACGGGGGCAGGAGCCCGCTAAACCCCAGATGAAGGTGCAAAAGGGCTGCCTCCGGGTGGAAGAAGCTGAAGATTCTGCAACAACGGAAGACGCCAGGAACTTCTCCTTTACAAAGAAGATGTCCCACGACTTGCTGGAGGATGCACAGTTGTTTCCATGCAGAAAGACCGAACACAAGCCTTGCTAGCAGCAAGAGTTGTGGTTGAAGAAAATGGGTGCTGCCTGGGCCCAGGAAGGACCAGGAGGTTGCCCCTTGGAGGAGGAGACAGATGGGGCGCTCAGCAGCACACAAAGCCCATGCAGAAGCAGGCAGCACCCGCAGAAGTACTTGAACAGGCATTCAAGAAATCTGAGCATGGCGGTTGTCTCAACACTACAAAGGAGGGTCCCACGAAGTCGGTGGTCAACTCAGCGAGTTGAGCAATGCAGGACAGAGTGCTGGGGACCTGGGCTTTGCTGTGCGTGAAGAATTCCTTGCAAAAGTTCACAGAAGCCCTAGCAGCTGCAGTTCATGCAGTACACATATTACTGTCTGGCGTGGGGAGGCAAGGACTTACCTCCACCAAATTTGGACAGAAGGACCACTGGACTGTCGGGGTCACTTGGATCCAGCTCTTGTGATCCAGGAAACAGGCTTGTCAAGATGAGAGGGGACCCAGATGACAGGTGATGCAGAAGTTTGGTGCCTGGGTTAGCGGGGGGAAGATTCCGTCGACCCGTGGAAGATTTCTTCTTGGCTTCCATTGCAGGGTGAAGGCAGACAGCCCTCAGAGCATGCACCACCAGGAAACAGTTGAGAAAGCTGGCAGGATTAGGTGCTACAATGTTGCTGGTAGTCGTCTTGCTACTTTGTTGCCGTTTTGCAGGCGTCCTGGAGCAGTCAGCAGTCGATCCTTGGCAGAAGTCAAAGAGGGAGATGCAGAGGAACTCTGGTGAGCTCTTGCATCCTTTATCTGAAGAGAAACCCACAGGAGAGACCCTAAATAGCCCTCAGAGGAGGATTGGCCACCTAACCAGGTAAGCACCTATCATGAGGGGTCTCTGACGTCACCTGCTGGCACTGGCCACTGAGAGGCCTCCATTGTGCCATCACATTCAAGATGGCAGAGGTCTGGGACACACTGGAGGAGCTCTGGGCACCTCCCCTGGGGTGGAGATGGACAGGGGAGAGGTCACTCCCCTTTCCTTTGTCCAGTTTCACGCCAGAGCAGGGGCTGGGGGATCCCTGAACTGGTGTAGACTGGCTTTTGCAAGGAGGGCACCATCTGTGCCCTTCAAAGCATTTCCAGAGGCTGGGTGAGGCTACTCCTCCCCAGCCCTTAACACCTATTTCCAAAGGAAAGGAGGTAGCACCCTCTCTCAGAGGAAATCCTTTGGTCTGCCTTCCTGGGACTGGGCTGTCCAGACCCCAGGAGGGCACAAGTCTGTCTGTGGGTTGGCAGCTGAAAACCCCAGAGAGCTAGTTTGGCAGTACCCGGGGTCCATGCTGGAGCCCCAGGGATGCATTGGATTGGCACCCCAATACCTGATTTGGCATGGGGGGGGGCAATTCCATGATTTTAGACATACTACATGGCCATATTTGAAGTTACCATTGTGAAGCTACCTATAGGTATTGACTTATATGTAGTGCACGCGTGTAATGGTGCCTCCGCACTCATATAGTCCAGGGAAATTGCCCTGAATGATGTGGGGGCACCTTGGCTAGTGCCAGGGTGTCCTCACACTTAGTAACTTTGCACCTAACCTTCACTGGGTGAGGGTTAGACATGTAGGTGACTTATAAGTTACTTAAGTGTAGTGTAAAATGGCTGTGAAATAACATGGATGTTATTTCATTCAGGCTGCAGTTGCAGTCCTGTGTAAGAATTGTCTGAGCTCCCTATGGGTTGCAAAAGAAATGCTGCAGCCCATAGGGATCTCCGGGAACCCCATATACTAGGGAATTATAAGGGTGTTCCAGTGTGCCAATCAGAATTGGTAAAAATGGTCACTAGCCTGCAGTGACAATTTTAAAGACAGAGAGAGCATAAGCACTTAGGTTCTAGTTAGCAGAGCCTCAGTGACACAGTTAGGCACCACACAGGGAACACATACATGCCACAAACTATGAGCACTGGGGTCCTGGCTAGAAGGGTCCCGGTGAGACATAAAACACACTGACAAATAGGGTTTTCACTATGGGCACTGGGGTCCTGGCTAGCAGGATCCCAGTGAGACAGTAAAAACACCCTGAGATATATTCACAAACTGGCCAAAAGTGGGAGTAACAAGGCTAGAAAGAGGCTACCTTCCTACATCCCCACAAAGGTATCCCCATTTCACTAATGAGGAGTTGCGGGTGATGGTGGAAGAAATAGTCAGAGTAAAGCCACAGCTGTTTGCAGCACAGGTACACCAGATCTCAATTGCCAGAAAGATGGAGATATGGCGGAGGATCGTGGACAGTGTGAATAGCGTGGGACAATACCCACACACAAGGGACGACACTCAGAAGAGAAGGACCGACCTACGAGGAAGGTGCTTTCAATCCTGAAACTGAACGCAACCTAGGATTCATCCTGGACTCATCGCCCACCATGACCTAGCAAGTCAACGCCGTCTCATCTTCCTGCTTCAACAACCTCCGCATGCTCTGCAAGATCTTCAGGTGGATCCCCACTGAAACCAGAAGGACGGTCACGCAGGCCCTCGTCAGCAGTAGACTGGACTACGGCAACACTCTTGATGCTGGAACCACGGCCAATCTTCAGAAAAGACTGCAATGTATACAGAACGCCTCTGCACACCTTATCCTCGACATCCCACGCCGCAACCACATCTCAGCCCACATGAGAGATCTACACTGGCTCCCCGTCAACAAGAGGATCACCTTCAAGCTCCTCACCCACACCCACAAAGCACTCCACAATGCCGGCCCTGCGTACCTCAACGAACTAGTCATCTTCTACACTCCCAACCGTCAACTCCGCTCCACCAACCTCGCCCTCGCCACCTTCCCTCGCATCCACCAAACTACAGCCGGTGGCAGATCATTCTCCCACCTCGCCACCAAGACCTTGAACACCCTCCCCATCCACCTAAGGCAGACTCAGGACCTGCTGACCTCCAAGAAACGCCTGAAGACCTGGCTGTTAGAGCAGTTGCACCTCCCCTGCCCCCCTCAGCGCCTTGAGACCCTCACGGGTGAGTAGCGTGCTCTACAAATGAATGATTGATTGATTGATTGATTGATTGCAGCAAGGCACCAGCTTGCCATCAGGAGGACTGGCAGTGGACTCCCACCTCCTCCACCACAGGTGACAGCATGGGAGGAGCAAGTCTTCGCAATACTGCATCCTGAGGGCCTCACTGGAGTAGTCGGAGGACTGGACACTGGTGAGTCACCATTGACAACCTACCACCACCCATACCAGAATGCCATGTCTCCCCCTCATCGTGACTCTCTTCACCCCACTCCATCCCACACAGTGCATCACCCCAATTGCCACACATAAATGTCTACCCCTGCGTGCCATACCCACAGCAAACACATCCCTTCCAGCTCTGCATGCACACCCACCAGCATTGCATGAACAGAATGTAGAACTACCAATCCCACAATTGATCACCATACACTACCAAAGGAGGGTGGACAACACCAATATCATTGGGAAAGGTAGAAATGCGGAATATGTGACAGAAAATTACCCTAACAAATCACTTACATCCCCACAGGGGCCTCAGCCAATGTCAGCGGCAAGGAGGTGCCATGGCAACCCAGTCTCCCACCAGAAAATGCCCTCAGTGATGACAGCAACTCTAGAGGTATTGATCTGGATGAACCCCCTGGCCCATCTGGGACAACTGGTCAGTCGGCTACCACAGCCAACAGCTAGTCAACCACAGGGACCACCCAGACTCAAACACTACAACAGCCAGCCAGCACCCCTAAACTTCTGTCCCCAGAACAAGTCAATCAGTAGTGTGCCAACCTGTTCGGGGACCCAAGTCAACACCACACAGGCAAGAGGATGAAGGTCTCGGTGTAAATGGGAGTAGGCACACTGTTCAGGGGACACAGACACAGGGGGGCCAGGGGCAGTCGGAGGACAGATGTGTGCAAGGGGTAGGCCAGGCCCAGTGAACCGACTGCCCAGGAGACACTCACAAATGTCCTGGGGCATTCCAACTATCCCAGGACAGGATGGGTCAGATGCTCAACATCATGCAGGAGAACCAGCGGCTGCAGGGGAAAACATCACCAGGAGGTCATGCAACAATTGCAGGCCTTAAGTACCACCATGGCCTGCATTGCAGGGGTGCTGAGTGAAATGACGAACATCATGAGTGACTACACAACACACCAGTGGACCCCTTCCACTAGCCAGTGTATTGACCGGCCCTCCACATCTGCTGAAGCTAGTGGACAGGAGGCCTTGCCTCAGGTCTCACAGGCCACTAGCACCCCTCCCACTACAGAAGTTGAACCACCCCGCAAACGTTCCCTGTGACCCAGACAGACACCAGAGACAGTTGCCAAGACCACAGCCAGGAAATGAGCCCTTCCAGAATTTCCCCCTTGTCTTCCACTGATTCACCTTGTTCACTTTGGACTGCCATTGCTCCTCTTCCTATGGACCCATGGACACTGGACCTGTGCTACAAACAGACTGGTCCACTACAAAGGACTTTTCCTAAGCATCACCCCACTCCATTGCACTTTCCATCATTGTTTTCTTATTCAAATAAGTACCCTTCAACACAACTTGAGTAATAGTGCTTTATCAGAAAGAAATGTGCAATGTATTGAACTGTACTGAACAGTATTATCCTGTGTAAATGTCCTGTAATGTGTGAATCCATACAACAAATGAGTCTCAGCAGTCTGTAGACATCACATCAATATACTGATGTAAGCACACCAACATATGCTATATAGGAAGGCATAGGTGACAGTCAATTGTGATGCAAAGGTAGTGACTGGCACAACACAACAGCCACTCAACACTTTACTAAAATGGAGACATGTATAGATCAACAGTCTGACCTGAGTGTCATTGGAAGTACTGCTGAATTATATGGGTCCTGTTGTCCACATCCTCCTCCTCTTCCTCCTCCTCACTGCCTTCAGTGTCTATTGCTGCACAAGTGCATTGTCACCCCCTCCTACTGTAGCTGTGGCACATGGCATCGGAGGGCCAAATTGTGCAGCATGCAGCAGACCACCACAATCTGGCAGACCTTCTCACGGGAGTAGCATAGGGATCCACCTGTTAAATGGAGGCACCAGAACATGGCTTTCAGCAGACCGAAAGTACATCCCATAATCTTCCTGGTATGCCCGTGTGCATCATTGTAGCAATTTTCAGCCCCTGTTCTCATATTCCTAACAGTGGTCAACATTCAGGACAGGTTTGGGTAGCCGAAGTCACCTGGAAGAAGTAAGGAACACAAATTAGCCATGCACAATGGCATGGGGTATGACTCTAGTAGCCATTCAATGACAAACATTGGGTAGGGACTGAAGCTCACCTATAAGCCACACTCTGTGCCTCTGTAGTCGTTCCATCACCTGTGGAACACTGCTATTCCTCAAGACATAGGCATCATTCACAGATCCAGGATACTTGGCAGTGACGTGGTAGATGGACTGGTCAGCAAGGCACACCATCTGGACATTGAGAGAGTGGAAACTCTTCCTATTCCTATACACCTGCTCATTTGCACTAGGAGGCACTAAAGCAATATGGGTCCCGTCAATGGCCCCGATCACATGTGGTATGTGTCTCATGGCGTAGAATCCAGCCTTCACAGTTGTCAAATCATCAGCCTGGGGGAATGCGATATAGCTACTCATGTGTTTGAGCAAGGCAGCCAAAACCCTTCCAAGCACAATCGAGAACATTGGCAGCGACATCCTTGAAGCCAAGCCCACAGTCACCTAGCATTAGGCATCATGGCAGAAGGAGGTCTGCTCCACTGTGCTATTCCTCATTGGATAACATGGGGCTCTATGGAGTACAGAAACCAATGATGATCAACGCTAGTGGTGACGGTGTTTACCACCGCTGACGTGACCACCATTTTCTTTCTACCACTTCACTTGATTCCTGACTTCACACTCAACGACATCTCCACTGCGTGTGCTGCTGTGATCGGTGTCTGCAACCTGCCATGGCCCATGCTACAGGGGAAAGGGCCCCAGCCTTCACATCGGAGGAGTTAGAAAAGCTTGTGGATGGGGTCCTACCCCTGTATGGGCAGTCGTATGGGTCTCCAGACCAACAGGTGAGTACATCATGGATACGCTGCATGCATCATGGCTGCATGTAGATGTATATGTGTGCTAGCAGTGTGTCGTTTGGGGGGCATGGCTGCATGCAATGTTAATGCAGAGGTAGGGGTCATGTGTGAGCTTGATGAGGAGCAAATGCAGTATGTAAGCCATTTGTGTGACAGGCTGGATTGTATGGTTCATGGTGTCCTTCTGTCTGTGTTTCCTCTGCAGGTCAGCACTCATCATAAGAAGGGGTTGTGACGTGCCATCGCCAAGGACATGCAGACCCTGGGGGTCCATACCTGGCAGAGTACCCACTGAAGGCCCAGAAGACCGAGGAGGCCCAGCTGGGGATGCCATTTCAATGGGGGAGGGGTGACCATCAGAGCCTGAACCCCCCTAATGTCCCACATACTGGTGGTGGGAAATCCTGAGTTGGATGGATGCTTGAGGGCAGCACAGCAGCCAGTGCAGACTGTGTGATATTTTGTATATGTTGCTTGCCATGGGGTTTGGGTGCAAGGTTCTAGTCATTGGATGACCCCATATGCCGGTTTAGCCATTCCTGCAAGGTCCTGCTTAGCTATGTAGGGTGGTATGCAGTTTTGGTATTGCTAGGTAGCTAGCATACCGTGGCAGAAACGGCTTAGTTGGTCCCCGTAGGCATGCAGATGGTAGTGTTTGGGTTCCTTCTTGCTGTATTACCTAGGCAATGTTTGTCACTGTGGTCCATACTGCCCAATTTAAGTCCCAGGGAGTGATTGTGATGTGTATGCCATCTGTACAGTTGGTGCTGTGATTGACCCTGTGCTCTCTTTCTTTCTCCCCCACCCTCTCTCCTTTTGTCATCCTGTGCATTAGTATCATCTGGCAAAGGAGCAGGGCCACCGGCGAGTGAGAGAGTTGCAGCCCACGGGACAGAGGAGGTGGAGACCACAGATGCAGAGGGGACCAGTTGGTTGGAGGGCGAGGGGAGCACCATGGGGGAGACTGGAGCAATGACTACAGACCCTGATTCCTTATCCAGTGGAAACTCCATGGTGGTGGCGGACCCCTCTGGAACCCCCCAGCTACTTAAGCTTATGCCAGCCCCCGTACCAGCACCGCACTCCCAGTAGCCCCCCACCCATTTGCCCGTTTCCACTCACCCATGAGGATGAGCATCTCCTTCGCCCCAGGCACCTCAGGCCCTGCCCCAGTAACCCTTGCTGCCCTCATTGAGGAGGCGATTGACCTTCTGAGATCCATCTCTGTAGGGCAGGCATCCCAGATGCAGCAATGCAATGCCTTCCTAGAGGGCATTCACGGTGGGTTGGCGGCCCTATATAGATCGTTTTAGGCTTTGGCCTCCTCTCTAAGGGCAGCCAGTGTCCATGTTCCTTCGGTCCCCCCTCCAACTACCTGTTCCCAGTCCCATAGCCCACTCTCCAACCCATTCCATGCACACAATCTGAGAAGCACCCACACAGAACAACAGACAGGACTCACACAGACAAACACAGGCCCCACACTTCAGTCCACAAGCACACACACAGCCAACACCCAGATGCACATACTACAACGGCCATTGTTTCCCCTTCCTCCTTCTCCTTCCTCCTCCCTCACAGTCACATCAGCACTCACACCTGCATGCACTGCATCATCAGTCCCAGTTCCTGCCGCCTGTACAGCCTTGCCCACAGTCACCACAACAGCAGACACACAGACATGCACACCACACACCACATGCGCAGTCACCACCACCACAATCACCACCTCATGCAGCACACCCACCTCACTTGCAGACGCCACCACAACATGCATCCACACATCCTGTTTGTCCTCCCCCACCCTGTCTGCCCCCCTCCCAAGACACAGAAACTCTCTCACTCAGGCACCCCTCATCCATCCACCTCACACATGCACACCATCCATGCACATGCACCCATGTCCAGCATACCTCCTCCTACTACAACCACTCCCTCTACCTCCACTCCCATTCCCCCTCCCACACCCCACCCCACTGGTCCTAAGAAGCTTTTCCTTTCCTGCATTGACCTCTTCCCTACACAACCCCCTCCGTCCTCTCCGTAAGAGGAAAATCCCGCCAGCCCAGTACCTCCAGCTCCCATTTGACTCCTTTTCATCCCCCTAAGAGTTCCCCCACCTCTAAGGGAAACAAGAGTGGCACTCCTGGCCCCCTTCCCAAGGCCACTCCTCTGCCCCCTACAAGAGCAAAGGCCTGCCCCCTACCAAACCCAAGCAAAGCATCCCCGTCCCAAGAAAACCTCCCTCCATGCTCCCTCACCCCTTGCCCCCTGAGGTGCCTGCCTGCGCCATGGACGTTGCCCTGTGGCCATTAGTAACTGTCCCTTTCTGGCCCTTTCTGTACATATATATATTTATATTTATCTCTTTTTGCAATTGAGTTTGCTGTTCCCACCTAATTACAGTGGTTGGACAACAGGTATATGTCCTGGCTTTGTTTGCTCCTGGTTTATGTTGCTTTTGATTTACTCTGCAAATTGTGCGTGGTGTGTGGTATGTGTGTTTGCTGTGTGTTGTGTGTGTGTGTCACTCTCTCCTCCCTCCCTTGTGTGCTAGGTGGCTGTACTCACCGTTGTCATCTTCATCAGCGCTGGTGCTCCTGGATGGCCGGCGCGTGTTACGGCATTGGGAAGACTTCCAGTTCGGGTTCCATGGTGGCTGCGGACTCCTCTGAGTCCCTGGAGGTTAGTGTCTCCTTTCATATGATGTGCTTCTGCCAGATTTTTGGTGGTGTTGTAAACGCCCCAGAAATTCTGGTCGTCTGCTATGTTACAATATTGTGGGTGGATCCTTGTCTTCTGCCAGCCTGTAGGTGATTACCGCCGTGGTCAGTGGCTGTACTGCACTGGCATTTGGGGTGGTACATTGGCTGTCTATGGGAGGGATCACCCCCATGGTCATAATATGGTGATCATTACCACCAGCCTGGCGATGGTACTACCGCCATCTCCAGGGTGGCGGTCAAATGACCGCCAAAGTCATAATGAGGGCCTTAAACCTTTACTTGCATTCAGGAAATGCAAGGTTGCTGTGTGGCTGTTAATCGGGTACCCTCACTAAAGTCTGCCATTCAGGGTACCTGCAGGAGCCTAGGCCCCACTCTACTGCTGATCACCCAGGGTGGGGTCGGTTGGCCACACCCCAGGGGGAGGGCAGTCTTGCGCAGAGGGGCAAGGCGGCTCCCCAGCCAGTGCTTAAAAAACAAGCTCCCAGATCCCTGCATCCACAAGTGAAATGGGGCAGGTTCTAACTACTAGGTCAAAAGGTCCCCATTCCCTGGAACTCAGCTGGGACTGAGAGTTACTTTTGACATGCAGTCCCAACAGCAATAGTTTCCCCAAAAGTTAACAGCGTCCAGCAAAATGGAGGTCCCCCTTTGGTTCCAAAATGAAGCTGTCCTCCATTGTCGGGAGCCAGGCCTCCTGCAACGTTAGAATCACGAGACCCCATAACCTTCACAGTACATTTACGAGTTCTGGCAGATTGCGAACCACCACATAGTGCTGTCAGCAGAGGTGGTCCACCAGAATAGCAGGCTGATCCAGTCCATTCCCATAGTTCTTGGCCTTGCTGCAGACTCTCCACACTGTGATTTGCCTTTCTTTTCCCTCGAGCTCTCCAAGTAGCAGCCAGGAACTGCAGGTCCAAATAAGATGTGGTCCAAGGGAGTGCCAGGAAAAAAGGGAGTCAAAAAGAACCATCTTAGCTCCAAGCAGAATAGAACACAGAGATATATTCACTGTCGCATCAAGCCTAGCAATCAGCTAACATGCAAGGCCTCACACACACCGGTCGAAAGGAGCAACAATCCCAATTTCAAACACCATAAATCAGAGGCACATGGGGGCTATGAAACAAGTCTCTGACCCCCTCCGATTCACAACAATTAAGACAACAGCTCATGCAAAGGTATAAAGAAGGCCACAAAGACAAAAAAAAAGGATCCCTAAAGCTCGGTCAAAGGAAGCCTCTAGAAAAGGGCATAGTCAAGATATCTGGTACCACTTGGGAGGGTCACATTGCATGCCACATGCCGGGAATAGAGGGTACACATATGACCTCAGGGCACATTGCGATCACTGACCCAAGTTAAATGTAACACACCTCCTCTTTTTCCATCACCGTGCATGTGTAGGTAAAAAATACTGCCCAAAATGATGGCACTCCCATGCACAGACTAGCGAACTGGCGGGCTCACAACATCACCAAAGAGACAGTTAAAAAATTAAAGTCACCCACGTGGGCACGAGGATCACCCCAGAAAACCATACTTAAAGACGTACATTTAGTCATGCACGGAGAGGTGGAGGCCCAACAACGCATACAAATTAAATACATTTATAGATAATAGCTCATTTTTTCCAAACTATGTATCCTGGGTGGGGCCACTTTCTGGTGCAAATGCAGGAATTCTTAATAAATAATTGATGACATGGAATGATGTAATGTTTTTTCTTCTATAACAACCAAAACAAGATCGTATTCAGAAGGTCTGCAGTCAAGTTGCTAAGTGCACAATCTTGACAGTGGACCATCACCATCTCATTAGTTGTACGACAACAGGATTGAGAACCACAAACTGCTCTAAAAACATTTCACATCAATACCCTGAACGGGATCCCGAACCCACGCTGCTCAAGAAACTTTTTCCAAACTGGTTACCACCAAGAAACCCCCACCACCAGAAGACCACAGATATCTCCCCTGGAACCATCTCCAGACCTGCAATGTTTCACAAGTTATGTGTTTTAATGCATTTGTATACTCTCTGTTTACTAGGAGTGCTACTGCATCCATGCATTTCAAAGGAAAAGCTTAGTCTAATGGATTCTATTCAGAAAATGACATTGCACTTGCATAGGGACCTCTCACACTTATAATTACACCACACCCAACACTAGCATTTCACTTGCACTAAGTATAAATATAGGACCTAACACACTACTTCTTTAGTTCACATCTGGAAGAACTGCCTCTTTGCCTCTTTGCTTGACTGCTGCTCTGAAGAAACTGCTGTGCTGCTGACCTGCTGCCAGCTGCCCTCTTGCTTCGGTGAAGAGGACTGAACCTGAATATAGTGGGGCTAGTTTGCTGGCAACCTGAATAGAGCAGAAAGCTCCAACAAATGTGAACCCAGGACCTGGACTCTCTTATTTGTGAGTCTATCCTGGAAAGTGGTGCCACCCCTGTCTTCGACCCTTGGAAGTGAGCCTCAGGTGCTCTGCCAGCCTCTGTGGGTGAAGCAGAACCGATGCATCTCCTCTTCTGTGTGGTTTAACCCAAAGCACAACTGACGCATTGCTGTTCCTGCATAGGTCGGTTCAGTTGCAATAACCCATACCGCATCCCAGCCCGTCACCTCACCAGAATTACAGCTTAGCAATTCATCCCTGGTGCAGGCCCTTGTATCCTTCGATAAAGGGAGCCTTGAGAATGAAGCTGGATTCTGCATTGCAGGCTCACAGTTCTTCAGAACCAATGCAAATTGTCATGGATGGGACCCTCAACACCGACCCAGGGCCTCACACTGCAGCTTTGCCACATTTTGGAACTGGTGCATTGTACTTTGATGTGAACCCTTGCAATGCTCCTCAAATCAGGATATAAGGTACTTTTTTCAGCTGGCTCAACTGGGTCTCTGTATCCAGCCCATGCTCCATCATGGCCGGACCGAACTTGTGACTTTGTCCTGATCTGGCATAACCAGATATCCACTAGTGCTTTTTGGCACTAGTATTTTCACTAAAATCTTTAAACCTGAATATCTTTAGTTCTAGTCAAAACTTACTTTCAGAAGGGGATTATCTTTTCAAAGGCCCAAGTCACTGGATCATGAGCTTAGCAAGACCAGCAATGACAAATACTTTGGGCCTCATGTACAATGTTTTGAAGCAAGGCAGCACACTAAGGGGGTGATTCTAACTTCGGCGGGCGGCGGAGGCCGCCCGCCGAAGTTCCCCCACCAAAATACCGCTCCGCGGTCGAAAGACTGCTGAGGGTATTTTGGGATTTGCCCTGGGCTGGCGGGCGGCCGCCAAAAGGCCGCCCGCCAGCCCAGGGCAAATCAGCCTTCCCACGAGGACGCCGGCTCAGAATTGAGCCGGCGTAGTGGGAAGGTGTGACGGGTGCAGTGGCACCCGTCGCGTATTTCAGTGTCTGCATAGCAGACACTGAAATACTTTGTGGGGCCCTCTTACGGGGGCCCCTGCAGTGCCCATGCCATTGGCATGGGCACTGCAGGGGCCCCCAGGGGCCCCGCGGCACCCCCTACCGCCATCCTGTTCCTGGCGGGAGTCCCGCCAGGAACAGGATGGCGGTAGGGGGTGTCAGAATCCCCATGGCGGCGGAGCGCGCTCCGCCGCCATGGAGGATTCTGCAGGGCAGCGGGAAACCGGCGGAAGACCGCCGGTTTCCCGAATCTGACCGCGGCCGAACCACCGCGGTCAGAATGCCCTGCAGGGCACCGCCGGTCTGTCGGCGGTGCTCCCGCCGACCCTGGCCCCGGCGGTCTCTGACAGCCGGGGTCAGAATGACCCCCTAAGTCTTCTTGCTGCGCTTCCCTGCATCAATACAAAAGGGAAGGAATGAGAATATCTACAAGATACAGCATATCCCTGTCCTTTTCCCATAAACTGGTGCACAAATTGCTGCCACCCACCAATGAAGTCACCCTTGCACCATGGTGCAAGGGTTGCTGCATTGCATGGATGATTGTTCCCCCCCCCCTTGTGTCACCCTTACACCACCCCTTGGGCAGCATAGGTTTTGACTCGTTCCCAGGTTTGCAAAGCCTTGTAAATTTGGGAATACATCAAAATTCATGGATGTTGATTGGGAACACCCATACAACACCCATGAAAATGCCTCCCTGATGCAAAGTAAATCAACACAGCAACTTGCACTGCGTTGCCTTACTCCAAACCTACAAGGCTATGAAAAGCCATGCAAAGTTGTTTTGTGTGGCCTCGTAGATATGGGTCAGCAGCCTGCACCAATGGTGCGTCACCAGAAGTGACACACTGGTGGCGCAGGCCGCATGTAAATAAGCCCCCTTGTTTTTTTCAATACAAAGGTACCATCAACAGCATGGGACACTTGTGGGGATTACCTTCACTCCAAGCCTTGCATGCTTGTATGTCCATCAATTTGAGAAACAGTACATATGGAATGATAATCTATACCATCATAATATGGCCATTTCGTGTCCTTACATTGACGATTTCCTTGTAATTTGGCAAGATGACACGGAAAAAGCACATGGGTCCCTTCCTTGGCTTAATTCCTGAGACTCATTATTGAAATTTACAATAAGCATTGACATTACCAGACATCAAGGCAACCTCAGACACACAGGCCTTCATTACGAGTTTGGCGGTCAGTGGACCGCTGCAGTGGAGTTGGTGGTCGCACCACCACTGGCCCGGCACTGACGACCGACATATCACAAGTACTGGGAAGGCACCTGTAGAACACAGCCAAGTTACCGTTCGGCCCGCCACAAAAGAGGGGCCAGCACAGCAACCATCTCCAGGCCAGCGGTCAGACAGTATCCCACAACCACATTATGAGGCTGCACACCGCCAGGATTTTAAGAGCGGATCCACCGCCACCAACAGCCTGGCGGAAGCGAACAATATAAAAGGGGACACCCACCTTCAGGAACACAGGCACGGCCATAGGTGGCATGGCACGTAAATTGCTACTCCTCACAATGCTCAACCTGGCCATACAACTCCCGGATGAGCAACAGCGACCACGATACCAACCACAAGTACAACAGCCTAGCACACAATGGAGGGAAAAATTTTATTACACACATACAAAACACACATGACACAGTAAGACATGCACACACTCATACCAACACACACACACACCCATACCAATACACCCAAACACACACACACACACATACACACATGCATAAACTCAAATACCCACAACCACCACATATACATGCAGAAGGATAGCCAGGACTAGGTAGGTGTAGGAAAGTACCATCTTGCCTGGCATGTTACCCCCATATTTCACTGTATGTATGTTGTTTTAGTCCATGTGTCACTGGGACCCTGCCAGGCAGGGCCCCAGTGCTCATAGTATGTGCCCTGTATGTGTTTCCTGTGTGATGCCTAACGGTCTCACTGAGGCTCTGCTAACTAGAACCTCAGTGGTTATGCTCTCGCTGCTTTCCAAAATTGTCACTAACAGGCTAGTGACTAAATTTACCAATTCACATTGGCATACTGGTACACCTATATAATTCCCTCGTATATGGTACTGAGGTACCCAGGGTATTGGGGTTCCAGGAGATCCCTATGGGCTGCAGCATTTCTTTTGCCACCCATAGGGAGCTCTGACAATTCTTACACAGGACTGCCAATGCAGCATGCGTGAAATAACGTCCACGTTATTTCACAGCCATTTACCACTGCACTTAAGTAACTTATAAGTCACCTATATGTCTAACCTTCACCTGGTGAAGGTTGGGTGCAAAGTTACTTAGTATGTGGGCACCCTGGCACTAGCCAAGGTGCCCCCACATCGTTCAGGGCAAATTTCCCAGACTTTGTGAGTGCGGGGACACCATTACACACGTGCACTATACATAGGTCCCTACCTATGTATAGCGTCACAATGGTAACTCCGAACATGGCCATGTAACGTGTCTAAGATCATGGAATTGTCACCCCAATACCATTCTGGTATTGGGGGACAATTCCATGATCCCCCGGGTCTCTAGCACAGAACCCGGGTGCTGCCAAACTGCCTTTCCGGGGTCTCCACTGCAGCTGCTACTGCTGCCAACCCCTCAGACAGGTTTCTGCCCTCCTGGGGTCCAGGCAGCCCTGGCCCAGGAAGGCAGAACAAAGGATTTCCTCTGAGAGAGGGTGTAACACCCTCTCCCTCTGAAAATAGGTGTGAAGGGCTGGGGAGGAGTAGCCTCCCCCAGCCTCTGGAAATGCTTTGATGGGCACAGATGGTGCCCATCTCTGCATAAGCCAGTCTACACCAGTTCAGGGATCCCCCAGCCCTGCTCTGGCGTGAAACTGGACAAAGGAAAGGGGAGTGACCGCTCCCCTGGCCAGTACCTCCCAGGGGAGGTGCCCAGAGCTCCTCCAGTGTGTCCCAGACCTCTTCCATCTTGGAAACAGAGGTGTTGGGGGCACACTGGACTGCTCTGAGTGGCCAGTGCCAGCAGGTGACGTTAGAAGCTCTTACCTCTCTTGGTAGCCAATCCTCCTTCCTTAGTAGCCAAACCTCCTTTTCTGGCTATTTAGGGTCTCTGCTTTGGGGAATTCTTCAGATAATGAATGCAAGAGCTCACCAGAGTTCCTCTGTATCTCCCTCTTCACCTTCTAACAAGAATCGACTGCTGACTGCTCCAGGACGCCTGCAAAACAAAGTAGCAAGATGACTACCAGCAACATTGTAGCGCCTAATCCTGCTGGCTTTCTCGACTGTTTCCAGGTGGTGCATGCTCTGGGGGTAGCCGGCCTTCACCGTGCACCAGAATCTCTGAAGAAATCTCCTGTGGGTCGACAGAATCTTCCCCCTGCTAACGCAGGCACCAAAAGACTGCATCACTGGTCCTCTGGGTCCCCTCTCATCCTCACGAGCGTGGTCCCTGGAACACAGCAACTCTGTCCAAGTGACTCCCACAGTCCAGTGACTCTTCAGTCCAGGTTTGGTGGAGGTAAGTCCTTGCCTCCCCACGCTAGACTGCAAAGCTGTGTACTGCGTGATTTGCAGCTGCTCCGACTTCTGTGCACTCTTCCAGGATTTCCTTCATGCACAGCCTAGCCTGGGTCCCCAGCACTCCGCCCTGCAGTGCACAACCTTCTGAGTTGTCCTCCCCCTTTTGTGACTTCGCGTGGACTCTGGTTCACTCTTCTTCTAAGTGCCTGTTGGGGTACTTCTGGGGTTCTGCCTGCTTCTGTGAGGGCTCTCTGAGTTGCTGAGCGCCCCCTCTGTCTCCTCCTCCAAAAGGCGACATCCTGGTCCTTCCTGGTCCTCAGCAGCACCCAAAAACCTCTACCGTGACCTTTGCAGCTTGCAAGGCTTGTCTGCGGTATTTCTGTGTGGGAACACATCTGCAAGCTTCATTGCGACATGGGACATCCGTCTTCCAAAGGAGAAGTTCCTAGTCCTCTTCTTTCTTGCAGAACTCCAAGCTTCTTCCAACCGGAGGCAGCTTCCTTGCACCTTCATCCGGGGTTTCCTGGGCTTCTGCCCTCCCTGGACACTGTCGCGACTATTGGACTTGGTCCCCTTGTCTTACAGGTACTCAGGTCCAGAAATCCATTGTCAGTGCACTGCTGGTGTTTGTTCTTCCTGCAGAATCCCCCTATCACGACTTCTGTGCTCTCTGGGTGTAGTAGGTGCACTTTACTCCTACTTTTCAGGGTCTTGGGGTGGGGTATTTTTCTAACCCTCACTGTTTTCTTACAGTCCCACGGACCCTCTACAAGCTCACATAGGTCTGGGGTCCATTCGTGGTTTGCATTCCACTTTTGGAGTATATGGTTTGTGTTGCCCCTATACCTATGCTTGCCTATTGCAACCTATTGTAATTCTACACTGTTTGCATTACCTTTCTTGCTCTTACTTACCTAATTTTGGTTTGTGTACATATAACTTGTGTGTAGTACTTACCTTCTTACTGAGGATACTCAATGAGATACTTTTGGCATATTGTCATAAAAATAAAGTACCTTTATTTTTAGTACTTCTGTGTAGTGTGTTTTCTTATGATATTGTGCATTTGATATAAGTGGTATAGTAGGAGCTTTACATGTCTCCTAGTTCAGCCTAAGCTGCTTTGCCATAGCTACCTTCTACCAGCTTAAGCTGCTAGAAACCCCTCT
Source organism: Pleurodeles waltl (assembly GCF_031143425.1). Taxonomy (NCBI): domain Eukaryota; kingdom Metazoa; phylum Chordata; class Amphibia; order Caudata; family Salamandridae; genus Pleurodeles; species Pleurodeles waltl. The sequence continues at coordinate 837,078,709 of NC_090450.1, read as the reverse complement.
TCTACACTAATAAGGGATAACTGGACCTGGCACAAGGTGTAAGTACCTCTGGTACCCACTACAAGCCAGGCCAGCCTCCTACAGTAGGTACCATCAATACCACCGGTGTTGTGCCACATATGATTAATAAATTAAAAAACTGTGTACAAAACTATGAACATAGAGACCTAAAGGCCAGTCCAAAGGTCCAACAGTGCCCGAGTACACTGGCCACAAGGTAACGCCCCAACTTGACTCCTGACTGCAAAGTGCAGGCCTCCAGAGGGCAGGGGCATAAATGTGGTATGCAGGCACCTCAGGGGTGGGGTGGGGGGTCTTTGGGCTTTGAAGGTGTGTCCTTTGGTCTGGGCTTGGAGGGAGTGCCCTTAGACTTGCCCTTGGAGGGGGTGGTTTAGCTGGGGTGTGGGGTTTGGGCTTGGCCCTGGAAGTTGAGGGAGTAGGCTTGGCCTTGGAAGTGGAGGGAGTGGGCCTGGCATTGGAAGTGGAAGGAGCAGACATGGGCTTGGGTTTGGCAAGAGGAGAAGTGGACGTTACATGGGTGGAAGTGACAGGTGGTGGAGGGGCATGTTGAGTGGCAGTGGTGGACTGAGAGGTCAAAGGCAGGGGCTTAAAATAGGTAGCAAGACGCTGGGGGGAACAGGGGTACTGGGGCAGTGGTGGGGAACAGGGAAAGCTCTCTGAGGAAATATTTTTCAGGAACACAAGTGAGGTCAGGGTAAGGACATTTGGGAGAAGGTATGGTTTTGAGGTTTGTACATGGATGAAATGTGTATGCTGGGGGACTGTTGAGTGGGTAAGTGCAGGTGTTTAGATGGACTAGGAGGAGGTGAGGAGGTGATGCAGGGAGATGACAGGGAGGATGTGTGAGTGTATGTTGGGGTGGTGTCTGCAGGTTGGGTGGATGTGTTGCATGTGGGTGTGTTGACAGTGGTACTGTCTGCATCAGTGGTGCATGGGGTGCATGAATGGGAGGTCTGACAATGTGGTGACGGTGGCAGTGAGGGCACATGTGAAGGGGGCAGTGAGTGATGTGGTGCTGACTGCAGGTGTGAGTGGTGTACTGGCTGTGAGGGAGGAGGTGGTGGGGAGTCAGTGCAGGGTATAGATGTCATGTCTGCATTTGTCTGTTGTGTGTGTGCATGGCGGTGGTGGCGTCTGTGGTGCTTATGTCTGTCCTTGCATACAGTGGATGTTGATGTGGATGCATGTGGGTCAGTAGGTGTGCCTAGGATTGGTGAGGGGAGAGCCAGGAGTCCGCCACCAGAGGAGGAATCTGAAGATGGTTTGCTCAATCCTGTCTCCCCGTGGCAATCCCCTCACCCTCCGGCCCAATGGTCCCCTCGGCTATGCTGGTGTTAGCCTCCTGGGTCCCGTGGGCTGCAGTTTCCCCACTTGCCGGTGACCCTTCTCCTATGCCAGATGATGCTGATACACACAAAGAGAGAGGAGGACAGGGAGGGAGGGAGGGAGGGAGAGAGAGAAAGAGAGAGAGAGAGGGAGAGAGAGAGACAGGGTGCAGTCAGCCAATGCAAGCACAACAGTTACACAAGGTAGAACATCAGCACGTAATACAATGCCATGATACACTATGCCTACCCCTGCGCATCCTACAACTAGGGAACACTATGGAGGAAACCACAACAATGCACATTTCAACCGCTGATGGTCTGACTGATGCAAACATCTACATGAGGAGTGGCATGTTCGCCACACCTATTTAGTACCTGCCCTCTACCCATGGCCGTTGAAACAGGCTTGTGATGGACTGCACACCCAAAAGAATCCTGCAGGGCTAGTTGGCAGGCCTACTTGGTTATTCTCAATTAGCACTCTGACCACTTGGCTCACCTAACCCCACTACACATGCAGTGCCTGTCAACTTTTTGAGGTCCCGGGATCTACCCAATGCACAGTGTTTGGCAAGGACACATCACAATGGCCTGACACCCCAGGTCCAATAATCCGGTTGCCATGAGCTGGCATGCACATCTAGCTAGTAGGTGGCCACACAGTTTCAACATTGGAGGAAGCTGCCCTGCTACCACTGACTGCATGGCATTACCCAAACCTGTGATGCCAATCCTGCTCAGATGGACTCCACCCATAATGGACATCATTGTACCATGCACCCATGCCACAGCTACCTAATGGTACCCACGCAGAGCCACTATGGAAATGCATGTAGCAAGTAAGAGTGAGTACCTACCCCCATGTGGCTGCTGTGCTGCCCTCAAGCGCCCATCCACCTCAGGGTAGTCCACCGCCAATATGCGGGCCATTAGTGTGGTCAGGGTCCAACAGGGACCCCTCCCTCGTTAGGAGGACTTCTCCAGCTGGGCCTCTGGGGTCTTCGGGTCCCAGCATCTCAGGTCCTCCCACCACTTTCTGCAGTGGGATGACATGCCAAATCCCCTTCTTGGGAGGCACAGACAGAAGGACACAGTCATGTAGAGTGGCATCCCTGGGACAGCAGTGGACATTACACTACCACACCCTCACGTCATCACCCAACATAGCCTTAGGCTCCTCTCCATGGCCATGCTCCAGACACACTGCCACCCACTAAGGCCCCCATCCCCATGCTCACAACTCACATACAGGACAATGACATTGGGCTCACCTGCTGCTCTGGTGCCCAATAAACTGGCCATACAGAGCAGGACCCCAATCCACGAGCCTCTTCAACACTTCCTGGGTAAAGTTTGGGGCCCTGTCTCCTGCATGACGTGGAATCTTGGCTACCAGAGTCAGAACACAGCAGCACATGCAGTGGAGGTCTTCAGTGCACGAGGTTTAAGAGTCAAGTGAGCATGAGCACATGAAACAGCAGACACGGCCGCCGGGGACATCACCGCTACCGCTGGCGGCATTCACCATTGGCTCCTGCCTACCATAGGCAACAGTGTTAACCAATGGTGAGTTGTACGGCGGTCGTGACTGCCTACCTCCATGACGTATTATGACGGTGGGATGAGCTCACTTCCACCTGTCCCTTGCATGCAGGACAGGTGACTGCTATTTTACATGTCCAATGTGTGTTGAGGGTGAAATGTTAGTGCATCATGGGTGACTTTTGGTGGCCTGTGGCCACATCAACACAGTCAACAGTGCACAGCATAATACCCACTCTCTCCTGTTCCCAGGTATGGTATAAGGTTGAGGATGAGGAATGCAAAGGTGTACAGGTCCCTAGTCGACCTTGCCACCCTGGAGACCACCCTTCATCCAGACCTATCGCCTAAACAGTGCGACCATCATGGAACTGGTGGCCCAGTTGGATCCAGATCTGTTACCAGCCATAAGCCATCCCAATACCATCCCTCCCACAGTGCAGGTGTTGTCAGTCCTCCACTACCTTGCCTCAGGCTCCTTCCAGGTCAAAGTGGGCCTGGCAGCAGGGATATCGCAGCCCATGTTTAGCAACATTCTGAGGGATGTACTATGTGTATTAACACAAGAGGGACAGGGAGATTAATGGTCCAGTGTATGCACTCCCTAATACTCGAATAATATAATTGAGTACTCTGTTCCAATGAGGAATATGTGTCAGAAGCACACAAGGCACTGTGCTATCTAGAAGCAAACACCCTCACACACCCAAAGGATGTCATGCTTCATCATGGGGTTTGCTCCTTGTCAGACTGGCGCTGCAATGTCTGACAGGCCCACCAACAGAGATCTTGACTAGAGGTCTGTGCTGTGGTAGGTGAGGACTAGATTCAATCCTCTGGACAGAATAGGAGAGAGAGAGGAGGAATAGATTAAATTGGCTCCAGAACCCCTCAACACACCATACTTTATTGAGCCATGCAGTGTCTGGGTCAAGGTTAAAAATGAAGGGGAGTGAAATAGAGATAATGCTCAATCACTCTACCAATAGGATAAGGTGAGGAAGTGGAAATTACCCTCAACCATCACCGTAGGTCAACATGTTTTGCGCCTAAAAAGTCCAAAGGGTTCTGGTGGAGCTTCGTCAGGACCAAATAACAAAAACAAAAAACACTTCTCCTAGGCTATTTAAAGAGACCTCAATGTGTCAAAAACCTAAGTAAACCACTTACTTATGGTAGTATACCAAAACATGTGGTGTAGCCCTCCCTAAGTAAGGAAAAGGCCTCATGGGAACAAGCGTCTACTGAGCTTGTTATAGCATATTCTGGAGATTCAAGCTCGGCTCGAGAACCTACCCCGAGGACGCGTTCCCGTATAGTTTTGCTTACCTAGGGAGGGCTATACGACATGGTTTGGTATAATACCATCAGTAAGTTTCAGCGCCAGTCTGACGAGGAGCAAACCCTATGATGAAGCATGACATCCTACGGGTGTGCTTGGATGTACTATGTGCCCTGCTCAAACATCTAGGCAGCTACATCCGGTTCCCCCAACATACAGAATTGCACACTGCCAAGTCTGTGTTCTACAGAGTGGCACACGTCACTCATGTCATTGGGGCCATTGATGGCACCCACATTGCCCTGGTGCCACCCAGGAGGAGTGAACAGGTCTATTGGAAGCGCAAAAAACTTTAATTCGGTTAATGTGCAGGTGGTGTGTCTCGCAGATCAAATCATCTCCCAGGTGACAGCCAGGTTCCTAGGCTCTGTGCATTATCCTGCAGAACAGCATCGTCCCACACATGATGGCACCACTTATGAGGTACCGGGCCTGGCTCATCGGTATGTACCCCTGCATATGTGTGCCCCTCAGCTCCCTGCACTCTTGTGTCCCTGCCCTATCGCCCTCCCGGTCTTGACATGCCTCTTACCTCTGTGCACACAGGTGACTCTGGCTATCCCAGCCTGCTCTGGCTCCTGCCACCCGCGAGGCATCCAACTACAGATGCAGAAGATCATTACAATGAGGTCCATGTTCGTACCAGACGGGTCATTGAGAGGTGCTTCGGCCTGCTGAAGGCCAGATTCCGGTGTCTGCACATCTCGCGGGGTGCCCTGCTCTACAAGCCATAGAAGGTGTATCAGATCATTGTGGCATGCTGCATAATCTGGGCCTGAGGCATCACATCCCATTGCTGGATGCAGAGGAGGGGGTAGCTGTACCAATGGCTGATGAAGGGGACATGGGAAGTGATGAAGAGGAGGATGATGTGGATGCAGCTGACTCCAGGGCAGAGCTGATTTGAAAGTACTTCAACTGAGATGCACGTATTTGTCAACTGTCTGGTATGTTGCCTCTACCACTGTTTGCCTTGTCCCTGCTACCACCTGTTGTCTGTGACCACTGATGGTATTGGTTTAAGCTCTACCCTGACTGAGTTGGGGGTGTCACATGTGCCCATGACTTAGGTAGTCACAGTGTACATGTCAGGCCTATAATCAGGCAGCTGTTGTGCTGGTGCACTAGTGCCATCAACGTGTAAGTACAATTTTCCCTGAGCTGCCAGTTCAAGTGCTATGTGTGTGCCACACAGGGTTGTTGCATCTGTGCAGCATCTATCTTGGGAGTCAACATTCGGTGGTAGTGCTACATTGATGTTGGTGGCAGTGGGTATGGGGTCAGGTCTGGCACTGGGTGCTGTGAGGTTGGTACCATAGGGTTGGTATGTGTTGATGTTTGTGTTGATACTGGCCATATGGTTGTGGTCTTGCATATCTGCATTAGATACCTGTTCCTACTGTGCATTTGTGTTGAGTTGGCATCTGTGACTCCTACAATGATTGTTGTCCCTGTCTTGCTCTACTTTCAGGACATTGTAGTGGTGTACTCTGGTCCCTGCCTGACCTTTTGCCTCCCTTGACACATATCTCCAGCCACTGGCTGCTCCACGATCGACGTTCCTGCATTTTGCTTCCACCTCTGTCACCCTCCCATGCATGTGCTGGGCGATTGTTTGTCAGTTGCACATGTATTGGCAGTTCCATTCGTTACAAATAAAGATATAGGCCCTCATTATGAACACGGCAGTCCGTACTGGGCCGCTGGTGGTAGAAACCGCCAACAGAGGAGCAGTCCGGACCGCCAAATAATGAACCAAACGAAACACAGGCATCCAGAAAACCACCCACCGCCAGAAGAGCAGTGCTGACGACAACGGGAGAGTCCGCCCACAGGCCGACGGAAAGGCCCAACCCGTCCATCAAATAATGAACCACCAGTCCTCCTCCAGCTCCGGAGCAGGAACCACCGCCACGCAAAGCCAGGTGGAAATGAACAAAATCGAATAAAACACTCACCGGAGGCCCTCACAATGCGCCGAAGCAGACATGGATGAATAGCTGCAGATCATACCAGCCCTGCTCCTTGTCATATACCTCCACGACCGAGACCGCCGATAAAGACGACAACGGTAAGTACCGCAATCTACGAAACAAGGGAGGAAAGGGCACAGCTACATACCTACCCACTCCACCCACCCAGCAATGCCCCCATAACCCTTCACAGCAGCACAAGTCATACACCCCACAGCAAGAGGTACTTACCCGACACAAGGCAAATCCAACTTGACCATAGTACATACAAATGCCCCACACCCATAAACAATGAAACGAAAGACCAGGGTTCAACAGTGTGCCGCCAAAACACAGGCCACATAGAAATATTTTAGTAAAGTTCACAGAGCCAAATCCTCAAACAGGGCCAATGGCCTGTCCGTATGGCTACAAGTGCCGTGGGCCACAACAGACCCAACCTGACTCCCAAAAGTGCACAGTACTCCACCTAATGGGGCAACAAAGGGGCATCCAGGCACCTCACGGAATGGGGGCAGTGGGTGGTGGGGGTGGGGATTTGCGACAAAGGTGGGCCTTGGACTTTCGTTTGGAAGGTGGATGGGGTGTGGGCTTGTCCTTTGAAGGTGGGGAGGGTGTTTTGAGCGGGTGGAGCTAGATGGACTCGGCTCTGCCTGGGCCTTTTTTTTCTCTGGGGAAGGGGCACAGGAATGTGAAGGGCGGACAGGGGTGGGCTGTGAAGTGGAAGGAATGAAGGGCAAGGATGTGTGCACGCTTAGGGACAAGACGGGGTGGGCCAGTGGGTTGGAAGAGGTCAGCACAGGAGAGGAAACTTTTTTTCGGAGCACTTGGGGTGGTCCTGGATGAGGGTGTGGGAGTGGAGGCAGAAGCAGTGGATGTATGTGGTGTAGGGGTGCATGGAGTGGGTGCAGGTGACCGGACAGTATGCTGTAATGAAGAAAACCACGGCACATCTCAGGATCATAGTGAAAGCCATTTATTCCTTAGTGCTTTATCAGGAAAGCTGTTCCCCTGATCACATGAAACACACTAGGTGAGTGGTTTGAAAGCCAATACAATTTTGATGGTGGAAGGAAAACAGCCGACACGTGTTTCATCACCATTGACGTTTTCAAGGCTTTAACGATATAGAGGATATAGATGTATTAACAAGCTCCAATTTTCCAGGATGTAGGACAAAAATACAAATTGTGGCATGGATAATACGAGAGTCCAGAGACCATGGTAAGTCTGCTACCGGTCTCCCGTCTGAATTATCTGTGAGTGGCATCGCATCTAAAGATGCCAGCTTTTCTGATAAAGCACTAAGGAATAAATGGCTTTCACTATGATCCTGAGATGTGCTGTGGTTTTCTTCATTTCGTACATGGACTGGGACCTCTCTTAGGCAATAGCCCACACACCCTGTGGCTGGGTGTCTTACCACTTGAGCACTCTTCTCTTCAAATAAAACTTTCTTATCATGAACTTTGAACATTGAAGATAGCAGAAAATTTGGAAGTGCGCATCCACAGCCACAATGGACAGTATGCTGTGGTGTGGTGGATGTGTGATGGGTGGGTGTCTTGGTGGGTTTGTGTGTTTTTGGAGGGGGTGGACACAGTGGGAGAAGACAGGCAGCTAGTGTGGATGTATGTTGTATGGGTGTCTGCAAGTCTGGTGAGTGTGCTGCATGTGTCAACTACAGTAGTTGTGATGAGTGCAGGTGTGGTGTATGGGGTGCATGTATGGCTGCCTGCTATTGTGGTGAGTGCAGTAAGAGTGTAGATGCAGAGGGGACAGACAGGGAGGCGGAAGAGGTGGGCACACTGGGGGAAGTGGATGTTGTTGTGTGTGCATGTGTCTGTTGGCTGAGTAAATGCTTGTGGTGGGAAGTGTGGTGCTTGTGTTTAGAAGTGTGCTTCTTGTGTGTTGATGTGCTTGACTGCATGTCTGAATGTGTGTTTGGACGGGTGAAGGGAGTAGGGTGCTGGAAGGGGTAGAGGAGGTTGGAGGGGGGGCGGAATGGTCAGGGAAACTGGCTGCCGTCCAAGAGGAGGTCAGAGCCTGAAAAGATCTCTGTAGGGCAGACACGGCACCGTGAATGCCATCCAGATAGGCTTTTGTCTGCTGCACCTCTGATGCCAGCACCTGGATGGCATTGACAATGGTTGTCTGCCCTACAAAGATGGTTCTCAGGAGGTCAATAGCCTCCTCTGTGAGGGCAGCAGGGCTGACTGGGGCAGGGGAGGAGGTGCCTGGGGTGAAGGAGACACCCACCTTTATGGGTGAGCAGGCACGGGCAACTCTGTGGGGAGCAGAAGGGAGGGTGGTGATGGAATGGGGGTGGCGGAAGATGTCACTGTAGTGGTGTGGCCACTAGGGTCTGCCACCGCCGGGGAGCCCCCATCGGAGTAGGTCTCGGAATCACTACCTCCAGTGGTAGGTGCCTCCCCTGTGGAACTCCCCTCGCACTCCAACCCACTGGTCCACTGGGGGTCGGATGCCTCTGCCTCCTATAATCCGTGGGCCGCTGCTTCCCCACTTGCTGGTGCCTCAGCTTCCTCGCCAGATGTTGCTGCTGTACCAAACCAACACAAGAGAACAGGGATGGGGAGACAAAACAGGAGAGACACTTGTAAATAGCTGAATGGAGGTACATAATGGCCAAACATACACCCACCCAGAAGACACACCCAACAGCCAGCACTGTTCACTATGCCCATGGCCATGCCCCTGACTACTGACCAGAATACTGCACTACACCCATCCCCTGTGCTACCTAAGGAGGCAATGTGTGGAAGCCCTGACAAAGACACCCCTACACCCTTTGGGGACCATAATGTACATGGACACCAGTCAGAGACCCTGCCTCTAAGCAGCATAAATCCTAATGCACACACAGACATCCTTCCAGACTGAAGTTTGTGACATGAGTACTCACCCCCTTGTGAGTGCTGTGCAGCCTACAAGCGCCCATCCAGGTCTGTGTACGCCACTGCCAGGATACATCGCATGAGGGGGGTCAGTGCCCGAAGGGCACCCCTTCCACATTGGGAGGACTTTCTCAGCTGGGCCTCACAGATCTTACGTGCCCAGGGCCGCAGGTCCTCCCACCTCTTTCTGCAGTGGGTGCTCCGCCCCACGGTCCACACCTCCAAGGCGATGGCATGCCAAAGTGCCCTCTTCTGGTGATTGCTGACCTAAAAGGGTGACACAGATATGGAACACAGAGGTCAGGCACTTGCAAGATAGGTACAGCTGGCTAATTGTCCACTGTGGGACGGACAGTGCTGTCAGACTGACAGGCCATACACAAGCAGCATGCCATGCACCATGGCCCATGCAGGCTCAGAGGTGCACACGTATGTCCATTCAACACTATCCATTACAACCAAACAGTGCCCCCCAAACCCAGACTCACCTGTACCTCTGGCCGTCCGTACAGTTTTGCGTACAGGGGCAGGACCCCGTCCACTAGCCTCTCCAGTTCCTCCTGGGTGAAGGACGGAGCCCTTTCCCCTGCAACACGAGCCACATCCATTGCCAGAGGCAGGCCACAGCAGTACACACAGTGGAGTACCTGTCCGCACGAGATCAGGGAGTCAAGTGAATAATAGATGCCGAAATTGCGTAGTTACCGCGGCGGTGTACACCGCCAGCGCCAGCGGGGATCATGATACGCCAGGATTCCCCATTGGCATCCATGTTAACCAATGACGGTGCGAACGGTGGTAAACACCGCCTTGCGCTGTGACGTCAGCCGCTAGCGGTATGAGGTCACTTCAACAACGAAAGCCTGGATTACAGTGGGCAGACATTTTGGCAGTAACTACGCATCTATAAATAAAAATGTGCACAATTCAGGCCCTACTAGCCACATGAAGCACCTATGCATGTGACAATTCTGTAATATACCACACATGAAAAACACTGTTCCCTCATTGAGGTGTAGATGTAGATCTGTCAAGAAGCAGTTAATGTTGAGTCACTACAATGAAATATGCAGTGCACAATTAATGACAATGTGTGCCTATGTATGTGTGTTCATCATACCTTTTTAATACCTCTCGTAGGTACAGACCCTTGTGGCGAGGAAGGGCACCATCGGTGTACAGACCACTTGTGGATATGTGGACCATGGTGGAGTGTCAGATCATAATCAATTACAGACTCACACGTGCAACAATTCAGGAACTTTGTGCTTTACGGGATCAGCATGCCATCCTTACTGAAGTGCAGGTGTTGTCCGCACTCCATTTCCCAGCCACAGGCTAATTTCAAGTTGACAGTGGGCATGGGTGCTGGATTTTCACAGCCAATGTTCAGCATGGTACTGACAAGATTTCTAAATGCATTTGTACAACACCTGTAGTCCTATGTGAGGTTTCCCCAAAGTACTGACCTCCCTGCCATCAAGTCTGAATTCTATGCCTTTGCCAACATACCCCATGTGATAGGTGCGAGCAATGGCACCGACATACCGATCATCCCCCCAAGAGTGAGTGAACAGGTGTACAGAAACAGAAAGAACTATCACTCCATGAACATCCAATTGGTATGTACTGCAGACCAGTACATCTCACATGTGAATGCCATGTTCCCAGGTTCAGTCCATGATTCATTTGTGTTGAGGAACAGTAGTGTTCCACAGAGGGTGGAACAACTGCAAGAGGACAGAGGGTGGACCATAGGTAAGTGTGTCTGTCCCTAACTGACACATAGCAGACAGCCAGGCTGTCTGACTAAGGGGCTTAACAATGACTACTCTGTATTGCACCTTTTTGTAGGTGAATCTGGCTATCCAAACTTGCGCTGGCTCCTAAAACCAAGGAGGAATCCTAAGACGGATGCAGAGAGGAATTACAATGAGGCCCATGGACGTACTAGGAGGGTGATAGAGTTCAAAATAGGTCTCCTGAAGGCAAGATTTTCTTGTCTACATATCTCTGGGGGTTCCCTGGCCTATGGGCCTGAAAAGGTGTGCAGGATAGTGGTGGCCTGCTGCATGCTGCACATTCTATTCCCCTCTTGGAGGGTGCTGTATGTCCTGACCAACTACCTCAGAGAGGGGAGGAGAGTGATGGTGATGATGAGGAAGGGGAAGATGTAAATTCCAGGACCCAACTGATACAACTCTACTTCCAGTAACTGTGTGGGACTTTGGGCTCAGTCATATGGGGGGGTTGATAATGATAGGGGAAACATTGGTCCAGTTCTGCATTATACAGATTGATATTTTCTGCATTTGCTTAGGGCCCACATTTAGGCACACAGGACTCCCTTCGTGCAAAGATTTGACAATAAAGTAGTTATCAGCCAGTTGCATCCATACTTCACTTTGTTCACATTTTAACACAGGGGACAGTGTTACAGGTGTGATGTGTTTTATTGGTTGGGGGGAGTGAATAGTGCTATTTACAGTGATGGCAAGTCGTAAGGGGTGGGTGTCCTCAAAGCCAACATGGTGGCAGCCTTGTTGGTAGTATTAATGGGTCCATCTTTTCTTAAATTAGTTCATATTGCCTCTTAGCAATGAGTGGTGGCTGATTGAGTGGGATGGTTGCTGTGCAGATTGTTGCTGAGTTACGTCTTGAAGGGGGCCTTGTTCTTTACTGGGGTACCAGTGCCATATCTTTGCCTGAAGGTCCGTTTTGGTGCCTTCTGTTGATCTTCAGGGGATGACATGGTAGGCCCTTGGGTTTCCTGTGAGGGAAATTCCTGGGATGTTTCTGCTGATGGTGTAGTCTCATGGTGGGTGTCCGGTGCTGTAGTGGGGGCCTCCTGTCCTGTGTGGGTCTCAGACTGGGTCTGTACCAGCTGCAGCAGAGCTCCTGCTATGCTGGCCATTTTGGTGTTGTGCTGTTTCCACTGCTCCATGGCCTGTTGGTTGTGTTCCTGCTGCATCCTCTGACTGTGCTCCAGGGTGGACACTGTCTATGCCAACCTGTCATGGGCATGCTGGTAGGCCCCCAATACCTCTGATATCATGTCCTGGGCTGCTGCATCCATCCTGTGGCCTCCCCCCTGGCCCACTGACACCCTTGCACTTGCCCTAGCCCCCTGTGCCTGTGTCCCCTGCACAGATCTGGTAGTACCACTTGTACTGGGGGCCTCGCCTTCTTGCATGTTGGGAGTGGGAGACTGTGGCCTCTGTACCTGTGTTCCACCAGTCTGTGGCCTGGATACACTGGTGTGGGGATGCTTGCCCTGGGCTGCTGGTCTTGATTGGGTGGTAGGGGTGACAGTGGTTTCCTGGGTGGGGCTGCTGCATGGTGACAGTCCAGGACTGTGTGAGGGGCCTGCCTGCTCATCAGTGTCCAGGGATCCTTCACCAGTGTCCTGTGAGGTGTCTCTGTCTCCCTGGGGGGCACTGGCACTCCTTGTCTCATCCATTGGGGTGGCATGGGTGGTGGTGCCTGTTGGGGGACATAGACATGTCTGTTACAGCTGCATGAACGTTTGGGATGAACAGGACTTCTGCTTTATTTTGTGGCCTTACAGGGTGCCTATGTGAGGATGACACTGCATTTAGTTTTGACTGTGGGGTTGCATCGTGGTGGGGGGTGTCGTTCCATTGTGCGTACTTGCTGGGGTAGGTGGCTGTGCACGGGGGATGTGGGCCTGTTAGTGGGTTTGTGGTCATGCAGGGGGGATGGATTGGCTGGCTGTTGTCTGGGCGGGGTGTTGGTCCTGGTGGGTGTGGGTGGGGTCAGGTGGGGTGGTGCATGCATTACAGTTATGGTGTATATGGGGTGTACGTTGACAACTTACCCAAGTCCATTCCTCCAGTGAGTCCAGTGAGTCCCTCAGGGTGCAGGATGGCCAGTACCTTTTCCTCCCAGTCTGTGTATTCTGGTGGTGTTGGTGGCAGTCCTCCCCCAGTCTTCTGGACTGCAATGTGGTGCCTTAATGCCATGCCCCTGACCTTCCCCCGCAGGTCGTTCCATCTCTTCGAGATATCGTCCCTGGTGCGTGGATGGTGTCCCACTGAATTGACCCTGTTCACAGTGGTCTGCCATAGCTCCATCTTCCTTGCGATGGGTGTGTGCTGCACCTCGGCCCCAAATATTTGTGGCTCAACCTTCAGGATCTCGTCCACCATGGCCCTTAACTCCCTTTCTGTGAAGGGTGGATGTTTGGGGGTGACATGGTGTGTGTGGTGAATGGCGTCGGGGCTGGGAACGCAGTGAGGGTGCTCTTCTGTTGATCGGTGTGCATCTCGTGTATGTTGGCATTCGGTGTCTGCCTCTGGTGCTCTCCGTCTTCTTGGCCGGGTTTTGTTGCAAAGGTTTGTGGGGTATGTCTAGGGTGTTTTATGGGGTTCTGGATGTGTGTCAGGTGTTTGGGTTGCATGCTTATCCAATGTGTGCACTTCTTGCTGTTAAGTCCACTTGCCGCCCGTGGCGGTCGGAACCGCCAATGGTCATCCGGCCTCCACTGTCCGCCAAGGTGATTTGTGCATCATTATTTGGAGGCCGGGATGTGGGTGTGCTCGGCGGTGGCTGGTGGGGAGGTCCAGGATTCCCGCCGACAGGGTCATGGCGGGGAGTGGTGGTCTGGTGATTTTTGGTGGGGTTGGGATTTTTGTTCATTATATGGTGGGTTTCCATTCACTGCCAACTGCGGACTTCTGTTCATCGCCGCCACGGCGGTCAGCGGTGTTTCCCACTGTGTTCATTATGACTGCCATACTCAGTAACTGTGCTCAATGTTGTTTATTTGGGAAGGACCAGTGCAAGGGGTGAAGAGTGGGGTCCTGGCAGCTGAGAACATCAGAGTGGTCAGTGGACAGGGTGTCTCTGTCACACACAAGGAAGAATGTTCAGGAGAGGGTCACTTCCTGGCGGTGGTCTTGCTCTTGGCATCATGTCCAGCTGGATGTCTGGTTGGACGTCCGTGCTTGCGTGGGGGTTCCTCAGCTACAGGGGTTGGGGTGCTAGAGTCCTGCCGGTCCTGTGGCTTGGTCTCCATGCCACTGGCTGCCACTGATGTGGAGGGCATGGATAGGATGTGTCCAGTGGAAGGGGCCTGCTGGTGAGTGGTGGACTCATGCATGATGGATGTCAGGTCAATGAACACCCCTGCTATGGTGGCCACAGTGGCATTGTGGGCTTGCCACTGTTGCATGGCCTCCTGATGGTTTTTCCCTGCAGCCTCTGGGTCTCCTGCATGGTAGCGAGGTTCTGGGCCACTGTGTCCTGGGTCTGCTGGTATACACCCAGGACTTGGTTAAGGGGCTCCTGTGTAGTCAGTTGGTGTGGCTGCCCCAAACCTTGAACCACGGTTCCCCTCCCACTACCAATGGCCCCCAATGCCTGTGCCCCTGCCACAGTGTGCCCACTCCCTGTAGCAGCTGGGCCTTCATTGTCTGGGGTGCATGTCCTTGACTTTGGCTCCTGTACTATGGGGCACACCTCTGATTGTGAGGTTCCTAGGGCACAGTTGTGGGCTTCAGGGGCTTGCTGTGATGTTGTTGCCATCTGGGTGGGGGCGTCCGGTGTGTCCACTTTGTGTCTACTGTTGGTGGACTCTCCAGTGGCCCCAGATTGCCCAGGCAAGTCAGCCTCATCCAGACTACCAGTGAGGCCTTCATCCTATGGAGGGCTGTCTGAGCCTGACATCCTCTGCAGGGTGTCAGTAGCAGGGGTACCTGGAAACGGTAGATATTAGTTGTGTAACTGTAGTTATTATGTCTCTGTTGTGATGCATGAAGTAGCTCGACTTGCTTCCCAGTGATGGCAATGACAGCTGCTGCACTGCAGACATTGATTTGGTGTAGGGTTTTGTGGCATGGGGGTTGTGGATGGTGGTTGACATTGCTGTCATTGCCATGAGTTGAGATAAATGTTTTGGCAGCCAGTTGGTGTGGGATGTGGAGTTGTTGTCCATTCAGATGTTCCACTGTGCAGTAAGTCTCTGGTGTGTTGCAGTGTGGGTTGTGCTGGATTGTGGGAGCTGTGGTTCTCCACATTGTGGTTGTCATCTGTGCATTAGGAGTGAGTGAGTGAGGATGGTGGGAGTGGGGTGGTATGGCATGCACAGAAGGGGTGTGGGGTGATTGGGACGGGCTGTGGCTCTACTCTGATGATCTCGTCCACCATGACCCGCAAATCATTGTCGGTGAACTGTGGGTGTTTCTGGCATGACATGTTGTGGGGTGGGTATGTGCTGTGCATGTCGGGTGCAGTGCATGGTGTGTAGTGATGTGGGGGTGCTCGACTGTGGGTGCTGGTGGGCTCTGTTGAACATTTGTGCAATGTACACAGTGTGATTGTCTTTGTTTTTTTGGGTGTGCTAAGTGTTGAGTGTGTCTGCTCGTATTTGTCGCTAGGGATTGTGGGTGTGTGTGTGTGGGGGTGTTATATGGTGGCCTTACAGGTGTGCATGGTGTGTGTATGAGTTTAAGGTGTGAGATATTCGAACTGGCCAATGTGGTGTTGGCGACCTTCGGCAGTGCATTTTCGTACCGCTGCAGTGCAAGCCAGCCAACGGTTTACCACAGTGCATGTACAGCTGTGTTGGAGTTTGCCCCTAGATATGGTAGTCAGAATGGTGTAGGTGTGGTGAGGCCAGCGGTTGTTCAGTCACTCTTTTGCTGTGGGTTGCCCTGGCGATGTTGGTTTTGTGTCTGTTTTTGGGTGGTTTATGTTTTGTGTGCTCGTGATCTGGCGGTCGCTATACCACCACCGCTGGTGGTATGGTGATGCCATTTCACATGGCGGTCTTGCCCGAAATCTACCAGATTCATAATGAGGGCCACAGTCACAAAATTAGAAAGGTATAAAAAATGGAATTGGCTAAGCAAACTATCTCTCTCAAAGCAGCTGATCATGGATTCTCACAGAGTAAACATTCTATATCCACAGTTTGTCATATTGGGTGATCAACACCAAAACACTTGCCTACTATGGTAAACTTTTACGATCACATGTTAACAAAATACTTGTCTGTAGGTTTCAATATAGAGTAAAAACAAACCATACGTGAAAGCCTATTTACTTTATTATGGGGGTCATTACAACATTGGCGGTAAAAGCTGCTTACTGCCGTGCAGAAGACGGCCAACACACCGCCGCGGAATTCCTCCACGGTCATTATGACCCACAGATAGGAATCCGCCAAAATCCAGACATCCACACAAGTCCGCCACACCAAAGGTCAGTGATAAACTGCCGATAACAAAACCTCCACCGTCATGCCAACAGGAATACGCCCACACTATCACGACCCACGAATCCACACGGTGGTCTTTCAACCGTGGTATTCCATTGGTAGTACACACCGCCGCGCTCAAAATACACACACATTTACAAAACACATCCACATTGGACAATTCGAAATACACACACCTGATACACATACACACATCACTCCCACACATCCAATACAATATAAAACACACCCACATCACCCTCAAACCCTTACGTCAACAATTGCGACAGAAGGCCAGAGAGAGACACCACCAGAAAGAACAATAGCATCCACAGGCACCCTACACCATCACTCACACAACATCCAAGCACCTCACACAACACACCTCTAAATATCACCCCACACATCACAACACACACCACCCCACACATCATCCACACCACCACATGGCCCCGCAAAGACACCCCAGGTTCCCTGAGGAGGAGCTCAGGGTCATGGTGGAGGAAATCATCCGGGTAGAGCCACAGCTATTCGGATCACAGGTGCAGCACACCACCATAGCTAGGAAGATGGAGCTATGGCGAAGAATCATGGACAGGGTCAACGCAGTGGGACAGCACCCAAGGGGGAAGGTGCGTTTCGTGGTATCAAGACACCACCTTGCAGTTCAGAGGACTGGCGGCGGCCCCCCACCTCCCTCAGAACTCACTACATTGGAGGAGCAGGTCTTGGCTATACTGCATCCTGAGAGCCTCGCAGGAGTAGCTGGAGGAATGGACTCTGGTAAGGCAAATCTTTCACTACTTAATCCCCCACCCACCTGCATGCTATCACATACCCCCACCCTCACCCTCACCCCATCACTCCAACTCCTCAAGTATGGCCCAATATCACAAACCACACATCCCAAACCCAAGCCCTGCATGTAACACCAAAGCATGGACACCCATCACCAAAGCATGTCCACTGCACATACCCATACACCCCCTAAACCATTATCACACAAGGTCCTACACAGGAATGCAAGCACTGGGGTACAGGGTCACCCACCCATTGCACACCATGGCACACACAGATGCAATAATCATGTCTTTACACCCCTGCAGGACCCGTACCCAAGGTCACCGGACAGGAGGGTCCAGACATGTCCACTCCACCCACAGAAGAGGCCCACAGTGATGACAGCAGCTCTGTCCAACTGGATCTAGATGACCAGCCCGGACGATCTGGGACCTTGGGACAGTCGGTTCCCCTCACACTGGCAGAGGCCACTACAGAGCTTCCCCCCTCTGGAAGCACCAGAACAGCACCCACCCAGCGGGCCCATCCCCCTGTCCCCAGGACACGTCAATCAGCAGTGTGTCCACCACTAGAGGGAACCCAGGCTAACCCATCACCCCAACAACACCAGGGACCTAGGGGCAGTGGCAATGGGCACACAGTTCAGGGGACGGAGGCCCAGGAACACAGGGGAACTGGGAGGGCTGCTGTGCGACAGGGGGAGGATAGGCTCAGGGAACCCACTCTCCACAAGGCCCTCTCCAACACCAGGGGAGCCTACCACCCTTCCCAGGAGACGATGGCAACCGTACTGGCTAAATTTCAGGAGACCCAGCGCCTGCAGGAGGAACAGTATCTGGGCTTCAGGGAGGAACTAAAATCCATCAATTCCTCCCTGGGCACCATTGTAGGGGTGCTGAAGGAACTCGTCAACACCAGGAGGGACACTGTGGCACAACAAGGGGCCCCTGACACTAGCCTGGACGATGAACTGCCCACCACCTCCACAGGCGCTAGTGGACAAGAGGCACCGCCACAGGACCACGACACCAGCACCCCACCCCCTGCAGATGGAGAACCACCCTGCAAGCGGTCCCTGAGATCCAGGACAAAGACAGAGAACAATGCCAACACCCCTGCCGAGAAATGAGACCACCCTGAATGTCATCCTTCTGTCCCACTTTGTCACCCTGTCCATCTTTAAACTGCCGCAGCTCCACTTCCTATGCCCCTTTGGACAATGCACCTGTGAGACTAATAGACTGGACTCCACCTGGAGGGCATTCATTCTGGTCAGGCAGCCCAACAGCGAGCTTTTCAGACTCTGGCCTCAGCACTGATGGCAGCCATTGTCCCTGTCTCTAGCCTCCCCCCTTCAACTTCCTCCACCCAGACCCAAACCCCTGTACCTCAGCCTATCCCAAGCACACCATCAGACGAGCATGCACACACGTCAACACACAAGGGAAGCGCAGGCAAACATAAGCACCACACATCCCACAGGCACTCACGCAAGCATCATACACATGCAGACATACCAACATTCACTGCCTCCACTGTGTCCCCCTCCTCCTCATCTCCCTCCTCCCTCCCTGTCTCGTCTCCACTCACACCTGCATGCACTACATCGTCAGCCACTACCTCCATCATCAGCACACCCATCACCACACCCCGCTCACGTGCACTCTCCACCCCCACTACCATTCACACATCCCCTGTGTCCTCTCCCAGTGTGTCTGTGAGCCCACCTCCCAAGGTACACAAACGCAGCCACACACCAACCCAACAGCCATCCACCTCACGACAGCCTCCAGCCCATACACCTTCACCGAAAGTCAGCAAACGTACACCTCGTACAACCAGTACCTCTTCCTCCACTCCCAAACCCGCTCCATCTACCCGTCCCAGTGTGCCCAAAAATCTTTTCCTGTCCAACCTTGACCTCTTTCCCTCACCTCCGCCACCCCTTCAGTCTCCTAGGGCCCGCCTCTCCAGGTCCCAACCCAGCGCCTCAGCCACAGCATCTGCGGGAACAGTGGTGCCAGTAGTAACCGGCTTCTGGAGTGCGTCAGGCAGCAGGGCAGACAGTGTGGCAAGGAGCCAGAGCACGGACAATCCCCCACCTCAAAAGCATAAAAAGTTGTCCAGTGCCCTGCAGGAGAGAGGAAAAAAATCTGCCACCGAAGCCGCTCCCAGGCGTACAGTTGGGAGTGTGGGGACAGCTGCGCCACCATCCAAGGTGGGGAAGGGGCACAGTAAAACCTGTAAGTCTGGGACAAGATCGCAACAAGCACCGCTGCCAAGGATACTGCTTCCACCAGCACCGCTGCCAAGGACACCGCCGCCACCAGCACTGCTGCCAAGGACACCGCCGCCACCAGCACCGCTGAACAGGACACTGCCACCACCAGCACCGCTGAACAGGACACCGCCGCCACCAGCACTGCTGCCAAGGACACCGCCGCCACCAGCCCCGCTGAATAGGACACTGCCGCCACCAGCACCGCTGCCAAGGACACCGCCGCCATGAGCACCGCTGAGCAGGACAACACCGCAACAAGCACCGCAGGCCAGTGAGCGCCAAAGATTCCGACGCTACTAAGGCCACCACGAGCAAGATGAAGCACTCTGGGCACAAAGCCCCCTCCAGAACCAGTGGAGAAAGGCATCCACTACCTCAGTCCTTGGCAGGATGAAGCGCTCTGGGCACAAAGCCCCCTCTAGAACCAGTGGAGAAAGGCATCTACTACCTCAGTCCTTGGCAGGATGAAGCGCTCTGGGCACAAAGCCCCCTCCAGAACCAGTGGAGAGATCCATCCACTACCTCAGTCCTTGGCAGGGTGAAGCACTCTGGGGACAAAGCTCCCTCCAGAACCAGTGGAGAATGACATCCACTACCTCATTCCTTGGCAGGATGAAGCACTCTGGGCACAAAGTCCCCTCCCCAGGATAAAGCAGTGGGCAACCCACCCATTGGAGAGACTTGAGAGACTGTGGCTTTGAACTCCCCAGGATAAAGCAGTGGGCAACCCACCCACTGGAGAGACTTGAGAGACTGTGGCTTTGCACTCCCCTGGATAAAGCAGTGGGCAACCACCCACTGGAGAGACTTGAGAGACTGTGGCTTTGCACTCCCCAGGATAAAGCAGTGGGCATGGAGCCCCCTTGTGGATCTGGCATTGTACACTCATCCGGCTGAGGTGCCCCCACTTCCCTTCCCCCTGAGGTGCCTGATTAATTTCTATCTGATGCCCCAGCAGTGTTCTCTCTGTCTTGTTCGGGTATTGAGTGTGGGCCACGCCAATGCATTTTGGGCCCAGTGGTCCACGGACTATGATGGTGGAATCCCTTGGACTTGTATTCTTGGTGTATATATTTGTTTATAGTGTGAATATCTTTATATATGTATATATTTTTGATTCATGTATGTGAATATATTACAATCACTCAACTCATTTCCTTTTGTCCTTGCATTCTTCCAGGTGGGGCTGGGGGGTGTAACTGTAATGTATCATGATGTATTAGTGTATGTGTTGTCGTGGGTGGGGGTGTTGCGTGTGTGTGTCACTCTCTTTTCCCTCCCCCTCCCCTGTGTCGTAGGTGCAGTACTCACCGTGGTCTTCACCGCCGTCTTTGTTGTTCCTGGTAGAGAGCAGGAAGATAAAAGCTGGCAGTATCTGGAGCTCAGGTTCCATGGCATCCTGATTTCTCGTGGGGTGTGTAGAGGTGAGCGTTTTCTCTTCCAAGTCCTGTTTCCGCCGTGTTTTTGTTCACGGTGAATCCGCCCCGGAAAAGATGGCGGATTGGACTGTTGTCATTCTGTGGGCGGTACACTGACCTCCGCCTGTCTGTTGGCGGTTACCGCCGTGGTGTTTGTTTGAACTGCCTTGGCGGTCAGAGTGTTAAAGTGGCTGTCTATGTTGGCGGTTTCTGCCACGGTCGTGATTCAAATTTTTTTCTGCCGGCCTGTTGCCAGTTTTATCGCCGCTTTAAAACCGACTGCCAGGGTTGTAATGACCACCTATATGTTTTTTACAATATAAATGTCAGGCCTAGTGCCTTTATCATAACGTTTCACAATAAACAGATCAGGCCTATAGCCATGATCCTTTGCTTGCCCCATATGAAAATGAGAAGGTGTTGTCTGTACCTATAGACGCCACCAATTGTCACATGCCCTGTAGGTTACCTAGGTGAAGGTGTAGCCTCCATCCATTATTAAGATGACTCTACAATAATATTACTATGTTCATTTACACTTAGGTCACATATTTTTCTGTATTTTTATGGCACCTCAGTTGCTTTATGACTAATTTGCTCTGTCCAGTCCACTTCTTTTAGGTCCAATGTGGATTTTCACAAGGATTCCTATGAAATAGTTCTCATGTACCTGTTGTGTTTTGCTTGTTAAATCACAAACAAAAAGGCACTTATGGGGAAATAACCTAATGATTATCAAACCCAGTGCTCCTCTTCTACCTCATGTCTTGTGAAATTAAGCTCAAAAGCCATAAACCACTGTTCCATCTTTCAACAAATTGTGTATTTGGTCACTATAGTTTATACAATCAGGGAGGTTGTGTGACATTATATTGAAAACAAATATTGTGACCTGCTACTTAAACAATGAACATAAAAATATTAATGACAAAAATACTGCAATAGAAATGTCTAAAGTACAACAATATCATACCACAAATAAAGAAAGATGAAACATAACAACAATCATCAAAATCAAAATATTGAACACCAGGATATTGGCATAATTCTAAATAAAACATGCAATAATAAATGAAATTCATACACACATAAAAGTATGTAAAAATAAAATTAATGTACATTAAATAAATAGCGAAAATACTAATTAGTGTTTACCATAAATATTGTAAAATAAAAATCCAAACAAGTCTCCAACCAACCAATCTAATGAACTTACAAATAGTTAGGAAATAGAAACACTTTCCTAATTTACAAACATTGCAAAAAGTCCATGAAAACACACAAAAACATGCTTCCTAAAAATTTGCAGTAGAACAGTATCACTCTGCCGGATTTCAACCCTCTAAAGGAAGACTGCTACACTTCAGCAAACCACTAAACACTACAAAGTAAATGTGACACTCAGTGAAAGCTATCAAAATTAACAAATAAGTAAAAGTATGGTAAGGTTCAAAATCTGTGGTACTTATTGATTTTCCACATTAGAGGTGCATGTTATGCAAGTAGAAAAAGCACTATAAGGAAAAGAATAGACACAGAAATAATATTACTCAAATGTCAAAGAAACAACTATAATAGTAGACATGGGTGGTCATTACAACCCTGGCGGACGGTGTTAAAGCGGCGGTAATACCACAAACAGGCCGGCGGACAAAAAAAGGGAATCATGACCGTGGTGGAAACCGCCGACATAGACAGCCACTTTAACACTCCGACCGCCACGGCGGTACAGACAAGCAGCGCGGCGGTCACCGCCAACAGATGGGCGGGAGACAATATACCGCCCACAGTATCACAACCCGCCAATCCGCCACCTTTTCCGGGGCGGATTCACCGTGGATAAAAACACGGCGGAAACAGCTTTTGCAATGGGAAAACGCTCACCTTCTACACATCCCACGAGGAAGGAGGACACCATGGAGCCGGAATTACAAATCCTACCTGCCCTTGTCTTCCTGCTCATTTACGAACACCAGCAACGGCGGCGGCGAAGACAACGGTGAGTACTGCTTCTACGACATAGGGGAGGGGGAGGCAAAAGTCACGGACACATGCGCAACACCCCCACCCCCACCCTCACCCTCGCACATTACAACACACACACCAATGCATTTCCCAAATCACAGGGACAACCCACAACCCCCCCGGAAGAATGCAAAGACCAAAGGAAATCCGTTCAAAAATTGTAATGTATCAAAATACAGTTCCCAAATATATACAGATATATATACACATTCCAGCTCTTATACATTCTGAGAAGTAGTGCAGGTATGCACATATCAATGTCCGTGCACCACTGGGCCAAAAATGCATGGGCGAGGTCCACATTAGATACCTGTCCACAAACGGAGAGACCACTGCTGGGGCATCAGATAGAAATACAACAAGCACCTCAGGGGGAAGGGAAGGGGGGGGAACCTCAGCCGGATGACAGTACCACACCAGATCCACGACAGGGCTCCATGCCCACTGTTCCATCCTGGGGAGTGCAAAGCCACAGTCTATCAAGTCTCTACAGTGGTTGGTTTGCCCACTGTTCCATCCTGGGGAGTGCAAAGCCTCAGTCTATCAAGTCTCTACAGTGGTTGGTTTGCCCACTGTTCCATCCTGGGGAGTGCAAAGCCACAGTCTCTCAAGTCTCTACAGTGGTTGGTTTGCCCACTGTTCCATCCTGGGGAGTGCAAAGCCACAGTCTCTCAAGTCTCTACAGTGGTTGGTTTGCCCACTGTTCCATCCTGGGGAGTGCAAAGCCACAGTCTCTCAAGTCTCTACAGTGGGTGGGTTGCCCACTGTTCCATCCTGGGGAGTGCAAAGCCACAGTCTCTCTTGTGGATGACAGTCTCCACTGGTTCTGGAGGTGGACTGGTGCCCAGAGTGCTTCATCCTGTTAAGGACAGACGTAGTGGATGCATGTCTCCACTGGTTCTGGAGGGGGAATGGTGCCCACACTGCATCAGGCTCCCCGTGAGGCTTCCTGTTCCGTCACTGTCCCAGCTGTACATGGGATAACGATGCATGATGTGGTGGTGTTTTCATTCTTCAGCTGTGCTCTGCCCTGTTCAGCGGTGCTTTGCCATGTTCAGCGGTCTTCACCATGGCGGTGAGTTCCTTGTTCAGCGGTGCTTTGCCATGGCGGTCTCTGACCTGTTCAGCGGTTCTCTGCCCTGTTCAGCGGTGCTTTGCCATGGCGGTCTCTGACCTGTTCAGCGGTTCTCTGCCCTGTTCAGCGGTGCTTTGCCATGGCGGTCTCTGACCTGTTCAGCGGTGCTCTGCCCTGTTCAGCGGTGCTTTGCCATGTTCAGCAGTCTTCACCATGGCGGTGAGTTCCTTGTTCAGCGGTGCTTTGCCATGGCGGTCTCTGACCTGTTCAGCAGTTCTCTGCCCTGTTAAGCGGTGCTTTGCCATGGCGGTCTCTGACCTGTGCATTGGTGTGTGGCATGACGGTCCCTCATTGCCCAGCGGGGCTGTGGCTGCCGGGGCCCTCCTGGGCACTGACTCCGGCGGTGGTCTCCTGACCAGTGACGATACTCCTGCCCTCCTGGGCACTGACTCCAGCGGTGGTCTCCTGACCGGTGACGATACTCCTGCCCTCCTGGGCACTGACTCCGGCGGTGGTTGCTGAGGGAGAGTTTCTGACGAACACTGGGATGGGTAGCTGGAGGGGGTCTGGGAGTGGAGGAGGAGGAGGTGGTTGTAGGAGGTGTCACTTTAGGTGTTTTGGGTGCAGGTGCAGGTACTGGAGGCTGTCGTGAGGTGGATGGATTTTGGGTGTGTGGGTGCCCGCGTTTGTGTACTTTGGGAAGGGGCGTCACAGACACACTGGGAGAAGACACAGGGGACGTGTAAATGGTAGTGGGGGTGGTGAGTGCACGTGAGCGGGGTGTGGTGCTGGGTGTTCTGTGCCTGTAGATGTACTGCATGCAGGTGAGAGTGTAGACGAGACTGGGAGGGAGGAGGGAGACGACGAGGAGGGGGACACAGTGGAGGCAGTGGATGTTGCTGTGTCTGTATGTGTGTGATGCTTGTGTGAGTGCCTGTGGGATGTGTGGTGCCTATGTTTGCCTGAGCTACTTTTGTGTGTTGAGGTGTATGCATGCTTGTCTGATGGTGTGCTTGGGATAGGCTGGGGTACAGGGGATGGGTCTGGGTGGAGGAAGTTGGAGGGGGGAGGCTAGACACAGGGACAATGGCTGCCATCAGTGCTGAGGCCAGAGATTGCAGGGTTCGTTGAAGGGCAGCCTGACCAGAATGAATGCCCTCCAGGAATGCATTACCGTGTTGCAACTCCCTTTCTATACTCTGGATGGCATTCACAATGGTATACTGCCCAACAGTGAGTGACCTGAGGAGGTCAATGGCCTCCTCACTGAGGGCAGCAGGGGTGACAGGGGCAGGGGCTGAGGTGCCTGGGGCGAAGGTGATGCCCACCCTCCTGGGTGAGCGGGCACGGGGCGAACGCTGAGGGGCTGCTGGAAGGGCGGTGCTGGTAGGGGAGGTGGCGGCTGTACCTGTAGAAGTGGTGGGCACAGATGGTGCCGCCACCACAAGGGAGCTCCCATCGGCGGACGAGTCCGTGTCGCTGTTTGGTGATCCGGTGACCGACGTGAAGCTCCCCTCGCCCTCCGTCCCACTGGTGCATTCTGAGTCCATGGTGTGGCCCTCCATGGCCATGTGGGATGCAGCTCCCTCATGCTCCGTGTCACTGTACCTCTGCCTGATGATGCTGATGCACATAAGAACAGGGAGAGCACAGAAAGGGGGGGACGACAGAAGAAAAAGAGGTTGAGTGCATGGCTTACCGCTACCGTTGGCAGACAATACCGACACAGAAGCCCCCTGCACTACGCCGCGCTATAGGCCTCTACAGCTGCAATTCCTGGGATCTGGCCTACATCGCTATGGTGGACATCTGGACACATGGATGCCACAGGGGCATGTATACCTGTACTTGGCACTCTACTGAGGTGGGGTGGAGTGACACATGGCATGCATTACGGAGCGGCCTAGCCTACGGAAGTCGCCCTGGCCTAGGGAAACCCACAGCCCTCCTCCCCCACCCAGACCCCTCAACTGCGCGCAAAGTCCCCAGAATGAGGGTGTACTCACCCCCTTGTGTCTGCTGTGATGCCCTCAAGTGCCCATCCAACTCAGGGTAGGCCACCGCCAGGATCCGGAACATCAGGGGGGTCATGGTGCGACGGGCACCCCTCCCATGTTGGGAGGCCATCCCCAGCTGAGCCTCCGCCGTCTTCTTGCTCCAGTGGCGAATGTCCTCCCATCTTTTACGGCAGTGGGTGCCCCGTCTCTGGTGGACCCCAGGGTCCGTACGTCCTTGGCGATGGCACGCCAAATGTCCTTCTTCTGGTGGGCGCTGACCTACATGACATGCACAGGGGAAGAAGAGAAGTCATTACCAACTGCGCCGTCAAAGTGAGTGGCCCACATCCCTGCCCTTGCCATGTGGCACATGCATTCACACTCATTCATGTTCCCTGAACTCTGCCCCCTTCCCTCTTACAACCAGCCCTCTCCACACAGGCATAGCCCATACAACGTACTCCCAGGGTACTTACCTGTTGGTCTGGAGGACCGTAGAGTAGCGTGTACTGGGGAGGACCCCGTCTACTAGCTTCTCCAAATCCTGAGCAGTGAAGGCAAGGGGCCCTTTCCCCAGACGCAGCAGCCATTGTCTCTTCCAGACCAAGGTCACAGCAGCACTTGCAGTGTAGTCGAAGATCAGGTATCGAGTGATTGAACAGATAGTCACGTCCGCGGCGGTGCGTATCATCACCGCCGGCGCAATTCATCATTGGCTCCTGGGACCCATAGGGTCCAATGTTAACCAATGCAGCATTGCGCCGCGGTCTACGACCGCCTACCGCGACGGTGTACAACGCCAGCGCAGTTACCTCACACCCCATTGTCCCAGTTTAGAGGTCAGGCAGCCGCCATTTCAGGGGCCCACTTGGCTTCATTTACTACTGCGTCACACATACCTAGGCCTACACTCGACACACATACGGGTGGATTCTTGTCTTTGGTGTCGTGTTCTGTGTATCTGTGTGTACATACCTGGGATTTTGTTGAGTCTGTGGTCGCTGTTGTCCTTCCTAGGCACCGCCAGTTGGGACATTTGAGAAGATGGCGGAATCCTCCGGTGTACCGCCCGCTGGTGGACCTGTTGACAATGGAGGAGCGACATTTGATCAACACCTACAGGTTTGACCGTGCCACAATCCAGGAACTATGTACCCAGTTGGAGCCAGACCTGATGTCAGCAATCCGGCATCCCACAGGAATCCCCCCTGACGTGCAGGTGCTGTCAGTGCTCCATTTCCTTGCAAGTGCGTCTTTTCAGACTACGGTGGCCATGGCATCAGGGATGTCCCAGCCTATGTTTTCCAACGTGTTGTCCAGAGTGTTGTCTGCCCTGCTGAAACACGTAAAGAGCTACATCGTTTTCCCTCAGGGGGAGGGTTTGGCTACTGTTAAAGGTGACTTCTATGCCCTTGGACATATCCCCAACATCATAGGTGCTATTGATGGGACCCATGTAGCTTTGGTCCCCCCCCACAGGAGTGAACAGGTGTACAGGAACAGGAAGAGTTATCATTCGATGAATGTACAGATGGTCTGTTTGGCAGACCAGTACATCTCGCAGGTAAATGCTATGTTCCCTGGCTCAGTGCATGACGCCTACATCCTGCGGAATAGCAGCATCCCTTATATGATGGGTCAACCCCAGAGGCACCGTGTGTGGCTATTAGGGGACTCTGGTTACCCCAACCTGTCCTGGCTATTGACCCCAGTGAGGAATCCCAGGACCAGGGCAGAGGAACGCTACAATGAGGCCCATGGGCGGACTAGGAGGGTGATCAAATGCACCTTCGGCCTCCTGAAGGCCAGGTTCTGGTGCCTCCATATGACAGGTGGTTCCCTATTCTACTCACCGAAGAAGGTGTGCCAGATCATCATCGCCTGCTCGATGCTTCACAATCTTGCTTTGCGACGCCGGGTGCCTTTTCTGCAGGAGGATGGTCCAGATGACGGTGTTGTGGCAGCTGTGGAGCCTGTGGAGCCTGTGGACAGTGATGAGGAGGACGCTGAGGAAGAAGACATAGACAACAGGGAGTCAGTCATCCAGCAATATTTCCAGTGACACACAGGTGAGAACAGTTTTCTTTTTACCATTACATTCACTTTCACACTTCTACCACTATCCTGTCTGTCATTTCAAAGCAGTATTTGGTCACTGAGTTGTACCTTTCCATTATGGTTTCACAGGTGTGGTTACCAACGTGTGTCATCTGCTTGCATACTTCAAGGACTTGTGATGTGTGACATAGGTATGTTGGCTTTACAATTGGAAACGCATTTTGACACTGTAATTGATTCTACATATTTACCAAATCACAGACTGACTACAGATTGTTTTGTGGTTCAAGGGTGTTTATTTAAGTGCCCAAATATGGAGGGGGGTAGTAATATGGTGATGGGGGACGGTGGAGGAATGTCCATGGCAGAGTCCAGTCTATTAGTCTCACAGGTGCACTGCCCACATGGGCATAGGAATTGGAGCTGGGGCAGTTTCAGTATGGACAGGTAACAAAGTGGGACAGTGGGAGGACAATCAGGGTGGTCTCATTTCCTGGCGGGGTCTTGCCATCTTGCTCTGTCCTGTTCCTGGATCTCAGGGACCGCTTGCGTGCTGGTTGTCTGTCTGCAGGGGGTGGGGTGCTGGTGTGTTGGTCCTGTGGCGGGGCGTCCTGTCCACTAGCGCCGGCGGAGGTGGTGGGCAGTTCGTCGTCCTGGCTAGTGTCAGGGGCCCCTTGGAGTGCCACGGTGTCCCTCATGGTCTTTTGTATGTCCTTCAGCACCCCTACGATGGTGCCCCGGGCGGAGCTGATGGTTCTGAGCTCCTCCCTGAAGCCCAAATACTGTTCCTCCTGCAGGCGCTGGGTCTCCTGAAACTTGTCCAGGACCGTCGCCATCGTCTCCTGGAAGTGGTGGTATGCTCCCATGATGGAGGAGAGGGCCTCGTGGAGAGTGGGTTCCCTTGGCCTGTCCGCCCCCTGTCGCACAGCAGCCCTCCCAGTTCACCTGTGTTCCTGTGCCTCCGTCCCTTGGACCGTGTGCCCACTACCACTGCCCCCAGGTCCCTGTTGTTGTTGGGGTGGTAGGTTATCCTGGGTTCCCTGTAGTGGTGGACACACCGCTGATTGACGTGTCCTGGGGACGGAGGTGTGGGCCTGCTGGGTGGGTGCTGTGCTGGTGTTACCAGAGGGTGGAAAGTCAGTGTTGGGCTGTGCCTGTGCAAGGGGAACCGACTGTCCCGAGGCCCACGATGGTCCGGGCTGGTCATCAGGATCCAGTAGGGCAGAGCTGCTGTCATCACTGTGAGCCTCTTCTGTGGGTGGAGTGGAGTTGTCTGGACCCTCCGGTGTGGTGACGTTCCTTAGTGGTCCTGCAGGGATATAAGAGCATGATTATTGCATGTGTGTGTGAAATGGTGTGCAATGAGTGGGTGTTTGTGTACCCCAGTGCAGGCATTCCTGTGTGTGGGTTTTTGTGATGATGGTTAGGGGATTGTTCTGGGTATGTGCAGTGAGCATGCTTTGGTGAGGGGTGAACATGCTTAGTTGTGTCATGCAGGGCTTGGTGTTGGGATGAGTGGATTGTGTTATTAGGACATTAGTGAGGAGTGTGAGAGTTAGGGGAGGGGGTGAGGGTGGGGGTGTGTGATAGCATGCAGGTAGGGTGGGGGATATGATAGTTGAGATTTGACTTACCAGTGTCCATTCCTCCACCGACTCATCCGAGGCCCTCTGGATGCATGATGGTCAAAACTTGCTCCTCCCATGTTGTTAGTTGTGGGGGTCCGCCGCCAGTCCGCTGTACCGCAATGTTGTGCCTGGAGAACACTGAACGCACCTTCCCCCGTAGGTCGTTCCACCTCTTCCTGATGTCCTCCCGATTTCTTGGATGCTGTCCCACAGCGTTGACCCTGTCGACTATTCTTTGCCATAGCTCCATCTTCCTGGCTATGGATGTGAGCTGCACCTGTGAGCCAAATAGCTGTGGCTCTACCCGTAGGATTTCCTCCACCATGACCCTGAGCTCCTCCTCGGTAAACCGGGGATGTCTTTGGCGTGACATGGGGTGGTGTGGGTGATGTGTGGGGTGGTGTAAGTGTTGATGTGTGTGTTGATGTGTAGTGGTGTGTGGTGTTTTGAGCGTGTAATGTTGTATGGGTGATGGTGTTGTGTACCTCTGTGTGATGGGGTTCTCAGTTGCTGTGCTCTCTGTCTCTCTGGCCTTCTTTCTGTATTTTTGGTCGTAGTGGTTTGTGGGTGATGTGGGTGTGTGTTTTATATTGTGTTGGGGTGTGTGGGAGTGGTGTTTGTATGTGTATCAGGTGTGTGTATTTCGAATAGTCCAATGTGGCAGTGTTTTGGAGATGTGTGTGTATTTTGAGCGCGGCGGTGTGTACCGCTAATGGAATACCGCGGTTGAAAGACCGCCGCATGGATTAGTGTGTCGTGATAGTGTGGGCGTATTTCTGTTGGTGTGACGGTGGAGGTTTTGTTTTCACCAGTTTAACACTGACCTTTGGTGTGGCAGAGTTGTGTGGGTGTCTGTATTTCGGCGGATTCCGAGATGTGGGTCATAATAGCTGTAGTGGAATTCCACGGCCGCGGCGGTGTTTAGAGGTCTTCTGCACGGCAGTAAGCGGCTTTTACCACCAATGTTGTAATGAGGGCCATAGTAACCAAAGCACAAAACCAACATTAGGCTAGAAACACTTATTGAACACATTAAACAAATAAAATCAAACAATCAAACCCCAACTAAATTTTTAATTATAAAATAAACCATCACAACTCATACATTTTTCTACAGACAACAATAAAAAGAAAACATTATCAAAAACATAACCAAATAGACTTAGAAAGCAAAATTCAGCAACTAAAACTAAGAAAAGACAACATCCAGAACATATTTTCAAATGTGCACTAAAATGATAAAAAATAATATAAGATCACCTTTTTTTTCTTTTCTAATTAAAGTGTATTTTAAATGTAATGTAACAGAGGGATGTTAGATGGTGTGCTTCGAGTAAGTAGTGCACCACTAGTAAATGGAAATGTACCATATTTTATTCAAATGCTGTGGCAGAGAAACCACTAAACCTGAAACAGCTAAAAGAAGAAGGGAACATAACCATCACTCTCATATTACTGGAAAAGAAGTCAGAAATATTTTACAGAAACAAAACAAGGCCAGTATGATCTCACAAGAGCCAACAGGAAAGATTCTTAAAAAGATTACATCAAATGTTCCTGAAGAAGCAACAGGCATACCAACTCTAGTAAATCTAGGAATGCATCAACATGGTATGCCTTCCCAGGGGAGAAGTAGCAAGGAGAAATATAATTATTTCTCTGTGTTTTTTCTTATTTCTGTGTTTGCCTCTGAGGATTGTGTTTGTGCCAGAAAATTCTGCTCAAAATTAATCCTGACTGTAATGCAGGCACCCTGGTGCAAGTGTGCCTGCACTGATTCTTGGCAGCCACAAGTGTGACAGTATAGAGGGAGAGCAGGAATGCACCATTTCTAAGTAGATATGACACATTACCACTCTCTAAATTTGATACAGGCAGCAAGTTCTCCTGCTGTGTTGCATTGTGACAAATATTACCCCTAGAAGCCTCCAAACAAAAAAAACAAACATTTGCATTCAAAGTGAGACATATTAATAACAACTGAAGTCTACCATAGTAATACTCAATAGCAAAAACACTTCTTTAAAAAACGACAAAACCTTACAACACAATTCAACCAATAAAAAACACAGACACTCATAGTTTCCATATATATGTTTCAAAGTATTATTAAAGGAAATTTAAAATACCTATCTGAATATGAAATTTTAAAAAGAGAAAACATGTGACTGTTAATTAAAATTTAAAATAAAATATATATAAAAATATATAAATATACAATGAAAATAACCAAGTTATTTTAACTAAACAAACACTTTTGTACCACCTATAGAATAAATTAACTACATAAACAATTGTATAAATAAGCAATAAACAAAGAAGCAGAAGATCAAACGTATAACATTCCCCACCCAATAAAACAAATAAATAAAATGAAATAACACATACAATTTCAAAGTTGATGTCCTAATCAATGAAACGATGAACCAAAAACTACAATTCCAAACAATTAAAAAAGAATTGCTATAAATGCAAAAATAAACCAAGCAAAAATAGAACATCCAATAGGAGTCAAATAATACGTAGCAGCCACCCAAAACAAAAAAGGTTTTAAGAAAATAAACTGTTTACAAAAACTAATAAAGAAAAACTAAAAAACCTGTTTAAAAAATAAACAATCTCTTTTTCCTCAAAGAAATGTATTGGTACAAAATTTAAAACCTGTAACGGAAAAACCATATAAATCAACCCAAAATATTTACAAATCTAGTACATACCAACACACATAAAAAGCATAACAATTAGTGTGAAACATATAGAGCACATATATAAGATACAAAACTCATTACTTTTCACAATAAAGTCTACAGCAATACTGTAAACTAACTAATAGATACAACACTAAAAAAAATATGCTAAACCAACATCCAAATACAAAAACTAGCACAACTAAGTGTAAACACTACCCTTGAAACTAAACCCTTTGAAAATAAAATTACAATTGTCTTACATGAACTAAAGGCTAGCAAAGGGAAACCACAAGCTCCAGTTAAATGTATTTTATGTATTAATGTTTATAAAATCACAAACAAAATGTTAAACTCGTAAGACAATGTACTTTGCTCAAAAACATGTACAACAACGTTTTATTTATAAATATATCTTAGAAATACTGAAAAATATAACAATTTTGCAGTATTTTCTAATGTATAACATTGTTCAATGAATTGTAGACCTACAAATAAAAATGGATGTAAACTTCAACTATAGCATACCTGTTATTACACTTACTCTCAAGTAAGTACATGTTTTGTTTCTTTGGAAATAAAAACAATTCCATAAAACCTGTGTCAATACTGAAACATATTCTGTAGTACACATTATATACCTTAACAAATATGCTTAGAAGATGTATATAGTCATATAATATAAAAACTATACCTAATAAAAACCTCATTACAAAGCAAACAAATAACTTGCATTTTGAAAGGATGTTACATTTTGATGTACAGAATAGAAAATAAAAGAAATGCCCACAATTCATTGATATCACATTTAATATTTGTAATAGAAAATGTAGCCATATTGACAATATTTTTATATTTTTGGGAAAGTCTAACTTACTTCTCTCACTCTGAATGTATTCACATTGAGCGAATGCTGTACTCAGGAGGGTAAGCTTTGCCATGCCACTCCTAACATCCAGATTGGTCAAAGTAATGGGCTGTAAGGTCCTAATATTTTCTATTCTCACCCTAAACTAAACCTCAGCAGGGAAGGTGTTGGGCTTTGCGGAGTTCAGATTTTTGTTTCCACTAAAACTCTAAACACACTGGGGAATTTATTGGAATTTGCGAGGTTCAGATTTCCTATTTCTCGGCCAAACTTAATTTAATTGGGGAAAGTGTCAGACTTTTGGGGATGGGTATCAGATTTACCCTCTTCAACTCTAACACATAGGGGAAAGTGTTTGAATTTAGGGATTTAGCTGAATTCTTCCTGCTCCAAACTTAACCACATTTGGGAAAGTTTTGGACTTTGGGCAGTTTCCGTTTACTATTCCAACTCCAAACATAACAACACCAGAAACATTTTGGACTTTATGGGGCGGGGTTGAATTTACTATTGCTACTCCAAACTTAACCACACTGAGAAAAGTGTTGTATTTAAGGGATTCAAAATTTCCATATCCACTCCAAACTCATTTTATATAGCTTTTAATTGGTAGTTCAAAAAAGAACATTCATACCTTTACATGTCTATATCAAGCCAAGTGACAACATTTGCTTTTTTGCTGAGTCAACTGGACATGAAACATCCATGTCTGGTTATGATTCAGAGACAGAAATGTTAAAAAACAAAACTTGTCCAATACATGTCCCATTTTATGCAGGCCATCCTATTCTAGTAACAGCTTCCATCATTATCAAAGACTTAGGCCCTCATTACAACCCTGGCGGTCGGTGTTAAAGTGGCGGTAATACCGCTAACAGGCCGGCGGGAAAAAATGGGATTACGACCGTGGCGGAAACTGCCAACATAGACAGTCACTTTAACACTCCGACCGCCATGGCAGTAGAAACAAACAGTGCGGTGGACACTGTTAACAGACAGGCGGGAGACAAAGTATCGGCCACTGTATTACAAGAGGCCTATCTGCCACCTTTTCCGGGGCAGAACCAACGCTATCAAAAGCATGGTGGAAACAGTACACAGAAGGGAAAACAATCACCTCTCGGCACCCAACGAGGAACCAGGACACCATGGAGCCTGAACTACATGTACTGCCCATGTTGGTTTATCTCCTCTTCTACCAGGAGTGCGAATGGCGGCGGCGGCGACCACGGTGAGTACTGCACCTACAACACAGGGGAGGGGGGAGGAAAGAGAGGGACACACACATGCAACACCCCCACCCTCACCCTCACACACAACATACACACAAATACATGCAGCAACATTACATATACACCCCTCCACCCCCTGTAATCCTTAGAAATCCATTATTCAAAAGTCAAAATTCAGTAAATACAAATATGTACACCACCTACACAAGTCCGGATAGTGTACTAATCATTGTCCGTGGACCACTGGGCCCAAAATGCATGGGCGAGGCCCACACATGATACCTGACTGGAAACGGAGAGAACACTGCTGGGGCATCAGATAGAAAAAATACAGGCACCTCAGGGGGAGGGGGAGGTGGGCACCTCAGCCTGATGAACGCACAACGCCACTGCTGCACGAGGGGGCTCCATGCCCATTGATGTATCCTTTGGAGTGCAAAGCCACAGTCTCTCGAGTCTCTCCAGTGGGTGGTTTGCCCACTGCTTTATCCTGGGTAGTGCAAAGCCACAGTCTCTCAAGTCTCTCCAGTGGGTGGTTTGCCCACTGCTTTATCCTGGGGAGTGCAAAGCCACAGTCTCTCAAGTCTCTCCAGTGGGTGGGTTGCCCACTGCTTTGTCCTGGGGAGTGCAAAGCCACAGTCTCTCAAGTGGATGCCTTTCTCCACTGGTTCTGGAGGGGGCCTGGTGCCCAGGGTGATTCATCCTGCCAAGGACTGAGGTAGTGGATGTATCTCTCCACTGGTTCTGGAGGGGGCCTGGTGCCCAGAGTGCTTCATCCTGCCAAGGACTGAGGTAGTGGATGTGATTCTCCACTGGTTTTGGAGGGGGCCTGGTGCCCAGAGTGCTTCATCCTGCCAAGGACTGAGGTAGTGGATGTGATTCTCCACTGGTTCTGGAGGGGGCCCGGTGCCCAGAGTGCCCCACATGCAGTGTGGCCGGTACAATTCCCTCACCTGGGTGTGCGTGCCACGAGATTTGCGAGGTTCAGGTAGCATGATACGCCATGGAGGCTGCAACATATTCCACACTGCTGCGGCTGCGCCTTCCACCTGCAGGTGTAAACAGTGATGGAAGAAATGCCTCATGGAAGCTGCCCAGGGTCCAGGAACTCTCCTCCAGCCTCAGATGACTGACCACTGTGGATGGTAGCCATGTCAGCGGTGGTGCCTGTGTCCGAGGACGCCGCGGGGCCGGTGGCGGTGCTTGCGGCAGTGTCTGTTGCGGCGGTGCTTGCGGCGGTGCTGGTGGCGGTGCATGGGTCAGCACCTGCAGAGGGACACAGCAGGACGATTCCTGCTGCCTCGGATGGCTGCCCACTGGGGAAGAGGCTGGGGACTGTCGCTGAGGCTGTAGACGTGCCGGGGGCGGTGCAGGTGGCGGTGCTTGCGGCGGTGTCTGTCACGGAGGTGCTTGCGGCGGTATTTGTTGCGGCGGTGCTTGCGGCAGTGCATGGGTCAGCACCTGCAGAGGGACACAGCAGGACGTTTCCTGCAGCCTCGGATGGCTGCCCACTGGGGAAGAGGCTGGGGACTGTCGCTGAGGCTGTAGACGTGCCGGGGGCGGCGCAGGTGGCGGTGCAGGTGGCAGTGCAGGTGGCGGTGCAGGTGACAGTGCAGGTGGCGGTTGTGGTGGCGGGGAAGCTAGCGGTGTTCGCCAACATACAGGTTGGCGTGGTCGTGGACAGAAAGTGTGACACTGGTCCCTCAGTCGGTGCCACCATGCCCTCTCCTGACCTGCTCTTCAGCTTTTGGCCTTTCTCCAGCTTTGATGGTGCTGCAGTTGTCTTGTCACTATCCCCTTTGGTTATTGCTGAGCCCTTGGTGGCTGGTACTTTCGGCTTCTCCCTCCGGGATGTGGGCACCCTTTTCACCTTGGCAGGTGGCGGAATGTCCTTGCCCTCGCTACGTTGCACACTGGCAGCCCTGATGTGTGGCGCACTCGATGTCCTGCAGTTGCTGGCACCACTGTCCCTGGGGATTTGGTGGCTGAGGTGCTGGGCTGGGACCTGGAAATTCTGGCCCTAGGGGAAGGACGGGGGGAGGTGTAGGGAAGAGGTCAATGTTAGCCAGGAAGAGTTTTTTAGACACACTGGGATGGGAAGATGGAGGGGGTTTGGGAGTGGAGATAGAGGTAGTGGTTGTAGGAGGTGTACTTCTGATGAATTTGGGTGAAGGTGCATGGGCCGGAGGCTGTTGTGAGGTGGATGGCTGTTGGGTGGGTGTGTGCCTGCGTTTGTGTACTTTGGGAGGAGGGCTCACAGACACACTGGGAGAGGACACTGGGGATGTGTGAATGGTAGTGGGGGTGGTTAGTGCACGTGAGCGGTGTGTGGTGATGGGCATGCTGGTGATGGAGGCACTGGCTGAGGATGTCGTGCATGCAGGTGTGAGTGGAGACAAGACAGGGAGGGAAGAGGAGGAAGTGGAGGAGGGGGACAGAGTGGAGGCAGTGGATGTTGCTGCGTCTGCATAGGGATGGTGCTGTGTGAGTGCCTGTGGGATGTGTGGTGCCTGAGCCACTCTTGTGTGTTGATGAGTGTGCATGCTGGTCTGATGGTGTGCTTGGGATAGGCTGAGGTACAGGGGATTGGGTCTGGGTGGAGGAAGTTGGAGGGGGGAGGCTGGACACAGGGACAATGGCTGCCATCAGTGCTGAGGCCAGAGCCTGAAATGCTCTCTGTTGGGCTGCCTGCCCAGAATGAATGCCCTCCAGGTATGCATTTGTTTGTTGCAAATGCCTCTCTACACCCTGGATGGCATTCACAATGGTAGATTTCCCAACAGTGAGGGATCTCAGGAGGTCAATAGCCTCCTCAGTGAGGGCAGCAGGGCTGACTGGGGCAGGGCCTGAGGTGCCTGGGGCGAAGGAGATGCCCACCCTCCTGGGTGAGCAGGCACGGGACACACGCTGAGAGGCTGCTGAGAGGGCGGTGCTGGTAGGGGGGGTGGCGGCTGTACCTGATGATGCGGTGGACACAGAGGTGCCCTCCTCCGCAAGGGAGCTCCCATCAGAAGAGGAGTCGCTGTCACTGCTGTCTGCTCCTGTTCCCGCCGTGAAGCTCCCCTCGCCCTCCTTCCCACTGGTGGCTTCAGACTCCATTGTTTCGCCCTCCAGGGCCAAGTGGGTTGCAGCTCCCTCCTTCACCGGTGCTAGTGCTCCTCCACCTGATGATGCTATTGCACACAAGAACAGGGAGACCACAAAAAGGGGGTGGAGACAGAAGAAAGACATGTTCAGTGCATGCAACACCACTACCGTTGGCGGACACAACACACAGGGAGCAGCCCTCTGCACTATGCCATGCACTAAAAGTTCCTAGAAATGTCAGCTGACCATGGGGTACGAGGCCTAAGACCAATTGCTGGACACCTGGAAGTCACAGGAGCCTGACTAGGTGTAGATGGCTCTTACCACTGGTGGGGTTGGGGTGCCACATAGCCTGCCTCACAAGAGACCTTGCCTACCAAGTTCTCCCTGGCATAGGGGAACCCACTGCCGACCTCCCCCACCCAGACACCTCGTAATGCGCGCAGAGTCTGCTGAATGAGAGTGTACTCACCCCCTTGTGGCTGCTGTGATGCCCTCAAGTGCCGATCCAACTCCGGATAGGCCACCACCAGGATCCGGACCATCAGGGGGGTCATGGTGCGATGGGCACCCCTCCCACGTTGGGAGACCATTCCCAGCTGGGCCTCTGCCGTCTTCTTGCTCCAGCTGCGCAGGTCCTCCCATTTTTACGGCAGTGGGTGCTCCGTCTGTGGTAGACCCCCAGGGTCCGGACATCCTTGGCAATGGCATGACAAATACCCTTCTTCTGGTGGGCACTGACCTAGAGGAATGGTACAGGGGGAAAGGAAATTACTTACCCGTCCGGACCGTCATATAGCTTGCTTAATCTCCACAACGGCCCCAACAGCGCTGGGATGCCTGGCTTCACCTTGGGGGTTGCCCAGGACTGGGCATCTTACAGGGAAAGCCAGGAGGGGTTCCACAGCGGTATGCGTTCAGCGCCTCGATACCTCCGGGTCGGAGTGCACTTTACAAGTACGAATTTACATTTACATACTCATTGCCCCCCAGTACCCACCCTTGCCCTGACGCACATACACTCAGCATCCGCACATGCAGGACTCAGACCCCCCATGTATCTTCCATCCACACCACTCAAAACAGGCATTGCCCATGCATCATGCTCACAGTGTACTCACCTGTTAGTCTGGAGGACCGTACAGTTGCGTGTACTGGGGGAGGACCCCATCCACTAGTTTCTCCAACTCCTCCGAAGTGAAGGCAGGGGCCCTTCCCCCAGACACATGAGCCATCGTTGCTTCCAGACTGAGGTCACAGCAGCACTTGCAGTGTAGGTCCTCTCCTGTTGAAGGTCAGGTGTCAAGTGAGGGAACAAACAGCAAATGGCGGTCACGTCCACGGCGGTGCGTTCCGTCACTGCCGGCGTACATCGTCATTGGCTCCTGGGACCCATAGGGCTCAATGTTAACCAATGCAGAATTGTGCTTCGGTCTTCGACCGACCACCGCCACGGTGTACAACGCCAGCGCAGTTACCTCATATCCACTTGTCCCACCTTACAGGTCAGGCAGCCGCCATTTCAGGGGGCCACATGGGATGGTAAAACAGTGCGTCACACCTATCTAGGCCGGGAATATAGACAGATACCGGCACATTGCGAATGAATAACGTTTCTGAAAATAAGACATTGTGATACCTCAGTGTTGGATGACTCTCTGCTCACTGTTCTCCTCCATAGGGCACATCCGCTGTGGCAGGTGATAAGATGGCGGCATCCTCCGGTGTACAGACCCCTGGTGGACCTGTCGACAATGGAAGATATACGGATCCTGGTCACATACAGACTTGATCGTGTAACAATCCAGGAACTGTGTGCCCAGTTGGAGCCGGACCTGATGTCAGCTATCCGCCATCCCACAGGAATCCCCCCTCTAGTGCAGGTCCTGTCTGTACTCCATTTCCTGGTCAGTGGGTCTTTTCAAACAACAGTGGCCATGGCATCAGGGATGTCCCAGCCAATGTTCTCTAACGTGTTGTCCAGAGTGTTGTCTGCCCTGCTGAAACACATGCACAGCTACATCGTTTTCTCTCAGGTGGAGGATTTGCCCACAGTGAAAGGTGACTTCTATGCCCTGGGACACATCCCCAACATCATTGGTGCCATTGATGGTACACATGTGGCATTTGTACCTCCCGCAGAAATGAACAGGTGTACAGAAACCGGAAGAGCTACGATTCTATGAATGTGCAGATGGTGTGTTTGGAAGACCAGTACATCTCCCATGTGAATGCCAAGTATCCTGGCTCTGTGCATGACGCTTACATTTTGAGGAATAGCAGCATCCCTTATGTGATGGGCCAACTCCAGAGGCACCGTGTGTGGCTAATAGGTGGGGCCATGTTCCCAATACAGTTGACATAGGTGTCTGGGTATGGGCCGGCCCCAAGGGTTAGTGTGTGTCTAACAGTTGTCCCTCAACATTTGCAGGTGACTCTGGTTACCCAAACCTCTCATGGCTACTGACCCCAGTGAGGAATCCCAGGACAAGGGCAGAGGAACGCTACAATGAGGCACATGGACGAACTAGGAGGGTGATCGAATGCACCTTCGGCCTCCTGAAGGCCAGATTCCGGTGCCTCCATCTGACAGGTGGTTCCCTATACTACTCACCGAAGAAGGTGTGCCAGATAATCGTGGCCTGTTGTATGCTGCACAACCTGGCTTTGCCATGCCAGGTACCTTTTCTGCAAAAGGATGCGTCAGATGGTGGTCTTGTGGCAGCTGTGGAGCCTGTGGACAGTGAAGAAGAGGAGGCAGAAGAAGAGGATATCGACAACAGAAACAACATCATCATTCAATTCTTCCACTGAGACACAGGTAAGAAGATGCCACTGCTTCCCACATCTCATTTTATTGTTGGAACTAGCATAAGTCTGTCATTTTCATTTAGTGTATGGACCCTGACTTGTCACTTTGACTTTCC
The DNA here is from genome assembly GCF_031143425.1 of Pleurodeles waltl. Taxonomy (NCBI): domain Eukaryota; kingdom Metazoa; phylum Chordata; class Amphibia; order Caudata; family Salamandridae; genus Pleurodeles; species Pleurodeles waltl. The sequence goes on along the minus strand of NC_090450.1, from coordinate 837,038,285 downwards.
ATTTCACAGATCTGGGTCCCACTTTGTGCCCTCTGTTATGTTTACTGCTGGCCTAGATCTGTGTTACATTGGTATGTGAACAAGTAAATTGACATTGCTATATTCCATAGTTATTGCAATTACACATTTGTGAAAGCACAGACTGACTCCAGATTGTTTTGTGATTGAAGTGTGCTTATTCCTGTGCTAATAAGTGGAGGGGGTTGTAAAATGGGCTGGGGGGATGGTGGAGGAATGTCCATGGCAGAGTCCAGTCTATTTGTTTCACAGGTGCATTGTCCAAAGGGGCATAGGAAGTGGAGCAATTGCAGTTTAAGGATGGAAAGGGTGAGATAGTGGGAGAGAAGGGTGACATTCAGGGGGGGTCTCATTTCCTGGCGGGGGTCTTGGCAATGTTCTCTTTCTTGTTCCTGGATCTCAGGGACCGTTTGCGGGGTGGTTCCCCATCTGCAGGGGGTGAGGTGCTGGTGTCCTGTTGTTCCTGTGGTGGTGCCTCCTGTCCACTAGCGCCGGCGGAGGTGGAGGGCTGTTCATCTGTCGCGTAGGTTCTCATTATCCTAATGAAACTACTGGATTTTCGGGCGGCAAGATCTTTCACAGTGTGGGGGACTAAGTCTGACCCACGGCGAAGGACCCTTGTCACCCCAAATCCGAGTTGAGCTCCGGCTAACTAGCAGTGCCTTATCTCTCCCAAAAGGAAGAGACAATTGGGCAGTCGAGCGCATGACATCTTAGTGCTTCCCAGGGAAGTCGTGGTCACTCAGGTCCCAACCAGTTCTCTCATACACAGTGTGGTCTCATATATAAATGACAAAGGCAGTTTGAGTTTTAAAGATTGGTTTAATAAAACGACTGCATTTTAGATAATAAGGCGTGAGCCGCAATAACCAGAACCATACAACACAGTAGGATTGAAATAGTAACAAGGAGAGTGAAACATAAGAATAATGCTATCATAGTGCAACTAGATTACGTTCTCTCTCTAAGTTATATTTTGAGCACAGCATGTTAAGCTCTAAGCCTGCCTTTCAGGTTCCCCCGGGAGGACATCGACCCTTATACCTGACAAAGGCCTGTGATCTGGATCAGCATCTGCAACAGGGCAGTCAGCATCTATTTGTGGGTTCCTGGTCGGAATCTCCCTCTTACGTGTACCAGGACTAGGAAGTGTTTTTATAACTAACGCGCTGGTGTTCTAAGAAACGTCCCTACGTAAGAATGTGTACTTTCTACGAACCCTAAAGACTAAACTTCTACCACGTCTATCGGCAATGTACCAGACTGTATCCTTGACTGAAGCACAGAGCGAGCAAGAATGTATTGTTTGAGAACTTCAGTGCTGAAGTAAGCTAAACAGTGTGATGGAAGAAAATAAAACAAGACCGTGAAACTGGTTATTGTAAAATAACAGTACGAGGCTAAATAAAATGCATCTAGGGCAAAGTGCACAGAGGCCTAATACTTTAAGCAAACGCGCAGAAATGTACATTAAAAATGGCTACACTACACATCGTCCAGACTAGTGTCAGGGGCCCCTTGTTGTGCCACTGTGTCCCTCCTGGTGTTGACAAGGTCTGCCAGCACCCCTGCAATGGTGACCAGGGTGGTGTTAATGGACTTCAAGTCCTCCCTGATCCCAAGGTAGTGTTCCTCCTGCAGCCGCTGGGTCTCCTGAAACTTAGCCAGTACTGTTTCCATCGTCTCCTGTGAATGATGGTAAGCTCCCATGATGTTGGAGAGTGCCTTGTGGAGAGCGGGTTCCCTGGGCCTGTCCTCCCCCGTCGCACAGCAGTCCTCCCAGTTTCCCTGTTATCCTGTGCCTCTGTCCCCTGAACTGTGTGCCCACTGCCACTGTCCCCAGGTCCCTGATTTTCTTGGGTTGGTGGGTTTGCCTGGGTTCCCTGTAGTGGTGGACACACTGCTGATTGACATGTCCTGGGGACAGAGGGATGGGCTCGCTGGGTGGGTGCTGTGCGGGTGTTTCCTCAGGGGGGAGGCTCTGTGGTGGCTTGTGACAGGGTCAGAGGAACCGTCTGTCCCTAGGTCCCAGATGGGCCGGGCAGGTCATCTTGATCCAGGTGTGCAGAGCTGCTGTCATCACTGTGGGCCTCTTCTGTGGGGGGACTGGATATGTCTGGCACCTCCTGTCCGGTGACGTTGGGTAGGGGTCCTGTTGGAGTGTAAATGCATAATTATTGTATCTGTGTGTGCCATCGTGTGCAATGGGTGGTTGACCCTCTACTCCAGTGCTTGCATTATTGGCTTGCTCCTTGTGTGATTGGTGATTTTGGGGCATGAGTGAGTCTCTGTAGTGGACATGCTTGGGTGATGGGAGTCCATGCATTGGTGTTACATGCAGGGCTTGGTTTTGGGATGTGTGGGTTGTGTTGGTGGGGTATCTGTGGGTTGTTGGGGTGATGGGTGTGAGGGTAAAGGTGGGAGTATGTGATGGCATGCAGGTGGGGTGGGGGGAGAAGGTAGTAAAGATTTGCCTTACCAAAGTCCAGTCCTCCTGCTACTCCTGCAAGGCCCTCAGGATGCAGTATTGCCAAGACTTGCTCCTCCCATGTTGTTAGTTGTGGGGGAGGAGGTGGGGGTCCACCGCTAGTCCTCTGTACAGCAATCTGGTGTCTGGAGACCACGGAACGCACCTTTCCCCGCAGGTCGTTCCACCTCTTTCTGATGTCATCCTGTGTTCTTTGATGTTGTCCCACTACTTTTACCCTGTCGACAATTCTGCGCCATAGCTCCATCTTCCTAGCAATGGAGGTCTGCTGCACCTGTGATCTGAATAGCTGTGGCTCTACCCGGACGATTTCCTCCACCATGACCCTGAGCTGCTTCTCAGAAAACCTGGGTGTCGTTCAGGTGCCATGATGTGGTGTGGGTGATGTGTGAGGGGGTGTGTTGGTGTGTGTTGTTTGAGGTGCGTGGATGTTGTGTAAGTGATGGTGTTGTGTGTCTGTGGATGCTGGTGTTGTTTTAGGTAGTGTATCTCTCTGGCGTTCTTTCAAAATTCTGGTAGTAAGGGTCTGTGGGTGATGTGATGTGTGCTTTATATTGGATTGGGTGTGTGGGTGTGGTGTGTGTATGTGTATCAGGTGTGTGTATTTCGAATTGTCCAATGTGGTTGTGTTTTGTATATGTGTGTGTATTTTGAGCGCGGCGGTGTGTACTGCCAATAGATTACCGCAGTTGAAAGACTGCTTCGTTGATTTGTGGGTCGTGATAATGTGGGCGTATTCCTGTTGGCGTGACGGTGTAGGTTTTGTTATCGCCAGTTTATCACTGACCTTTGGTGTGGCTGACTTGTGTGGTTGTCTGTATTGTGGCGGATTCTGGGCTGTAGGTCATAATACCTGTAGCGGAATTCCACGGCAGCAGCATTATGTTGGCGGTCTTCTGCACGGCGGTAAATGGGATTTACTGCCAGGGTTGTAATGAGGGCCTTAATTTCAATCACTAGGATCATAAAAGTACATCACAAAAAAAGCACATAAAACATTTAAAATAAATTAAACTACAATAGTGCATTAGAAATAGCACACATAAAAACTGAAATACAATGTTTACATGACTTGTTATACAATGATAAAACTAGTACACAGAGAAGATCCTTTTTTGTTTGGATTCTAAACAAATGAGCTAGCAACACACAAAAAGCATGGCAACTAGAAAACTAGAGTCCCAAGAAATTGGAGCACAATAAAATACTGTGTTGGCCATAACAGTGGTATTAAAAGCTACTAAAAAGTGAGGAATGTATACATAGATTAGGTCGACCACTGCATTATTATATTATGAAATATCTTGCTGACAATGTATATTGCAAATAAAGTGCATAGACTGGCTAGCAGTAGGGACAAAACTACAGTAGTGGAGCACCACTTAGTTTAAACTTTTATTGGGCAATACAATTGTAAGATGCTTACCCAAGCCCCCCTTCATGCATGTGACCCAACTTTGCAGATAGCCTACATTAGTACTAGATTGCAGTACCCACTGGTGAGCTATCAGAGCAGTAGCTGCCTTGCTTACACTTCGTGCATCTTAATTACAAAGGCCATAAGGTATTTGCCTTTGCTGAATACCACAACTCTGCTTGTGATGGTTTGCTATAATCTAAGAGCCTCTTTGCACTTTCTGGTGCCCAAATTTCTGCAGAGTGGTACAATCCACTTTTTCCAGAGAGGAAACAAGAATGGACAAAAGACTAGTACATCAGTTAGGATTTTCGAATCCCTACAGCATGCAAGGCATAAATCTTCAACAGCACCCTTCTCTTTCTCTTTGCTACTGAAGGATTTAATAGGCAGAGATCCATATCTAAATTGTAAGTACAGCTTCCTTGCAAGTGGGATGGAAGGCAATTTCATTGATTGCATGTTCATACTGCGTGCAGGGTTTAAAATCAATTAAAGCTGCTAGCCTTCCTTTGCAGTTCAACATATTCCCAATAGCGACGCACCTCCCCAATAGATCGCTTTTATAATTTCTCTTGCAATCATACACAGCTGCTCAGGGGAGAGCCAATATTGTTCTAGACCCAGTTTCAGAAGTAGCTCCTTGATGGATCAAAGCCAAGAAATGTTCACAGCACCCCTGAAAATTATGAGTTCAGTAAGTTTTCATTGCGATTTGTTTGACCTTATCCTCTACATTTCCATGGAGAAGCTTCAGCATGTTGTGCTTCCAACTCTGAACTTAACCACAACGGTGAAAGTGTGGCACTTTGAGGGAGTGGGTCAAATGTATTATTCACACACTAAACACAATTACATAGGAAAGCGTGTTGTACTTCGGGGGGTGGTTCAAATTATCTATTTTCACTTCAAACCTAATCACATTAGGTAATGTTTTGGACTTTAGTGGAGTCAGGGTGGGGGGGTTTCAAATTTAGTCATCCCACCACAGAATTTACTACATTGGTGGTACATTTTTGAAAGGTTCATATATATTATTCCTACTTCAAATGTTACCATACTGTGAACAGTGATATACTATGAAGTGGTCAGATTTATTTTTGCCTCTCCACATTACATTACATTAGCAAAAGTGTTGGACTTTGGGGCTTTAGGGCCATATTTATACTTTTTGACGCAAAACTGTGCTAACGCAGTTTTGCGTCAAAAAAATTAGAGCCGGCTAACGCCATTCTGAAGCGCCATGCGGGCGCCGTATTTATTCAATGACGTTAGCCGGCGTTAGCCGCCGGCGCTGCCTGGTGTGCGTGAAAAAAAACGACGTACACCAGGCAGCGCCGGCGTAGGGGGATATGGAGCTTGGGCGCCAAAAAATGGGGCAAGTCAGGCTGAGGCAAATTTTTTGCCTCAACCCGATTTGCGCCATTTTTTTCGACTCCCAACCCCCATTGAAATGACTCCTGTCTTAGCAAAGACAGGAGTCATGCCCCCTTGCCCAATGGCCATGCCCAGGGGACTTCTGTCCCCTGGGCATGGTCATTGGGCATAGTGGCATGTAGGGGGGCACAAATCAGGCCCCCCATGCCACAAAAAAATAAAAAAATAAAACTTACCTGAACTTACCTTAATGTCCCTGGGATGGGTCCCTCCAGCCTTGGGTGTCCTCCTGGGGTGGGCAAGGGTGGCAGGGGGTGTCCCTGGGGGCATGGGAGGGCACCTCTGGGCTCCTTCCGAGCCCACAGGTCCCTTAACGCCTGCCCTGACCAGGCGCTAAATAACGGCGCAAAAGCGGGCGGACGTCATTTTTTTTGACCCGCCCACTCCCGGGCGTGATTTTTGCCCGGGAGTGTAAATACGGCGTACATGCCTCGGAGTACATTTTTTAGACGGGAACGCCTACCTTGCATATCATTAACGCAAAGTAGGTGTCCACGCTAAAAAATTATGCAAACTCCATGGACTTTGGCACTAGACGCGTCTAACGCCAAACTATAAATATGGAGTTAGTTTTGCGTCGGAATTGAGTAAAAAAAAAACACGCAATTCCGGCGCAAACAGAGTATAAATATGCCCCTCTGTATTTTAGTATTTCGACTCCAAACTTTGCTACCTTGATTCACTGAGGACATTTTTTAACTTTGCTGGATTCAGATTTATCTATCCAACTCCAGACTTCACCACATTGGTGAAAGTATTGGACTTTGAGGGGGAGAGAAAATGTACTATTCCCACTCAAAACACAGGGCATCATTACAACTTTGGTGATCGGACCGTCAGACTGCCATATTGGTGTTCGGACTACTAGATGGCCAAATTGGTGGTCTTATAGACCGCCATAGTATGAGTTACACAGGCAGGACTGCCGACTGCCAGCCAAAAAAGCCAGATCACTAGCACTATAGAAGGCAGGAAATAGGCGGTCCGACCCCCAGCACCAATAGCCCGTTGACCAACCACTGACGTATTACAAGTGCAAAGTCTCAGTGGCGGCCAGTCATGGTGATCGGCTAATGGCGGTCCGAACCACGGTGGTTCGAGGTCACCACAAAAAAACACAACTGCACATTGAATGGATTTGAAAACAACATAGCTGAAACACATTGCCACACCCAACATGACTGTAAAGCATACTATAAAACAACCACCTTCACACACCACAACCCCTCGCGTCTCCAATGCAAAGCACTTAAGCCTAACCGCATTATCCAAAATATAAAACTATAGAATAGGCACTACTCCAACTTTCCCTAAGCACTTATCCCACACCCTCAACACACTTTTATTTCTAATCACATCCATTTAAACTTCCCAAGTTCAGAGATTCACCATCACATGTTAATTTCCTACGATTTCATTATCACCACCATGTCACCACTGAAAAAACCCTGTTTCACTAAAGATGAGTTAAGAGCCACGGTGGATGAATTCATAAGAGTAGAGCCACAATTATTTGGAGCCCAAGTCCAGCACACTACTATCTCAAGGAAAATGGAAATGTGGCAAAGGATAGTCAGCAGAGTAAATTCTTTAGGCCCCACCCCGCTCACAAGGGAGAAAATCAGGAAGAGGTGGAACGACCTCAGGGTGTAGGTACGTTCCATGGGATCCAGGCAGCAGCTACAGGTCCAGAAGACTGGTTTTGATCCCACCCTCTTCCCTTGCAACTCATACCCTGAGAGGAGAAGGTCTTGGCCATCCTGTATCCTGAGGGCTTGACAGGAATAGATGGGGAAGTGGAGTCTGGTAAGTCACAACACAAAAATATGCCACCAAAATGTATTGTCATGCATGCTCACTGCTCACCTTTTGCAACCTTCACTGTCACCCCACTCACCAGCCCTGTATCCACCAGTCCATAGACCCCTGAATGCCATCTCACATATGAAGTAGACTCAATGGGGGGAATAACATCTGTGCATATTGTGGGTTTTGGCAGCACTACAAATCCCAACAGACACTGTTCTCTAATTCCAAAAACAGTGTATCGCTCTCACAATTACCATGTTTGTCAACTCCCCATTGAAGTGTACACACCTGAGAGGGTGACATATGTAGAGTGTGTATGTAGTACAAGGAGTAATGAAGCTGCTATGAATAGGAGGCTCTGTCTCTCTAACTCCAAACACAAGTGTACATCCATCCAAATACTTCTATTTGTCAATGGAAGTGTACTCGTCTGGGAGGATACCTTATGGGGGTTATTCCAACTTTGGAGGAGGTGTTAATCCGTCCCAAAAGTGACGGAAAAGTGACGGATTTATCACCAGCCGTATTACGAGTCCATTATATCCTATGGAACTCGTAATACGGCTGGTGGTATATCCGTCACTTTACCGTCACTTTTGGGACGGATTAACACTCCTCCAAAGTTAGAATAACCCCCTATGTCTTCTGTGCATAGTACATGGAGTAACATGACTGTAAATCCCAGGAGGGCCAGTCCGTGTTACTCCAATTACCAGGCCTGTGTCCACATGCCATAATTCATCAATATGTGAATTCACAAATTAAGTTTACTCACTTGGGAGGGGCCAAGACACAGATCACAGTACACTCAGTAATGTGGCTAACCATCTGGATTCATCTTGAGCAGCTATGCCCAGATGAAAATATTGTGACCAGGAAGGACAGCTCAACCTATGTGCAGCAAAATAACACAAGTCCTCAATATGCATCATCTCAATGGTATTGGCAGCAGACACATTCACAATGAATTGACCTCATGATGACTCCAACCACATATACAACTAAGTTCTGGGTCTGCCTGCATAACAGTCAACTAGGCCTCAAAATGATCAAAGCCATATTCTGACCAGCCCCTGTTTTACCTGCACTAGTGGCAAGATGTATGTCTATGCCCATCCCTCCAAGTGCTAATGAACTCCTAAATTCTGCAGCTGGTTGGCTGAAATGGAATTGCTATGTCTCACAAATGTCAGGTGTAGGAAAGTACCATCTTGCCTGGCATGTTCCCCCCATATTTCATTGTATATATGTTGTTTTAGTCTATGTGTCACTGGGACCCTGCCAGACAGGGCCCCAGTGCTCATAAGTATGTGCCCTGTATGTGTTCCCTGTGTGATGCCTAATTGTCTCACTGAGGCTCTGCTAACCAGAACCTCAGTGGTTATGCTCTCTCTGCTTTCCAAATTTGTCACTAACAGGCTAGTGACTAAATTGACCAATTCACATTGGCATACTGGTACACCCATATAATTCCCTAGTATATGGTACTGAGGTACCCAGGGTATTGGGGTTCCAGGAGATCCCTATGGGCTGCAGCATTTCTTTTGCCACCCATAGGGAGCTCTGACAATTCTTACACAGGCCTGCCAGTGCAGCCTGAGTGAAATAACGTCCACGTTATCTCACAGCCATTTACCACTGCACTTAAGTAACTTATAAGTCACCTATATGTCTAAACTTCACCTGGTGAAGGTTGCGTGCAAAGTTACTTAGTGTGTGGGCACCCTGGCACTAGCCAAGGTGCCCCCACATCGTTCAGAGCAAATTCCCCTGACTTTGTGAGTGCGGGGACACCATTACACTTGTGCACTGTACATAGGTCACTACCTATGTACAGCGTCACAATGGTAAGTCCGAACATGGCCATGTAACATGTCTAAGATCATTCTGGCATTGGAGGGACAATTCCATGATTCCCCGGGTCTCTAGCACAGAACCCAGGTACTGCCAAACTGCCTTTCTGGGGTCTCCACTGCAGCTGCTGCTGCTGCAAACCCCTCAGACAGGTTTCTGCCCTCCTGGGGTCCAGGCAGCCTAGGAAGGCAGAACAAAGGACTTCCTCTGAGAGAGGGTGTAACACCCTCTCCCTTTGGAAATAGGTGTAAGGGCTGGGGAGGAGTAGCCTCCCCCAGGCTCTGGAAATGCTTTGATGGGCACAGATGGTGCCCATCTCTGCATAAGCCAGTCTACACCGGTTCAGGGATCCCCCAGCCCTGCTCTGGCACAAAACTGGACAAAGGAAAGGGGAGTGACCAATCCCCTGACCTGCACCTCCCAGGGGAGGTGCCCAGAGCTCCTCCAGTGTGTCCCAGACCTCTGCCATCTTGGAAACAGAGGTGTCTGTGGCACACTGGACTGCTCTGAGTGGCCAGTGCCAGCAGGTGACGTCAGAGGCTCCTTCTGATAGGCTCTTACCTCTCTTGGTAGCCAATCCTCCTTCCTAGGTAGCCAAACCTCCTTTTCTGGCTATTTAGGGTCTCTGCTTTGGGGATCTCACCAGATAACGAATGCAAGAGCTCATCAGAGTTCCTCTGCATCTCCCTCTTCACCTTCTGCCAAAGGATCGACCGCTGACTGCTCAGGATGCCTGCAAAACCGCAACAAAGTAGCAAGATGACTACTAGCAACCTTGTATCGCTTCATCCTGCCGGTTTTCTCGACTGTTTCCAGGTGGTGCATGCTCTGGGGGTAGCCTGCCTCCCCTCTGCACCAGGAGCTCTGAAGAAATATCCTGTTGGTCGACGGAATCTTCCCCCTGCAACCGCAGCCACCAAAAGACTGCATCACTGGTCCTCTGGGTCCCCTCTCAGCATGACGAGCGTGGTCCCTGGAACTCAGCAACTCTGTCCAAGTGAGTCCCACAGTCCAGTGACTCTTCAGTCCAAGTTTGGTGGAGGTAGGTCCTTGCCTCCCCACGATAAACTGCATTGCTGGGTACCACGTGATTTGCAGCTGCTCCGGCTCCTGTGCACTCTTCCAGGATTTCCTTTATGCACAGCCAAGCCTGGGTCCCCGACACTCCTTCCTGCAGTGCACAACCTTCTGAGTGGTCCTCCGGCGTCGTGGGACTCCCTTTTGTGACTTTGGGTGGACTCCAGTTCACTTTTCTTCTAAGTGCCTGTTCAGGTACTTCTGCGGGTGCTGCCTGCTTCTGTGAGGGCTCTCTACGTTGTGGTGCGCCCCCTATGTCTCCTCTTCCAAGTGGCGACATCCTGGTCCCTCCTGGGCCACAGCAGCACCCAAAAACCCTAACTGTGACCCTTGCAGCTAGCAAGGTTTGTTTGCAGTCTTTCTGTGTGGGAACACCTCTGCAAGCTCGATCGCGACGTGGGACATCCATCCTTCAAAGGGGAAGTTCCTAGTCCTCTTCTTTCTTGCAGAACTCCAAGCTTCTTCCAACAGGTGGCAGCTTCCTTGTACCCTCAGCTGGCATTTCCTGGGCTCCTGCCCACTCTCGACACTGTTGCGACTATTGGAATTGGTCCCCTTGTCTTACAGGTACTCAGGTCCGGAAATCCACTGTTGTTGCACTGCTGGTGTTTGTTCTTCCTGCAGAATCCCCCATCACGACTTCTGTGCTCTCTGGGGGTAGTAGGTGCACTTTACACCTACCTTTCAGGGTCTTGGGGTGGGCTATTTTTCTAACCCTCACTGTTTTCTTACAGTCCCAGCGACCCTCTACAAGCTCACATAGGTTTGGGGTCCATTCGTGGTTCGCATTCCACTTTTGGAGTATATGGTTTGGGTTGCCCCTATACCTATGTGCTCCTATTGCAATCTATTGTAACTTTACACTGTTTGCATTATTTTTCTTGCTATTAACTGCATAATTTTGGTTTGTGTACATATATCTTGTGTATATAACTTATCCTCATACTGAGGGTACTCACTGATATACTTTTGGCATATTGTCATAAAAATAAAGTACCTTTATTTTTAGTAAGTCTGTGTATTGTGTTTTCTTATGATATTGTGCATATGACACCAGTGGTATAGTAGGAGCTTTACATGTCTCCTAGTTCAGCCTAAGCTGCTTTGCCATAGCTACCTTCTATCAGCCCAAGCTGCTAGAAACACCTCTTCTACACTAATAAGGGATAACTGGACCTGGCACAAGGTGTAAGTACCTCTGGTACCCACTACAAGCCAGGCCAGCCTCCTACATTGGCTGTACAGCGGTGGGATAAGTACTTGTAACTACTTACCACTTTGTCATTGTGTACTTTTCATAAGAGAATAATATACAAAAGAAGTTCAGTATATGTACACCTAACCAAAAAGTTTTGCTTTTCTCCTCTTACACTTTCTACTAAGTGCTGAAAAGTATCCTAAAACTTCTAAAAGTTTCTAAAAGTTAGAAAACGTTTTTTCTCTGTTCTTTAAAAAGTTCTGAAACTTTTTTCCCTCTCACTGTATCTAACCCTTCTTCTATCATGTCTGATGTAGAGTCTGCTCTTAAAATGGTCAATACTACCTATGACAATTTGAATTACAAGAGTCTAAGGAGTCTCTGCTTAGATAGAGGTTTAGTGATAGGAAAGAGCCCTACAAAAGAGTTTCTATATAACATGCTTATTGTGAATGATGAGTACCAAGCAGGCACTTCAAATGAGAGGTTAATAGAAGGCTCCCATTCTGACTCAGGGGATCTCCTTGCGGGAGGTGGGGAGGGTTCTGTTCCAAATCTGCCCCTTAGCAGGCCACCTAGTAGTGCTGGTAGTAACGGAGGTTCCCATCATAGTAGGGGTATCTTTATTCCTGGAGGCCAGGTTATTAGGGTTTATTCAGTTAGGGACAGATCTCCCTCTGTTGTTTCCAATTTATCTTCTGTATCCAAGCATTACCAACCCACCCACCCTGAAGACAACATGTTAGAAAGGGAACTCAAAAAGTTGAGAGTGGAAGAGACCAGACTGAAGCTTAAACAGCAACAGCTGGCCTTAGATAGGGAATCCCTAGACCTGGAGAAGGAGAGACAGAGATTGGGGTTTGGACCCCATGGTGGCAGCAGCAGTATTCCTGATAGTAATCCTGTCAGAGAGCATGATTCCAGGAATCTGCACAAGATAGTCCCCCCTTACAAGGAGGGGGGTGACATCAACATGTGGTTTGCTGCACTTGAGAGGGCCTGTATGGTACATGGGGTCCCTCAAAGGCAGTGGGCTGCTATATTGTGGCTATCTTTCAATGGAAAGGTTAGAGATAGGTTCGTTACTGTTAGAGAAAGTGATGCTAACAATTTTGCAGTTTTGAAGGATGCTCTCTTGGATGGATTTGGCTTAACCACTGAACAATACAGGATAATGTTCAGAGACACCAGAAAAGAGTCCTCACAAGACTGTATAGACTTTGTTGATTGTTCACTGAAGGCCTTGGAGGGGTGGTTACATGGCAGTAAAGTTTCTGACTATGAAAGCCTGTATAATCTTATTCTGAGAGAGCATATTCTGAATAACTGTGTGTCTGACTTGTTACACCAATATCTAGTGGACTCAGATCTGACCTCTCCCCAAGAATTGGGAAAGAAGGCAGACAAATGGGTCAGAACAAGAATGAACAGAAAAGTTCATACAAGGATGGCAAGAAGAAGGATGGTAAGTCTTCTGACAAGGGTGGTGACAAAAGTCAAACTGAGTCTTCATCAGGCCCATAAAAATCCTCTGGTGGGGGTGGTGGGTCCAAATCCTCTTCAAATCAAGTTAAAAAGCCTTGGTGTTATTTGTGTAAACTCAAAGGCCATTGGAAAACTGATGCCAGTTGTCCAAAGAAAAACACCAAACCTCCCACTACCACAACCCCTACTGCAAACTCTAGTGCCCCTAGTAATAGCAGTGGTGGTGGGAGCAAACCTACTAATAGCCAATCCAAGGGAGTAGCTGGGCTCACTTTTGGTAACTTAGTTGGGGTTGGTCTTGTTAGGGAGACCACAGAGGCTGTGTTAGTCTCTGAAGGTGCCATTGATTTGGCCACCTTGGTTGCTTGTCCCCTTAATATGGATAAGTACAAGCAACTTCCCCTAATAAATGGTGTTGAGGTTCAGGCCTACAGGGACACAGGTGCCAGTGTTACCATGGTAATAGAGAAACTGGTGCACCCTGAACAACACCTACTTGGTCAACAGTACCAAGTAACAGACGCTCATAACAACACTCTTAGCCACACCATTGCTGTTGTGAATCTCAACTGGGGGGGGTGGAGGGTTACTGGTCCAAAGACAGTTGTGGTTGCCTCAGATTTACCTGTAGACTGTCTACTAGGAAATGATTTAGAGACATCAGCTTGGGCAGAAGTGGAGTTGGAGGCTCATGCAGCAATGCTGGGCATTCCTGGGCATATTTTTGCTTTGACAAGGGTTCAGGCCAAAAAACAAAAAGGACAGGGTAACTTAAATCCTGGAACAATGGACCAAGTGCTCCCTAAAGCTAGGGGTAGCAAGGGTAAATCCCTACCCACTATCCTTCCCTCTACAGATGATTCTCCTTCTGAGGAAGAATAATTTCCTCCCTGTGCAGAACCTTCACCAGATGAGCTGGCAGCAGACACTGCTGAGCTTTTGGGTGGAGGGGGGCCTGCCAGGGAAGAGCTGAGTGTGGCACAGCAAACCTGTCCCACATTAGAGGGTCTCAGACAGCAAGCAGCAAAATGGGGATGTCAGTGACTCACATAGAGTTTACTGGGAGGACAACCTCTTGTACACAGAGGCAAGGGACCCAAAACCTGGAGCAGCCAGGAGATTGGTCATTCCCCTGCAGTACAGAGAGTTCCTCCTAACTCTGGCACATGACATTCCTTTGGCTGGGCTTTTGGGCCAGATCAAAACATGGGAAAGGCTTGTCCCCCTGTTTCACTGGCCTAGGATGTCAGAGGACACTAAAGATTTTTGCAAGTCTTGTGTGACCTGCCAAGCCAGTGGCATGACTGGTGGCACACCAAAGGCTCCCCTTATTCCACTACCTGTGGTTGGGGTCCCCTTTGAAAGGGTAGGGGTTAACATAGTTGGCCCCCTTGACCCTCCTACTGCTTCAGGCAATAGGTTTATCTTGGTGGTTGTGGACCATGCCACAAGATATCCTGAAGCAATTCCTCTAAGGACCACTACAGCTCCTGCAGTGGCAAAGGCCCTCCTGGGAATCTTTTCCAGGGTGGGTTTCCCAAAAGAGGTTGTATCAGACAGGGGTAGCAACTTTATGTCTGCATACTTGAAAGCTATGTGGAAGGAATGTGGTGTAACATACAAATTCACCACTCCTTATCATCCACAGACTAATGGACTGGTAGAGAGGTTTAATAAAACTCTCAAAGGTATGATAATGGGACTCCCTGAAAAACTCAGGAGGGGATGGGATGTCCTGTTACCTTGCCTCCTTTTTGCTTACAGGGAGGTACCCCAGAAAGTAGTGGGCTTCAGCCCCTTTGAACTCCTCTTTGGACACCCTGTAAGAGGTCCACTAACACTTGTGAAGGAGGGTTGGGAACAACCTTTAAAAGCTCCCAAACAGGACATAGGGGACTATGTATTTGGCCTAAGATCCAGAATGGCTGAGTACATGAAAAAGGCCAGTAAAAACCTTCAGGCCAGCCAAGAGCTCCAGAAGCAATGGCATGACCAGAAGGCTGTTCTGATCCAGTACCAATCAGGACAGAAGTTGTGGGTATTGGAGCCTGTGGCCCCAAGAGCACCCCTGGACAAATGGAGTGGACCCCATCTAATTGTTGAGAAAAACGGTGAGGTTTCCTATCTGGTAGACCTGGGCACTGCCAGGAGTCCCCTTAGGGTGATTCATGTCAACCGCCTAAAACCCTACTATGACAGGGCTAATCTCATCCTGCTCATGGCAACAGATGAAGGACAGGAAGAAGAGAGTGACCCTCTCCCGGATATCTTCTCATCCACTGAAGAGGATGCTTTAGTGGAGGGAGTAGTTTTAGCAGATTGTCTGACTGCAGAACAGAAAGACAACTGCATAAATCTCCCTGGACAATTTTCTGAACTCTTTTCAACTGTGCCAGGCACCACATCTTGGTGTGAACACACAATTGATACTGGAGACAGCTTGCCTGTCAAAAGTAAAATCTATAGGCAGCCTGACCATGTCAGGGACTGCATAAAACAAGAGGTTCAGAAAATGCTTGATCTAGGAGTTGTTGAACCTTCTGAAAGCCCATGGGCAAGTCCTGTGGTGCTTGTACCAAAGCCTCACTCAAAAGATGGAAAAAGGGAGATGAGGTTTTGTGTTGATTACAGAGGTCTCAATCAGGTAACAAAAATTGATGCTCACCCTATACCCAGGGCAGATGGGCTCATAGATACACTGGCATCTGCCAAGTATCTAAGCACCTTTGATTTGACTGCAGGGTATTGGCAGATCAAATTGGCTGAGGATGCTAAACCTAAAACTGCATTTTCAACTATAGGAGGGCACTACCAATTTACAGTGATGCCCTTTGGTTTGATGACTGCACCTGCCACTTTTCAGAGGTTGGTGAACACAGTCCTGCAAGGGTTGGAGGCTTTTAGTGCAGCATATTTTGATGATACAGCTGTCTTTAGCTCCACCTGGGATGAGCACCTGGTCCACCTTTGTAACGTTCTGGAGGCCCTGCAAAAGGCAGGCCTCACTATCAAGGCCTCAAAGTGCCAGAAAGGGCAGGGAAAGGTGGTTTATCTGGGACACCTGGTAGGTGGAGAACAGATTGCACCACTTCAGGGGAAAATCCAGACAATCATGGATTGGGATCCCCCTACAACTCAGACCCAGGTGAGAGCCTTCCTGGGCCTCACTGGGTATTACAGGAGATTCATTAAAAACTATGGCTCCATAGCAGCCCCTCTTAATGATCTCACAAGTAAGAAGAAGCCTAAAAAGGTATTATGGACAGCTAGCTGTCAGAAAGCTTTTGAGGAGCTCAAACAGGCCATGTGCTCTGCACCTGTCCTAAAAAACCCATGTTACTCCAAGAAATTCATTGTTCAAACTGATGCATCTGAATTAGGGGTAGGGACAGTCTTATCACAACTGAATTCTGAGGGCCAGGATCAACCAGTTGCTTTTATCAGCAGAAGGTTGACCCCTAGAAAAAAGCGTTGGTCTGCCATAGAGAGAGAGGCCTTTGCTGTGGTCTGGGCACTGAAGAAGTTAAGGCCATACCTGTTTGGCACTCACTTTATTGTTCAGACAGACCACAAACCTCTACTTTGGCTAAAACAAATGAAAGGTGAAAATCCTAAATTTTTGAGGTGGTCCATATCTCTACAGGGAATGGACTATACAGTGGAACATAGACCTGGGAGTATCCACTCCAATGCAGATGGACTCTCCAGATATTTCCACTTAGACAATGAAGACTCATCAGGTCATGGCTAGTCTTATTGTCCTTCGTTTGGGGGGGGGGGGGGGTTTGTAGGAAAGTACCATCTTGCCTGGCATGTTACCCCCATATTTCACTGTATATATGTTGTTTTAGTCTATGTGTCACTGGGACCCTGCCAGGCAGGGCCCCAGTGCTCATAAGTATGTGCCCCGTATGTGTTCCCTGTGTGATGCCTAACTGTCTCACTGAGGCTCTGCTAACCAGAGCCTCAGTGGTTATGCTCTCTCTGCTTTCCAAATTTGTCACTAACAGGCTAGTGACTAAATTTACCAATTCACATTGGCATACTGGTACACCCATATAATTCCCCAGTATATGGTACTGAGGTACCCAGGGTATTGGGGTTCCAGGAGATCCCTATGGGCTGCAGCATTTCTTTTGCCACCCATAGGGAGCTCTGACAATTCTTACACAGGCCTGCCAGTGCAGCCTGAGTGAAATAACGTCCACGTTATTTCACAGCCATTTACCACTGCACTTAAGTAACTTATAAGTCACCTATTTGTCTAACCTTCACCTGGTGAAGGTTGGGTGCAAAGTTACTTAGTGTGTGGGCACCCTGGCACTAGCCAAGGTGCCCCCACATCGTTCAGGGCAAATTTCCCGGACTTTGTGAGTGCGGGGCACCATTACACGCGTGCACTGTACATAGGTCACTACCTATGTACAGCGTCACAATGGTAACTCCGAACATGGCCATGTAACACGTCTAAGATAATGGAATTGTCCCCCCAATACCATGATCCCCCGGGTCTCTAGCACAGAACCCGGGTACTGCCAAACTGCCTTTCTGGGGTCTCCACTGCAGCTGCTGCTGCTGCCAACCCTTCAGACAGGTTTCTGCCCTCCTGGGGTCCAGGCAGCCCTGGCTCAGGAAGGCAGAACAAAGGACTTCCTCTGAGAGAGGGTGTAACACCCTCTCCCTTTGGAAATAGGTGTGAGGGCTGGGGAGGAGTAGCCTCCCCCAGCCTCTGGAAATGCTTTGATGGGCACAGATGGTGCCCATCTCTGCATAAGCCAGTCTATACCGGTTCAGGGATCCCCCAGCCCTGCTCTGGCACGAAACTGGACAAAGGAAAGGGGAGTGACCACTCCCCTGACCTGCACCTCCCAGGGGAGGTGCCCAGAGCTCCTCCAGTGTGTCCCAGACCTCTGCCATCTTGGAAACAGAGGTGTCTGTGGCACACTGGACTGCTCTGAGTGGCCAGTGCCAGCAGGTGACGTCAGAGGCTCCTTCTGAAAGGCTCTTACCTCTCTTGGTAGCCAATCCACCTTCCTAGGTAGCCAAACCTCCTTTTCTGGCTATTTAGGGTCTCTGCTTTGGGGATCTCACCAGATAACGAATGCAAGAGCTCATCAGAGTTCCTCTGCATCGCCCTCTTCACCTTCTGCCAAAGGATCGACCGCTGACTGCTCAGGACGCCTGCAAAACCGCAACAAAGTAGCAAGACGACTACTAGCAACCTTGTATCGCTTCATCCTGCTGGCTTTCTTTACTGTTTCCAGGTGGTGCATTCTCTGGGGGTAGCCTGCCTCCTCCCTGCACCAGGAGCTCTAAGGAAATCTCCCGTGGGTCGATGGAATCTTCCCCCTGCAACCGCAGGCACCAAAAGACTGCATCACTGGTCCTCTGGGTCCCCTCTTAGCACAACGAGCGTGGTCCCTGGAACTCAGAAACTCTGTCCAAGTGACTCCCACAGTCCAGTGACTCTTCAGTCAAAGTTTGGTGGAGGTAAAGTCCTTGCCTCCCCACGCTAGACTGCATTGCTGGGTACCATGTGATTTGCAGCTGCTCCGGCTCCTGTGAACTCTTCCAGGATTTCCTTCTTGCACAGCCAAACCTGTGTCCCCGACACTCCTTCCTGCAGTGCACAACCTTGTGAGTTGTCTTCCGGCGTTGTGGGACTCCCTTTTGTGACTTTGGGTGGACTCCGGTTCACTTTTCTTCTAAGTGCCTGTTCAGGTACTTCTGCGGGTGCTGCCTGCTTTTGTGAGGGCTCCCTACGTTGCTGGGTGCCCCCTCTGTCTCCTCTTCCAAGTGGCGACATCCTGGTCCCTCCTGGGCCACAGCAGTACCCAAAAACCCTAACCCCAAACCTTGCAGCTAGCAAGGCTTGTTTGCGGTCTTTCTGTGTGGGAATACCTCTGCAAGCTTCATCGCGACGTGGGACATCCATCCTCCAAAGGGGAAGTTCCTAGTCCTCTTTTTTCTTGCAGAACTCCAAGCTTCTTCCAACAGGTGGCAGCTTCCTTGCACCCTCAGCTGGCATTTCCTGGGCTCCTGCCCACTCTCGACACTGTCGCGACGATTGGACTTGGTCCCCTTGTCTTACAGGTACTCAGGTCCAGAAATCCACTGTTGTTGCACTGCTGGTGTTTGTTCTTCCTTCAGAATCCCCCTATTACGACTTCTGTGCTCTCTGGGGGTAGTAGGTGCACTTTACACCTACCTTTCAGGGTCTTGGGGTGGGCTATTTGTCTAACCCTCACTGTTTTCTTACAGTCCCAGCGACCCTCTACAAGCTCACATAGGTTTGGGGTCCATTTGTGGTTCGCATTCCACTTTTGGAGTATATGGTTTGTATTGCCTCTATACCTATGTGCTCCTATTGCAATCTATTGTAACTTTACACTGCTTGCATTACTTTTCTTGCTATTACCTGCATAATTTTGGTTTGTGTACATATATCTTGTGTATATAACTTATCCTCTTACCGAGGGTACTCACTGATATACTTTTGGCATATTGTCATAAAAATAAAGTACCTTTATTTTTAGTGAGTCTGTGTATTGTGTTTTCTTATGATATTGTGCATATGACACCAGTGGTATAATAGGAGCTTTACATGTCTCCTAGTTCAGCCTAAGCTGCTTTGCCATAGCTACCTTCTATCAGCCTAAGCTGCTAGAAACACCTCTTCTACACTAATAGGGGGTAACTGGACCTGGCACAAGGTGTAAGTACCTCTGGTACCCACTACAAGCCAGGCCAGCCTCCTACATCAGGTCAATACAATTGATCGAATGTGTACCTGTCACATAAGGAAAACCTGCAAATCCAATGTGTACACGGCCTTTGCTAAATGTCACTGTAAACTATTGGAGGTAGATGTCACAATACAACCTGTAATACAGTATCTCTCACATCAACAGGTTGAGCTGCCACTGGGAACAACGAGCCCACTGAAGAGACTGCCACTACCCCCATGAATGAAGCCCTCAGTGATGATAACAATCCTGGATATCTGGATGTTGAAGACGGTTCCGGCCCATCATAACAACCTGGTCAGATAACATCAGTGAGCCTCACCGTGACCACATTGAGTCCTCCCAGCCTGATTGCATCAACATCGCAGGCAGATTTAGTGGACTTCCTCCAGCGTAGCTGGGTTCCTCAGTGGTGTCAATATTCAGGGAGGGTTTGGGTTTTCAGAGTCCACTGTTATGGAATGGGACATATGTGCAACTATGAGTCCCTCTCATCAGAACTGTTGAAGTAGATATTGCACACACAAACAGGACATATGTGACTTACCAACCAGCCAGGCCCTCTCTGGGTACAGTCATGACATAAGCTGGGGGATCGCACTGTTCCACATAATGAAGGCATCATGGAACCTGGATAACGGGCACAGACCTGTGAAATGTAGAGGTCCACCAAACAAACAACTTGGACATTGAGGGAATTGAAGCTCTTTCTGTTGCGGTACACTTGTTCTTTGCCATGCGGTGAGACCAAGGCAACATGTTTGCTATCAATGGCTCCTACCACATGTGGGATGTGTGCTAAACCATGGAAGTCAGCCTTCGCGTGGGAAAAATCCTCACATTGAGGAAACCGGATGTAACTGTCCAGGTGCTTCAACATTGCTGTAAGAACATCCTTCAAAACAAGACTGAACATAGGCGGGGATATCCTAGCAAATAGGGTCACTGTATTTTGGAAAGACCCTGTGGCCACGAAGTGCAACACTGCCATTACTTGTGCAATGGGTGGTATGCTTGTTGGATGATCAATGGCAGGCATGAGATCTGGCTCCAACTGACGCAATAGGTCCACAATTGTTTACCGATTCACATGGTAGATCTGCATGATGTAAAGTTCTTCCATGGGATGTACGTCTGGCAGTGGACGATAGATAGGAGGTTGTCTGATCCTTCCTCACCCTGGGTACCTATGTATGACAAGAAATGAGTATTGACATATTTCAGTAAGCCTCTTGCAACATACAGGATGCATGTCAATGATGAAATGTGATAAGACATGTAGTAAGGTGTGGACATGGTACACTGTACACTTCACAGCTGATAATCACACAGGGGTCACATGTTATCCCTTGCTTTGCCACACGTGTACACAAAATGAATCTGAACATCAACAATTTGTGAATTACAAATGCCTCTTGGACTGTGACTAGATGTCACAAACAATAAAATGACCTTTGTTGGGTGGAGGGACTGTGCCCCAATGGAAACCGTCATATGTGCCTAGCAAGGTACAACAATGGTGTTTGAGAAGTAGGACCTACATGACACGACAAGACAAGCAGTTTTTAATGCTAAAAATAATATTTTCGGGAGTGTGACACATTTATAGTAGTCCTATAATGCATTTCACGCCTGTAAAATAGTGACTGCCTAACTTATTCCACTGGAAATAATTAACTGCCTGCGACCACCAGCGCAAGTTGTCATGGCAGTAGATGATTGCAACGTGGCGGATACAGCCATAGCCTAACTTTGCTGCCTTCTCACCAGAAGAGTTGGAGAAGCTGGTGTCTGAGGTCCTACCCTCGTATAGGCAGCTTTATGGTGCACCAGAGGAGCAGGTAAGTACCTCATGTGCAGTTTTCCCTGCACTTCACCCTATATTCCCTCTTCGTAGGCTAGTTTGTGCCCATGTGTGCCAGAATGTAAACTCGAGGCCCTGTATGTGAAGTCACTGTGACATCAATGGGAGAGTCATTGGGCATGTATCTCTGTTCAGTGCCAGAGGTTGAGTTCTAATACATTGTGGTGTGTGTGTTTTGAGCGTTCCCTGATCTACCTTGTGTTGGATGCACATAACTTGGTGGGTTGACATTGCGGTCATCCACAGACATCTCTTACCTCATGAATCTTTTCAATGTGAGGCAACATGTATGTGCATGACAGCATGATCTCTTTATGTATGTTGTATGTGTTGGTTGTGTTTTAAGTGAGCCACGTGTATATTACCATAGAGATTTCATCACACATCTGCCCTTGCTAGACTGTTGTTTGGAAGGCATGTCATCACTCTCACTGCCTTTAGGGTTGTCACACACACACTGCATGCCAATTTGCTGTTGGCTACTTGATGTACTGTCAAGCATGGAAGTGATGGGAATGTGGTGTCAAGTAGGTTCTCTGTGCTAAGCCTGCAGAGACGAGGGCCTGTGACATGTATCTCATGGTAATGGTCCAAGTCTAGGCTGGTGTTGAATCACTTTTGCTATGCAACTGTGGCACTGTGCACACTCACTGTATCCCAACAGATCCTGCCATGTGGACAAATCCAGGCTCTGTGCTAATATGCTGCTAATTGAGGCTCTTTCCTTTGATAAGATTGTAAATGGTTTTAGAGGAGAGTTACTGATCTGTGAATGATGTGCACTTGGCCTTGTTGTCAATGTGTGCCTCTGACTCCTGATAGGTCCCTTAGTCCCCAGCCCTGTTGTCACGTTTATACAGGTTACATGTCCTGTGTGGGCCCATTGAATTACTGACATTTCCAAAGTGCAAACAGTGTGTTGTTTCCTGGTAATCCAGGATATGTGACTCAGTAGTTTAGTCACAGTGCACAAAAATGGACAAGGCATGCCAATGTTATTGTGTATGCAATCTATGTCATATGGACACATATGTCAAAAAGTGTGTTCTGTTCTAATGATAAGTCACACAGAACCCCACCCCTGAAGTGGCATGAGTCTGTATTTGCATTTACACACTTCCACACATGGATGTACCCACCATGCCAGTCCCTTCATTGTTAGCCATGTGTAATGTTTGTGTTTGTAATCTGGCAGTATCCAGTAGGGACTTTATGGAGCAAATCATTCTCACAGAGTGTGAGTGTTTTGCTGCATCCACGCCTAAGGAGTCTACCCTTTAGAAGCCCCAGAGGTTTGATGTGTTTCATAGTTTCCCAGATCTCAGTCAGATTGCTAGAGCATGTCCCACAATATGTCAGTTTACCTACCTAGTCAGTGCTGGGTCTGAGCAGGCTTGTGTCTTGATCTGCAGATTGGGAAGTGTTTGTTGTCATGTCCCTGTACTCAATGTCTAGTATGTGCCACACGTGGGCTGTATGGGCGAAAACAGAATGTGCTCAGCTTGGTGTACAGACATGTATGTGACTCAGCAATTTTGGATGAGACTTGTGGACATAGTTTCTTGTATTCTCCTTTGCATCCAAGCGGGTCAATGCCCATCAGAAGAAAGGGATATGGAGGGCCAAGAAGGTGTGGACCCTGGGGATCCACAGCTGGTTGAGTACCCACTGTTGCAAGAGGTGGGAGGACCTGAGACGCTGGACCCGGAAGATCACAGAGGCCCAGCTGGGGCTGTCCTCCCAATATGGGCGGTGTGCTCGTCGAACAATGACCCCTCCCTAATGGCTGTCGTTCTGGTGGTGGCCTATTCAGAGTTTGATGAGCATTTGAGGGCAGCACAGCAGCTATAAGGGGGTGAGAGAACAGCAAATTCCGGCCTGTCCCATTGCCAGGTGAGTAAGGATTGCCCCCCTGACAATTAGGGCTGAGCCATGTGTCACACAGTAGTTGGGAGATTGTTTGCATTGACATGTCATGTGTATCAAAGTGATGTGACTTTCCTTCTGGACATGGAACCTAGGACAAAACTGTGAGGAATCATCAAAACACTTGCTCTGCAGGGGTCACAAATGACTGCATAAAGTGATCGTTCATGTACTATTTGTTGTTGAAGTGAGTGTAATTTCTATCCAAAAGATCACTACTCCTAGATGTTACATGTCAAAGGTAAGTAGGAGATATGTCACTGTCCTCTGTCATGTATCTTGGTATATGTGTATGTAGACGTGTGCCAGATAGTAGCTAGTCATCTTCTGTGTATGATGGGTGCTGGTGCCTCACTGCAGTTTGTGACGTGTAGGTGTCCATCATACATGTGACATGGCTAGTTGCTTCCAGCTGTAGTAGAGTACTTTTCCTTGGTAAGTAGGGAATGACTATTTACATGTATGATTTGCCATCACTGTTGCTCAGCATTCCTTGTGACTACATGTCTGTCCCTTTCTCTTAATTAGGCATTTGTAGGCTGCAGTTCCATGCATGGTCTACCTCTATTGATGGGATAATGTCTGTATTCCCTCTTATATATGTGCATGGCAAACTGTTGGTGGAATAGTACATTTACAATTGTGGTGCACAGATAGGAGTGTTTCACCATTGTTTATTATCTGACAGATACCTTCATGCGTCATTGTATGTCAGTTGGCATGTAGAACTGCAGCAGCAATGAGGGATATGACATGTAGCCCCAGAGTATGGAACCACTGTGTGTTTCTCTATGCCCTCGATGTGCTATCATGCGAAAAAGTGCACTGTAATGGTTAAGATTTGTGCCCTGACTGTTGGCATGCTTCATGGAGTGACTTGCAGTGATGTTGACATAACATGTGTTTGGGTACAGTCATTCATCCACAGACAGACACCAGGGTTGCAATGTCCAAGATGTGGATATTGATGTTGCTTCTCATTGGGCAACAGGTTGTGAGCCTTCTATTAGTCCTTGCAAGTTCTGTGTCCCTCCAACATGCAAAGGTCAGATGGATCCTACAGAAACACTCAGAGAATGTAATTGTTGTCGGTGTGAAACATTAATGATGACTTTCCTGGGGACCTCTCTTCCTGACATATTGGAGATGACGTCAACAGTGTTCCTTTCAATGCCACATGTGAGGCCTATCTGAGCAACATTGATACTACCTCCTTGACTCTAGTGGGACACATGCCACTTGGTGAAGTGTACATTGTTGATATGTTTCCAGCGTGACATGGGTACTTCCATGTCACCTACTCCAGGATATTGTTCTTTTGTAAGCAACATAGGATTTCAGAGCATCCTTTATCATTGTTGGTTTATTATGTATGTGCCAAACGGATGTGTGCATGACCTTGTGTGGGATATGTGGGAATGGACTTTACATTAGGATACTATAATTTGCAAATAGATAACTGAGGTCTGCTGCATGGGGCACAGCTTTGAGGGTGAAGAGGTCTCCTAATTGCACGGTTATTGGAGTTGCACAGCTTCAGCCTTGCAATTGTAGTTGTCTGAGATCCAGATTTTCCTGTGGGCATCTCTGGAAACTCCAGATGGCATGCATGCATATGTTAAGGCACATGTATGGTGCACTTTTGTGGCATGTGCTGCTGGGGCCTACTTGACATAATGGTATTTTTTGTCAATCAGAGTTGTGGTTGAAGTGTTATTTATGGACACATGATGACCCTATTCCTCTTTGTCTTAGCAACATAAGCACCGGCAAGCAAAGGAGACAGAGCAAAAACAAGTGGGGAAGCATCTGGCCACAGGACCTGGGGTCAAGACACAACTGACACAGATGGACCCAGTGGCCTGGAGGGTGAGCGGAGTGCTGCAGGGGATACTGGAAAGTCATCTTCATCATAGGATTCTTCCTCAAGTTGCCACTTACCAGAGGTGGTGGACCCATCAGGGCCCCCACCAGTACCATCCTTGTCTGCCACCCCGTTCTATCACATCCCTCCCTGTTGTTCCCCACCAAATTGGCCATGCCCGCTCACCTAAGAGGTTGTGCATCTCCTTCATCAGAGGCACCTTAGCCCCATCCCCTGTTACCCTGCTGCCCTCTGTGAGGAGGCTATTGACCTGCCGAGGACAATCTCTGTGGTTCAGTCAGCCATTGTGAATGCCATCCAGGGATTGACAAGTCAGCTACAACTGACCAATGCATTCCTATCTGGCATTCATGGTGCAATGGCTGGCCTACAGAGATCTTTTCAGGTTCTGGCCCCCTCACTGATGGCACCCAGTCATCCCCCACCTTCCGTGCCCTCTCCAACTCC